>NC_137461.1:206595336-207225706 GCF_964235325.1 Thermobia domestica
AGTCGGCATCTAGCCGTGCTAGTGAGAGGTTCGTGCTGTGCTCCGTTAAGATACTGTGACGGTTTGAAATGTCTGCGTTAATTGAAAATCCCGCGAGCTGCGAGGAGCGTGCAGTAATAAGGTTTCTGACAACAAAAAACTGTAAACCGATAGAAATCTATCGGCAGCTGTGTGAAGTGTATGGGGACAACATTATCACTGAAGGTGGAGTGCGACAGTGGGTCATAAGATTTAAAAATGGCCGAACCAATGTTCACGACGAAGATCGAAGTGGGAGATCCAGCAAAGTGACTGCCGAACTTGTCGAAAAAGTCGATGTTAAAGTCCGTGAAAATCGAAAGTTCACAATAACGGAACTTTCTTTGAGTTTTCCACAAATTTCGCGAAGTTTGTTGCACGAAATCAACAGCGAAAAGCTTGGTTACCACAAGTTTTGTGCAAGATGGATTCCAAAAATCTTGACAGAGGACCACAAAAATCAGCGAATGGCTGCAGCGTTGCACTTTTTGGACGCCTACAATAAGGATGGTGACTCTTTACTCGATCGCATCGTTACTGGTGACGAAACATGGGTGAAACACGTGAACTGTGAAACGAAATTGCAATCAATGCAGTGGGGGCACACAGGTTCTCCCCAAAAACCCAAGAAATGCATGCAAACAATGTCGGCAAGGAAGATGATGGCGACTGTTTTTTGGGACAGAAAAGGTGTGATTTTGGTGGACTTCCTGGAAAGAGGCACTACAATAAACGCTCAAAGGTATTGCCAAACTCTGCAAAACCTCAGAAGAGCAATTCAAAACAAGCGCAGAGGAATGTTGAGCTCTAAGATCTTGTTGATTCACGACAACGCCCGGCCCCACACGGCAAATGTCACGCGTGAAGTTCTTGAATCTTTTCAGTGGGAGTTGTTTCCTCATCCGCCGTACAGTCCCGACCTGGCACCGAGCGACTTCCACCTCTGCCGTGTCGTGACAAAACGCTGTAACTTTGGCGAAGAAGTTTTGCGAAAATGAGCCTTAAAGTTTTCATCCGAAAATGTGATCTGTATCGTGTAGAAATAGTGTATCTTGACTTTGGAAACACGTGGTTACATGAA
Organism: Thermobia domestica; assembly: GCF_964235325.1. Classification (NCBI taxonomy): domain Eukaryota; kingdom Metazoa; phylum Arthropoda; class Insecta; order Zygentoma; family Lepismatidae; genus Thermobia; species Thermobia domestica. Next base: position 206,596,436 of record NC_137461.1, read on the forward strand.
ATGTTACGTAAATGCATGTTGTGTGATTAAATTTGGTGAAAATTGATTGGTTGACCATTATTACCTAGTTACACTGGTTCTACACGATACAGATCACATTTTCGGATGAAAACTTTACGGCTCATTTTCGCAAAACTTCTTCGCCAAAGTTACAGCGTTTTGTCACGACACGGCAGACCTATTCCCAGCAATGAAGAAGTGGCTGGCTATGTAGCGTTTTGATGACGACGAACAGCTGCAAGAAGAGGTAACGAAGTGGTTGAAGTCGCAGGCGGCCGAATTTTTCGACGAAGGAATTTCCAAGCTCGTACATCGCTACGATAAATGCCTTAATTTGAATGGTGACTATGTCGAAAAGTAGTATTTGTGTGTGGCTTTCATCTGTATATAATAAAATTTGTTTCCTATACTTTGTTGATTTTTTATTCCAAAACGTAATCTACTTTCTGGATAGCCCTCGTATATATATATATATATATATATATATATATATATATATATATATATATATATATATATATATATATATATATATATATAAGGGAGAGAGAGAGAGAGAATTACGGTTTCACTACAGAAATAATACTTTGCTTAAGTCAATATTACTTTTCTGTAAATGTAGTTTGACTTCTTATCGTAGCAATAAACGAGACTATTGGCAGATTTTATAATCTTACAGAACGGTATTTTTTTAAATATCGGCAAAACAGCAAAACCTGAACTAAATTTTCTTTACTACATTCCAGGGAATGGACGGAATACCAAGATGATTATATATCATGTACGTACAACAGATATATTATGAATCTTACGAACGTTACCACTTTTGTTATCAAAGTTTGGATTACTTTTGAAGTAAGAAAAACAGCATGAAAAGAAATCATATTTCTATTTGCAAGGGCAATCACGTACGTGTAATCTACAATAGTGGCCACTTTCTCTTTGGTTATATGTAAAACATCAAACATTTCGTGTATCCGAAAATACCATAGCATCTTTGAGAACAACCAGTTGCAAAATTCAGAGAGATAATGACTGGGCTTCTTAGTTTGAAGATCATGATGGGAGGTGATGATGAAAAGGTGCTGAAGTATGGATTGGTTACGGAATTTCAATATGTAACGTTGGTATAGCCATTCCTCAATTGTTACGTCATTGTTCGTGATCTAAGTGAGACTCCACCCACAGAGGCTTGTGGTAGAACCAAGAAGGATTACGAAGGTATTGAGTAACAAAGTTAAGTGATTAAATTCCTTTGTTGGTATTTGCTAACAAGGTTAATCCTTTCAATACGATCAAAAATGGAGTATAAACTGTAGGATTTCATATTCGTAGCTAAGGTAATTTGAGGGTGTCATAAGTGACAATTTTCAAAATAACAGAAGACAGAAAATCAATATTGGAGTATGGAAAACAGAAATTTTGAAATTATTTACAGGGCGAGTCAGAACTATAGTTCAACGTTTGATAGTTGTGGATGAACAGTGTTGAAGTGGAATATTGAGACATATTCAGCAATATTTTCCCTGCTTTGCTACAAGGAAGATAAATCCTGAATCATAGATTGTCAACCAGATGAATAAAAAGTAGGGATTTTGTTGAATGGCTTGAAAAAAATTATGTGAACTAAAAGACTATGATTGATTGGAGACTATTGTACTGGTAATACGTATTTAAATGGACATGAATTATACACGACAATTAAAATAAATTGAAACCTTAAGACAAGAACTTCAGGAAGACCATTCCTGTGTTTGAGTCCCATATGGTCGATTTTCCTAGCTGATGCCACTTAAATTGAATATTAGATTACGAATTTAGAGCTATTGGAAAACAATGATACATGTAAAATTGGAATTTACGTTAAACATTTATTTTCAAATTCTTGTTAAATTAAATGGCATCAGTATCTGTGTGATGGAAAGTGTAACCATATTTGTACCAGGGAAGCAAGAAAGTTCGTGCGCTTTTGAACCACTCCCGCTTCCATTTGGCTGCTGCGGCGACATCTGTCCCCGTAGCATGAAAGTTTTGACTGTTTGGGAAAGCTTATTCATTGACGCATCAGCCACGGTGAATATAACAACCCATTTGTCAGTGTAGTGTGTAAAAATCGCTCGTGATCATGTCAGTGTCAAATGAAGTTTTTAGAGCTTGTTTGCTTTACGAGTTTAAATTGGGGACAAATGGTGCAGAAGCAGCTAGAAAAATATGTGTTGCGCTCGGAGAGGGTGTAATAAGTAAATGTACAGCACAAAAATGTTTCCAGACCTTTTCAACTGGTGACGAGACCTTTCAAGATAAGCCTCGCTCTGGGAGGCCTAAATCAGTGGATATGGACCACGTGAAGGCCTCTATTGAAGATTATTCCAGTCAAACATGTGAGGAACTTGCTCACCGATTCGAGGTAAGCAGGAAAATTATTCGGGTAAGTCTGCATCAGTTGGGGAAGACCTGAAAACTGGGTCAGTGGGTCTCTCACGAGCTGACCGCTATGAGCCAAGTTCTAAGACTGAATATCTGTTCATTTTTGTTGACGAGACACAAAATCTGTCCAATTTTGGACCGTATAATAACTTGTGGTCATGTATGACAATAAAAAACGGTCATACCATTGCCTATCACCGAATGATCCGAAGCCTTTGACTGCAAAACCGAATATCCATCAACACAAGGTTTTGCTCTGTGTTTGGTGGACTACAAACGGTATCGTGCACTACAAATTCTTGGAACGTGGTAAGACAATTACCAAAGATGTGTACTCATCACAACTGAGAACGGTAGCCACCAAACTGACCCAGAAACAGCCAGCACTAGTGAACAAAAGAGGTGTGCTCTATAACCAGGACAAAGCGCGCCCTCACACCGCAAAACAGGCGCTGGAAGTAATCTCAGAACTTTTTTGGGAGCTTGTATCTCATCCTCCCTACTCCCCAGATGTCGCCCCTTCGGATTGCCATTTATTCTTGGCCATAGACAACTTTATGCGTGGCAGGCAGTTCAAGACTGAACAAGACGTCAAAAATGCAGTTGCTGAGTTTTCCGAGTCTCGGGAACAAATATTCTACAAAACTGGCATTTACAAGCTTGTTGAGCGCTGGGAGAAGGCTGTAGAAGCAAATGGAGGCTATTTTGCCGAATAAGCAAACCGTTAAAACCCTGTAATTGACAGTTTTCTTCCATAGTATAAAAGCGCACGAACTTTCTTGCTTCCCTGGTAACTCAAATTATTTTCGACGCGCTAATTAACTCGGAAAAATGGGGTAATCTCTATTAGTGTCAGCAAGAATTTTAAAATGTTTTCATTATTCCTAAATATGTACGATCAGAACAAAACTGTCTTTGATTGTCTACTATTGTTTTCGATTACAAATTAAATACACTGGTGCTATAACCCTGAAGGTCTGAGGCCAGCCACAATACTTATTTGAGTGATCTGTAGTTAAAACATCAACTCTCGTCTCCAATGTTCCTGACTTTTCCTGCAACTCAGGAAGAAAAATATTCGTCTGCACGTGAGCATGAAATATCTTTAAATTTATTAAAACACTTGCCTTGGCTATTACCTGAGTTATGAAATGAGAGGAACGCTCTGCTTCTTGATGTTAGATATAGCTCAAGGAAAGCCCTGGAACCTGAAGTACAAAATTCTTTCGTGCCCTTTTTGAGCTAGGCAAGAGGTAGTTAACGCTCATGGATTCAACTGACTTAGCTTTCAAGACTATTGGAACCATTATTTTGTAATTATAGGTGCAGTATTAATGGTAGAGCCCACGGGATAAAAACACAAAACTATTTTTGTCAGGTCATCATGTAAGGGGAAAATATTATCTGACATAATCTGATTACCTTTATGACAAGAACTTAAAAAAAAAGGAATATTGTTAACCTTAATAATCTTGGATGATAGTATTCATGGTTAAGGAGTATTTATTTGTTAAAAAAATAAAAAAAAAAGTTCTTAGAAAGTTACATCCGTGTTGGTTTTCTATATATAACGGAATAACCGGGTGGAGTTTATACAGCTTAGTACAGCAGCCACTTGAGGACATACATGAGTGACACACGCGTTTATGCATCATGGTTGTAGCTGTCAAAAAACAAAATGAAATAATAAATAAATAAATAAATAAATAAAAAAGAGAGATCTTGACAAGGCTAAGCATATTAAACACCAACTGTTCTATATACGTACATATAAAAAAAAGTTGAGGTGTTCACACGTGTTCTTCCGAAGGGACTCCAGAGATTTTTTTTCCCCTTCGTCACGCGATGAGAGTTTTGGGAAAACTGTGGGTAGAGAGATAGCTCTGGGTGTCTCTTGTTCTTTTTCTTTGCCCAACTTCAAGTATTGGAAAAATTAGGTAAACTAGAAGGTCAAAAGCCTCATTTGAATACAAGGAAGTGGTTAGGTGGTCATCTGCTGGTTCTAGTTTCTTTTCCTTAACAAAACATTTATCTTCTTGCTTCCGGAATTTGGACATTATACAGTACTTATGAGCTGGGTAGTAGTGGACGTATTGTATCAATGATATTTAAAACTATGTACGTTTCTTTTCCCTTATGTAGATAAGTAACTTCTCAAATATAGTTTTTTTTTTTGAATATGCATGCTTATAACAGTACTAAAACTTATTATATAGTTAATAATAATAATAATAATAATAGGTTGTGCATTACATCCAGTTATCAAGTGACCATACTCTAAGTGACTCTTGGAGCCGCAGTAGCTCAGTGGTAGAGTGTTCACCTCTGGTGCATGAGGTCCTTGGTTCGATCCCAGTCCGCGCTAAGTGAACTTTGTGGTGGGCACTGTGTGCGTGGATTTTCTCGGTATTCTCCCGTTTTCTCCCATTTTCTTCATTCCACCATTTCATTCATCATCATCTCCTTTAGCCTAGCCGGCATAATCGTGGGACGTAAAACTTAAAGATTTCATTTCATTTTTTTTTATTTCTAAATGAGACTCTGAGAAAACAAGATAATGGCGTGATATCACCCTTACCCACATTTCTGTTCTATTCTAAAAATGAAATGAAATGTTCCAGTTTAACATCCTACAATTATGCCCTTTCGGCTGTAAGGGAGACGATAATTAAGGCAAATGAGTGACGATGTAGAACTGGCGGAATGAGAATGTAGGAAGAAATGGGAATACCCTAAGAAAACCCAAACATACTATTTCGAAAGTCATGGCTCTCATTACTAGTCTAATGGCTAGCGCGCGCGCCTTTAATATATGAGGTCTCGTGCTCAATTTCAAGTGAAGCATATCTAAGGCAGTACAGTAATTCAACCTCTGTAAATTGCAAATTTGGTCTTATATAACCTCGCTGCTGACCAAGGACGTAAATATATAAAACTAACTAATCAAACCAAGTCTCAGATTCGTTGAAATTTTCGGTAAAAAGAGAGAAATAACTTACTACCATTTTCACATTTTCTGTTTACACTTTTTCTAAATCACGGAAAAAGAAATTGCGTATGTTAAGTGTCGGGCATCGTCTCTGTATCCTTTGTTACAAAGTTCTTCCTTTTCCTTCTACTATACTCGATTGTTTGGGGTTTATCGCGATCGACCAAAGTAATTAGAAACAAAAAATAACTACAATTGAAATTATTATGTTTCTTTAAGTACCGCAAATTTTGATTAGCCTCTTCCCAAAAATACCATACTTGTAACTAACGAATTAATGTTGCAAATAAAAGAATGTAGCCAGGGTAGGCTCCCATACATTAATCCACTTTTCTTATACTTGGAAATATACAGTGAAATTACATAGAAAAAGTGGCAATCGAGCTGGAATTCTAAGGCTGTAAAGTTACACCATAAATTAATAAAGCAATGGAATTCTGGGAAACCATTGAATTATATCAGTGTATAAAACAAAGATTATATTCTACTAAGTATATATCAACTACAGAGATATGTCTTCTATTGCTGATGGCGATACCAAAACTGACTAAAGTGACTTTATACATGATATTAAATGGTGTTTATGCAACAATTAATAAATTCGATAATAACTGCTTTAAACACTGTGTTCCTAGTTTGCTCTTGTTCCATATTAAACACGGATGGATTACTTTGTTATTCATTGGGAGTGCTGCGACATATGCATACATACAACCAAATAACCAAGCAACCAATCAACCAACAAGGGCGCCGATCCTGGGGGGCCAGGGTCCCAAAAACTGATGTGGGCCCCCTCATTGTATTTGTGAATATACAATATTTGGCATAATTTGAATGCAATTTGTTTTAAAATCATCATATATATGCCGTCTGCATCTGAATGCCCCCTCCCCAATTTACAGAGAAATCGGCGCCCTTGCCAACCAACACCAACCAACTAAACCAAACCATACCAAATCAATCACACACACCAACCAAAACCAAACCAAACCAATCAACCGACACCAAACCAACCAACCAAAACCAAACCATACCAACCGACTGAAACCAAACCATCCAACGAACTGAAACAAAACCAAACCAACCAACTGAAACAAAAGCAAACCAACAAACTGAATTCAAATCAAAACGAACCAACTAATCGAAACAAAACCAACTAACCGAAACAAACTAAACCAAACTAACCAACCGAAACCACGCCAAACCAAAACAACCAATCAACCGAAACCAAACAAAACAATCAACCATCCGAAACCAAACCAAACCACATCAACCAACCTAACCATACCAAGCAACCACATCAACCAACCGAAATCAAACCAAACCAACCACACCAATCAACCGAAACCAACCACATCAACCAACCGAAACAAAACCAAACCAACCACACCAATCAAATGAAACCAAACCAAATCAATCACACACACCAACCAACCAATCAAAATCAAACCAAACCAATTAACCGAAACCAAACCGTAATCAACCAACTGAAACCAAACCATAATCAACCAACTGAAACAAAAAAACAAACTAATCAACCGAAACCAAATCAACCAACTGAACTGAAACAAAACCAAACGAACCAATCGAAAAAAAACCAACCAACTGAAATCACACAAAACCAAACCAAAACAACCAACCAAAACAAAACCAAACCAACCACACCAATCAACCGAAACCAAACCAAACCAACCAACCAAACAATCAACCAAAACAAAACCAAACCATACTGTAATCAACCAACTAAAACCAAACAAAACAAACCAATCAACCGAAACCAAACCAACCAACTGATACAAAACCAAACCAATTAATTGAATCCAAATCAAACCAAACTAACCAATCGAAACAAAACCTACCAACCGAAACAAACCAAACCAACGAAACCAAACTAAACCGAACCAACCAACCGAAATCATACAAAACCAAACCAACCAATCAAAACCAAACGAAAAAAACAACCGAAAATAAACCAATCAACCGAAACCAAGCAAGACAATCAACCAACCCAACCCAAACCAAACCAACCACACCAAACCAACCAACCGAAACCAAATCAACCAACCTAACCAACAAACCAAAATGACCAACCGAAACCAAACCAAACCAACAACACCAACCAACCGAAACTGAAACCAAACGAAACCAAGCCAAGTTATTCATGTTTATAGTTTTTTTTCTTTTCAGTATATTTTAAGAGCAGCCTTAAAGGGGAAATATCATTAATCATTAACTACCAGCAAGGTAAATTTAAGAATTTATTAAATGAGTTGTTTTGATGCACAGTCACTAGATATTAATTATTCTAATTATTGTCCTAAGACGTTACTCGAGCAATTTGGTCAAGTCATCCATTCTTAATTGGTTCAGGCACACATGATGGGGGTTAGTTACGCTCTCTTGGTTACTCACTGCTTAATTACTTTTCTTTTCTTTTTAAATAATGCTGTTTGTTATAGCTACATGATTAGCATTGTTTATAATGTTGATAAGGTTGGAAACCCTAAAAATTGTCCTATTTTTATCGAAAAAAGATTACAATTTTGATTAAGGATATAACAAACATTTATAATATTATTTTTAAAGAAAAAACACATTGTGATTAGAAGATCCGCGCTTATATGTACAAAACCAAAACCGAAAGAAATACACGATACACGTACTATTACTATTTTTCTTTTGTATATATATATATATATATATATATATATATATATATATATATATATATATATATATATATATTAGTTAGTTAGTTTAACATCCCATGATTATAGTCCGTAGTTAAGGGAGACGGTAATGACAATGATGAATGAAATGTTGGACTGAAGAAAGTGGGAGAAAATTGGAATACCGAGCAAATCCACGCATACATGTTGGTCAACCATTTGGCACGAGATGGGATTAAATGAGGGACCCTATGTACCAGAGGCGAAAATACTACCATATCGATTGTTTTCAGTTACATAAATAGTTTTATTTATTTATAGCATGCTAAAGATGTAAAACCATTATTACAAGGAAAGAAATTAGGTTTTGAAAGCAAGTCTTTCAGGGCTTGGTATCAAAAGTAATATTTCAGCATTCATCTGTTGGAGCTGAAATTAAAAAAGAAAAAGAAAAGTCAAAATGGCTTACCACGTAGATTAGTTTCCGGAACTATTCTATCTATACTGAAGAATTATAACAGGTCACATACGCCAACACTGATGTGGGGAAGTCGCTAGACGTAGTTTGCAAGCAAAAATGGGTACACATTTTTAATATTTATTTTTGCAGTAAGTTCAAATTGAAGGAAATTATTTGAAATCAATTTGCGTAACTTACAATATTATAACTAAAATATATTAATGATATTTCTTCAAGTTACAATAAAACTACTCGAATCAGTCCCCTTCCTCTGAAAATACACATTCCGTTTATCTTCGAGGATTAAAAAAAAATGAAAACACCAGAAAAAAAGGCACTTTAAACTGCGGACAAGCAAACAAATACAGACTTCCAAAGTTAATTTCGATATAAAACCTTCTATTCAGAGGATAAGAATTCCTTTTCCATGAAATGTACGCGCTTGCAGGCCCAGATTTAAATACCCACGACCCCTAGACAGTTAACAGAGTCGGATTCCCGTTTTTCCTAATTTAGCAAGAAATAAAATTTACTTTTACTTTACACTGATTTAACGCATTTTAATTTTAGGTAATAGTCAAGCAGAATTAGAAATTAATCTACTAATTTTTTCATACTTTAATTTTTACCTTTATAATTACTAAGTAACATTGTCACCATCATAGGAATGAATCAACTCATAATAGTCCACAGTCTGCATTATTTTTGACTGTGTACAGCATAGAGTGAATTAAGTTTGGTTCTGTTGTATGAAGGATCTTGAATAATTCTTTACTCTTTTTAACCCTGTAAACGACCATCTCCTCTCCTAGTCGGGCCCCCCTTCGAGGGTGGGGACCAGGGCGCTACTTAGTTTGACTAGGCAGAAGTTCGTCTCTACGCTACACACTTGACTAATACTAAACGGAACATCACTTTGCAATCATAAAGCAAAGCCGTGTAAACTTAAATAATTGTCATTTTTCCATTTGTCTTTGGGGGTGGAGCAAAGGCACACGTCCGAACTTCTAGACCAGTAGAGAGGGCTTCGAATGCAACAATACATTGTAGGTCCATGTCCCATATAGCCCAGGTGCTGTAAAACATCATTAAGCTCCAAAGAAACAACAACTTCAGACCGCATAAATGTAATAAAGTTATACAATACATGCACTGAAAAATCAGAATTGAAATCGTGAACAAATTTACTGTCTGGACTACTTACTAATTGCTAATTATTTCCACACAAGGACACAATTGTTGGGTTAACAAAATCAGATTATATTCATGAAAATAAAAGCTCTTAAAAGGAAAAGAATAGTATTTACAAGAGTATATGATTCACGAACTCGGTCGAGGACAATTGCTCCGATTACAACAAAATGTCACTGGCAGTTTATTTTGATTGTACTCAATAATACTTCTGTTTAAGCTTATTATGGTCTTGCTACATTATATAGGGACATAATAGGAGTCTTATATGTATGTGTTTAGAAATAAAATCACGGACGTGGTTGTATTGAGAAACAGACAACCAGGGCGTTGTCAAACAGAAGGTGTGGTCGATTGGTTTCTGATACTTTTGCGGGGTCTAAGAGCATGTGGCACAGAGAGAGGCCTTGATCCTCTCCAGGAGGAAAAAAATACATATAATAATAGGATGTGTTGTTTTGTTATGATAGCAGCAGGGAGCCATTCTTCAAAGCTATCAGAACATATGTTGCATGCGTTACAAGGCAATCATTTATCAATCATATTTGCTTTATTGACTTTTATATTAAGTTCTATCTATTGTGCTTATGCGTGTAGTTTTAACTTTGACCCCCTCTTCGTGCATAGTTTGTTCGCTAGTTAGAAATGAGAATCGATTAGTATTTATAACCTCCATTACAACGCAGTTTTTTTTTGGGGGGGGGGTACGGTGGCTCAGTGGTTGAGCGTTTGCCTATAGTGCTTGCAGTTCCTGATTCGATTCCCGGCCCAGGTGGATAACATCATGTGTGTTGCTTTTCTTGTGATACTCCCGTTTCCTTCTACATGTTCATTCTACCAAAATTCACTTGCCTTAATCATCCGTCCCCCTTAGCCTAAAAGGTATAATCATGAGATGTTAAACTAAAAAAATCAATTTCATTTCATTTACAATGCACTGTTCATTTACAACCACTACTGTTTTAAAAATTCGAATCACTAATCACACTATATTCAATGTAGTTTAACCACATACTCTCCAAATATCAGTTTTTAAAATATTCGAACGTGCTATTCTTAAAATATTTATTATTCAAATATTCAAACAGCATACAATATTTTTTCAAATATCTGTAATTCAAACATTCGAACATGACATTCTCAAAATATTCGTTATTCAAATAATATATTCTCCAAATATTTACTACTGAAATATTCGAACATGACATTCTTTAAATATTCAAACAATATACTGTATTTTTTTCAAATATTCAATATTTGAATAATATATTCTTCAAATGTTCATTATTTAAATACTCGAACATGATAATTCAAACAACATTTAAAATATTCATTACTCAAATAATATATTCTCCAAATATTTACTACTGAAATATATTTTTCTAATATTAGTTATTAAAACATTATAATATGATATTCTTCAAATATTCCATCCAAATATACTATTTTTTTCAAATATTCATTATTCGATAATATCATATATTGTTCAAATATTTATTTCAAACATTACATTCCTCAAATATTCAAACAATATCCTCTGTTTTGAATTCGAATATTCAAACATGACATTCTTAAAATATTCATACAATAATGGTATATTTTTCAAATATTCCTTATTCCAACATTTGAACGAAGCAATCGAATAAATTATTGAGTAATTATTGTGGTAATGGATGGTAATTACTCGAACAATTACTCGTGTAAGAAACAGTTGAATTATTGAAATATTTTTACAGGATTAATTTCAATATTGCAGACAATTGAAATCAATCATATCTCAGGGCGAAGACTTTTAGCTGAAGCTACCTACCTCTTCCCGAGAAAATAGGAGATTACGGTACTTATACAAGAAACCTTGTATACAGTCAGTGATGCTATTCAGCCGGTTCGATAAAACCGGTTGTTAAAATATTTTGAATTCGCAGAACCGTTTGTAATACCCAGACATAACAGTAAATTTTACCCAGTTATACCCAGGAACAGTAAATTTTAGTTTAACTATCTTCGTTTTTAGAAATTCTTACAGCTACAGGGATAAACATATGATTTCTTAGAACAAGGTATGAGCATTCACTTCTTTATCTCGAGTGCTGAGACGTTAAGAATGAGAACCGGGTTCACATGAGTGTAATGGTGAGAGTGATTTATATTTGAAACGCATACGCGACCATTAACAATTGTCAGTCCATTGCTGGATTAAGGGCTTTCCAATACTTTTTGACAACCATCTATCTTGCATAATTTGGTTCCAATATATTAGCAGTGCTACCTAATTTCGTCACCCTACCTTGTATTAGGATGCTCTGTAGGTCCCTATTACCAAACGTTGGTCCAAAGTAAAAAGAGGGACGAAAGCATACTTGGATTGATGGAGGATTTTATATTCAAGAAATCAATTATAGCACCAGAACGAAAACTATATGGGGAAGAATATAATGGTAGAAGCGTTTAAGTTTGCGTCAAGTGACCTACCATTTTTTAGCTGGATAGTACTTTTGAAGATGATTAGTTATTTGTGATTAAGTTCCCAAGAAACTTGTCTTGTTTAAGAAAGGTTCGTCCCCCTGGCTTAAATTTTATACGTCACCGTAATCATTCGTGACAATACGAATAATTGTTTAAATACCTGTTCATTATTCAAACAACTGTTCTTTAATCAAATTATCATCTGTGGTGCGTGAACTCCCAGGTTAGATCTTAGCTCGTTCCAAGTAGAATTGTGGTGGACAAACACCATATGCGTGTTTTTTCGGGATTTTCCCATTTCCTCGCACTTTCTTCACTCTATTGATTATCACACCACCATCTCTCTCAGCCTTGGTGCATAACCGTGGGAAGTTAAATTTAAAAAAAATATATAAGGTATTTATTATTCAAACAATTATATGTTATTTAAACAATATGTTATTCTTATATTTATTTCTACAATTAATTCTTACTTTTTTAATTCAAAACTTTTCATTATTGAAACAATTACTCGAACATCTCTTCGCTGTCAGACCTGGGGACATAGCAACCTGTTGTAGGGTGTTTAACTGTGATGTAGGGGGTCCCTGGTTCGATCCGAGCCCATGAGAGTTTGTGCTGTTCCTTGTTTCAACTGGGTTCTCTAATCCCCTCCAACATTCTCATTGCCCAAGCTCTGTTATTCACTTTCCACTTGTCATCCGCCTATCTTAGCCTACAAGGCATAAGTGTACGACGTAAAACTAAATATTTCATTTCAACTCATTGTTATCCGAACACACGTTATTAAAAAATACTCTAATATAGAATATGGAACTATTCAAATTACAAAATTACCAATTTGAATCGTTACACATTCATAGCAGCACGTTTAGCTATACCTATCATGTTCTCTTTGAATAGATACATCTATTGTATTTTCATTACAAAAGAGTAAATAATTCTACAATACGGGCAAAACAGAACCCTCTGACCGCAACACGTGAATGTACACCGTAGCACACATTTCATATGTGAATGTGAAGAAGGAAAAGGTAGAGATCGGGGGCCGATAGATAAAAAGAAAGAAAAAAGGTCTTTGGAAATCCTATTAAGCCATCTGGAGGCTCAAAATGTGCTGTCACGACTGTGATTTACCGGCAGATGGCACGCAAAGGTCTTTAATAGAGACACAACTTCACACCACGAAAGAAGGATTATTAAGCTCTTCAAGAAGAGAAGCGTAGAGAAAAAGATGGGATGAGCAAATACTAAATATGATTGGTTTCCATCTTTTGTTTTCGTGTTTTCCTCCTTCTCCATGAAAATGGAAATCACATTTTTACGTAATTACGATGTCTCCCATTTGTATTTAGCGAAAAATAAAAAGGCAACAATAGAACGAAAATATTTAAATTATAAAAGTAATAAAGGGAAAAAATAACCAATACAAAGGTGGCTAAAAATTGGATTTCTGACAAGTTCTTTTGTTTTCTCATCTTACTATAAGCTTATAAGAACCTTAATTCACTAGTTTTTTCTTTTGTGTGTGTTTGTGTGTGTGTGTGTTGACTGCAACAAATTACAATAGTTCATCTTTCTGTGTTATTTGACTTGACAGACTGAGGAAATGACAAAAGAGTAAAATATTCAGTCTTCAAACGTGGTTTACTTATAACGAAGTCTAAAATAAGATTCTTCGCTGACACTTGAAATATTCTTTAAAATTAGAAGGAGACAGAGGAAAACAAAATCAAAGAGACGGAAAAAGGGGGGAAATAAAGGAAGTTATTTAGATGTAGATACAGGTCGTGAAGGAAAGCAAAACTGTAACATTTTAACATTATCATGAGATTTAATATTGCACCTAAGTAGAATAATTACTGTCTCTTGGTACAAACTCGGTATGTGCCAACGGATAAAATAATTTCCGCCAAAAATTACTATAGTATTCCTCTCTTTGGTGCAATCCCTTTGAAACTTTTACAGTATGAAATTGAAATATCAAGCTATCATGAACATGATTTTCCTTTAGACTCCCATATTATATATATATATATATATATATATATATATATATATATATATAATTTTATCTGTTTAATTGAACTTACGTTTATAATTATCTTCAGGCACAATAAACATTTCAATAAGTCAGCATAAACACAAAGGATATTTTATTATTACACAAGCGACGACATTTCATTTAAATAAAATTTATACTTGTATAGATGTAGTGACTACAGGAATATTGTAGTCCTGAAGAAACGATTATGTATATGAAGCAAAGGCTCTATATTAATAGTAAAGTTAATAGTCAAAGAGTTTAACAATATAACCACACTAACAATAATGTATTACTCCTATGTCCGGTCAAAATTGGAATACGCTTCTGTGATCTGGAACCCATCGCTACAATACCGACATCGACTGGAAGAAGTCCCGTCTAAATTTATCAAATACTTGGCTGACAAGAGAACTTGAATCTATCCATCCTTAGAAAACTTTCATTGATAGACAATTTCTGTATCCCTACAGTTGAACAAAGTCAAAATATGTTAGATCTGATCTTTCTCCATAAAATAATACAAAACAAATTGTACTGTATGGATGTGATATCGATACTAAATTTCCATGTCCCGACACTTAAAACTTGTGTTGACAACTCTGGCCTGTTCTATTGCAATAAAGCAAGGACCAACATATTATTGAAGTCACCATTCTGGACAATATGGTCTCCTTATAACAAAATATGTATCGAACACAAAGAAATTGACAACTATATGATGTTTAAGAAAATATTGTAAATTTATTCTGTAATATACCAACACTATTAATCGGGCGTATACCTGTTGTGTTGTTGATAAATAAATATGTCTTTATACTCTCCCTCCCATGTACTTTGGAAGAAATTTTGTTTAAAGTCTTATATTCGAATCTTAACCTCACTATGCCGGTATTCACCTCTGACATAAATAATTGTTTTATCATTATTGCAAGACTTCACAATAATTAAATTCACAATATCCTACATTATAAATTTTTCGCTTTTAAACCTCTTTTTAAAGAAAATATAACGCAATATACGAATGAAAGACTAATAAAATTAAAACTGGTTTTGGCAAAGATTTATCTTCAGCTAGCAGAAAAAACAAATAGTATTTTGCCAGCGGTTGTACCTCGTAGGATCTAATGGCGCACAAAACATAGCGGCTAATGTTGGGTGTCATATAAAGATACAACCTATGTTATTTTTGCAAATCCGTAACTATCACACAAAGCAATCTTCTTAAGGCATGTGAAACGGGAAAGTTCAGCATTGAAAAGAATTATTAATTACAAGGACTCTTGCTCCTGACATAATAAATAATGGCGCACAGTATGAACAATGGTCATTATTTACTACAAACATAGAATTGTAATTAATTTTTTATGTATGTACATGTGATAACATTGTAACGCTTAATTTTTTCTTTACTTTACAGTTTTCTAACAGATTAATGGTGTTGATTAAATAATATGATCTTTTTTTAGTGTTCTTCTGTAAGTAACGAAAAAAAGCTGCAGTTGCGACATCTGTACTACTTTGTCACAACAAAAATGCCAGATATATACAAAAATATTTGCTACAATGATCTACTTCTTGCTTGCCCTAGCATTTCTCAGCCTTTAAAATAATATTTATTTATTTCATAAGAATAACACAACAGACTTAATGCCCAGTTATAGTGTCGTGTACAAACATATAATTTAAGCATGCACAAGTTCTTGTTTAACAATCGATTTGAACCTGTTTCCAGACATACTGAATATATCTATTACATGAAATTTAATAATTTCATTATATGAATATCCACAAAGGAGACTTGGTAATATTTTAGTTTTTGCTTTCTTACAGTGAAATGTTTCAGTGTTTCCTGTTCTAAGTTTACCTTTTGAGAATACCTGTCTGAGTTTAGCTGTTAACAATTCTGAAAGTAATTATAGTCAGTTTTACTATTTAATAATTTATGTACGAACAAGAGACCAAATGCCTATTTTTTTCTAATGCTTGAAAATTAAGGTTGGTTGTTAAATCTTCCTAAGAGATATACTTTGGGTAGAAACCAGTTTTCTTATACGCAAGCACTTTTAAAAATTTAAACTGGAACTTTTCTATTGCTTCAGAGCACTTACTGAGATATGGTGTCTAAACAGTATAACAGTATTCTAGTTTTGACCCCGTATACGAGAAATAAGTTGAATGAACGTTACTTCTTCGTAGAAATCTTGTCCTATTCTATAAGTAAATCCTAGGTTTCTATATGAATTACTTGTTACTGTGTCGATGCGTTGAATGAAGGTGAGTCTGCTGTCAAAAATAACTTCTAAGTCTTTAATAGTATTTGATTTACACAAATTTTCATTTTTTTTTATTGTGTGGACAAAGTTAATAGGATTTACTTGCCGCGTAAAGATACGGATTTACATTTGGATACATGTAGCACTAATTTGTTCTTATCGCACCAGATTTGAACTCTCTCTAGATCCTGTTGAAGTTCCACATAGTCTTCAATGTAACTTATTTTAGAATATAATTTGAGATCGTCGGCAAAAAGAAGAAATTGGAAAGTTTTAATATAGAGAGGAATATCATTAACAACAATAAGAAACAACAGAGGACCTAGATGAGATCCTTGTAGAACTCCCGACAGAATATTGAACTGTTCATTATTAAATCCTTTGTATGAACTAGGTTGTTTTTGATAATGCAAATATGAACCAATTAGCACTTGATTTGAGAAGTGCATGAACACTAGTTTAAGTGGCATAGTCAGCGACGTCAAAAATCTTGCTAACATCTGTATAAATGACATCAACTTGACCACATTCATCTGCGTTGCTATAAAATTTGTTACATTTGTTAAATTTGTCGAAGTAGACCTATTCTGTAAGAACCGTACTGATAAGTCGACAAAATACGCTTTACATGATTTAAAATTCTCTTATACTCTCAAGTGTTTTGGCGCCAAATGAATCAAGAGTGATAAAATAGCTATTAGCCTGAAGTTTTGTATTCCTCTCTTGTTTCCAGACTTTGGTAATAGACAAACTAAAATTTTCTTTGCATTTATCTGGGAACGCATTAACGTTTTATTAAAATGGAGCGATTGAGGCCTGGTGTTGCCGATTGTCCATAACATCCGTAAGTTTGTAGGGCTAATATTCACAATTACATTACGAAAAAAAGAGGAAAATACAGTGCTGTACGTTTAATCAAGCACACTATCTAATCGAACAGTGTAAAATACGCAATACGTTATAAATATTCACTAGATCCCATACGACAGGAAATTCAATATTTTCAGTTTAAAATGAGGATTTTCAAAATTGAATCGATCTGCTCTATCATAGGTCGTGGCATGTAGTTTTATTTGTGTTGTTTACCACAACGCGATTTTTTTCTTGGCATTTCCGTTATGGATTTATTTCATTATCGTGAAGATTAATACATATCTCACGTAAAAGCTAGTGTAAAAGCTAAGGGTTGCCAGGCACTTCTAATTCCCTGTGAATAAGTGGTAAATTTTCTCGCCTTTGGGGTGAAAGAGGTTTCTCATATGGCTTCACTTCTGAAAGAAAAAAATTAACACAAAACATCCCTAATTTACGATACCTTCTTAAATTGACATAATTGCATTTTCTCCTTTAATGCAATTTTTAATATTACCCCTCATATAATGTGCTATTTCTTGACTACGTTATGCGACTGAAGAACCAGAATTAATATACTTAAGAAATATATGGATATATAATTCAAGCTATCGCAAAAGTAGAAAAGTTACAAAATGTCAAGTGTAACACACAAAATTGCTCTGTTGCAGCTCTTTTGCTTATTTTAACTCGTTCTAATATATTTTAAAGCGTTTCTAACATTTGGATACATTTCTAATTTCGCTTTTACTACTATTTTGATGGCGCTGAATCAAGTAGAACTTTTAAAACATATCAACGTATGGGGTTATGAGGAAAATGTCTCTTTGAACTGCAGCTTATGACAATAGTCAAATACCTATACTTGGTTACATTTCTCACTGAGCCTTTTGTACCATTTTTAAACATATTTGTTCATGGCATCACGAGAAAAGTAACCTCAATTTTGAGCTCTTTGATCAAAAATAGTTTCTGCTTAACGATAATTTGCTAAACCTTTCCTCACCTGAAACATTCACTAGCAGGGTAATGAAAATCCTGCGTGTAACGCAACACAATTTCAGCAAATGCAGATTCAATTTATAAATTTCATTGAGAAGAAGAAATGAAGACTCTTTATTTCCTGCTGACTTGGTCAGATACGAAAAAATAGTTCCACACATTGACTTATACCTTTGTTTTTCTTTGACAAGATTGTTACTCAGGTCAATTAATTTCTTGATGGCATCACTGCCATCCAAAGTGTTTGTTCTGAGAATGGATTCAAAAGTAGCACAAATATTTCTCATTTCTCCACACTGAAAATCCATTTGAGATATAATCTTGTGTACGATTACATCAAAAAACAATATTTTATATTGTTCTTTTTCAGTTTTTTGTGGAAGTGCATCAGATGCTCAGCAGCTACCACAGATTCACCAAAGAAAACTTGCCTATTCCTTCCCATTTTTTTAACTGTCTCAATCACAATGTTACGTTTTTCTTTTATTTATTTATTTATTTATTTATTTTAGCTCTTGTTAAGTATTTAGTCCATACGTATAATTCTTACATTCTTATCTATAGTAACCGTTACAACTTTAACGTTGTTCATTTCAGTATCAAAGGAGTTATCTTTTGACTGCAGGATACAACTCCTTACGTTTATATAGTCTAAAATTTCGCTTCAAACGTCCAAGAAAATCAATGGCTCAAACTTGGAAAAATAATCAATCAGGCCGTTTACTCCTGCTATTCCATTACAAGACATACTGCATTGGCTTTGTGTATTTTGTAAAGGTTTCATTACTTCTGGAAATTTTTCCGCTGTAGGCTTCACTGCTTGAATTCGTGCATTCTCCATCTTGTTTCAGAAATCTATGAAGAGGTCGAAAATCATTTTAATAATCTTTATGGGTTTAAAAATAGCCAATTAACAATACAAAAGTTACTAGTTTCTTGTATCAATGGACTAAACTTTATTCTCGTTACCAAAGAGTGTTTAAAAGATCGTTAAATCCATATATTTAAATTTGTTGAACTTAATTCCTAGAAAAGTTATGAAAATTTAAAAAGTTCTTTTTTTCACGCCTTTCCTAAAGGTATGGACTTCCGATATTTATTGGGATTGCCCTACCTCCCATATGGATGGTTCTGATTTGATTTGGAGTTTAACGTCCCTTTCAGCAGCTACGCTATATCAGACATGGACCTACAGCTTAACGTGAGGTCCGAACCACATGAGCACCGCCGGGAATCGAACCCGGTCTCCCACGCAAAGGCGCGTACGATGACCGCTTAGACACAGGTGATTCTGATTATATGCTTAGATTCATTGATAGTTACACATTTACACATACAAACTGTATGTCATATTAATTTGGAAATGCATTTGGCGGGCTTCAGGTCCGTATCCAGGGAGGTCTAGAGGGGGCCGGGCCCCCTAAAATTTTCACGGTAGGCTTGCAAATGAACTATAATATGGTGATAAACTATAATATGGTTAGATCGCCCCCCCCTAAACTTCAGCCGGACCCCCACTATATTTTTGGGCTGGCTACCGGCCTAAGCACAAAACTGATTACCTCAGGTGCTTGAACTCAATTGAACAAAAATAACTGGCGTTAACAGCTGATATAATAGCGCAGTAATCCGATAACGTGTTTAGTGCTATCTATGTACTCCGTTTACAAATATAACAGATTTAATTGTTATGATATAGTTATCTAGAAATTCTTAGTTTATGAGTCGATTTGTATCAATCTTCACGATTACGAAATAAGATAAATCAAGAATAACAATACCGTGACAAACACCAAAATCAAGTTGTAGGGTAGTAAACTGCACGTAACCCACTAGATCTTGTCCACTGCTTCTGAAATCCATTAAATTGAGATCAATAAAACTGATGTGTGAGTGTACTGTTAACTCTCACTGAGGTATTGGAAACATGCCATGGTCAATTCTAAAAACAACAAGATTATGAACCAATTGCAAGTACTACAAAGTTAATTAGGAATAATTATTCACATTCTGAATATGGGTGGAGAAGACTATATTACTGTATCACACTTGTCCTTGAGTACACAGATAAAAACTTTTAATACTGTTCGCCACGTATAAGAATATACTAAAACATAAATAGGTTCTTAAAGAATAATAACAATTAATAATGAGCCAATCAATTTTCTGTTTTTCATTCTTCAAAGTGTTTGCTTGAATCTTCCACGCCTTGAGTGAAAGTTAGTCACGAAAAACGAATTTATTGTTATCAAGAACAGTTCACAAAAGAAGGATGAATCGCTGGTTCGATTCCACGTCTAACAACAGTAATTAGCCCCAATAGATTTTTGTAGGTCAGCTAATCAACACCCTGAACCGTTTAATGAAATCAATCTTTTTGTATTCTCTCCGACCTTAAACACATGAAGGTCAAATTCTCTATATGTATGTATGTATGTACGTTAGGTATATGTATGTATATATGCTTTGCAGTATTTGTATGTGTGAGAAACAAGTGTAGTATGCGGCACAGTATTGCTTTTGGCTATTAGTATTATTTTTTAAAAATTTTTTCCCAGTGGAACCACTACTTTTTTTAATGCATATCCCGATTAGTTGCATGATTTTTCGCCTCAAGGAATGGGTTTTCTCTTTTATATATTGTCTGCAGGAAGTTCTTTTCCTCTTTTGTTTTTTCATAATTGTAACCAGGGGCGCACTTATTACCGGTCAGGTGCGGTGATTAGTCACTTTCTCCGAACAAATGTCTGGGAGATTTTTTCTTACTTTATACAGTAGGTCTGTAGTGTGTATATATATGTGTGTACACAGACATATATGCTATATGCTTAGGCTTATTATTGATATTTAAAGTGCAAAATGGACCGTAGCAATACGCTATTTCAAAGTTTAATTACAGAAGAAAAAGGCTTTTTGTAGAACGTAATTGACTTCGTAAAGACACATGATTTCGACAATGATGAGAATTTAGTGGCCTTGCTCCTCCAATGTCGACAATTTTATGTTATTATTACTAGCTATGGGGGGAGGGAGAGAGAGTTTATAGTAGTTGAACTATTGACAATCAATTAAATAAAGGAATTGACTTTCAATCTTCACTATCACGTCTACACTTCTTTTATAAGAAAACCAACTTTCAAAATGTAACCTATCACTGATTAGGTAGATCACATTTCAGAAGAAAAGGAAGATTTGAACAAAAAAAAAAAAAAAAAAATCTCTGTAACTTGAAGCGTGAGAAATTTTAAAGATGTACTTTTTGAGTTTGTATGCTTAGAGTTGAATACGCCTTTCTAAAATCGACTGTATGAGAGGTGCTCCTATAGACTAACGTGGAATAGAACTATGTATTAAATCGATCTGTTTTAGGAATAATTAAACGACTTTGGGCGCATTCCGTAACGATTTGAATCAAAGTCATACAAAATTTGTAATTTACTTTGCAGTAACCGACGTAGCGGTTATATATATTTTAATTGCGAAAGTATTGTTGTACGCAGAATTTTGCGAATACTGGTACGGAATTGCCCCCTTGATTGAGTTGGAACCGAAGATAATTTTATCGCCTTGCCCCGCCACATGAACGGACATCGCACCTGCTTCACAAAGTATTGAACCTTAAACAACTCTCTCAGAGCTAAAATTACATCAGCACAGCATGTACATACAATTAATAATATTTAATAATATTATATATTTAATAATATTTAATAATATTATTAATCTGATTAATAATATTTATTCTCTTTACAATCCTTGGCCCCAGACGGCACTGTTATTGCTTGCCTGGTATGTTAGAGGTGAATGCAAAAACTGGTTAAATTATACTCCAGTCTGAAATCGAATAAAGGCCTTCCACCCTGAAAGCCCAATTTTTTTTTTTTTTTTTTTTTTTTTTTAAATAACGAGGGAACTCTAGTCCAATATATGCATATAGGAGTTTAAATGGTGGATTTTTTTTCCAGCGAGCTGTAAGCGTACTCACTAGAAACTAAACCTGGATTTCTATCAACAAAGATGAGAACCAAAGTCAGAAGTAAGTTTTATAATTCCTTAAAATTAATCCTTCTATTTATAGTTTATTATTTTGGTATTTCCATTAAAATGCTAAATTCTGAGCAAAAGTTTTTCTTCTGTACTATGCACAGTAAAGGAGAAGTAATGGAATACCACTTTATTTTGCACAAACAACTTAAGTATTCGTGTTAAGTAATTAATTCTTGCGTAGGTTTACAAGAAGACTCTAATACGTAATAAACTCTGCTCAAGACAGTGAAGAGGAGCACACGAAACTGAAGACCAATGAACTTTTGCAGTAAGAAAATTGACATATTCTTTTGTCACAGGCATTCAAGCAACACCTTGCTGCTGTATAGGTTGCATAGAAGGTATTGAACATGAATTTTGAACGATACACTACATTAAAGTCACTGTTACCCATGAAGGTGTTAATGGAAAATGAAATCTTTAAGTTTAACGTCCCACGGTTATGCCGGTTAGGCTAAAGGAGACGGTGATAATGAGATATGATTGAAATGGTGGAATGAAGAAAATGGGAGGAAACGGAAGAACCCCGAGAAAACCCACGAGCACGGTGTTTGTCCACCACAAAGTCCACACGGCGCGAGCTGGGATCGAACCAGGGACCCCAAACACCGGAGGTAAACTTTCTACCACTGAGCCACCGCGTCCCCGAAGGTGTTAATGGATTGAAGCTATTAACGAACTCGGTGCAGACAATATAGTTGTCATGTGGAGTAACGGACGGACGCAGTATCATAATTTTGGAAGGCTTATTTAATGTGATTCTAACAAACATGTTTTAGATATGTTCAGAAAGTATTAATAAAATAAGAAGAAACTAAGAATATGGAACAGCAGACTGAGAAAAAAATATGTGGCGTACGTAAAATCGCATGTTACATTTGTAAATCATGCAGTTTTTGGACTTAACGTACAGCAAATGTATAACTGAAAACGCATGTTTTATAATACTTTCTGTATAAGTTTCCATCTATACGTACTTTCCGTATGAAACAATATAGGCGGTCAAGATCTCACATACAAATGGACGTATATAACATATAGCTGACAAAGGTAACATACATATATGTATGTAATATAAGGAAGAGTGTTAGATATCAGACATCCTGCAACGGCATGATGTAATGTCTAAGAGTAGTGCCTATGTAGCATACGGATAACGTATGCTCCGTACTGATTTCTGTAGTAAGCAAGAAGATTCCGTATATTTGTACAATACACCGCTGTCCGGACAATGAATTTTTCTCAGTGCAGTTTCTATTACATCAACGATTCATATGGGATATCTATTTTCACTGGACTAGCGTTTAACCCAATTCAGATCACAAGTATTAACAAACATGATAAACATTCTTCATGACACCACGTATCACAGTGAACAATTGCGTCTACGAAAAATTTTATTGATCTCAGGGTGAAAAATTTTGTTGAGATCAGGAGAGTAAAATATCTAATTACGGGCTTGTTCAAAAATGTTCAAACTTGCAAGTCTGGCTTTCGGGATGAATCGGCCTCGGGGTCAACAAATGAGCACGAGCCTAATTGGAGATAACGAGCCCGACTTCGAGCAAGTGAGAGCGTCAATGAGATGAGTTCAAGTATCATTTGAGGGTGGTGAGACCATGCTTGTGTTACAGTGGCGTTGATTTTGAGTTTAGCGTCCCTTTTGAGCAGTGAGGCTATACGAGACGTGGATATACTGATTAGAATGGAATCCGAACCAAATGAGCTCCTGCTGAGAATCGAACCCTGATCTTCCACGTCGAAAGCGCGTACGCTAACCGCTTAGCCAAGAAGGAGCTCTCGCGTGACAATAACAACATGGCCGTCTCAGGTCTAGAGAAGTAATTAATAAAAGGGTCAAAGTCATATGGTATTTGGTGTTTTACTATAGAAGTGGTATGTTCATAAATGTTAAGAATATCTGTGTAAGTATTAGGAGTGTGTATATCACCGTTAAAAGAAGAGGGATAGCAGAATAAAAACTATTAATTATTGGCTAAGAATGACATAACATGCTGTTAGCGCTATAAAAGTTAGTCTTTCTCGATTTTCTCGAAAACTTACGCATGCAAATTTACCCTCCAGCATATATTTTTTTTCAGTTCAATATAATCTACCGATTGACATCCCACATAGCACAAGTACGTCCACGGGATGTCCGAGACTGAGCCCGCAACGGACGACGGGACATCCCGGGATATCCGAATGTGCTCCCGGGACATCCACAGGATATCCACGGGAAATCCAGATGTCCGCTAATATCCCGGGATACAGGATATTCAACGGGACCACGAAGGGATGTCTATTTGTTTTCCCTCGGACCTCCTGTCCCATCTGGGACGTCCCGTGGACATCTTACATGGGAATCCTTCAGGACGTCCCATGCAGGACGTCCATGGGATGTCTTCTCATTGTCCCGATAATCCCGGGAACCGAATGGGATGATTGGGATCAAAATGGGACATCCCAGGGACGTAGTGTGCTATGTGGGATATGTGATACCTTTGGACAATTTTATTGTTAAACAAAAATTTAATTTTTAGAGTTAATTGTAATTTTTGGCTAATACCTCATTAACCATGTTATGTACCGTCTTGCTGCTAATGTCATATCGAAAAGCTTGATGTTACTATACTTCAGTCTCAGCTTCATCTAATAGATGGCGTAGTTGTCGCACAACATCAATTTTTAAGGTGTGAATTAAAGATTGAACTTCCTCTAGTGTTTGGCATTCATGTCTGTCTATCTGGTACGAAATTCGGAGTGGCGGAATGTTATAGACTCACCGCTGAATATCTTATTATTATGTGCATTATTATACATACGAATTTCAGGCACTTCCCATTGTTGCTAACTTTGACTGTGTTGCGGTCTTTAAATGTATTGTTGGTATCGTTAATATAGCAACAAGATTTGGTCAATTATCAACAATTCTGTGATATGTTGTAGGCTTACCGCTGATTAGCTGTTAAGAATGCAAATTATCCCCATTATTATGTGTATACAGAGGAATTTCTGGCACTTTCCAGTATTGGTAACTTTCTTGCGACCTTTAAATGTATTGTTTCTACCATTATCATGGGAATGACAGTTAATTATCAACGATGCTGTGGTGTACTGTAGGCTCACTGCTGATTAGTTGTTGATAACGCAAATTATCCTATTCTTCTTCTTCTTCTTCTTATTATTATTATTATTATTATTATTATTATATCATACATAGGAATTTCTGTCTCTTTCCATTGTTACTAACTTTGACCACGTTTGCTGCCTTTAAATATATGGTTTCTACCGTTACTATAACAATGAGAGTTGTCTAATTATCAACGACTCTGTGAATGATATATAATGCAAATATACAATTTGGCCCAGCGTTGCCAGACTCACAGCTCGGAATTATTCCAAAACCTTATCGAAATTATACTAGATTCGGTCAAATTATGCTAGATCCTCATAATTACTAATTTAGGAGTTTTAAAAGAAAAAAAAAGTTGAGATACGTTAACGTAACTTAAAATACGCAGAGCGCAAGAATGCGTGGATAGAACTCAATACTTAACGCACCAAAGCTTTAACTCAACTAAACTAGTGCAGTTGTTGACAGACTCAATGGCTTACATAGGAATTTCTGTCTCTTTCCATTGTTACTAACTTTGACCACGTTTGCTGCCTTTAAATATATGGTTTCTACCGTTACTATAACAATGAGAGTTGTCTAATTATCAACGACTCTGTGAATGATATATAATGCAAATATACAATTTGGCCCAGCGTTGCCAGACTCACAGCTCGGAATTATTCCAAAACCTTATCGAAATTATACTAGATTCGGTCAAATTATGCTAGATCCTCATAATTACTAATTTAGGAGTTTTAAAAGAAAAAAAAAGTTGAGATACGTTAACGTAACTTAAAATACGCAGAGCGCAAGAATGCGTGGATAGAACTCAATACTTAACGCAGGGGTGCCCACAAGGGGGGGGGGCATGACGCAAAGTGCGTCATTGAAATATTTGGGGGGGGGGTAAAAATCTGTATAAATATGTTTGAGGGAGTGTAAAAAATAATCGAAAAGATTTTTTTCATGGAAGAACACCTATGGGTAGACAATTGGGGGGGTGCGTCATGGACATAAGGGGGGGTGGGCACCACTGCTTAACGCACCAAAGCTTTAACTCAACTAAACTAGTGCAGTTGTTGACAGACTCAATGGCTTATACAGGGTGCGGCACGTAAAACCGGCCCGTCGTAATATTCTGGTATATTGTGTTTTTGGCAACACTTAAATAATCTACCTTCCTACCAAGAGATGGCGTGTCGAGGTCGGGTCGACTTACGTGACCTGCAGCTGTCACGTGCAGCCGCAACCAGTGAAACTTGTCGAAACCAGTTGAGAAAAAGGCCTCGTTGTGTTAAGCCGGGTGGGTGTCAGTGTGTGGTAATGCCGTATTCGATACCCGAGCGTGTTGCCATTGTTGAAGGGTTCATTCTCACTGGATCTTTGAGAATGAGCAATGTTGCCAGTGGTTTCTTGGATCCACTAATGCTTATCATGAGTGACGAGGCGTGGTTCCACCTGTCTGGGTACGTAAATTCCCAAAACAACCGGTATTGGTCGACAGAAAATCCACACGCAATCCACCAGGTACCCTTGCATGATGAGAAGATTGGTGTTTGGTGTGCCATTTCCGCCACACGCGTTATTGGGCCCATATTCTTTGAGACAACAGTGACGTGTATATGGGAATCCTGGAGGAGTTTTATACACACTTGACCGAAGAGGAGCGTCAGTTATGTTACTTTCAGCAGGACGGTGCAACATGCCACGCATAAGCTGCATCATTGTCCCTTGTGCATGAGATGTTTACACCAGAGAGGACAATCAGCAAAGGCTTGTGGCCTCCTCGGTCACCAGACTTTCCACGTGTGACTTTTACTTATGGGGACTGTTAAAGGGAAGAGTATACGAAACAAATCCACACACAATTGAACTCAAGACCAGGATCCAGGATGTCACCAATAGCATTACAACACAAGAACTGACAAGGGTATATATAATCTCCTCAATCGTGCTCACATGTGTGTTGAAGTGAGCGGAGAACACTTTCAGCACCTGCTGTGAAGGTGAGTAGTCATATTCAATACATTACATTTCATTTATGTGTTGTAGTTAATCATATTTAATACATTACATTTCATTTTATGTGTTCACTTTACGGGCCGGTTTTACGTGCCGCACCCTGTATATCGTATAAATGAATGCAAAGTGTTTGTTTACATATTTTGAAAGAAAATTACCTCGCAGCATAAGCGGAGTTGGGAATTGTTTGCTGGGGGGAAGATTTTTGTTCGGTCTCGGACCTTTCATTTCAGTAATAAAGATGGTCATGAAGTCAGAAATAAAGATGGTGAAGTTGTCAAAAAGTTTGGGGGAGAATGGCCCCCATAGCTCCGCCCATGCCTCGCAGTTAAAGGGAAAACCCTGGGTGGAGCCACAAAAAAAAAAAAAAAAAAAAGCCCAAAACCGTTTCTAACACTTCGGAAAATGAGACTGCCTGTATGGTTTACCAACAATATGAATCAATGGAAGAGAATACATTTCTGCTATTCTTTTTCTTCCCACGACCAACTTCTTTCTCATGTCCAGGTTTTGCGGCTTTTTGATAAACTTGCTGAAATTATGCTAGATTTGGACAGGATGCTAAAAGCAAGATGCTAGGTGCTAAAGACATGCAAATTATGCTAGATCTAGCATCATTATGCTAGATCTGGCAACGCTGATTTGGCCCTTTGATAGTGGAACATTCCGCTCGTTAGGATTACATTTTTTTTCTAGATTTTCTCAAAAACTACGTAAAAGATTTTACATACATTCATATAATTTTCTTCAGCTCAACGAGATTTATCAATTAATCTTTCTTATCTTTGGATATTTTTTTTTCTTTGTTAAAAGCCAATAGTATTGAAGAATAGCTTACTACGTAACTAGCCATTTCTGTCTTTCTTCAGCATACATTCACACATTAATATAGTATAATGTAAAAATTACAAAACAATATTTTTCTTATATCTCTGGTGAGATTGGAAATTCACAAAATTTGCTATGCACAACGAGGCCTAATGTTGTCACATAAGAGCACTCATCTAGCGCAAGATTTCAAATTAGATGTCGGTAAGTCGAGCCATTTTATCTCCGGATAGTTTAATATGACGTCAATGAAACTAATGCAAAAAGACATTAGCAGATTTCACTATATGCTAATAGCGTGCTTCCGTTCCATATACAGTGACAACTGAGAAAATGTAACTGTATAATTCTAAATATATACAAAGCGTGAATACATAAAACAGCGTTTCAGAATCTTTTATCGACTTGCGGCACACTACGGGTGTAACTTGAATTCTCGCGGCACACTCATAGATATTATTATTTGTAAATACAAAATATCGTGGTACTTTTTTCTGTGATTACTGATTTCTGTTCTCACAGAGAAGAAAGCGCGATCATTGGTTTCTCCCCGTGGTAAATCAATATTCCTTTCTTTAAAATAAATAAATAAATAAATAAATAAATAAATAAATAAATAAATAAAAATAAAAATAAAAATAGAAAAAAATATCAATGAAATATTGGACTCAGGTTTTTAATAATACGCTTTCTTTTTCGAAAACTGTATCCAACCTTTCACTAAGCAGGGAGATCACTAAATAACGAACAAACAAATCTCTTTTACTTTTAAAACACAAATGTAGGTAATTTGTATGCATGTTTGCTTTGTCGAAAGGATTGAATGATATTTTAAAATTTCAAGTTACGAAATAGTTTGCAACAGTAAAGAAGCAATAATGGTCATAACAATGATAACAAATACTTTTTTCAACATTAAAAATGAACAGAAAGGTAACACAGTAAGCAAGTTAAAATTGTAGATTGATAGTAGAGGTTCATAGTATTGTGAAATACAAATATACATTTTTCCCTATGTCTTGCAATTTGATTGCTATAGAATTAATAATTTTGTTTCGAATTCCTCGCGGCACACCAGTGACCCATTTACGGCACACCAGTGTGCCGCGGCACACCGGTTGGGAAACACTAATATAAAAAGTTTGCCATATTTTAGAAAGAATACACAGTTGCTTAGACATTTGTATTTATGAATGTTCATTTAACAGTATTACACACAGAGGACAAAGAACTGTCATGGTCTCCATATTTTACACAACCACAGCCAATGATGAAGTTTTCCCTTTTTTTATTTACTCCTGTTGGGTACTTTTCCCCTTTTTTCTAAGAATTAAACACTGCATCACCTTAAATAACACTTAAACCAAGTGTTTGTAACACATTTCTTGCAACTTTCTCCCTTTAATCTATTGACGAAGAGTGAGGGGAAAAGATAAAAAAAAAATAAATAAAATAAAATAAAACTAGGTCTACACAAATTTTGCACAATGTCATTTCTGTTCTTTAGTAGTTTTCGTCTTTTTATATATGTATATAAAAAGTAACATTTTATTTCGTTTATTCTTGCTTTTTTTTTCGTTTTGGACAATTATCAATGCGTTTTCCTTTCGAAGCGGAACCACTGGACCAGACCAGACTAGACCAAACATTGTCCTGCATTGAACCATTATTGTTGGTCTTCATGTCTTGTGGTTTGTCACGCTTTTTCCATTGTCTGCAATGTTGTTTGTTGCTGCTCTTTTACAGCAAGTTTAAGGACAAAAGAAAACAGGTCACTGTATACGAGAAAGAGAGAGAGAGACCAAGATAAAAGTTGGAAAAATTGATCATTTCGACGAAACCATATAAGATTAGAAAACAGACAACTAGCGTGTCAGCTGGGCTGATAATTAAGTTGTATTCATGAAAGCGAAAAAAAGGAGTTGACATTTGGACATTAAACAGAAAAAAAACTTTCTATTTTTTTAAATTTAGATCTTTACCATAGATAATATTTTCTTAAATAACGTACAACATTATATTTCAAAAGTAAGAGAAATTAAAACCTAATTGTAAAAAATGATGTACCGTGTTTTAAATCTCTATTTTTTTTAAAGAGTATTGTCTAAAATAACATATAAGCTTTTACGTTAACGCATATCGTTTTGTTCTAGTTAGAGAGATCTAACTATCCGTATACGTCTGATTCCTCCCCTAAAACTCTTATTATATTGTAAAATTACAAGGTTAACGTCCTATTTTAATACGGAGACTATATGATAACTTGGATTTATTCTTTACCACGGAATCTGTATCACGTGCTCCCCTTCCCACATTACAGTGGTTCAGATTCGACTTTAAACGGTATGTTAACGTTTCATATAACCTAACGTTATATATATATATATATATATATATATATATATATATATATATATATAAAGAGGAGCTAAACTTCAATTAACAAATAAATATAGCATTTTGAATAGAAAACGAAAAGAGTTCGTAATATAATACGATATTTCATTTACTTTAATTGCCTACATTTTCAAGTTTGTTTATCGATTGTTAGCTGCTTCATAAGGGGGAAAAAAGTTACTTTCACGTCATTCATTTTATCTGTTTTCCATGATATCTACAACACCATGTGTCTTGAGAGTACTATCAACTATTATAGAGTGGTTTTCAGAGCAGAATCGAAAGAAACTGTTGTCAATCTACATGTCCATTCTCAATATCGCGATTTGACTAACGGTGGCGTACCCAGTGATCTATCTGGGAGGTGCGTGGGTGATTCAACTGCTATCCCTAGAACGAAAAGAGCTATGGAAAAATGAAATTCATATTGCAGATTTATGTACAAAGTCGATTAAAGTCAATATAAAGTTCTCCAAGATAGAGTGAGATAGAAAATATTGTACGCACTTTTTCTTTTCTGAATGTCACTCTTGAACCTCAATAGACCTCGCACTCAAAATTGTGAGACTGAGGATCTAACTTGCGAAACCAACTATTTCTTGGGTAATATTTAAAACAGTAATTAACTGACAATACTGAGGCTCTGGGTTAAGGTCCTGAGCAATATAACGGGGAAATTATTTCAATTCTTAATTCAGAAGCAGAGATACACCCAAGTTACCATATATTTATTTCTTCCAACATCTATCTTTCTCTGAGAAATCCCCATTGTATGGTATATATTAAGATAACTCTGCTAAGCATTCTATTCAAATTATTTACGAATTTTCAATACAACAGAATGTCGTATCAAGTAAACAATAATGTAGGGCTCATCCCTAGTGTAAGAAATTCCTGATTCGAAACAGGTTGGTGTGCATTTGTGATGGACAACATAATGTTCTGCGTTTGTTTTTTGGAGGGAGGGGGCTGTCCCGTTTCATCTTACATTCTCATTTTAACAAGTCATTCACTTTCATTAATCATTCATCTTTCTGAGCCTAACAAGCATAATCGGAGGACGCAGGCCCATAGCCAGAACCCCAAGATAGAAAAAACAAGATAACTTTTGCGGGGTGGGGGACGGCTAACTTTGAATGCACCTTGCATTTTTGACATGTTAATTTTTGAACATCTATTTATCTAAACAAACAACTAAAAATTTCAGAACCTTGGAAGTGGTCCCAAGCAGAGCTGAGCCCCATGATGACCTCTTAGCTACAAGTCTTGTGGAACGTTAAATTAAACATTTCATTTTTCATATACCGTCAACAATTATAAAGTGTATTTCTCTTATAAAGTTCGGTTTGCATATAACTCAGCAAAATATTTTGTAATCACATGGCATGACTATAACTAATCGTAACAGATGATACAGCGCAATTTTCTGTTTGATTATAAGTTTGTTTATTGTCATTTGTATGTAAAAGTATCGATATACTCTTTTCGTGTTTCAGTTTTTTATTTATTTATTTAAAGTCTCATCCTGATGAAGCTAATACAGAGTTTCGCTACCAACAGCTGTAATTTTAATAACATAAGAACATGTAAATGTATCAATAAAATAATAATTTATTTATAACGATGGAATGATTTACTGTTTAATATTCTTTTTTTTTCTTTCTTTTTAAAATTATTTATGTAGTTTCATTTTAAAGATGGAATGATTTCCTAGAGAACATGTATACCACCGATTTATGAACTGTTCAGAAGAACTTAACTGGGTTAAGGTTATTGAACTTAAACGTATTCATAGAGAAAATTGTGGTTCGAAAGAGAACATAGATTTTAAAGATGACCTTATGACGAATTCAGAAACATTTTTCACGACAATACCACAACATGCTTCATCTTCTAACACCACTCGTAGTTATATCCTGAAGTACTTTCGTAACTAGTAATTACAGGATGCGTACATACACATCGTATCTGCCATCCATCAAAATCACCCGGATGAGACTGACTAGCGACGTCCCCCATACAATTTTCACCTTCAGTGGGCACTCGCCGCTGGATCATTTTGTGTAATATCACCTCCATCTTTCATGTCAGAACTCAGCTACCAAGCTTTGTCAAAGAATAATAAACAACAAGTAGATATACATCAAAGATCCATCCCTTGTGGCTCACCTCAAAATAAACGTTTTATTAAAGTAATTATATACAAAAAAAAAATCGTTGTTTTACTTCAGGCTAACGGAAATTGGAAACCAAAACAGGAGTTGATAATCTACTTTGTTCTTCAATAAAAGAATAGTTTAGTGCTCTCGTGGTTGGGTGACTTACGTGAGTTATTCTGAGCGCGTGGTTTCGGATTCGATCCCTGCTGGGGTAATCCGAAGTAGTACAAGTATTTCAAATCTTACTTTGGCCAGTAAGTCTCGTAATATATAAGCATGATGCTGAATAGGGATGCTACAGTTTGTATTGTGTCTATTCGAAGTCAAATTCAATTAGTCCTTATTCTACAATATTGAATGTGTTTTAGCATTAGAGAAAATTTAACATTGAGACCTGTTGTTCTGTTTTCAAAATATTTACGCCGCTAATTAATAGGGATGCGCACGAGACAAGATTTGAGACTGTCTCGACTCGAAAATGTGCTGTAAAAGTGATGTCTCGACTCGAAAAATATATGTTTTTCTATTGGAAGAGCTGTGTCTCGACTCGAATTTTGTCAGGAAAATTCTGTCTCGACTCGACTCGAATGCATCCCTACTAATTAAAAATTTCACTAGTGTCGCGGCAAGTTTTAACTTAGTATCTATTTTTGATTGAATACATACCTTTAATTCCTATGTATTACTACCTGAAATACCGTACTATTACAAATATTGAACTTTTATTACGCTTTTTTTATTTTGTAGTGCTGCATCTCATTTATTTTCATTTAACACCTAGAACAAGTAATAATCTAGTTAAAAACATATATTTTTTCCTACGAGATAAAAGGACATTTCTTTTGGAGAGAATATGGCTCTTCATGAGACTATGACAACGTGAGTTAAAACTTGTTAAGAATACGGACTGAAAATAAATCTTAAAAGAAGATAAAAGCAACACTGGTTGAAACAAACGACAGTGTTAAGTATATACATTTGAGAGAGAGGGCAGAAAACATTACCTGTGCACCGTACCTAGGTTAGCAGTACTAGTGAAGTGTGAACAGGAAAATCTCAAAATATCCATTTAGGAAGAAAAAGATTGTGTTAAACTCGAATCAAAAAATTTAAGGAAGGGCTCCTCAAATATTTTGTTCTGTATTATAGCGTGTCGGTCAGTAGCATTATTGCACGTGAAATGCTAAACAATTAGATGGGTTCGAAATAGGAAGAATAAAGAAAATTTATCGGGGGGGGGGGGGAGAATGAAAATGTGTTGCAACAATGTTGATTATAGTTATCATTTTTATTACACCACAAGTGACTTGCAAGTAATGATGTAGTCCTACTTTTGAAGACATTGTATGGCATATGATGACATGATGAAGAAACAAAAGATATTTTCAGGAAAATATCAAAGTAATTTTCAACATGTCGCGTGATGACATCATTATTCACATTGTTTCCTCTTAAAAAAAAAATATGAGGAACTTCTAATGCCCTTCCTGACCTAGCAGTTAACGCAAGTGTTTTCTGTGAGCGTGGAACATGCCCAGTTAGGGTACTTGCTTCGAACACTAGTTCGAATCCTACTGTGAACAGTAAATTCGATCCAGTCAGATATACCCTCGTTGCTGAAAAGGGACGTTAAACTTTTTTGTACCACCGACCCGCTACAAACTTCTATTTTAAAATTAATTTTTATATAAAAAGAGGGATCAACGCGCATGATAAATTTTTCTTACTATCTCTAATAAAAGTAACATAGCTACGTATTTTATTTAACAAATAAGCAAGTTATTTTATCTACAATAAGAAAGAACAGCAGCATCAAGTCTACACCACCTGTAGAAGTTTGGTTTCTATAAAGTGATATTTTCTCAATTAATATCAAAACCGGAAGTTCTAGTAAATTTCTATCACATCAGGTTTTAGTAAAGATTAGAGTGGAAATGGAGTATATTCTTGAAACGCTTGATTGATTGCACAATACCACTTATCGTTATCTGTTACCATTTTCACTATATAACAAATCAACGTTAAAACCGAAAGTGATTGATTTTTGCCACTCCAGGCTTTAGTAGAAGGATTAGAGTGAAGATGGAATACTTTTTGGGACGTTACAGAAAACAGCTTCTCGCTATATATTACACTTTTTTAATTTTTAATCTATGGCTATGAAATTTAAAACTGGAAGTGGTTAATTTGTGCCACTTCCGGTTTCGATAAAGGGTTAAGAGAGAAGATTCTTAGAATCTTAAAGCGATCTCTACAAACTGCTCCTAAGTATCTGTTATAGTTTTTGCTCACGTAAATAAATATTGAAACCAGAAGTTGTAGTGCATATCAAAGATGAGGACGTAATGTATTCTTGTGACGCTTAATCGATTGCAGAAAGCCACTTGTCTTTAGTACCGTTGTTGCTCTACAGGGAACAACGTTAAAACCGAAAATGGTTAATATCTAGCACTTCCGGCACCAAATATTAGATTCTAAAACGAACTCGATTCTTCACTTTTGACCCTCAACATTTTGAACAAATTTGCTGATTGATCAAGTAGTTCTTGAGAGTTTTTTTTGTCTCCCAGACGAACGGACGGATACGGCAAGAAGTTTTGATAAATCAAACTCCATACTTTAACTCACTTTGATCCTCTAAAATTTCAAAATTAAACTTTAAACAGTAAGTTCGGTAAGAATTTACTTGAAAATAAGGGCTCCTCGTGGGTTGCTTGATCTTGTGTTAAGTATTT
Organism: Thermobia domestica; assembly: GCF_964235325.1. NCBI lineage: Eukaryota > Metazoa > Arthropoda > Insecta > Zygentoma > Lepismatidae > Thermobia > Thermobia domestica. The sequence goes on from NC_137461.1 coordinate 206,632,118, forward strand.
AACTTGTTTAAAAGAAGCTGGGTCTGAAATCTTTACACTCAAGAGCTGGATTTCGATTTGATAAGGCCCTAAGCTGTTGAAGGTTAATCAGGCATTTTTGTATGTGCAGCTGCCCTCTGTCAACTAACATTTTAGGGAGCAGGCTAGCAGAAAGGGTCTCCATTATTTACGTTATAGAAGCACACTGTTGCTGTTTGTAGATTTCATTTTATTTATTTTTATGTTATTTTTCAGAATTAACATCCATTTTTTTCTCAAAACCTTTTGGGCCCCCAAGAGAGTGGAACCCTAAGCTATAGATTGTTTAACTTATACATAAATCCGGCACTGTTATTATACTCTTTTTGTTGCTTTGAAGTAATGCTTCAAAAATTATTAGTTTGATCATCTATTTTAAATTGTTAAAAATATAATTTGCCTGTATCATTATATTGAAGTATTATACTCACGCAACTGACGTAACAATAAATTTACTCAATGTAAATCTTCATTTATTTATTTATTTATTTTAAGGAACCACATCATATGCTTCCGCGCACAATACAAATAGACGTTTGGGCAGATACCGGTTACTTGACAGTAACATACACAAGACACAAACCCGACTTGAATAAATTATAAATACAATTGTTGTAATAGGACAATGAATTATCTTTAGTCTTAAACAGTAATCAATGTTATAAATAGTCTTATTGTTGTACACAATGCTAAAGGGAGACAATATTTCTTCTACATTTTTTGTCCATTATATTTTTTTTTTAATCAAAGATAAAAAAAAGAAAATTAAGTTTATTCGGTGCTATAGTCACCACCCTAAACTTGTTAACACACGACGGGAGATCTCACATCTCCTGCTGTTTATCTTAGTTGAAGATTAATGGCGACAATGATCGAGATCCTGGTAGAAAAAGAAGTATCTGCAACCGATCTGCAAGAACAACAGAAGGAAAGTAGACGCTAGAAAAGGTGATAATAAATCAAGCTTTAGAAAAAAAGGAACAACAGGAGCCGCGGGGGCGACGGATAATTCATACCTTAAACCGAAGAAAACTGCAGAGCCTACATCCAGTGAACAAAACATAATGTGCCACTTAAGAACAGAACTTTGTTTCTGGACGCTGTGAAGGGAAGGACTCGAGTTTCTATGAACGGGAATAAGTTACCACCTACCAACTAGAACTGTCATTTTGGAGCATGGACTAGCTGGCGGAAGGAAAGTCTTTGAATGAATTACAATATGAAGAGCGTGTCGCTGTCATTTACATGCTAACCAACTATTTCATTGTTGTTGAAATGGTTCTCAGTCAGTAGACCAACCGAACAGGATAAAGACTCTCCAGAAAAGTGCACCGACTGATTCCTGCGGAGTCGAAAATTAATTTAATTGTACCCCTGAACAACTCTTAAATTATCAAGAATCAATACAGGTATTGTAGGTATCCTGCTTATAATGGACTTACAGAAAATACAGAATTACGCATAACCATAAGGCACCCTTTTAAAACAAGATTGGATTAGCCCACCATAATCCACATGGCGCAGAAGAGACTTTCATAAATAAGGCAGCTAATTTGTAATCAACTATGTTAGAGTTATCTACCTGGATTTTTAAAACACGGAAATTAAGATGTGACCTATGATATTGATGCAATTCTTTCTACGGTTACATGTCACATGTCAATTTTAAATGGTCTCGTTGTTAATATGCTGAAAAAGACACACATGATGGAAAGGAAATGCTGCATTTAGTAGCGGAAACAGATTTCACCAGACAACAGATTTTCTTGCAAAGAATATTTCCACCTTCTTTGTTCAATGGAAGTCTTTTTTCGTATTACAGTAGGAAGTCGAAAATCCGACTAATTTGGACTACAGGTAGTTCGGATTTTCGAAAATAAGCAAGAAAATGGTATTTAGGCTTAAATATACTGTACGGTATGCTCTTTTATCGATACAGTGGTTATACAGTACATACAGTAATTACAATACCGTATGTAAGGCTAATTACATTTAATGTTTCTGAAGAGCCTTCTCGTACACTAAATTACACTGTTCTCGTAACACATATTTAAAACAACTTGTATAGGCCTAAAAGAAAATAAAAATATGTATGGCAAACAATTACATATGAATGAGCTTTTGTAAAAACGCTGATTTCACACAACGCCGACGGACAACCCTATTGTTTGTTTATCGCTAGCGCTAAGACAAAATGTAAAAAGCTTCTAGGGACCACGTTCTGATTTTTGATTGTTACATGAGCATGCCACCGGTCCAAGTTTACTCAATTTTTGTATGATTTTTAACTGTTAATTAATTGAATAGCTTGGAGTAATTTTTCTCGTACTTCCATAAAATTTCAAGTACGTAATTTACATCATGACACCGTTTGAGGAGACTTCTGGGTAAGATTTACTTTTAAATTCGTTCAGAAAAAGTTCTCAATAGCTTTGTCGGTAACCAGGGCCGGATTTAGCATTTTGGTGCCCCTAGGCCCAATATTTTTTTCCGCTCCCTAGTCTGGTTAAAGTTACTTTACTAAAAACCTTTATTAAAAAAATTATATCAGGCCTATATGTTAATTGCTTAAACACCACTCCACGATGCAATTTTGTCATTGCAAGTTTTTTGAGGAATTTACTTGGTTCTGGCCTCAACAAAATACCGTTAATGTATTAACAAAAGATTGGTGAATAACTTTGGTTTTGTTCAATTTAGCCATTTGGGCAAATAATAAAAAAAAAAAAACTCTGTAATACATTATAAATTAGTTTTAATCTCAGAAACACAGCTTACATGAAGTATTTTCATAACGTGACACAAAAACTTCAAAATCAGAATGCTTTATTAGCCTGATTTTTTAAATCAATTCAAAAAAGATGTTAAGTTATGGCTATTTATTTTTAATTTTTTTTCTCTCGGCCGTGCGCCCCCTGGGAGCTTACGCCCATAGGTCCGGGCCTACCGGGCCTATTAGGAAATCCGGCCCTGTCGGTAACTTAAATTGCTTTCCACATACACTAATTGCTAAGTAATGAATTTCACCTAAAAATTTTATCAAAATTTTTAGTTCTGCTAAAGTGAAACGTGCACTATCTGTCGTCTTGATCTTGTGCTTGACTGTAATTCTTAAAATTGCTATGCGAAATTAATGTATAATCAAGAATGCGAATACACACACATATATATCTCCATGCATCGTGCAAATAATATTTATCAACAACAAAGCGTAAGTAATTAAGTCTGACACTTCCTGTCTCGGAATTTCACTAGACAACCTACCAGTGATACCAGTCACGCTTTTATCGTACTTTTCTCCTTTAATGCCACGGAAATTATCAATGTAGCCATGCGATTTTCTTTCCTTTTTTTATTGTATTATTATTATTATTATTATTATTATTAAAAACCACAACACCATGACAAGATAATACTACACCATGGTTCTAAGAATTTATTATAATTTCAACCATTGAGCTTTCTTGCAGTCAATTCGAAGAACATTACAATGATTTTGTTGGTACTCGGTCTTTCACTATCATTAAAACCATCAAATGTTAATTTTACATTCTGGTTAAGTAAAACGAAAATTACTGATACAATTTGTGAAGACAGGAAATATCTGAAAGCAAACTAAGAAGTGTGTCAAGTCTCTTTTTCTCTTAAGTTAATAACCAACTTATGAGGGTGAGTGATTTAGACAAATGTTGAATTCGTAATTAGAAATTTCCAGTTCAGATAAATTTCAACTTCATTTAATTTTAAACTTTATATTAGGACTAGAGATGGCATTTTGATATTCTCATCCTTATTCCTCTTTCCTGAAATAGACTTCACCAACTCTACCATAAAGAATTCCAGTTGCAGTTATTTAGAAACATCAACAAGTTATGTTAATTATAGAGTCAAACGAAGAGGTGAATGAGACGTCACTAAATACAGTATACAAATGGTTAGTTCAACATTCCTTGAGATGCGTGGAACACTCTCTCGAAATGAAATTTCGCATTAGGTGTATCAATCACTTGATTGATTGATTAATAGGAAGAAGAGAGTCGTTGGCAGCATGACTATTTGTCCTTACACGGAAGAGACGATTTCGGACTACCAAATATTGTTCCTTAAAAAAAAAAAAAAAAAAAAAAAAAAAAAAAAAAAAAAAAAAAAAAAAAAAAAAAACGCTGCGACGAAAGAATAAACGATAAACAAAGAAAAATAGAATAAAAATAGAATAGGTAAAAGAATAAATAGAAGTGTTAAAATAGATAACAATAGCGATATATTGAAAAACAATAAAACCAAATAGGAAAAATAGAACAAGAAGTAACCAAGACTAAAAGATAAAAGCGCTCATAGAACGTTACTCAAGTCAGCAGAACGAACGAAATAAAGAACATGAGCAACTTATCCTCAAATGCTCGGCGAAGAGTAGTAGGTAGTCCAATACATTCCCTGGGTATTCAGAATGTGCCGAATACTCAAAAGGACAAGACATTCGTTACAGTACGTACGTTTGATAGCACATGATTAATAAGTATGTGTTAGATGAGAGTTTCCGACGCCAACGGCCAGAAGCAATTCATTTCGGCAGATAGTAGGCCTACACATCGATGTCATGGGGTGTATTGATCTCTAGTTCATCGACGAGAAATGTACATATACATTTATTCTTGGTACATTCTTTGTCGAAATTTAAGTTCTATAGGATAACCCATAAGAAATAGCCAATTATATTCAGGAAGTGTGGAGAATGTGTAGTGCTATTGTTGCTGTTTCTCTTGACGGTAAGAAATGAACGAAGAAGTTAGTTGGCTGTTTATCAGCTTTAGGGGAGAAAAATAATTGTAAAGGAGAAACTAAAAGAAGGTGATTGAAAATGTGTAATTCATTTTTCCAATCTAATTCAAAAGAGTATTAGAACACTTTCAATTCGTTTTGACTTTCATACGCGACACTGATTTTTTTCTTTCTTTTTTTACATTTGAGGATTTTAGTAGGACTGCTAACACTGCACATTTTCATTCCTTTGCATCAAGAACCTCCCACTAATCCCGCTCCATAGTTTTAAAGTTTATATCAGAGTTTATTACTAGGTATAGCCTATTTCTTATCTTTGTCCTTGATAGGAAGGGTCTCTTAAGAGACTTCTAATTGTAGAAAACGAGGAGGCAAACAGGGGCAAATTGCAACAGCCTCAATTTAATTGGTTGGGATCTAACGACGTTCATTCGTTTCTGTAGTGAGGTCTCAAACCGTATAGTTAGTATACTAAGCTATCTGATCATCTAACTGGATGTCATCTTGTTAACTGCGAATATGAGCCTGTACAGCATTTTTCTTTACTAAGGCTATTTAGCAATTTAATGTGTGTTTAATCGAACATGCATACACACACTACACAAACTCATTACAAGCTTCATTGACAGCCATTAAAATCAACACTGCTAAACATCAGTTAATATTTTATTAACAGAATTGACTTTTTTTGCCAATGTCTATTAATAGTTCTAGTAATGGGATTATTCTAGTTTTGGAAATATTTAAAAAGAATTAAAACTGTTAGATAAACAGTCCTGAAACTATTCAATGAATGCTAACATGACTACGTAATACTCTCTTTTAAATTAAAAATTAATAGTGACAAACTTAATTAGTACAAATAATAAGTACATACTATAATAACACTAAATCTCATCATTTAGGCAAGCTATTTCCTGGGACTGGATTCAGTACAGCAAACATGTTAGATGTGGGAATCGGGAATCACATAGCTCAAATACTTTGGAAACGAATTTTCATACGTTCTGGTTCTGTGGTTTCTTAGTTCCACGTGTAGTATGTCACTTTGTTTCACAGCAGGTTTATCAACAATATCGGAGTCTCTTGGAATCCCAATACATGAAGCGTTCAGAGTACAAGGGATTCAAGTTTAGTCAGTAAACTTGTGACAAAAAGAGAAACTTTGTACGGTACGCTTAAGTGCATTAAAAAGTATTAACTGAAAAGTTAAAAGTAAAAAGTTAACACTTTTTACATATACAGTATACATTATAAGAATTGTTTATAATATAAACATGAATCTTTTATGCTATGAAAGGAGCTTCAGATAGAGCTGTTAAAGATGAAATATGTGCAATATTACCATTCAGTGGACTTCATTCCCTTGCTCTGAACGCGCCATATATAAGGGCACAGATTATATTTTTATTATTTGATTCCATCTATATTAGAACAAGGCAATAGCTTTATTACAGTTAAAAAATGAATCTGAATATGATTTTGTGTTAAAACGTAACAATCCAAAGCATGGAGTTATGATTTTATGCGTATGTAGCGCCGTATATTAGTATCTAACTAATTAACTAATGAGTATTAAAATTTGACTTTCTGGAAAAATTTTTCTTTTCAATCGGCAATTCGAAGAATGAATGTATACAAGTATCTGAAAATTCCCGTAGAAACTGGCCACGATGGAATCATGATTCTTAGATTGTAAGTAAATCCTGTTCCAAGATCCTGGAATCGCCTTTGAGTTAACTACTAGCAACACTGTAAGGTTGCTGTGTTTGTTATTGCATCTCGACTTCCAACAACATGCAACCCTTGTTAAGATTTTGTAGACGAAATCTATCATTTTGTGGATATTTTAAAATTAGATACTTTAAAATTCGATTGTTTTGTTTCTGCGATTGTAATAAATAAGTGTATCCTGTGTACCAAAAAAAGATGCCAGTTTGTGACTAATGCTAATATCCTGGAATGTTATACTACCATACTTAAGAAACGTGTAAAATTGGTTGTAGAATGACAGGGGCACAATGAGAGTTCCTTTTAATAAACGGCAAACAACTTAGTGCGTCACGCGAATTCCTAATAGTAAACAGTCATGCTACGTGCACTATTACTCATCTACTTGACACTAATAGCGTTGCTACATGCGCTATCACTTGTCTGACTGATACTAATAGACGTTGCTACATGCGTTGACTGACACTAACAGATGTCGCTATGTGCGCTATCACTTGCTGTTTGATGCTAATAGATTTGCGGGATTGTTGTGTATAGCGAAGTTCTTCAATAATTACATATAAAATACGGCATTGCGTTTGGGGTGGCAGATAGGCAAAATCAAAGTTTTTTTTTTTTTTTCTAAATGTTAAAATGTAAAAGGAACTTGTAATTAAGAGCGATTTTAGCTTAATGTGTACAGCAGCCTAAAGGCTTGGGCGCAAAAACTAGTGATTATGCTTAAAAAAAACTTATTTACTACAGTTTAAGTACACGACAAAATTCCATAGTAGGCCTACGGAGTCGTTTCAAGTCAAAATCTTTTGTCGAGTCCATAATTTGATGCATATCTCATAACATGCGTACAAAATAGGTCTCTGGATTGACTATTCAACATTTGTACTTGCATTTCCGCAACATCAGTGCAACACACAAAATCCATAGCCATAAAATGCTTACCATATACAATCATAAGGATCCTTTTGAAGGTCGTATATCTCGTGTTCCAATCAACTGTATGTAGAGGGAGGTTTTACTGGAAGCTTAATTATGAATTCAGAAGTGTTTCGCAATCGACAAAATTGCAAAGTATTTGGCAGGGCAGGGCGTTTCTCAACCTTCTTGCTGCTTTTGTTTTCGAACAAAAGGGGAGGAGTTCAAAGTTCATAAACCATTCTATTACACTTCTTTTGCCCTGGAGAGATTGCATGTTTCCTTCATATTACGATTCGTGATATCCGCAACAAAATACTTGAAGGTAACATATTATATGTTCTCCCGGTGCATTTTTTATCAGTTTGTGTTATAAAGAAGAAGAAGAAAACAAGAGTTCGTATCCATAAATGAATATTTTAAAGTAATAAATAAAGAGTATTGGTTTCTGCGGTTACAATAATGTATGTATTATGGATAATCTACCTGAAGAAATGAGAGAAATAGTTTGAAACTTATCTCTTAACGCGGGTGTCTTTTTATAATTTTTTATCATGTTCTTGTTTTATTGTCCTACACTTGCGGCATTAACGTTTGGCGCCTATATAGAATTCTAGCTTTAGAACATTAACAAATGTATAATTATTAGATAAATTGTGTCAAGGGAAGCTGAATGGCCTTCGGGTTCGATTTATAAGAATACAGATTCTTTGATATCGTAAGCCAATTGAAGAGCTACTTGAATTTAGAAGAAACTAATCTATCAAGCCGGAAATAGGTCTTTCATGGTTTAATATAGACAGGAAGGACCCAAAAAATGTCTGTTCTTAACTACACATCCTTCAACTTCCAGTAGAATATAAAATCATACTGCCTATTTCTGATGTGTGACACAACAATAATTCCAATCACGCTTACGAAGCTTGCAACCTGTCTGAGATATTGCATAAATTAAGCTGAAATTTAGAGATCTTTAGTTTCTTTTTCTTTTTCTTTTCTTTTCTTTTCTTTTTTTGGAAAATCGAAAAAATGAGCATTTTCGATTGTTTACCAATATGTTACAATAATAATGATATGTTCGCATTTAGTCAAGTGATTAACACAGATTTCTTCGGTTACATGAACCAAGGTTTGATCTCTGATGGGCTACTGATTTTTAGGTGTTGGTTTAGCATCATAAGGCTATTAAATCATTATTTTAAGTGGTAACGAACTTAGTCTAGAAAGATAAAAATAATGACTCTGAGACAAGTTGAACATACTTCACTTGGTCAGCTCTAGGTTTTGGTGGGTTCCAGTGGTACAGAATTTATAATTAATATTATAAAATTCATACTTTATATATTTTTTAAATGAAGATATATTTTTTTAAAAAAATTCTTTCCAAGAAAATTACAATTTTTTTCCCCTAAGAAAGCTAACATAATTTAAATTTTGCATGATAAAGATAATGGAATGATTTTAGTGTTTCTAAAACAATGTAATACTTATGCAACATTGTAATGTTTCTAATACATTTATAAAGCGTCGTAATATTGTAAAATTTGTTTAGGAAACGTTTTGATTTCTTGAAACTTTCAAAAATTTTGTAATGTTTCTATTACATAGAAACTTCAACCTTTAAATGCTACTGAAACTTTAAAATTTATCTTTGAAATATTGCATTCGTAATACAAAACTAATAAATTATGAAGAATAGTAGTGTGCTACCATAAAAGTATGGTGTTGGCATCCAAAAAAAGGCCTGCCGAATTGTTCTATCAAAGAATCGAAGTCGGTCCTTCTTGATTAAGAGATAAGAATGCTACTATGTACTAATGTCTAAACCAGCTGAGTAAGATTCTTAACAATTTTCTCTAGAAGTGGTGAAATCTTCTATTTAAAAACAGGTCCTAATTATTATCCTCAAGGTTTCATAAATTAGGACAATCGTAATTTCTGATGGTTTTGTATTTTTATGGATTTCTGTCTAAACAGAAATGGGAAACCATATACTTTGGAAGTGACGAAGTTGTTTTTCGTGTTATCGAGTGTTCTTAACAAGAATTTTGTGACGTGAGTAGTTGATGATCTCTGACCTTTTAGTTAAGAAGTTGACTGCTGAGTTATGGATATGGGAAAAGGCTGCCCGATCACGCCTTCCGTAGGCAACTAATTTTTATCTTACATAGCGTCCCATTCCAACCCTTCGTCTTCAACATTGCGGTTTAATAAGGGAGGAGAACGCTTATTGGTTCCATAAAACAGTGTTGCCATAATTCTTTTATGCATTTTTTTTTACAGATTCATTACTATTTATCTTTGATTGGCGTTAGAAGAATCAATAAAATAATAATAAGCTAAAGTTATTTTTTTGTTTACTTTTAGAAAGAAATTATTTTGAATAAGATACATAGTTTAATTAGCCAATATGTTTACAATCGGAACGGATTAATACATGTACATAGATAATTCGATAATATGAATTATAAAAATGTTGTCGACTTGTATTCTGTTGATTATAGGAGGTAAGTAAATATGATGAGGTGAACTTTAATTTTGTTTAGATCTAAGACATACCTTGCGATTGATATTACGTATATATATTATATTACTTACAAAACAACGAAGAGTTAATAATAATAATTTTACGTTATACAGTAAAATTTCTGAATAACAGACACCGATGGGACATGATTATTTGTCCGTAAACGAGAAGCGTCCGTAACAAAGTGGTTACAGAGATTTAGATTACTCACATGTTATGTGGTATTTGTATGGAGTACACAGTAAATGCATTAGTTGTAGACTACTATCAAGATACTGTACTCGTGTTTAAATTACTGGTGGAATAAGAGGTGAAACATTTTCCATAAGGAAACCAAAATACTTCTATGACCATTCGCTACTCTTTTCTTTGAATTATTACTGCTTTTGTTTTTCGTGCGGAGATCTGGGTTCGATTTCAAAACAGCAAATTATTCAGTTTGGATACCACGTTAAATTACAGACACACATCCAAATGTCGTCAGTGGTAGAGCGTTCACCTCTGGTGCTCGGGGTCCCGGGTTCGATCCCAGCCCACGCCAAGTGAACTTTGTGGTGGACAAACACCATGTGCGTGGGTTTTCTCGGGGTTCTCCCGTTTCCTCCCACTTTCTTCATTCCACCATTTCATTCATTTCTCATAATCACCGTCTCCTTTAGCCTAACCGGCATAACCGTGGGACGTAAAACTCAAAAGATTTCATTTCATTTTTTTCATCCAAATGTCATGTAACCTCAGCGTTGTAAAGAAACATTTAAGTCCAAAAAAAGAAACGAAGCATGTTACAACAAGTAAAAATTACTTCTAGCATCAGTAAGTTATTTGCATAAAATTACGGGGGAAATTTTCTTCTGAAAGATAAGGCAGCTCAAGGTTCCACGTATAGATATAGAGAGCACACACCTTCATAAGTTGCTGTACCAAGAGACTTTGTCCTATGTGCATCGGGAGCTGTGGACCTGGTACTATTCTGACCTCATGCATTGCCATGTCTGCTGCTTCATCATGGACAGCAAATTAGAAAAACGAGCAAACGTGAAATTGTGTGTGAAACTGGCAAATCCGCCAGAGACGCTTGACATGATTCGGCAAGTGTACAGCAATGCTGCAATGAATTGTTCGAGGTGTTTTGAGTGGCACACGCGTTTCAAGAGAGGAAGAAATATCACTGGAAGACGACGGGAGCTCAGGACGACCTTCAGTTAGCACAACACATGAAAATGTTGAAAACATTCGGTAACTTGCACATGAGGATCGTCGGAGAACAATCCACAACACTGCTGCCATTGTCGGCACATCATACAGAACAGTGTAGGCAATCGTCACGTGTGATTTGAACATGTGCCATGTTGCTGCCAAGTTCGTCCCCAAGTTGCTGATCAGAAGCAGAAGGAATATCGCGTCGAAATGTGGCAAGAATTCCGTCAGTGTGTCATGGATCCTCCTTTTATGTCGAGGATCATTACCGGCGACGAAACTTGCTTGTATGGATACGAGCCTATGACAAAGTGGAAAAAAGCCCATCATCTTCACGACTGAAAATAACAAGGCAGGTCCGCAGCTCGACCAAGTGTATGGTCATCGTCTTTTTCGACATTCCCGACATTGTGCATCATGAATTCGTCTCCAGCGATCAGACTGTCAAAAGCGAGTTCTACTGCCAGGTTAAGGCGTCAGAGAGGACATTCAGCGAAATTGATCGGATTGTGTTGCGCTAACAATTGGCTGCTTCACAACGACAATGCACCCTACCCCCGTGCTCCCCTTACACGTGAGTTTCTCACCAGAAACAAGATGATCACACTTCTGCACCTACCATCCTACCATACTCGCCAGATTTGGCTCCTGCAGACTTCACTATCTTCCCGAAGCTGAAGATCTAGCTCAGAGGTTGCCCTTTGGGCATTGCAAAGATCCAACGCGAATCGCAGAAAGTACTTGGACACAGACCCGTATCCAGGGGAGGGGGTCTAGGGGAGCCCCCTAAATTTTTACTTCCCCCCTAAAATTTTTACTGTATGCTTGCATATGAACTACAATATGGTGATGAACTATAATATGGTTGGATCGGGCCCCCCTAACTTCAGTCGGGCTCCCCCTACATTTTTGGTCTGGCAACGGGTCTGCTTGGACATAATAAAGAAAAAGGACTTCCAGAATACATTCCAGCAGTGGCAAAAAAGCTGTGAGTGCTGTATTGATGTGAAAGGTTACTATTATGAAGGTGATAGTGTGTAAACATGGAGTTAGTCTCGAAACTTTTTGATATTGCCTCGTATAATATTGTTCAAATACCAAGCATGTATGAATCAATAAATGGTATCGAGCTGAAAGTAAGTTTTTGACACCAGAGGTGGATCCAGGACGGATTCCTGGAGGGGGGAGGAAGAGCAGTGAAAGATTCTCAATTTTCTCTTTCAATGGGCTTTGGTCCTTTTGCCGCTGGGGGAAGGGGAGCGAACGATTCTTCGCCCCTTTTGGATCCGCTTATGTTTGACGTACTTTGGAGTATATTCTCATATGTAGCTCAAGAAAATAATAATAAAAAGGAATTTTATGGCACTAAAAATTGTAAAAATGAAATGAAAAGAAATCTTTGAGTTTTATGTCCCACGGTTATGCCGGTTAGGCTAAAGGAGACGATGATGAGTAATGAATGAAATGGTGGAATGAAGAAAGTGGGAGGAAACGGAAGAACCCCGAGGAAACACACGCACACGGTGTTGTCCACCACAAAGTTCACTTAGCGGGGGCTGGGATCGAACCCGGGATCCGAGCACCAGAGGTGAACGCTCTACCACTGAGCCACCGCGGCCCCGCACTAAAAATTGTGTCGCGCGTTGTCATCATTCTGCTAGAACAGGGTTTCTCAACCTGGGGGTCGCGAGAGAGTTTCATAGGGGTCGCGAAGATAGGCGGTAGATGAATGAACTAACCAAATTTAGTTTTAATCTATTCGGGAAGTTACTGTATCCACTATATACAAGAAATGGATTCTACTATTAAAGAAATAGATGGATATCGTGAAATCTCTGCAATAGGTATATTAAAAATACCACACAAGTTTATTACAAATTAGAAATTATAAGGGGATCGCTGGCAAGAGGACGTTATAAAATGGAGGTCGTGATAGGAATTATTTTGAGAACCACTGTGCTAGAATATATTGTGTATTTATGGATTTTTTTAAAAAAATACACTGTTAAATAATGTATTTTGTCTTTTGTTTTATTTCCTCCCCCACCAAAGGTGACAGACATAGGTCTTTTCGTAACACTCATACATACATATTACAAGTAAATGATCAAATAAAAAAAATAAATTAAAAAAAACAGTACTGGCAATCCTGCGAAAATGTGCCTGACATTATCACTCAAGCTCGATAATTTTCAAGTGTCAGAGGTCACTTTGGTATACTTATTTCACAACCAGAAGAACTTTCCCTCCAAAATCCATTTGATGTCTTTTTTCCCCATATTATTTTGTTTCTTCTTTAACGTTTCTTTTCTTATTATCATTATTTCTTCCATGTAGTAAAGTGGTGCGCGGTCCGTAGAGCAGAAAACAGGTTCTAGTATAAAATCCGATGTAAACCAAAGATCAGTCGAGAGGAAAAAAGATTTATTTCTTTACAACACGTGACATTAAATAACTCTAAAAGACTGTTTTCGTGTACTACCATGATTTAATGGACGAACAAATAGTAATATAAAAAGTGCGTTTGGTATTACTATTGTTGCTGTAAGAAAGAAGAGAAAATGTAGGTCTACTTTGAATATATATTTCTCTTTTCTTATTCTGTGCAATATGGTTTAATAATACATATATATACACACAAAGTAATATCTTACTAAAGTAAGCGAAATGGGATGAGAAATGTATATTTTTTTGCGGTGGGTTTTTAACATGTGTAGCGAGTGCGTCATGCCAAAAGAATTAAAATATACATAAAATCGTGACCGTAGTACAAATGAAAGAAATTTGGCAACTGTTTTGCATTGATACAAAGGTGTAATTTAGTGTTGCCAGATGTATAGTTCTAAATCGTATAATACCAGTAGAGTAATTTAATGTCATTTTTTGACAAAGTAATTTACTGTTTGGAACAACTTGATTATTAATTTTCTTATTGTTTAGCTGCGTTAAGGCTAAACCCTATAACCTTTTCGGTACAATGCTTTCTTGATAGCATTGAGGTTTATATGAGAAAAAAAGATAAAATGAAATATTTGTTTTACGTCACACGATTATGCTGGCTAGGTTAAAGGAGAAGGTGATGATGAGAAATGAATGAAATGGTGGAATGAGGAAAGTGGGAGGAAACCGGAGATCCCCGAGAAAACTTATGTACACGGTGTTTGTTCACCAGAAAGTTCATTTGGCGCGAGCTGGGATCGAACCAAGGAGCCGGTGCACCAGGGGTGAAGGCTCTACTACTGAGCCACCGCGTCCCGAGGTCTATAAGAGAGATGAATTTATAGTTTGATGTCAGATTCTCTAGTGCTGTTAAAATTCGAACAATTCATTATTCGAATAATGGGTTCCTCGGATAATTCAAATAATGGATTCTTCGAAAAATTCGAATATTGGATTTATCGAATAATTTGAATAATGAAGTTATCGAGTAAAAATGAAATGAAATCGTTGAGTTTTACGTCCCACGGCTATGCCGGTTAGGCTAAAGGAGACGGTGATGATGAGTGATGAATGAAATGGTGGAATGAATAAAGTGGGAGGAAACGGGAGAACCCCGAGAAAACCCACGCACACGGTATTTGTCCACACAAAGTTCACTTGACGGGAGCTGGGATCGAACCCGGGACCCCAAGCACAGAGGTGAACGCTCTACCACTGAGCCACCGCGGCCCCGAAGTTATCGAGTAATTCACATTATGGATTCCTAGAATAATTCGAAAAATGGATTACTCGAATAATGGATTTCTAGAATAATTCGAATAATGGATTCCTTGAATTATTCGAATAATAGATTCCTTGAGAATGGAAAGGCAGTAACGCCATCGTTAGCTAAAAGAAAGAAGTTCAATGGTTAAAACAATACGAATGTTGGGAACGCATGTATTGTTGAGTTATTGAAAAACGAGAGAAATTATGATAAGGCTATACATATTACATATAAATAGAGTGGACCATTTATCTTGATACGACCTTATAACTTTTAAACTAATAGACGAAAAGCCCTTAAATTCGATGCCATGTAAATATCAACAGGAGGACATTGTTTGGTATACTTAGTGTTGCCAATCCAACATACATTTGTGTTTCTTTCAAATAGCACTACGTCGTCATGCTATTACCTGTTTCAAATCTACATATAAAAGGAAAATATATGATATCACACTTGTTATGCAGTGTTGCAAACTAAGAACCCTACAATATCACAAACATCGAAAAACAACCAAATTAGGGAGAACTCTACAATAGTATAACCCAAGTGAGACGGACGGGGTAATTCACATCTAAAATATTATAATGTCGAATACTACGGTCATCATAACGTTTTTTGAACAAGTGGAAACAAAGTTGCCAGGAATTGAAAATTTTACTATGTTCAAAGGACTTTATTTCGAGAAAATGTTTAGAAATGTATCACATCGAATTATGTACATGGTTCCCAATAGACAGAAAGATCGTAATACCGTTTACAGATATTTGATATCTCGAACTGTTCGGGAGATATAGAGAAAGATTGTAAAGTTTGAATATTGCTTAAAATTGCGTATTACTGGGAACTTTTTAAAACAATTTTTGATTTACTTTGCTTATACGACAATACAACAATACTTTTTGGTAAGTGTAGTTACAATAAATTCTCGGAATTACATAATTTTAAGCAATGTTGCAAAGAGTTTTTTTTTTCATACCTTCAGAACAGTTTGAGATATCAAAATGCTGTAAATGTAATTGTGATATTCAGAGCTGTTGAAATCTATCTATACAATTGGGTGAAGTGCATATTCCATTTTAGTAGCAATACAACCTTTAGAAAAAGTCAAATTTTCAATCCCTTGTAACTTTGTTTGTATTCATTCGAAATCCTTTATATTATGATTATAGTATTAGACACTGAAATATTTTGGATGTGCATCGTCCCGTCTGTCTCATTTGCGTTATTTCTGCTGTAGAGGCCATCAAAATTTAGAAATTTGTGATAATGTAGCGCCCTTAGTTCGTAACACTGCATAACTAGTGTGATTATTGTAGGTTTGAATTTTACATATAAATTTGAAATATGTATTAACCTGCCGTATAGTGCTATTTGAAAAAAAAATATAACTTCATGTTGGGTTGACAACACTGTTGTTGGGTTGACAACAGGAACAAAAAGAGCCAGGAACTATCGCGCCTACAGTTTTGAGGGAACACCATGTTCATGAACTGCTTTTGTAATGAATTTGACTATCAACATTATATATCTATACGTGGATGGCAAAAATGATACCGACATTTTTACAGGTGAGCAAATTACAACTTTTGAATTTAAATTTAAAATAATTTCAGTTCACTGGTAGAAATGAAATATATAATGTATTGCTAGGGAGAAAATTTTAAATTGAGCTATTATCAACGTTTCGAAGCATATAGATTTCAGTGTGACTAACTACCAGACCAAAAAATCAGAACTTGCCAAAAAAAAGTGACATATCATATTTTGTCACCCCTGTACAGACATGTACATAAGATATTCTTTTATCTTGTAAAAAATTGAAGGGTACAGGGTTAAAAAAAAAAAAGAGTCGTTACCCACACTGATTAAGAATAAACTGAACAAGTGAGGTCTCAAATATCGAGTGATTAGTACTTGATTTCTTGGATAGGGCTGTGTGTGAGCCAAGAGTTGAAGCTGTATCCTCTCGGAAAAATGTTGTAAAAGTGTTGTCTAGGAAAGTCTCTTTCTATTAGAAGATCTCTATCTCATCACACAAAATATGTCTCGTTTCATTTCGGGCTCTTTATCTATTGGAAGAATACATTTTTTTTATGTTCCCGTTTCAACCAACAAATTGAACGAGGAAAAATTATTATCAGTGAACACGATTTATTCCAGACACATAATATACACAACATTATAATGTGTGACATTTCTCTTTTTTCTTTCTCAGATTTCTAATCCAAATTCTTATTATTATCGTCTTAGATATATAGGGCAAACACCTCACACTACTGAAGTCGGCAATGACAAGTAATATAGCCTTGAGGCTAGTTTCTCGAAGCGATACACGTGGTCAGCTATGTTGCAACAGAAGGAAATACCTGAAGGGATCTCGTTCGTTGTTAAGCAGTTGGGCTGGAAGCGAGTGCAAGCCATATAATACATTGCACCAAAGACTGGTTACGGGAGATTACGGCTTGCCTCTAATGATCCATCGCCTTTCGGCTGCTTGGCCTCGGGAATCACGTAGGCGGAGGTGCTGTGGTTCTTATGATAAAAGGCTTTTGGTATTAATTCCTCGGCCGGAACTGACGTCAGGAAAACCTGTTCGTTGTGGGCAGGTGAAGTAGGCTCCACACTAGGTTACTGAGTTAGTTATTCATCGGTGTTCTCCCCCTTATATTACAATGCAATAGTACCAACTATTCATTCAAAGAGACACTAACATTTTGAATAAACATAAAATAGGAATTGTTATCTAAATTTAGGAAAGAATAACATATTTAAAGCAACTAATAATCCATGAAATACTAAAAGTTCTACAGTATTATTAATGTCTAACGAAAAAAAAAAGTCCAAAGATGAATACCAATCGATAGAGCTTATTGAGCTAAACAGAATTACGTGAAAAAGTGTAAAAACTCATGCGTGGTTTTCGAGGAAACGGAGAAAATCAAAATAATTTGTAAACTTAAAAAAAAATGCTGTACGAAAATCATATTAACGGATAAGGGGAACTTTAACCAGTGGCTATCTATACCCATATTCCATCCATGTAAACATTATTTTTAGTTCTTGTTTCTTGTAATATATAACTAGAGCGATTATCTCGGCCGAATGGAATTAATACGTTAACATTTTACCGGATAACGGTTAATTTAACGTTAGCTATCCATGTCCTATACATGGAAAAATTTCGCGTATCCTCCCTACTATCTTTACCAGAGTTTATCCATGTCATGGAGTCTAAAGGGCGTATAGAATATTAAAGTGAATGTTTAATTTCATTGTCACTTCAGATATGGGTATTCCTAGGTACACACGCCTTACATATACTTCTATCAATCACTTTTGAATGAAGTAGCCAATTGGAAAATAGCATACATAGAGAATTACATTGAAAAATACTCAATTAGAATTGGCCCACTCGTCCCGTAGCTTTTGACAAGAGAACACAAATATCTATATACCAATTTTTGCTGGTAAATGAACACTTATTAAGAGCAAATACACTCAGACGATTTGCTTCTCAATATATTAGAAATTGAAGAAAACATGTTTAAAATTAATACAAATGAAAAAAGGTTGGCGTCACATCCTGAAACATATGCAACCCAACGAAGTTTTCTGTAGAATGGGTTGTATATGTCTTAGGGAAACACTGAAGAAAATAAGAGTTAATATAAATCCCAACGCAAGAGGTTTATAGAAAACAGTACACCTTAAACCTTGTAAAACTTACTGTAAACTATTCTGTGAAGGTGAATCACATTTGGTTCACTATATACTGTAAGATTTCTGAGTAAAATTACAACAAATTGCTGTCAATTTTATCGTTGTTAAATCAGAACCTGGATGATACTAAAAATACATCAAATATTAGTAATCATTATTATTTTGATATCAACTCTATTTCTTCTATTAAGCGTCATTGTAGTTTAATAGGAACTGACAACCTATTTGACAACGATTTGTTATAATTTGACTTAAAAACTTTACAACATGTATTCTTACAGAAATGAAATAAAATTTTGTCCATGGTCATGCCCTATAGGCTAAACGCGAAAAAATGATTAATTAAAGTTGAAATACAACTGAAAGATGGGTGGATTAAGAAAATGAGATTCAATAGGAGAATTCCAAGAATACACCAACGCTATCTACTGTCAGTTCACTCGGATTAGCATCGAACCTACGTAAGCCAGATGTAAACATCAACTTTATGAATCAGTATCTTTTTTGATAACCACCGTAAGCATAATCACTAACAATCCTTTTGCTTGAATCTGAAGTTTCCATTCGTCATGGGCCTCAGCTGAACTCCTACGTTACATCATCATCTTCTTTCTTCTGTTCTTCCTCTATACTTTCCACTTCTTCGATCAGAATAGAACCTGCTCCCAAACAAGTCCTGATTTCTTTTTCTCTTTTAATTTATATTGTTTTCCGCTATTACTATTAATGCTTCATTTTTTGATTATCTTTAGTACTATTTTTCCTCCTACTATTCCTAATACTTGTTCATTGAATTTCCATTCAACCATAGTTTTAAAAGGCCTGTTTTTCCGTAACGTATATGGTTCTAATCAGTAGGTCTACAGTACAAGAATTATTATTTGGTTTAAATTCGCTTATAATCTTCCAGAGCTTTAGTACATTTGTAATTTTGAGCCAATTTGATACACTTCATATTATTCAGTTTACTGAAGCCAAGCGACTGACAACGATCACCAGATTTCTTCTTGATCCATATTAGTTAAATTGAAGTTCAAGGCAAATCATAGCTCAATTTGTTTCCTCAAACACTGTGACGAATGATATAGTCATAGTAACAAAGCAGCTTCATAACCTTCGTGTGAATATCTAGCTAATAGTAG
Organism: Thermobia domestica; assembly: GCF_964235325.1. Lineage (NCBI taxonomy): Eukaryota > Metazoa > Arthropoda > Insecta > Zygentoma > Lepismatidae > Thermobia > Thermobia domestica. Next base: position 206,651,853 of record NC_137461.1, read on the forward strand.
ACCATGTAATTGAATACTCGTATGTTCTATGCGCGTTTTTTTTCCTAAAATTGTTCAAGTTTATTGCAGAAATCGAATAAAATAAATACTAAAATTTGTCTACTTTTATATATTACTAGCTGTGAGCAGCCGTCGTTCCCAGGTCTTACTCCAGAGCTTGGATTAAAAAGACAGGAGGTCCATTGCCGAGGGAGGTATTTACGCTCTGCTGTTATGTAACTCCACATATAAATGTCTAATGTGGGATGCGAGGCGACTTCGATATATAACGACTTCGTACGCGCTTAGAACTGGTGAAGGTCTATCTGAATACAAAATTTGATGGCACTAGTTGACTTCATTCTATGCGAAAATCTGTTGACAGACACACATACACATACACACAGCGAGAGAGACAAATACATATTATTATAATCATAATTATTATAGGTTCAGGGGAGTGGATTTCCCGTATGAGTTCCTTGATTGATTTTAGTAAATCTTTATTGGAAGTACACACTCGATATATTTAAGGTTTAAAAGGTTGTTCCATAAATTTGCTCCTAAGTTTTGTTCTAAATAGCAACAAGTAGAATTTTTAAAGAAAATTAAATTTGGATAAATTCAAACCCCAGTTTTATAACCTATAAGTCAGGAATATATTTCACCTGCACACTAATAAAGTCAAGATCTATATGCCAAGTTTTGATCAGATGAGTTATATATATTAGAATAACGCTAGTGGGTCTTGTGGATATTGTAATGGTTATCCATCCGTCCGTTACTCTAGACGATAACTCTTCAACGCAAAGCTGCTACTTTTGAGTTCAGTTTTATTTTCAACACTTAGCTGGAGCGATTATCTTGCCTGAGTTAACTGAGTCAATACGTTAATATCTACGAGGGGGAGTCAAATGAAAACCATAATTATTTTTTTAAATATTATTTATTGGTCACACAGGGTACAGAAGTAAGTCACTTTTCAACATAGTCCCCTCCTCGTTCAATGCAAGTCCGCCAGCGCTTCGGAAGAGCCTGAATACCTGCAGAAAAAGTCTTTTGGGCGACGGCGCAACCACTCGTGCACCGCGTTGCGTACCTCTTCATCGGAGTGGAACTTCCTGCCGCCCATTGCTTCTGGGTACCGGCTGACAGCAATCCACGTCGTTTCGTTTTGATGGCAGGCCGGAGATGATTTTTTAGGAGTTCCGAGTACGTAGCACTCGTCACAGAGGTTCCTCGTGGCGTGTAGTGTTCCAAGATTATGCCCTTTTCGTCCCAAAAGAGGGTCAGCATAACCTTCCCTGCAGACGGCTGTGTCCGAAACTTTTTGGGTTTCGGTGATGAGGAGTGGCGCCACTCCTTGCTCGCTCGCTTTGTTTCAGGCTGATGGTAATGCACCCATGTTTCGTCACCAATGACGATTCGTGACAGGAAGGCATTACCGTCACGTTCAGCACGCCACAAAAGGTCTTCGCACGCATCAACACGTCGCTGTTTCAGTTCAGGCGTCAGTTGTCGGGGCACCCATCTTGCAGACACCTTATGAAACTGGAGATCATCATTCACAATATGATGTGCCGATCCATGACTCATGTGTACACATGCTGCAATTTCGTCTATTGTCACACGGCGGTTTTCTAAAACGATGGCTTCAACGGCTGCAATGGTCTCTGGAGTCACTACGCGCCGAGTCTGGCTGGGGCGTGGAGCATCGGCCACAGACGTAACACCATTTGCAAATTTCCGGCACCATTCATAGATTTGTGGCTGTGACAAACACGCATCTCCATACTGAACCATCATTCGCCTAAAAATGTCAATCGGTTTCACACCTTCACTTCGCAAAAACCGAATCCTCGCTGGTGCATGTGGCTAGTGGGGCTGCCATTTTGGAGCTGTTGTTGCGCCGGTGTTTGTGCATCTGCCGGCTGCTGCCACCTAGGAGACATCCGACATACTATCGTAAATAGGCATGCCAACTTACAGCTCACTGGCGCCATATGCGGATTTTTATTTCTACTTTTATGGTTTTCAGTTGACTTACCCTCGTATATGGGTAACGGTCTTTAAAGATGAAAGTAGGGTCTATGTGCTGGGTTTAGAATTTTTAATGATTAAAATGCTTTTTGAAGTTAAAAGTTATTTTTGTGGCTAACAACTTTTTTTTGGTTAAGCTTAAAAAAATATTCATCAGGTTAAAACCTCACATATTTGGAGTTGCGAGTGTATATACGTCACATATTTTGCGTATGAGAGGATATACAAAAACTAGAGTATTGCTATTGTTTGGCATCAGTTTAATCTAAAATGTAACTTTTTAAACCTTAAAAAATATAGGTGAGATAAAAACTTCCTATATTTGAGAATATAATATTGATCGCTTCAATAACAAGCATTGATTAGCTCATAAATGTGAGTTTTCTGAATTCCTCTTTACTGTATTCACCACAGCTATTATTATTATTATTATTTACTACTACTAGTAGTAATAGTAGTATTTGAAAAATCAAATCAAGAACGAAAATATTTAGTGAAATAGTCTGTGTTATGGATACTTTATCCACAGACAAAGAAAATTTATTTCAATAAACATATAGGCATTTAAGATTTCAATGAGAATAATGTTTAACTCAAAATAGTACATTAGCTCTAGTTTTGAGAGTAGTCTGGTACTTTTTCCCTATGCATACAAATGTTAATATAGGTATTAGTCTTTGAGTTGTAAATTAATTGAGAAAAACAAAACTAGGTTTCTCTTCACATTGTGTAGCTAGGGTACACTCATGAACTACACAGATTCAATGTTGAAACCGAAAAGAATAGATTTATCATTTTTTTAGAGGGAAAGTTGAATTCATATGAAAAATGGTTTTTCGTTACCGCTTGTAGTTTTTAGTAATTAAGAATCAAAATTGAAACCGTAAGTGACCGTAAATTGGTCTTCGTATCACTTGCTTAATATCACTTCAGGTTTTATTGGACTGATAAGGGCGGAAATAGACTATTCTTGGGGCATTGAATGAGTTTTTTTTTTATTAAAAAATCGCATTCATTTACTGTTTTGCCTTCCATACCTGTCAATAGATAGACAGACCAACGGTAATAGAAAGAGAAAGCATTTTTAAAAACTTTGGAAAGAGCACTGTACATTACAGTGCTGCATATTGATTTTCAGTGCTTGTTATTTAGAGTTAGATATCTTGCTATAGAAAACCAGTCGGGCTGCATTTGTTGCAGTGGTAGCTGTTAAGTCACGTAGCTAAATATAGATACACTACATCCTATTAGGCGTCTGAAAAAAAAGGATAAAAGCTTATAATATTCCATTCGTCCCTTTATATATATATATATATATATATATATATATATATATATATACATATACATGTGTGTGTGTGTGTGTGTATGTCAGAAATAAACAGTGCATTTTAATACGGTGATGATTTATTATCGTTTGCTCTCATCTTATTTTTTCACTTCATGAAAATGCCTTAGAAGTCCTATATTTAGAAATAAATTTATTGAATAAAAGTAACAAAACCCATAATTACAAGTATTCTATTGACACTGACAAATCATTTTGGCCACGAACAGAAGGTTTCGTAGAATGCGTTATAACTTCTTCCACTTAATCACAGTTTTCTATTAAGAGCTCTCTTTGATTTCCCTCTTTTCCCTCCTGGTTCGCCTATTCTGGATGTTTCTCAGAATAAAGCTTAGTTTCAAACACTAATCTTTACTTTCTAAAAAAAAAAGTCTATCATATATTCTATTACCTCCCAATATTACTCAATATTTCACTATTTTTCTGTTCCACTAAGTTAATTTAATTAGGAATGTGTCTTACAACATTCCGAGGTTTTACTATTGTAAGTTTAACATCTTTTTTTTTTTAATCATTATTCACGTAATGTAATTCTTCTACGGAATAGTACTCTGATTAAACATTTAATAAATTGTTTCTAACTATATTTCCATAAATCTAAGAAGTCTTTTCTAGGCTTTTCTTCGGTCTAATTATTATTATTATTATTATTATTATTATTATTATATTATTATTATTATTATTATTTAATTCATATTATTGCTTTTATTGATCCTTTACATTTTATGTTTGTCAAATGATAAATTACGTAAATAACGAGATCTAGTTACTTTGTTTTACATTTTTCCCCTCAGTTTCTTTGGTAGGTTCAATTTCTTTAATCCCAATCGCCACTATTTTCACAATTTTAACGCTTATTTTTCATATTAGTATGTCGTAAATGCTCACTGACTAATAATTCTCGAAAACACTGCCCGAAAAAATACCGAATTTTTATTTAAGCGAATATGATCTCAAGTTCATAACGTATGAACATATGGGCCAAAGCTTGACATGAGTGTGATTTGAAGTAATAAATTTTGGTAAAGACAGTAAAGAATAATGCGAAAGATAATGAACTTTTTGCAGTAGGAAAAAGTTATATATTCATTCATCATAGGCAACCAACATTACTTTATTTATGCACAGGTTGCATAGAAGGCAGGGAATGTCACGGATTTTAAATGATGCAGTATACAATTGTTTTTCCAGAAAGTAGCAAAAATACTTACTTAACCACTAACATCATCAATCTGTATAGAACAAAATACAACTAACAATTCGTTGCAGACCACCGAAAGATATACAAAACTGGTTTTAACTCATTTTCCCCAAAATTGGACTTACGCACTTCCGACATTACAGCATTCTGTGTATGATATGTTAATCGAATATCTATTAGAAAAAGAAAAAAAAAGCTCTATTTGCGGTCTATGACATTTTCAGCAGATTACAGGATTCTAAGAATTAGATCTGTTTGGTCGAATCCCATTTACGTCACAGATCAGGAATTTCTTTCGAAGTTTCTCAAGAGCTAACATTCCATTTTACAACTTACATTATTCCTTTTATTAGTATTACTACTGCTACAGCCTGACAACAATGACTTGATCGCTGGGTTACTTAACATTATTGCTAAATACGCCGTATGTAGTACAAACTATCACACAAATGTTTCTAAAAGTTGCTTGCATAAATTTGTACAGCATTAGTGATACTTCAAAGTGGAATTGTTCCAGTTTTGATTCGGGTTTGATATATGAGCTTACCTGAAAATGCGTGTCTCTTATTACCCCCTTTTTTTGTCGGGGTAACAAGAGACAGTCATTAGGTCTTTTCAGGTTCATTAACTGAAAATTAAAATTCCACTCGCCTCCTCATGGTGATATTCAAGAAGCGTTTATCTTTTATGGTCCTGTAATTTTATTATTAGGAAATGATGTGTTATTTGTTAGAAGAGCAGAACTTGTGAATATTAAGAGGCTTTATTCTATTAAAAAGAGAATGTTTGGTTTAAACAGTTTTGGTCTATGCCTATTTTTTATTTTGGGGCTTAAAGTTCCATTCCATTACTGTTAAAAGTATTCAGGCAGGCTATTTTTCATTTTGGTATAGCCTATTTAATTTTGTATAGCCTACTGTGTAAGAAGTCACTGTAGCATAAAGAGTTGTTTTACGATGTGGGCAAGATTTATATGACTACAATGAGTAGTTTTGTCATTCCAAAACATTCAAAATGAGTGAAAAGCTTCAAAAATTATGAAAAACTGTAATTTGTATAGTTTGTAATTAAAGGCATTCAACTTTCAAGTACAACTTTCACTAACCATAATTTTCACATGGTAATTGACAGAAAAGTAGCAGAATAAAAACATATAAAAAGGTAGGGCAATAGAATATATCTTAGGGATATTCCTTGTAATATACCCAGTTTAATATCGAGGCACAGCATGAAAGAAATCTGGGCAGTGTCTCCTATATCCACACGGGGTAATAAGAGACAACTGAAATTAAAAAAAATATATATATATTTTTCGCATTCTTCCTGTACATTGGGAAGAAATAAAATAATTTTCTATTGTGTTGCTCAGTAACAACGTATATATACACAAAGAATCAGAAATGTGACTTGAAAACTATTAAAATTTTAAATTACTTTTGTCTCTTCTTATTATCTCGAGTATCTCTTATTACCCCATCTTCCCCTAGTATGCAAACTTCTCTCTCCAACGAAAGCATATTGTAACCAATTTGGAAATACTAAATCATCTGTTTAGTCTTCATTGGAATAAATAATACTATTTTTAAGACTTTTGAAAAAAAAATCAAAATAAATTATTATTTTAAAAAATTCATGGATACAGGCGAGAAAAATGGGTAGAACTGCATGTAGCTAGGAGGCTATCAACTGCATCGCACAGAATTAGGTGATGCAAGTTCGTATTTAAGGATAAAAGTACAGCCAAGAACATTGGGAAATGAAAACTGCTGCTTTATTTGGCAAATTTTATAATCATTGTGTAGTTGCAATTTATTACACTTACTATTACAGCAATTAAATTATTTAATTTCACTTCTATAATGAAAAATTGTTTCTTGACGTTCCAAGTAAATGCTTTTATTTGTATTTATTTTTATCAATTAAATTCCATGATCATAAAGTAAGAGGCTTAGTCGTCCCTCCTCCACTCTCACGTCAGAACAAAAGTATAGAGCTGCACTGCTACAATTAACCATGCTTTCCTTTTTTTAAAAAAATAATAACTGAGAAATCAAAACATAATTTGATGTGATTTATGAAACAACTAAACTGGTACCATTCTTTCTATTTGATCATTGAAATATAATTTATGAACGGCGCTACATTATAATTATAATGGGACTACATTATGTACAGTATACAGAATTAGAAAAAAAAGAAAACATGATGACAGGCTCCTGATAGGCCTATATATAAAAGCAGTTACACAAGAAAAGAAGCAAACAAGTACATACACATACAGTATATATGTATACACAGCAAGACGCACAAAGAGAGAGAGAGAGAAACAGAGAGACTTATTTCCATTTGCACTTGATTACCTTGTGTAATATGCTTTTATATAACCGTCCAGCTTATTGTCTTACCTTTTATTACTTAGTACATCATATGCAATTGTCAATATATTTTCTCAGTGAGTTAAAAAAAAAAAAGAGACTGACCACTGGTTTGAACAACATTGTTAAATGCACTTACCTAACACTAATATGGCGATTTTTTTTTTACAAAAAGTAAAGACTTATTAAGCAAATTTTCCCAGTATGACAGGAAATGTGACACACTTTGATTTTCAACCCTCTTCGTAAAATGTCCGTTAGTAAAATTGGCTTAAAGAAATGTTAAAATAGAACGTTTTTGTGTTTTTAATAAGCCTTTTTAGAAATATACTGTACATAACTGAGGCTTCCGGATTAAACTATGAATCTTAATGCCATACATATGCTTTGAGTAGAATTACATTAAACTCAAAAATAAGATCTTGTAATATCATTATTAACTTAAAATTAAGTATAAACATAATATAATTTGTATCAAAATAATAACAAAAGAAAAACATTAATTTACATTAATATTGAACGAGATTTATATATCAAGCAATATTATTTTAATATCAGTCGTACATTTTGTATATTAATTGATCGTTATTTAATAATGACATGGTGGCAGCGTGCTCCTTAATGACTCATTATAATTTCAGAATATATTAAATAGTAAAAGGCCTTAGCTTCAAAAATAAATAATTTAAAATAAAAGTTTTAAACTGTTAGACTATATGAAGTATATAACTATATTTTCTTTTCCGAAATAAGACTATACGTATGGGATGTGATACCAGGGCACATGTTTAATAATTGTTCTTAACGTAAGTTACTTAAGCCCAAATTTTGATATTCTCCATTTATCTGTTACTTGATTTTTAAAATCCATAGAGTCTCGTTAATACGTCGAAAAATTCATTTCAATGCGATTTATATACATGAATTGGATGTCTGCAGTCTAATATGTTCCATTAGGCTCACTGGATGATTAATAGTCATTCGTTTTAACTTCTACTTTCCCTATAAATCAGTACATAGACGTAATCTATTGACATATTTTCCTCTTTATTTTATGTTTGTACAGTATGTCGTAAAAATAATGTTTACAACAAAAAATAAACTTTAAGAGTTAATAGTACGTTACAAGATATCTCATTATTAATACTACGTACTGGCGTCTTGCTAGTGTCATAATGAGAAGTTTTATGGGGAATATTTTACTATAAATTTATTTATTTATTTATTTATTTATATATTCAACCCAACTGGCTCTATGTCCAGTTACAGTGTTAACCCTATATATAACTGAGTAAATGTATTTATCTTTTTAACAAAATTATACATTTACACCTCTTCCGTTAGAAAATATATTTTTAGTTCTACTCCTATGTGCTCTCTCAGACATTCCAGAAACCATCTATATTAGACATCCTTTCAATTACATAGTGGGAAGTACTCATCCTCCATATAGGAGACTTGGAGAGCTTATTTGTTCTTGTCTTTTTGAAGTCAATATTGTTATTTCCAACTGGGTTTTGTCTGGCGGGATATGCAATTGAACCTTCGAAGTGAGATCAGGACAGTCAATTTGAGTATGTAATAGTTTTAGTAAAAATAAAGGAACCGTCTGTTATTCAAAATGTGTATATTCAAGTTTTACATGGGACAACGGTGGCTCCGTGGTAGAGCGTTCCCCTCTGGTGTGTGGGGTCCGTGGTTCGATCCCACCTCGAACCAAGTGAGCTTTGTTGTGGACAAATACCGTTCTGCATGGGTTTTCTCAGGGTTCTCCCGTTTCCTCCCACTTTCTTTATTCTACCATTTCCTTCATTTCTCATCACCGTCTTCTTTAGCCTGGCCAGCATAATCGTAGGACGTAAAACTTGAATATTTCATTTCATTTTAAGTTTTGCTTTATTTCTGAATAGGATTCATGTTTTGGATATGGACCAATTTTAGATGGTATGGTTTTAGCATAACATCAATTTCTGTCAACAGAAATCAGTTTTTTGTGTGTTTTCTCGGAAACTACTCATGCATATTATTTGTTCAACTCTATGAAATCTGTCGACTGATATGTATCTCATCTTAGGTCAAATATTTGCATTATTTACACACACACAATATTGTACAATTTTATACCTTTTTAAATAAAAAAAGTAAATAATAACTATTTTCTATATGAATTTTCTTTTTTCATCCACATATCTAAAGATCTCTCATCAATCACTTCGTATCAGGATATGTCACTCACTGTTAAGAGTGATAAACTATAAATGCGAGCACAAAACAACAATATAAACTGAGTGAGCAAGACTACATGAAAGGAGTAGGGGAAGGGAAAGAGGCGTTTTGGGAATTTTAGCGCATTTTTCTTCTTTTTCATCTAATTAATGAATGTATGCAGGAAATCTTATTTTTTAAAAAAATCCAACCAACCAGCAACCAGCAAGCAATACGTATTAACTATTTTTTTAAAAGGAGAAAGCGAATAAAATTTCCAGCCTGGTGTGGGAGTGTGGGTTGGGGCGAAAAATCCACGGTCCAATTACATGTCTTTGCTAATTAACTTTCCACAGAGGTGTGTAAACTTTTTTTTTTAACGTGTTGCAACCTACTTCAGTCAATTCCTTTTTTTTTTTTTTGTTCATATGTACACAGATACTGCATACAACAAAAAATGCCACAAAAAACTTGAGATGATAAATTATATGTTGACTGTTGTTTTTAACTTCCTGATTTTTTTTAACTTTAATTTTTAAATGGTATCAATGTAACTTCATTTGCTAAATCTATCAGAAGGATGAGAAAGAAAAAAAATAAAATTAATTATAGGTTTATTGAGAGGCTAGATTGTTCAAATATATATATGCCATAGCTAACAGCAACTATAATAACTGAAGATTCCGGTTTAGAGATAAATTATGTAAAACAGGTCCCTTAAATCATACCAAGAATCTTGTTTTCTTTATTTACTATTCTTGTTTGTAAACATAAGCTGATGCGCTTTAAAAAGTTGTTAAAAATTCCGTATAGATGTTCAATTTCACACATGTATGTATTTAGCTATGTAAACAAGTTGACATTTGCTGAACATACAAGATTACATCTACGATATACTAGTATTAACTTATGCACATTAAAACTTATGGATTTGTATACAAAACCAAACTTTAAAAAAATGTTTGAAAAAATGGTTGATAAGTAAAAAAAATAGAGAGAAACATTTACTGATAGACTACTTAAATTAACGATTACACCTATTAAAGAAAGCAAAGGATTTTAACACTCAAAGGCCTAATCTAACATGTGGTGCTAAAACATAAATTTCGAATGAAAACTTTATGCATGAAATAGTCTTGAAAAGAAATCAAATTTCTAGTTTTATGTCCCTCGTTTTTTACCCTTTAAGCTAAAGAAGACAGATGATTAATGAAAGTGAATCGTTATAAATAAATTGGTGATATGAGAATGTGGAAGGAAATTAAAGAACCCTGACAAAATACACGGACACGATGTTGTCTCTTACAAAATCACGTATCCAGGGATAGAACCAGGGAATCAATCCTCACACCAGAAATGAGCTCTCTAGCCCTGAACTACCATAAACATTTGCGTGTATAAGCCCCAGTATTCTTTATTGATGATCTTTAAAAAAAAAGTGTTGGTTAAACAGCCAGAATACGGTATAAACTAACGAAGCATGAATAAAATCCACAAAACTAATTAGGAAAAGGTCCTGATTCTCGATTTTTGTTGTTTTACTATAGCAGGTTGGAGTTCGAACATTTAATTTTTTTTTACCACTGTGCCTATACGTGAGACATGAATTTACAGATTAACTAGAAATTACAGTTTAATGATCTTTCAGCGGTATTCAAACCAGGATCTTTAATACAAGATGAAAATTTCACTCATTTAATAACGAAAAGATCGATCCCTCAACATTCATTCATCACTACACTTCTTTTTTTCAGAGAGAATAAGAAACGAAAAAGAAAATAGTTAATTTTAAAATTTGCTTACGACCCAAGTCAGTACACGAAGATATACAATAGCATTCAGCCATGATCCACCCAATATATACGGATAAATATGCAGAAAGAATTTAAAAATTTATTTGTTCAGTATATAGTGGTAATGGTAATTTTCGTCATTAAAAGCGTTCTTGTCTTGTGTGAAAGAGACGCAGGCTGGATCGGACTTTGTATGTATTTAGGAACAAATGTTAAATTGTAGGCCCATATTTCAATTATCTAGCAGAAAAAAGGGAAGAAAAAGAAAAATCTAAATTACCGTAAATTTTCAGTTCCTTCCTACCTATTTAGTTACCATACACAATTCTAGCGCGGAAGACTCGTTTTAGATTCCCAATGGAAGTTTATATTGGTTCGAATCCTACGTTATGCTGTAGATTCACGTCTCATGTAGCCTCAGTATTATAGGAACACTAAATTTCAATCTAACCAACCCACATGAAATTTAAATTTCTTTCTTCATTACAAGAGAAGTTGGTTACTTCTATATACACATTTATGGTATAATGATTTAGGAACAAAAACCAAACCACTTTGGCGTAACAGCCCTGAGCTGCCCAACGTAATCTATTAGCGACCGGGTGAACTACGCCCACCTAGTGACTAGGTGGTAAGCGCACTGCGTCACCTTGTCTCAAAGAGATATATCATGAGGCATCCTTAATTTATGCCAGCAGCTTTCTAGACCTATAATGATTTAGGAATGAATTGCTAAAAACAAAAATTTAAAACCCAACATACGGAAGATTGAAAGTAAAACATTCTGCGACATTGGCCCATTTTCAGTTTATATTGACGATATCGTGAAGTTTGCCGAATCAAAAAGTTAGAACACAAATATTGCACAGAAAAAGAGGACAGAAGAACATTTAGCAAGTTAAAGAATAAACGGGTTATCATACACTCATTTACATTCTGTAGTAAGAATGTAATATTCTTACTTTCGAGGCCATAGAAACATTCCAAGCTCTTTTTTTGTGTGTACAGTAGCATTGATAGTGTAGCAATAATGTCTTCATTTAACCTGAACAAATTTCGTTAAAAGCCTTCAACAAAAGGACCGAATATTTTCTTTTTGTTACCATAAACATTACAAATAGAATACAACTACTTGAAAGTACGTAAAAAAATCATCTCAAGCAAGCGATGAAAATTCAAAGATTTTGGTATGTCATTTTAACGTACAATTTAAGTTGATAAACACAACTGCTACAACAATTGCTTCTTTATGCTTTTTATAGGCCACAATAGGTTTCTTTTTTAAGATATAAAATTTAAATTGATGGCACGTTTCGTATCATATGTGTGAAAAATTTAGCTAAAGTGATGCATTTGATGAATTCAATGACCCATAAATAAAATAAACTCTAATTTACTGCATGCCACTGTTACAAATGAAGGTATGGCTAATGTTAAATTTAAATCTTGTATTCACTGAAATACAGTGATTCCTCAGAAACATGGAATGTGCTATCCTTTCTAAAATTTATGACTATATTTTTTAACAATCTTTACATTGTAACTGCAAGATAAATAACTTTTTGAAATATATGATCATATTTTTTTTAAAATTTTGCTCCAGAATAGTTCAAAAGTAATAATAATAATAATAATAATAATAATAATAATAATAATAATAATAATAATAATAATAATAATAATAATAATAATAATAATAATAATGTCACGTAACGTGTACATTACGTGAAAGGGTTTGGTTTATAGAGCGTGACATTTTCTCAATTAATATTAAAACCTGTTCGGTTATAGCAGAGATTAGAATGGAGGTGGAATAAATTCTTGGGACTATTAGTTAATAACAGAAAACCGCTTTTTGCTATGTATTACCGTTTCTATTCTATAGTGATCAGCGTTAAAATTGGAAGCAGTTGATTTCTGACATTTTTGTTTTGAATAGAGGGCTAAGAGAGAAGATGGTACCTATTTTTTTAATAAAGATAACCAAGAAAGTTCTGTCACTTTTTCACCTACCATCTTCGAACATCGATGTCACCTAAGGCGTACCTGGAAGATCAAATATTGGCCCCAACATCATCGACGATCTTCTGCCAGCGGTCTGGAAGGCCATGGATTCCATCGCGGTACAACTTGGTGGACCGTGAAGCGAAGAAGGTATCAATTACATTTTGCACCTTTACTAGGGATTTGAACTGGCATTCTATAAGGTGATTGTCAAGGAATGGAACAGGTGATAATTGGGCGGTGCAATGTCCGAGGAGTATAGCGGATGCAATAGTGTTTCCCATCCAAGGCGTAGAACGGTGATCCAGCTCATCCTAGCCACGTGGAGCTTGTCCCGTAACACGAGAACCTCTTTCCGATTCACAAGTGCTGGCTCAGAAGTTTTGAGTGTTTCTTGAACACGGCTCAATTGATGACAGTACACAGTCGCATTGATGCTCTGACCAGCTGGTAGCAGTTTCCGATGCACGATGCCACGAGCAGTCCACCAAACACACAGGAGGACCTTCTTCTGGTACAGTGCTGGTTTCGGCTGTTTCGGAACCGGTTCAGGGATACTAACCAGTAATGACGGCACCGTGGAGCTTCGTACAGAACTAACTTCTCATCACATGTCAACATCCTGTCCAAAAATGGCTCCTTCCTCAGATGAGACAGCAAAAAAATAGGTATCTGCTCGCGTTGCCTTCTGGCCGGACTTAAATGATGTGGGACCGATCCACCCAACTTGTAGTGCTTCACAAGTTAATGTAGGTGCTACCGAATGGTTTCTCCACTTACACTGAATTGTAGTCCGAGTTCCTTACATGTATGACCACTGTTCGCCTCAATTGCTGTCTGAAGATCATTTTGTACATGTGTTGGTCTTCCGGCACATGGTGCGTCTTCAAGTGTTTCGTCACCGTCCTTAAACTTGTTAAGCCATCGCTGCACTGTCCGCGTAGTCACGACGCCCTCACCAAAGGCCTGGCATATCTTCCGCCCCGCTGCAGAAGCGTTTGACCGCAGTTTGAACTCTTACAGCATACACGTCGTTATGACGCTCTGTGGAGGTCCCATGTTCACTCTGTCCTTACGCAAGTTCGCGGTGTAATTGAACTGCCACAACCAGGTAGTATGTTGGATATGTCCAACCAATAACCGACCTTCGCCTTATCTCCATTAGCATTCAACTTACGGTGTGAGGGCAAACTGAACACAGACCTCCACAAAAAGCGACAGAACTTTCTTGGTTACATTTATAGAATATTAAATTGATTCCGAAAAACTACCTCTCGCTCTATATAGATCAATATTGAAACAGGAAGTTAGAGGATTTCTATTACTTCTGGTTTTACTAGCGAGTTAAGAATAATGATGAAATGTATTGTTTTGACACTTAATCAACTGCAAAAAACCGCTTTTCGGTATCTATTAAGGTTTTTCTCTATAGTGTTCAACGTTAGATCTGGAAATGATTGGTTTCTACCATTTCCGGTTTGAATATCATCTCCATTAACGACTTGATTCCTAACTTTTAACAGACCACAACGTGGCCAAAATTAATGGTAATCCATGAACTAGAGTAATTGTTGAGATTTTTTGTCTCCCAGACAGACAGGGATCAAACTCCCGGTGCAACATCTCTTAGCTTGGCTCTACTAGCCAACTTGTGGGACTCATGCCTTTCAAGTGATATGTGACCAGAATATCAGCTTCTCTTGCTGCTAATGCTGGTTTTCTAGATTCGAGTTCGATACTTCTTTGCTTAAAGTAGATCTGCAATTATCCTCACGACCGCAATGCCAACACTATCTGGCGAGAGCAAATGGTCTTGCATCTTTCCATTCACCAGATCCAATCCAGTTTGACTTCGCTGATCTCATGGCAAGCAGTATTTCAGTGCGGCTAGTATGTAGCCAATACAGACGTTATAGTAACCAGATTTATATTCTACAGTGATTGAATGTAGCTTGTACTAAGCAAATTTCATAGATTGTGGATACATTATTTAAAAAAAAAAAAAAAACATCAAATTAAAAGCTATATCTCTTTCGTGACTAAATTATTCTGCTTTTGGCATGAGAGACTCCCATTCAGTTCTCAGTCGGATCTCACATAATTCGGATTCCACGTTAAGCTATCCCATATCCCACCCATATCTTATATAACCTTGGTGCTGGAAAGAGTCATATAGCTTCGAACACACACAACAGTTAAAAATCACAGAAAAAACATTGATTTTATTTAACGCTGCCACAAACGTGTAAATTTTTCTCCATTTTATACCGACTAAAACTCACACTTTTCTAAACACATCTTGGACCATAATTTTAAAAAAATGGCTTTGGGAGTACGTAGGTGGGCATGGTACAAATGTTCTTACTGTTTGAACTCAGACCGTACATATTATTTAAAAATATTCATGCGCGAAACAAGTCAAGAGTAATGACTGAATTTATAATAAGCAAGAGTCAGCCAACACACATTGACATCTTCTAGAATTTTACAAGCTTTGTCAGTGGCGTCATTTCAGGTTCAGCTTGAGGGCGGAAGTAAGATTCTTCACTTACATAAGAGTTTTTTAAAAGTATATTAGTATATAATTGGCTAAAGAATATGTATTTTTTTTAAAAAAACATGGGGGACTACTGTTTCCTGCCCTCCTCCAATGACCGTCTAGAATTCAGCATTTATTAACCATATTTAAAATTTTCTATATAATATAAATGATAAACTCTGCTAGACAGTACGAAAAGATCACGCACTAGAAGTTTCAATTTTGTTCGGTAGATGTCAGCCGCTGGAGGATGTTTGCTGCCATCTAACGCCTTAATATGTAACTTCTATTACTTTTATTTCAACAATAGAAAATGAAATACGGATAGCCACCGTTACCCGTGAAAGTCTTAATGGAATTATTAAAGTCTTAATAACTCCATTAACGAAATCGGCTAAGATAATCACACTATCTATCTATTGCAAAAAACAGAATGTAAAAATTTGCTTTCGTTCAAGAGTTCTCATGTGGAGTAACGGACAAGAACTAATATTATAATCCCACTTGCGTGATCCTAATAATATTATATAATTACCATTATATAATAATAGTATATACCTGTACTTTATGTATTAGGCACTTTAGTTTTTTATATTTTACTCAAAAACAGAAGACATAAAGAGTGTGTTAATGTTTATAATTATACCAAATAATATAGTTTTCTCCCAATTTGTGAAAAAAAATAGTGCAACTTAAAATCTTTATATTCTATGTTTGAGTTACAACTTAGTACTTAAAAATAAAGAAACAAATAAATAAAAAGCCGTTGGTAAGGGAAGAGAGGAAACACGAATGGCCCGCGAACAACGTGTGAGATGGACTTTGAACAAGATAAGGGCGTAACGCGTAAACAATCAAGGAAAAATTATATTCGTGTTACTTTGTATGGGAGTGTAGTCTTGAGGCAACTGGACTAACGCAAAACGAACATCGTTGCTAGAGAACGACAGAAAAACGGAGCGTGTACATGTAGGGTGGGCAACGTAAGAAAAAGAGATTTTTAAAAGCCTCCAGCGCTGGGAGGAACGGCAAAATGACATGAATTCTTTTTTTTTTTTCTTTATTATATTGCTTACGTTAGAACAGCTGTTGCCGAGTGGGTGTGTCATTTTGGTTGGTAACACAACACGAAAAACAAGCAAAACTGAAAAGGTAAGAAGAAAAAAAAAGAGGAAGAAGAAATACATATACCGGTATGTACGATTATGTAACGTGGCTTTAAAAAAAAAGATAATGATTCATTCGCACAGTATTGAGTGCATTTTTCTCTTACAATGAAAAGAAAGAAAGAAAAAGGAATTTCCACGTGTGTCAAATACTTTAGTTATTGATTTAAACGGATTTATTTTTACAATCATCCGCTGGGATTAGATCCTTTCTGAATATTTAGACTCACAGACATTGTAGGAAGTCAGAGTTCTTTATATTGGAGGAACATTAATTGAAGTGTACAACTGACAAATTGTCACAAGCCATAATTACAGGGTGTCACAATATTTTAGAAATAGATTCCTGACATCAAAATAAGAAAAAAGTTCAATGGACCTGTGGTCGGAAGTGCATCTTTACGTAGTTAGAGGGTGCCAAAAACGTGAAAAAAAAAAAATGAATTTTAAAAGGTCCATAGTTCCACTACTATAGGACCGATTGTAGTCGGGTCAAGACATCACTGAGGAACTAGTATATGAACTATCCAAACAAATATCCATATTTCAAGACCTCCAGTACTTGCGCAATCATTTTTAGAAAGGTTGTTTGGGAGTATTTGATCACTCTCCACCTACCTCTCTCAAAAATTGGTATGGAAGTACTGGAACATTCTTAAATATGAATATTTGGATAGTTCACATACCAGTTCCTCAGTGATATCTCGACCCAACTACAATTGATCCCACAGTAGTGGAGCTATAAGTTTTCAAACTTCACTTGTTTCACGTTTTCGGCACCATATAACTCCGAAACTATTCACTGTTGAGCACAGATCCATATGAACTTTTCTTATTTTGATGTGAAGAGTCTGTTCCCAAAATATTATGAAACATTTTTGTAACACCCTGTATACATTGGGGTACTTGCATCTAGTGTATCAGAAGTCCGGGGTCATAGGGCAACTCTTATGAGTAAAGATACGAGTTGATTTGGAGTTTAACGTCCCTTTCAGCAACAAAGCTATATGAGGCGGTACCTGCTGAATCCGAACTACATGAGCTCCCGCCGGAGTAAAGACACGAAACGATGAAGAGAGAGAGAGAGAGAGAGAGAGAGAGAGAGAGAGAGAGAGAGGAAAGTAGTTGAAAAAAAAGATGGTTTTCAATCTCAAATTGTGAATTTTTGACAGAATGAAGCGCAATATCAAATTTTTATGTTATATCGATCATTTTCTGAAAAACAAGTATAGTTTTATTAAGAAAGTGTTCAAAGATATGTCGAGTTACGAAATTTGGAGGGTAGGGGTCCGGATCCGTTGAATCCTCCGTGTAAGTGCCCCCCCCTCCTGGAAACACGTATTATGAATCTGAATGAAGACTGAATTAAGAAATAACCAGTCACTTCCAACTAGCTGATGTTTTATCCTATTCTCGCATGTACACTGCTCCACAAAACTTAAGCAATTCGAAGAAAGTGGCAGAAAATAAAACGACACGATCTCTTCACCAAGCATAATGAATACACAGACGGTCCAGATGCACAATGCAACACAAGTGAAGACGAACAATATAGTTAGGATATACAGAGTGACCAAAAAGTTCAGCACAACGATACCTCAACAGGTGAAGCTGGATTGTGCGAGGGCATAGGCAGTCAATATGGCATGTGACCACCACGAACAGCTATACAGGCACGACATCTGGCCTCCATGCTGCAAATCAGAGTGTTGATCAAGTCTTGCGACAGATGGCGCCACTTCTCGAGGAGAGCTGTTTGCAGGTCAGGGAGAGTGCGTGCTGGTGGACTGCGCTGCGCTATTCACCGCCCAAGAGCATCCCACACATGCTCGATGGGATTCAAGTCCGGCGAATATGCAGGCCATGTAATACGCGTAATGTCTTCGCTCCCCAGATACTCGGACACAAGATGTGCACGGTGTGGGCGGGCATTGTCATCCATGAACAGGAAGTCTGGGCCAAATGCTCCGGGGAAATTGCGCACATATGTATTGATAATTTCATCCCGGTACCGTTGTGCTGTCAAAGTGACATGTTGCACAATATGGAGGTCCGTTTTCCCACCCAGCATAATTCCACTCCACACCATAATGGAACCACCGCCATAGGACAGCCGTTCAGCAATGAAGTTTGGATGATAGCGTGTTCCTGGCTTTTTCCACACTAAAGTCCGACCAGAATCAGACGACAGGCTGAATCTTGACTCATCGGAGAACATGACACGCGCCCACTGGTGTTCCCCCCATGCAACATGTTCCTGACACCATGTGTAACGCGCACGTTTGTGTTCCAATTTCAATGGCACACACAGCACAGGCCTTTTTGCATACAGTCCTGTTCTATTGAGCCGCCGACGAACAGTTTCACGACTCACGCGTTGTCCTGTAGCCTGAAACAACTCATTGGCCAGTTGAGAGCATGAAGCTTGACGGTTACGTTTGGCAGAAATTGTGTGAAATCGGTCATGAACGTCCGACGTCTTTTTCGGATGGCCTCCTCCATGACGTCTACTGACTTCACCTCCATTTTGGAATCGACTCCACAGGCCCGACACAACACTTTTGTTCACGTTGAATTCCTGCGCCACTTCCACTTGTGATCGGCCCAATTCCAACCGCCCAATTATTCGCCCACGGCCAAAGTCACTCAAATGTTTTCTACCAGCCATTGCAAGCTGTGTACCCCACACAAGAACCACTAACTCAATGCTTAGAGCTTCTGACACTACTGGGCTGTAGTCTACGCCTCATGGCATAAATTGTTCACCGCGCTTACAACGATGCTGCTTATGCGATAGAGTGGGTGCTCGCCTTGCCTGCGTGTTTCTGTGTATGTGCATGCTACTAACCAGTGTTGAATGGGCCCCACACGTCACTTATACCACGTTCTCTCGGATTGATACCGCGTTCTCTCGAGTTGCTTAAGTTTTGTGGAGCAGTGTATAATTGAGACATTAAATTTTATTAGGGTAAAAAATTAGGAATACCGGTAGAGTTCATTGATGAAGGGCTTCTCATACTGGAAGTCGCAAAGATAAACCATTTCCGGTTTAAACGATCACTATAGAGCAAAAACGGTAATAGATAGCGAGAAGCAGTCTTTTCAATTGATTAAATATCCCAAGAATACAATTCATTTCCATCTTTGACTCTCTTCTAAAACCAAAAAGTGATGGAAATCCACTACAACTTCCGGTTTCAATATTGATCTAAATCAGTGGTTCTCAATATCCTTCACGACCCCCATTTTATCACACCCTCTTGCCAATGACCCCCTTATAATTTCTGGTTTGTAATAAGCTTGTGTGGATTTTTAATATACCTATTGCGGAGATCTCACAATATCCACCTATTTCTATAATAGTAGAAGCCATTTCTTCTAAATAGTGGATACAGTAGCTTCCTTAAAAAAGAATGTATTAAAAAAATTGGTCAGTTCATTCATTTTGCACTTATCTTCACGAACCCCATGAAACCCTCTCGCGACCCCAGGTTGAGAAACCCTAATCTAAATAAAGCAAAAACAATAAGAGATAGCGAGAAGCGTTTGTTTTTTCTTAAGGACCGATTTAGCATTCTAAACATAAAAACCATCTTCTCTTTTAACCCTTTATTCAAACCGAAAATGATAGAAACCAAAGAGACAGCAAGTTATCAAAAACAAAAGAAGAAGATGATTAGGGCATTATTTAGGAAGGAACTGTTTTATTAGGAATGTGGTGAAAGGTAAGGAAGAGAAGGAAGGAGAGGACAAAACAATTGATGAACTGTATTAAAAAGGATAATTCTTACATCAAATCTAAAAGATTAGTGAAGTGTAGCCTTTCGGACAAATTTAAGTACCAATACAGTATGACGTCACAATCTTTCAATAGTAACTTATTAGACGAAAACACGTAGCAGTGTCATATCTAACGGAGTTTGATCCGTATGTTGTGACATTTTCCGAATTAATATTGAAACTGGAAGTCCTACGAAATTCTACAATTTCCGATTTTAATACAAAGATTACAGTGGAATATATTTTTGGGACGCTTAATTGATTACACCAAACCTCTTCTCGCCTTATATTCCTGTTTAATCCTAACTTATTTAAGTCGTTTAGTTTTTTTTTTTTTTTTTTTTTTTTTTTTTTTTTTAAGATGGCAGTCGAATGTAGCTTGTCAATTGTAAAAGAAGCACGAGTAGGTATTCAAACTGTGTAGAATAGTTGTCTATGAGTGTGTGCGCAGCCAATAGCTACAAGACCGTAGTGTTATCCATGTGCATTTTATTTTAACTGTGGAACTGTAACAAATATTCATAGTATTATCAAACCTAACTAGTATAGAGCGAACCAGCGTTTGTGTTATACAGTCCATCAATTGTCGGTTTTAATCTATAGCGATCAATGTTAAAACCAGGAAACATTTATCTTTGCCGCTTGCGAATTGAATATCATTTCCATCAATGAACACGATTGTTAATTTTTGGCCCTCTACATCATCCCCAAAATTGATGGTCAACCATCAAGTAGTTTTTTCATTTTAATTTTTAAGTCTTCTGGACGGACAGATAGGGTAAATATATAAAAGAATTTTGGTAAACTGAACTCCTTACTAACAAGGAATAGACTCATATTTCACCAAATAGTGTGATTCACAAAGTACGAGTGTGATTTACAAAGTAATGCCTCTAAACCCACTACTTGGCCAATAGTACTACAACATTCTATACTGTTTATCATTAATGCACTGATGTTTAAGTTATAGAATGTCACTTATTTCACTTTCCTATCTCTTCTCGTTCCAGAGTAACGGAACAATCCATGGCATGCAGTGGTGACGTCCGGTTCAAACAGCGGGCTGACATTGAATTTCTGACCGCGGAAGATTTGCGCCCATACAAATTTATCGTCGGCGATGAGCCATGGATACGCCATTACGACATGAAAACGAAGCGTCAGTCGATGGAATACCGCCACACGCCCTCTCCTCCGTCAAAAAATTCAAAGTTGTCCCATTTGCTGGCAAAGTGTTGACATTCTACCTCATCCTGCCTATAGTCCGGATCTTGCGCCCTGCAACTTTTGGCTCTTTCCCAAATTTAAGGACCACCTTAATAGCCAACGCTACAATTGTGACGCGGAGGTGGAAGCAGCAGTTCGGCTATGGTGTCGCTAGCAGCCACCACAATTCTTCGCCAACGACATGAAAAACCTTGTTTCGCGTTGTCACAAGTGTGTTGCCCGTAATAGGAACTATGTTGAAAAATGATGCCACCATTTGTAGCTGACATTGCAAGCTTTCCACTGATACCTGTATCGGTGCTGTGTGTCAAACACAAATGGAGATATATTGGAGGCATTACTTTCTTAATCACTCTTGTATATCCTTACAGAATATAGTCCAAGTCTTAATGTATGGAAACTCCCAATATGCAGCAAATGACCTGTTAGTGGTGATAGGACACTCATGATTAGGATGATGATGACATATGTGTATTAGAATATTAACCAATCATGGCACTACGACTCATACTTCTAACTTTCCTGAAACATATGTACAATAGGAGATCACATTACTTAAATGGATATTGGGCTTCGTATGATCGGACTTGATAGGAATGAAGTTAGCTATTACCGAGCGATTGAAGTGAACTGATAGTATTCTTAACGTTAAGATCCTAAGCTTGAACTACGAGATTACTTATGCTGATTGGGTATTATTTCAGAGTTTTCCGTCAATCATAACAGGTGAATATTAGATGGTATTTTTTTTTTTAAATAAATATGTAAGCCCCGGTCGACACCCTTCCAAAATTCTTCCCCATCTTTCATTGTTCCAGTGTAAAATGGCATTCTGTACACAAACTCATTTGGTACTCAAACTCATTTGGTACACAAACAATATCAAAAGTACAGGGTGCATTCCAAAAGTACGTGCTGTTTTGACAGAGTTCCAAAATTAATCAGGATAGATTAATATAGTCTCACATGAATAAACTTTAAACTTTAGAGCTCAGTTGTTCAAAAATACAAGCTTGTAACTATACTTGGTTATAATAAGTTGTGGACGAAAGGCTTTTTTGATACTGACCTGAAATAACGGATTTCATCGTAGAGTTAGTTGCATAATAATGTTTTTGTCTGCATCTTGTGGAAAAAGTTTCGATTTCAACGCGAGTTAAAGGATGCTGTCCTTGTTGACTGTATTGTGAGGAAGTGCGTGCATGAATTTATGGAAGGAAGGTTCAACTAAAGATCTGCCAAGAACAGAAAGCTCAGTTTGGGTCATCACCATCAAAAACATTTCTCGTATTCTGCCCCTGTCATTGAGAATAGAAAGCTAACTGTTGATGGTAATTGCACACTTACAGTATTCTCTCAACGCATCGTGGAAAGATTTTTGACGGACCTCTTGAGATTGTCCAACGTTAGGTCCCTATACAGCTGGAGCCAGTGTCTAAAACATACCCCTGCATATGAAGAAGTCTTTTTACAGAATAAAAGATAACAATTAAGTGGTCTCTCATTTATTCTCCTCCCACGGCCTCAGCACTCTCAATGATCTGTGTGTTCTGGGAACTAAAGGACTTATTCCGAAACAGAGATTTGAATCCTGAACTGCCCTCTGGAGTGTTATTTTCCC
The DNA here is from genome assembly GCF_964235325.1 of Thermobia domestica. Lineage (NCBI taxonomy): Eukaryota > Metazoa > Arthropoda > Insecta > Zygentoma > Lepismatidae > Thermobia > Thermobia domestica. Next base: position 206,675,131 of record NC_137461.1, read on the forward strand.
ATATACCCTCCATAAAGGACTTCAAAGACTACTTTGATAGTAAGATATAAAGATGCAATGATGTGTAAATGTGGACAAGATTCGTGTTGAAAAGTGAAGAAAAGGTCTCATCGAAATATTGAACATGACCGGAGCTTTAAGAAAACAGCACATACTCTTGGCATGTACCTCGTATGTACAATTTTTATAAATATACATGCCATAAAATAATATAAAACTTTGCTCACCGTCCAAATCCTCTTTTTGTGCTTCATAACGACAGAATACGTACCTACAATAAACAAGAAAGAATATCATTAGTAAACATAAAATAACACAGAGATTACTCAAAAATGTTTCTAAGAGTGGCAAATACATTTCTATTAGTTAGTTTTTCTTGTCTAAATATACGAGGACATACTCAAAACAACCGAAAGTACAACACAGTACTCGCACATTTTGCACTTAAAGAGCGCGTTATTAGAGCGAGTTTTCCATGCCAGTCTGCCGAATGACATCCGTCTATACGGAGTTGTTCATCCTTGGTGCTGTTGTGTGAGTGTTCGTACTCGTAATGTCCAACGATTATTGTCATATGTGAGAAGGAACGAAAATTGCAACTGAAATTCTATTACTTATTTATAATTATTTATTTATTTGCTTGTTTATTGCGAAAACTGCAGCTAAGACCATCGTTATGCTTCGACAAGTCTTTAAGGATGATGCTTTGAGCAAATCACAAGGTGACGAGTGTTTTCTCAATCGTAAACTGAACATGTCAACTGAACAACTGATACAACCTACCCGTCCTTCTGCTCTTGTGACTACGCGAGACATAGCTCTTACATTGGAAAATCGTTATATTTTTCAATCTTATAATAACAGTAGTTACTCTAAATCCAGGCACGTATCCAGCCCAAAAATGTAGGGGGGGGGGCGGCTGAAGTTACGGAGGGCCCGATCCAACCATATGATAGTTCATCACCATATTATATTTCATTTGCAAGCCTACCGTGAAAATTTTAGGGAGGCAGCAAAAATTTAGGGGGACGGCCTTCCTAGAACCCCCGTGGATACGGGCCTGTCTAAATCGCAAATCAATTTCAATTAATATTTAAGTTTTTCTTGCCTAAATATGTGTATATTAAAATGTGTGCCTCAATATGAGTATAGTAAAACCTTTGAAAAAAGTGTCGGGGAGATAGAAACAACACCTCTCGCTTTGGCATCTTCGTTAGTTCATTCATTTCAAAGTAGCTTCTCATTAACATCATGACAACGTCAATCTAAGAATTCTGTGCGTCCAGCAAAAATCAAGTGCCTAAACCACACGGTGTTTTGGGTAATTAATGTTACCTACGAAACGAGCCGAGACGAGAAATAATGTTTTCCCGTCTCGTAAATTTTTGTATCACTCGCGTTTTGTCTCTCGAATAATTCTAATCCCGTCTCGATTCTCGGAAAGATTTTTAATCTCGTCTTAAAATAATTCGTTTCATAAATTTTTGTGCCCTTTTGTTACAAAATGTATGCCCTATTTAATATAGAAGTTATCAAAGCCTTTCCGCGTCACAAGAGATCTACAAAAAGTATAACATAACATTTATGCCATATTTATTTATTTATTTATTTATTGAAATATACTGTGTCATGAATTGCATACTTTTAAATAGTGAAAAATGTTTTTCATTGTGTTTGTACAATCGCTTTATCAATTTATAGTATTTATACTATGAATTATTTAACATTAAAAAAGGATTGAGTTGTAAGATTTGGGTAAACTAATGTTGCCAATGAGTCTCTGGAAATTCCTTGTCTCGAAAACGAGCCAAGAATTGTAACATTTCAATTCCTCGTCTCGTTTAGAATTTGAAAATTTGCCTCTCGTCTCACTCGTTTTGTTTTCAAGATGAGAGGACAAATTTCTCGTCTTAAGTGCAACATTATCTGTAATCAGAGATGAAAGTCTGTATTAAAATAGGTAAACATAGGACGAACCCATGCTCTTAGAAATTACCATCAGAATGCCCGTTCTTCGTACGGTGAGAATAGGTTTCATTTTAGACATGAAGAGCACCAAAACTGTCACCAATCAACTTAGGGAATCCCAAAACTACGAATTCGACACTAATATCGGTTATTTCAATTATTTTTATATGTCAACATCCTCTCTTAGGAGTACTAATAGGGGCTGAATTTGGATTTGAATGGCAGCAGAAGTACCACTATTCGTATCAGTGACTCCGCAAACTATGGATTCGAAACTAATATTGGTCATTTTTGATCATTTTTATATACTCTCCCCCTCCTCTCCAAAGTTGTGGGGATGAATTTGGATTTAAACGGCATCGGAAGTATCAATATTCATCTCAGCGGCCTCGAAAACTATGGATTCGGTCATTAATATCGGTCATTTTCGATCATATTTATATATATCCCTTTTCCCCTTTTCTAAGTTACACTTCTATCTTGAAACTTTCATCGAGATCGGTCAATGGTTGAAGTTATTAAATCATAGTCACTTTCATTTATCTATATCTTTAATATAAAACATCACGTCCTGTAATTTGCTCATATGTCCTTTTTGTCCAACAGATTTGCAATGTAATCTAACGTAGTAGGGATGATATATTAAAAAGCTTTCAGTTTCGTAGATGATCATGACAGGAATAGTCCTCGTCATGTGTATAAATGGTTTAAAGTATATAAATACCATTTGTCATGAAGTAGAAGACATCGGATAAACGTTGCACTTAATACTATATACACTTAGAGAACTTTCTTTTATAGACTATTTATTTTACCTCTTAAGAATTTAAACGTGAAAGGAGGAAAGACATTTAATTTGTATGTACATAACTTTTATATACTTCGTTGTCTTTGATGCAAGCATTTTCTACATTTTATTATACAAATATTCATGATTGTTAATTCGATTTAAGCAACATCATGGGCGTCACCGTGCATACAAGCACGCACGTACCGTGCAGAAGAAAGAACACTGTCTCAAATTTGTATATGTATGTACGTCATTGCAAGAAAATGATCCAAATTAATGTTGTGTAACGTGGGAAGTCAAATAAAGACTAAAAACTCTCGAATGATTTTGGCTTTTTTCTTTTCTCTTTCTCTCTTATAACACACCACTTCAAAATCAATGTGATTTAAGAGCGATAATAGCAATTTGAATTTCCGAATGGCTCTTAAATCAGTGTAGATTGGCTTCTACTATAATTTGCGAGTTCCTTTCCTTTTTACTTTAATTTCTTTTTTTAAAATTTTCGATTCGTTTTGCCTTTTTGTAATCATATCATAATGAAAGGTATGTGGACAAACTTGTATCCGGTAGCTAGTCTGTTTGCACCCTAATCGTCCATTTCAGCAGGTTTTATGCTTCTCTTATCATAACTTGTTTTTTTTTTCTTATTATTTATATAATAGATGTGGGGGCATTAGGTGCGAGGATCGAGGGAGGGACACGTACAAAACACATAAAGAGAAACAACATTTCAAACACATGTCACGCCCTACTGATCCGGAGCCCAAGTCACGTGCTTCGGAACACTCCTTCAACTACTTCATCTGGTTCCTGCACTAGTCCGCCCGCAACAGGAAACTGGGCCGCTAATATCAAAGCATATTCTATATGTAAGAAAGGCTTATAAACGACAACGGGAAAAGTAACCAGAAAGAACCTGAATCAAGATATATTATTAAAATATTACATTTCCGAGTTAGGCCATATTCATTTACCTGCCATTAGATGATTTATCGTAGTTCTAGGAAATAGTGTCAAATGGTTGTGTTATGAACGGACAACCGCGGGATTTTCCGTTTCGGAAAGTTTTAAACGCTGTCCGGATAGTTGGTAGCTAGAGCAAAAATCATGACATAATTCTTGATCGGGTAAGAGATTCGAAGGAAGATTTTTCCTTGTTTCGTGCAGATTATGGTATTCTACAGGGCAGAATCAGGAACACTCCGGGAAAGCAATCGAAGAAGACTGAATATTTTTGATTAAGTTTCCAACTAGAATCTGTATAATATTTTGACCTTTCATGTGATACTGTTTCATGCGATACTGTTTCATCTACTAGTTCAAATCACTAGTAGTATAAACTCCGAACAAATCAAGAGTAAGCTTCTATAGATACATCTTTATTTTTTATCCTGCTATTCTACTACCAGTATCGACTAATTAAGTTTGTTAATAGCAAATAAGTGTTTCCAACAATATGACATTTTGTGAGACCAGTATTTAGATTACTGCGTAAAACTGTATATCATTGATGAGTGTCGTTTTTTTTTTTTAATTATTAGCGTTTTTCATGTATAATTTACAAGACAATGAAAAACAGGAACACGTTATACCGTCAACACAACTAAGTTATATAAAGTTATTTGTTTCCTATAATAAATCAAGAAATTCAACTCATCTTCATCTTTTTCTATTGCACGAGGGATTATTTTTCAGGACAATTTATTACTTTTGGAATGTTACGTGTACAGCTATAAAACAAAGTAAAATACACTACTTAGTAATTACTTTTATGTTCATTTATGGTTTATACAGAACTTCAACTTACATCTACTGCATTGTACACCATCTACATGCCATTGGATGATTTATCGTGGTTCTAGGAAATCAAACAAACGATGTCAAAGGATTGTATTACAAACGGACAACCGCGGAATTTTCCGTTTCGGAAAGTTTTAAACGCTGTGCAGATAGTTGATAGAGCAGAAATAATGCCATGATTCTTGATGTGGTAAGAGTTTCGGAGGAAGATTCCATGTTTCCATTTTCCATGTTTCGTGAGGACTATGGTATCCCTATGGGACCGAAACAGGAATATTCTACAACAGCAACCAAAGAAGACTAAATGTTTTTGAAGTTCGCATATGGAGAAGAATGATAAAAAGTAACTGGGTGGACCGGAAAACGAATGAAGAATGGTTAGGAATGAAAGAGAAAGGAACATTGTTAAATGGAATTTAAAAAGAGGGAAAAAATGGATCTGTTATTAGTCGAGAAGAAACTGTATCATGGAGAAATTGATAGAAGGTATGGCGGTATGGAAAAGAGAGAGTCGAATGAGGCTATAGTTCGGCGTATACAACAAAAAACTTGTTACGTCAAGACGAAAGGGACCGTCGTGTACGCAAAGTCTTCAGTTTGCGGCAAGGGACCTCCCAATAATGGCAGAATATCTATGATGATAATGATTTGTGCAACGATTTTTTCTTAAGGAAAGGAATATTCTTTGTAGAAAAGGGAGAAATTTTATTAAAAAATGCTCATTAGTCTCATGCTCAGCTTTTCACTTTGTTTCAATCTGTTGCAGAAATCAATCGGTATTGTAATTCATCTGCTCATTTTTTTTTCCAGAAAATACACACAACTTTGGTCCATCAAATGCAAAACTCTCAAAATCCGAAATCGAAAGTGTAAGATATCCATGGAAGTCAATAGGTCTTTTAGTTCTCTGTCTTCTGAAATATCGCAGTTGATAAAGGCTCTTAATTATATAATTCCATTATCAGGTTTTTCGAGAAAAACAGAAACGCACGTGTCATACACTTTTTTAAAAGTGTTTCCTGCTTTCAGAAATATCTCTATGTGGATAAAGCAAATGGATTCACTTGATGAATTTAATTTAATGGATTCAATAAATTAATCAATATTTCCGAGGTACTCGTCAATCCTGCTCAGTCCATCGCCTAAACCTACGACTTTATAATTGATTTGAAGGCGTATTCCTCAAGATAGGAACAATATATACAACAGAATTTATTTCAGTAAATACTAGTGCTGTCGAAATCGGTTTTTGAAAAAAAACGAAAACCGGTTTTTGAAAAAAGTGAAATTTCATAAAACCGAAATGTCGGTTTTGAAAACTGAAAACCGCATTTGCGGTTTCGGTTTCGAAAACCGCATTTGCAGTTTCGGTTTTGAAAACCGCATTTGCAGTTTCGGTTTTGAAAACCGCATTTGCGGTTTTTGGTTTTCAAAAAGCCGGTTTTCTCAAAAACCGAAAACTGCAAATGTCACAAAAATTCGACAGCATTAGTAAATACTATTTTTCAAATTCTAAATAATTACGCACAGAAATTTTAGTAATATTTTATTCATTTACGCAATATTTTGGAAGATGTATAAAAATGAGTGTAAAGAAAGAAGTAACAGAGTGACCAATGGAAGTCTCATATACCACTTCATGGAAGTGGTATTCAATATTTCGATGTATCAATTAATATATTCAAATATCGAAATATCAAAATTATTACAGATCGATATAACAATTTTTCGATTTTTCAATATTTCCCATATTTCAATATTTTGATACTCGATATTTTGATCTTTGATATATTTGATATTTCCTTATACAAAAGTTTTCGATATTTTGATATTCGATATTTAGATATTTTCAAATATGATATTTGGATATTTGGCATACGTAATTTCGATATTTTGATTTACGATTTGACGATTTTTTTAATATATTGATATTTTAATAGATGCCGATTTTTGATATCCAAATCCAGATATCGCATAGCTCTACCTGACGGTGTTATTTCCTTTGTGCTTGCTAGTTAACGGGATGATACACAGTAGGTTCTACAGTCACAAAGTAATGTGGTTTACTATAAAATTAGTATCACTGAAATTTATCGATGAGAACAACAAAGTTTTCATAGCTTAGGAATAACTTCATAAAAGTATCAGATATTGCTGGCATAGCGACTCAGTTCTCTAACTAAAAGCTTATAACATTTTTTTTTGTTTATTCCTTACTTAATGAAAGATAACCATCTTTTATTTGGAAAAGTTAATAAATCAAATTGTTTTGATGTGTAGTAAGCTCTGGACAACACGGAACGGTTCCGTTTGAGGTACGAAATGTTCACCGTTTTAATGGAAACGAGAAAGTTTTGCGTAAGGAATAGAGATTGATATTTTCTCTGAAGAAACTTGACGCATAAAAGACATTGCAGCATTAACATAAGTATATATTTAAACCTTTTATTTAAAAAATTAAAGTGAATTCGGAAGTTTACTAAAATAAATATATCTAACTCTTTGTACATTTATCCAGTACAGCGAAGGAGCTTGGAAGGGAGAGAGAGGAAGGGTATTGCAGCAGTGGTATTCAAGGAGTGCATATTATTGGAAAACAAAATATAATTTCCGAAAGAATCAGAATTACCGAAAAAATCTCTGTATTTGAAGATGTTATACTAATTTTTATCATTAGTTTACATGTTAAAATAGTCGTGCGTTGTAATATTCTAGTAGATCAACAGTTTACTGACTGGTATGTTAGTTTTTGTAAGACGCGCTTAATAAATGTCAATGTAGTACAGTCAATTCTAACTGGTCAATGTGTGACGTAGTAGCAAGCCTTTTCAATCAAAGAAATAGCTGAGAGAAACAGATTGGGCAATAGAGGAGAGGAAAATAGAAAAAGAAAGTGTTGCCAGTGAAAGCGTACTTATGGATCCACGAATAGTACGCATGCAAAATCATCAACTATGTTATCGATCTTCTTGTTTACCTATCACCATTAAAGTTTCTCAAGATCAGGGTTTCTATCTGCTCCTTTTTCTCTCTGCGGAGTTTACTAAGAAGTGCAACGAGCACTTTCAGGCTCATTGCTAGTTTTTGTATATATCTACATATATTATAAAGTATTTTAATGTTCATTTTCTTTCGTTTTATTAATACATATATAATTAGTAGTTAGTACCAGCGCTGGAAAAACATGGTAGCATATGGTAAATACTTATTAATCATTGATATAAATATACATATATATTTCCTGTTTGATCATTTTGTATATTTTTGAATATATATGTTAATCTGAAAATTATCTTTTACAGCTATAGAGAAAATTAATTCCAATTAGGCTAAAGTTTTATATATGGTAGATCGCTAGTTTAGTTTGAAACACTGCTGAGCAGAACGACAGCTCTCCCGTTGTTGCGGAGTGGAGTGGGTTGAAAAAATCATATATAAGAGAGAAGGGAAATAGCAGAGGGATAGCAGATTCTTCCATTCTTTTCAAGCAGTTGAGACGGAATTTTCTTTCAGGAGGAGCTTTCGTGCTCCTGAGGTCTCGTTTTTTCTTCGTGACTTTTTTTTTTAGTCAGTAGCGAGGGTGCAGCCCAGAAGATGGCTGTGGCGTAGGACCACAATTTTATAATTGTATTAGAGGAATACGAAGCGGAATATTTAAATTCTGGTTGTATGTCCTTGGGGTTTAGATTAAGGATAGGTGTTCGATCCCTGGCTAGGAAATTTGTCGGACATGAAATTTAGTAGGGATTATTAGATCTTTTGGAGACAACGTCCGTTTTGGGCGCTGGCTGTTACATGAGTTTAGATTGAATTTTAGGGAAGGCCGTTGCTATGGCAACTGGAGCCGAATAAGTTTTTTTTAACAGTTAGTTGTGTTTGACTAGCTGGATTTAAAAAAAAAAAATACACAGCCGATTCCTCACGTAAGGGGATGACAAGCTATGGAGTTTGAGATTGTTTTCTATTACCGAGCCTTGAATGAAGGTGCTATATTCCTAGGTGAAGGAAATTTCCCTATTTTCCCTTTTTCCTTGATTAATGATTAATAGCTAGTTTATTTTCCTGAAGGTTTGTCCGATAAAGGGCAATACCTGAATTAGGGATTTTAGGTGAGACAGTGCTCAGAATGTTGGGGCTGTCTTTAGAGATTTCGAGGTTTATGATGGCTTGTACGAGAACGCATATTCAGAACCTCTTTTAGAGAAAATCTTAGTTATTCTTGGATGGAACGCTTCTGGACTGAAGCAAGCAGAATTTAAGGCATTAAGTAGGCGGTGACCTCTACTTCTAAGAGGAGAACCTATTTTTTTTTTCAGGGAACTGAACAATTAAAGAGCTCAATCTTATTAATTAAGGAACCTTAAATCAACTAGAGAAATTTCTATTTTTTCTTGGTTTCCTGAATAAAATTTGGTCTAATTGGAAAAGCCTAATTTATATAAAATTCCCTGAACCTTGGGTACTATGATTAAGTTAATTTTGTTTAGCTAATTACCCTAGACAATTAACAAACATATTTTATTTATATTATGTAAGCATCTCTCGAGATTAAGTCTCAGGTTTTGATATGAAGAGGAAAAGAAGGGACCATTACAGAAGTGGAACAGAAAACTGTGACGTCATAAAGTATCCGTTTGGGAAATGACTAATGTAGTATCTTCTTTATAATCCGAACCTGAGACACTGACAATTAAATTGTGTTCGATTGAATTATAAAGAATGAAATTGAGTACCTCGAGAGAAATAATGTAATTGATCTTTCTCTAAGAAAAGTCGACACGGAATGACTAAGGTCAGAGCACACCAAATTAGGATCTTCTCGAAGAATTACTTTGGTTTCTGGAACAATTTATTAGAACAATTCAAAAGTCACTTTATTTTCGACGGCATGAAAGAAAATTGTCGTAAGACAGTCAAGCATTGTAAGTTTATTCGGTCTTGCTAAGTAACTGATTTCTCTAATAAATTTAGAGACAGAATTATGCCTCAGAGTGATTTCTCGAGGGATCAAATTTCATGAGGTGAGGACTTTCTTATTTTCTCATATCAAACTCATTTAAATCCCACAGGCCTTTGCGATTATGGATTCGCTATACGCAACCCATCCATTGTCTCTTCTTTAATGTTTCTAAACTTTGACTTACAGATCTAACACAAACCTCAATTTTAGAACAGAACTTAGAGTGGAAATATTATATTTTAACATTTGGAGAACTCTAATGAAGTTTAGGGGAATTTTGAACTACGATCTACTGGAAAGCTTTCTTTCTGGTTGGCGTTACTGCTTTATTTCGTTAGGGTTAGATTCGATTCTAGAACGTATGAGTTCGTAATGAACGACATCGTGTTCATGTCTTTCTTCGGGGTTCTCCATTTTCCTCCTACATTATCATTTGACCAACACCAATCCATTCATAATCATTCACTTTCAGAATAATCAATCTCATTTAACCTTCAGTGCATAATTGTGAAACTTAAAACTACAGAATTCTTTGTATGACACTGCATTCTACGTATATTCTATATATATTTGGCTTTTATCACTATGTTTCTTTACATAGAATGTTGCGTGGAATTACAATATGTCTGACTCCCTATCATACAAATTAATTATACAAATGAAGAGTCCAGGTGACAAGAAACAACTCCATTCATGCCCAGTTTTGAGACCAATATGCGATCTGATTCATTCGCACACGAATTCTCGGATCATATTTAGTGTAGGTGAAAATTAATGTGACAGTAAACGATACTACCGTAACATACAACACTATACTACATTTTACACAGTAAGAGGTATTGGGAGCTTGAAAGTTTAGGTGTATAACAATTTATGTATTGGTGACGAGTGTTGAGTTTTAGCGACTGAATTCTGCATTGGAAATAATCTATATATTTGATTGATGGTCAGATTTTATCAACTTAATATTATGGTGGTTTATTCAACAAATAATAAGCCCTTAAGTATAAGGTTTAGGAGCTTTTTCAGTGGATGAGAATAATACATTTTATTACTTGATTCATGATTAATTTGTATATGACGTTTGGCTCGTGAATGAAGGACTAGATCAGTGCTGATTATATTTAGGAGTATTTTTACAAGTAATAATGATTCTACACTTAGTGGATATTTAAAAAGTTCACGATAATTGAGTAAAGCCATGTATTTATCAACTAGCCGAAATAATAAATTAAGACACTTGGTTTCATCTTTCAATACTCTCTCGAATATTTTTAATTGCTCATTTTACCTCCCAACGTTTCCAATATAACCAATTTTATTTATGTTTAGTTGAAGCTCAAAACACAGCTGAAAAACTGAGTTGAAAAACTTTTTGACTTTCAAGCGCCTCAACTCATCTTCTAATTTTACGCTCTGCTACTAACATTCTCAGTAAAGAGAAGAAGAATATGGAACATATAACGCAACTTCCACTTACCGAAGCAATGGTGCCATGAAATACTGGTCTTACAAAATGTCATACTTATTGAAACATTTATTTGCTATTAGCATTCGGTACTGGTAGTAGAGTAATATGATAAAAAATAAAGATTTAACGAAGATGTACCCATAGAAGCTGTGCTCTTACTTGTTCAGAGTTCACACTACTAGTGATTTCAACTGGCAAATAAAACAGTATCACATGAAACCTCAAAATATTATACATATTCTAATTTGAAACTGGGCGGCGGTGGCTCAATGGTCGAGCGTTCACTTCTGGTGCACGAGATCGTGGATTCGATCCGAGCTAGCGCCACATGAACTTTGTGATGGACAAACACCGTGTGCGTGGGTCTTCTCTGAGTTCTCCCGTTTCCTCCCACTTTTCATTCCACCATTTCATTCATTTTTCATATCACTGTCTCCTTTAGCCTAGCCGGCATAAACATGGAACGTAAAATTTAAGGATTTCATTTCATTTCTAGTTTGAAACTTTTAAGTTATCCGCTATAGATCCAAATGTGTCATATATGTGAAGAAAGAAACACAATTAAGGGAAATAAAGGTGATCAAATATGATCCGAAAACAAAAGTTTCAAATTAGAATCTGTATAATATTTTGACGTTCCATGTGATACTGTTTTGATTGCCAGTTGAAATCACTAGTAGTGTGAACTCTGAATAAGTCAAGAGCACAGCTTCTATAGGTACATTTTCGTCAACATCTTTACATTTTTTATCCTACTATTCTACTACCAGTACCGAATGATTAAGTTTCGTAATAGCAAATAAATGTTTAGCAAGTATGACATTTTGTAAGACCAGTATTTATATTACTGCGTGAAACTCTATATCAATGATGAGTGTTCTATTTTCAATTATTTGAGCTCTTCGTGTTTAATTTACAAGACAATGAAAAACAGGAATACATTATAGCGTCAACGTAACTAATAACTACATAAAGTTATTTATTTCCTGTAATAAATCAAGAAATTCAAAGCATCTTCATCTTTTTCTATTGCACGGGGGACGATTTTTCAGGACAGTTTATTATTTTTGAAATATTACGTGTACAACTATAAGACAAATTAAAAGACATTATTTACTTTTCATTAATGGTTTATAGACAACTTCAGATTATATATACTACATCGTACAACCAGTAGTAGTACCAGAGTAGGAAGAAAACAGGAGTTTTCCTTTCTGATCATTTTGTGCCAAATCTGTTATACAAGTAGTTACTTCCCTATGCGAAAATTCGTAAATATGATACGTAAATCAAATACTACGATATGTTCTTTTTCAAGTAGTTGATTTTCTTCTGGTTGCTGGAACCGAATACCGTTTTACAACTACCAACGACAATTATGTGTTATTTTATAACACACGAAATATTGAAGCCAGACAATAGCCCTGGCTCCCTGAAAACCCAATGTTCTAGCGCAAAATGCAATAGAACTTTAAAACAATGGTTCCTCTTCAGTGCATTAACTCTCCAATTAATTCAGTAAGGTCATTAAGTATAATCGTATTTCTTTTAAAAATAAGAAAATTACTTCCGCAAATTAATTAAAATAATGATTTCTTTTTAGTGTGTTTTTTATTAGCTAAACAATATTTAGGTGCATACACGTATAACTAAAAAATCAAATGACAATGATAAACTGCGATTCCACTAATCACATTTCAGTAATAGGAAAGAGTAAGGTAAACTAACTTCAAAATTGTATAGGTCTCATACAATATTTTTGCAGTTTGTAGTATTATTTTAAAACTTGAAATATCATACTATAAAATACCACGTTGTACTTAATACAACGTAAGTAAAGAAGCGAATGCCGGTAACACAGTTCTACTCTTTAAGCTTCAGGAAACGGATGGATAGTAAAGGAAAATGAAGAATTATTATGGAAGAATTGGTAGAATCATGACGTGGTAGGACAAAGAATCCACAAACACAATGTGGTCTATCATAAACTCATCAAGCCAGACTCCCTAGCACCAAAAGTGGCCACTCTGCTACTGAACCGGAGACACTGTAGCTGAGTAGAAGAGAGCTCATCTTTGGTGTACGAGGATCTCATGTTGAATCTCAGGTGAATTTGTGGTGAACAACATCGCATCCGTGGGTTTTTTGGAGTTCTTTCAATTCCTCCACCAATTATTTTATAATCATTTCCTATCATTAACCATTCGTTTTCTTTACCCTAAAAAGCACAATTATGGGATGTAAAATTAGTAATTTCATTCTATTACTGAACCACCGTGCCCTCGAAAAGAATGGGAATAGTAGAGGAAGAAAAACATACAAGGCGGTGTAGAATTTAGAACAATCACGGAGAATACGTAGCTACAAATTTAGTTCTCAAAATTCATAATAAATTGGAAATAAGCATATAGTTGAAGTTAAAACATTCATCTCGAAAAGGAAAGTTCATTAAAAAATGAACAACCCGAAAACTAAAACTGGAATATTCCTTTACCTACTAAATTCTACGAATAATAAAAAGGAAAACATAGAACTCGAAATTGTCAGCACTTGAAATCGAATCCGGAATCTTTCTCATCATAATATATGCATCGTGCTTGTGGCTTTTTCTTGAAATAATTCAAACTTGAAGTCCTGAGTTGCATGAAAACTTTTTTGTTTCAATTTCTCAGCTGACTCGATTGTTAGAAATGTATGTCGCACGTCATTTAATCTTTTTAATATTCCGAACACTCTCGTTCTCTTTTTTTCTTTTCTTGTTGTCCCCATCTGCTAGCAACCTAACAAGTTTCATTGAGACATCGTTGTTTCTTTTCTTCTTCTAAATTCAAGTTTATTCCTTTTTTCTTCTTCTCACATTCTATCCAATTATCTTTTTATTTATTGTCGAGATCTTGGGTGAAACATTAACAACCATGGGTAGTAACATTATCAGGTTAGATGCTTAAAAAACACATATGTAGGTCTTCGTGATATTTTAAAGGTAATGAAGACCGTGTTATGAACGTAGATTTGACTGACAACTTCCTTTTCTGTTTTTTCTTTCCTCTCTTTTTCCTCTTTTGAGAAAATTCCATTATTTTTTATGTGTTATGTATGTAAATTATCCAGAGCTCGTTTCTTCCGAGTGAAATTGGATATTATTCAAGTTTCGCAATCATTGGCTTCAACATCCGGAAGATAACTATCCATTTTATTCCTACTGCAATCAATTACAATTTCATATTTTTCATATAATAATAAGTGCATGTTATATTATCGTTATATGTATTATATAATAATAATAATATTCTGTCATTATTGGCAGGTCACTTGCCGCAACTGAGAAGCTTCCATGCTCCAGACTCTTCAGCTAACCTCTTCATCTTCATGTACGATTTTCTGTTTTGATACCATTCATGAATTGCAACTTTCTTCGCCCCTTTCTCTTTCTCTTTCCTGCCACCATACTTTCTAGCACATTCCTCATGATACAGTTCAAAAGCTTCCAGTCGTTTCTAATCACTTTTGGGTAACGTCTATGTTTCTACACCATACAGTAAAATACTCCACACGGAGCAATTTATGAGACTTTTACTCAACTGTTTATTCAAGTTCCCTCAAAAATAGACTTTTCATTCTCCTAAAATCTTCTTTCGCCATTCCTATCCTTGCTTTTATTTCACGTTCACACTTCCTTCATATCATCACTAATAATATTATCCAGGTATCGAAAACTAAGCACCTGTTCTATTTGCTAACCCCTACTTCTATACTTGACACAGACAGCTTAGTTCCAATCACAGTGGCTTTTGTCTTTCTAACATTTATTTTCATCTTATGTTCTTTACAGCTCTTCCTTGTCTAACATCTTATTCATTTTCTTTTCAGATTACGCAACAAGCGCCTACCGAAATGAAGTCTTCATTTTGCAGGCTCGTTGTCACTATCTCTTCTACATAGATATTAAGTAATGTAAGCGAGAGGCAGCATCCCTGTCGAACTTCCCTTCCTACTGAACTCTCCTGTGTCATTTCCTCCCTTATTCTAACACTTGTTGGTTTATATATAGATCTCTAATAAGCCTTTGATCTTTCCATTCCAACCGAACTTTCTTTAGAACTCTCAGGAACAATTCCCAATTCACGCGGTCAAAAGCCTTTTCTAGGTCAACAAATACAACATACACAAGTTTCCCTTTTTCTATGTCTTTCACTGACTACTCTTAATAATGCAATTGCATCTCTTGTGCCCTTGTGAATCTCTCCTAAACCCAAAATATTTCTCCTCAACTTTTTCATTTATTTTTCCAAAACAACCTTATATTCAGTATTCGAAGCAAAGTTGTTGCAACTGCGATATGAAAATCGTCCAAAAGAAAATTCCCCCCAAGAATAAACTATCCCTTCTCGAGTTTCTAAGAGAAATGACATACCATATAATAGGGTTGTTTTGGGAAAATGGATTTATAAAATATAAATAAAATTGTTTGGGCTGGTTTTGAGAAAATTTCATTTTATATTTTTAGCCTTTATCGAACTATTTAATAAAATATTTAACAAACATTAAGGCCAATCCACGTAAAAGGTTATAACCATATTTAGATATAACCATTAACATTTATGTGATAGCAAGTTAGTTGGACAAACGGGAAAATATAACTGAAAAATAATTAGAACTTTTAATTAATCGCGATTATGATAGTCTATAGCGTACAGTGAACCGAGGGCTTATAATGAACAACAACTAGTGTGTATAATCGAATATTATATATATGTATACACAGAGGGTTGATTAATTCGTGTGTCAATTTCATTTGTTCACTATACAAAAGTGGTATGAGGAAAAGCCGTGCACTTTCAGAATTTACCATTGCAATCCCATAAGGAAAAAATCGAAATTTGACCTTTGACCCTATATCTCTTCAATCTTTAGTACAAGTGGCATGCTCCTATGGCGAAACAAAACTTATGTCCTTCGTCTAAAGTTACACCAAATTGCACGGCTTTACCTCATACCACTTTTGCACAGTGAACAAATGAAATTGACACACGAATTAATCAACCCTCTATATATTATATCGCATTAAAATTACAATATTATTTATTTAATAAACTTCCAGGTAGAGCTTTTGAAGTCGTTGTTTCCTGAAGTTTAGCGTCACTTTTCAGCATCGAAACTATATGACACGTGCTCCTGCAGTTTCAGGTGGAATCCGAACCACTGAAATACATTCACATTTCAAGGAAATAGAACCAGGGACAGCATATATCAAAGCCGTGCGCACTAGCCGCAAAACCAGCAGAGAGGGCAGCTTCCGTTGCTAATTCACACTGGGATCAACAACCATTTGTCATAAGAACATGTCACTATTATTGACATAAAATATACATGAATGTGATTATGTGTAAATAAAAATGAAATGTAACTATGTTTGACATTTAACTCAGCCTAGGTCGCTGCGCTGATTTTGATAGTTTTTGGTACATGAGTGAATCCTGGCCTAATTTAGGTTTCTCGCACATTTTCGTCCAGAGGGGAGAAATGATGAAGGGGTGATGACATGTAAACATAATCGAGAGCGACAGCTATTAGTGCCCAATTCATAGTTTTCGTTGTCACTGAGATGAATAGTGACACTCCTGATGCTGTTTAGCCCAAGTTCACCCTCCCATGGGCGTGGGAATGAGGGCTTGAGCTGGAAAGGGGTCGGCATATAAAAATAATGACTATAACCAGTATTAGAATCTAATTCATAGTTCTCGGGGTGGTTGAGATGAATAGTGACACTCCGTATGCCATTTTAAGTATAAATTAATCCCCCGTGCATATTATAAGGGGGAAAGTGATTAAAATATTTTCCATTTACTCATTCTTCCCATGAGAAGGACGGGTAGACAATTTTTGCCCATTCGGCTAGAATCTAGTGGAACTCAGAAGAAACACTTAAATGAACTTGAATCAAGATAATAGATCCAATATTCGAACCCGTAACCTTTCGATTACGAGGTAAGATCAGTAATCACTATTCCACACTCGCCTAGTATTATGCGCTATGCACTACATAACTTTTGCATAGCAATCAGGATAAGATAATAGAATCAGCTGACTTATTAATCTCAATATATCCTCATGTCTATTACAGTGTCCTTTAACTTAACATGCACAATCATGCTCCAAGAAAACCTTCATTTCAGCTCATTACAATCGATTTACCATAATTATTCGATGCAGTTCTCTTGTCTAAACTCTATGCTGAATTATAGTAGTCTAGCTAAACGGGTTAATGGAAATTCAGCCATAATTTGCCTTCTTTTAATATGTTTTTTCCTGCTTTCTGCGTAGGTTAATTTTAAAATTGAAACTTGTTTTGGACTAGTGATAGATAATCTTTTGCTCGATGAGCACACGTGTTTTGCAGATCAACTAGATGCTATGAGAAAGAGAAATTACTCTATCAGTCACCGTATGACGAAGATCTGAATCAACGTCAGGATATCCTTTATCTTAAGAGTGCTTGAACAAAGTTACGGGAGACACCCAATTACTTATTGTTACCTCTTAGACAAGGTTCACTTACTGATGTAGCAGTGGCATTCAAGGTCAGCAAGAGGTAATTAGGAGCATGCATTCGAAGATAAAAAAGAAAACATATCTCCACCCACATTTACCTAATAACACAGAAATGGAATTCCCATGCTGAATGGTTTATAGATATATTAAGTGGAGTAATAACAATTTGTTTACAATATTAATGTCACAAGAACAATCAATATATGTTTTGCTACCAGAGTGGATCTATGCACGTGCAGGTTCAGGATTTTGTCTCAGAGGGGTAAATACGTCCAGTTGTCATTTTACCATTCTGAAATAGTCAAAACCCATAAATACTACCTGTTAATTTGGACTTCAACTGGGTTATAGAGCTCCCATTTGGATTGCATATGGAAATATGCATATGTATTTTGGGAAACTAAAAATGAAACACAAGAAAACTAAGTAGATCTAATTGAAAGAAGATTTTGAAGTTACAAGTAGTATGTGTCTCATTGCTAGGAAAAATCGAACAACAATGGACACAGGGTGACAATTAATTAATGACCACATTTACATTGCAAGTTTTGCGGTAATATTCTTTTATGTTTCTTTTTAGGTTAAGATGAAGACCATTTTCAAAATTTAGTGGTGTAACATGGAAAGGTGGAATACAGAAGAGCGAGCAGCAACAGTAGAATTTTATTTCATCAGCAATTACTCAGTTATCAGTGCTCAAGGAAGGTTTTACGCTAGATTTGGTATGCGTACAACTTCTCGTTGTAAATCAATTCTACGATATGTTGAATCTCATAGAAACAGAGGCAGTGCAGAAACAGATGCTAAACATACGGTTAGGCATAGATCTGTACGCGATGAAAAAACTATGAATAGGGTGAGAGAGAATGATGTTACTGTAACTGTTAATGGCAATTGTTACAGACATGTGCTTAGAGACTTTTTTTAATTCCTGAGTTACAGCGTCGGAATCCCAATGTTTGGGGACATATTCTTTCAACAAGATGGTGCAACAAATCACAGAGATTATGAAAGAAGGCAATTACTGCAGCAGACAGAAACAGAAATCCTGTATATTCTTATCATGCACTGGTCGAAGATGAAATAGAAGTCAATGCAATTCATGGAGTTATTCGTGAGTGACAGAGAGTTCTCCTCTGGAGTGTGCGGTCCCTAGTTCTATTCCAGCTCGCGCCAAGTGAACTTTATGGTGGACAAAAATCCTATCCGTGGGTTTTTTCGGGGTTCTCCCGTCTCCTCACTTTCTTTGTATCACAATTTCATTCATTTTCGTCATCAACATCTCTTTACCAGCACAGTAATACTATAGAATATAAAACTAAAAAACTGTGATCCCTCAATTATTCGCATACTATCCCATTCATAGGCGGCGATATCAAGTAGTCCATTAAATTTCCTCCTCAGATAATCATATTTTTTTTATTTAATATTCAATGAATATTTTCATTCCACCATGCAGCTTGTTCCCCCGCTCTTGATTAGCAGAAGTTTCACAGTAATGGTTTATTATTTTTAAATAAAGTTTACGAGGACTGAGTGCTTTAGAACCCAGAATTAGAGAAAATATACGAGGTGGTGAATTTACAACCTCCCCAATCAAACAATATCTTCTGCGAATAGTTACAATCACGGCCGTTAGACAGGAATAAAAGTGGATCCGAAAAGGTAGGGGGACGGATGACGTCACGCCAACCCCCGTGCCTAGGCCCTATCTTTGCCCATTGTAATTTTTTATAAAGTAGGGAGAGAGATATTTTTTGGAAGTGAAGAGACGGCGTCCTCGCGCGTTCCCCCTCATTTTTACCTCTGCCGTTCGAGAATATAGGAGGTAGTTTTAATGCATTATTCTTAGTTTCAGATGGAACTGTAAACTTATTTTAGGCTGAAAATCAAATCAATTGAAAAATTTCTGTCCCCCCCCCCTCTCAATTACTCATGACGCTCAGCTTCATGGTACCCCGTTTTCGGTGAAGTTTCTTTAAAATCGTAAATTGTACTCCATCAATTATTGTACAATAAGCTAACCGACTACTACATAAGTGCATGTTCAATTCAGTGGTAGAGGCTCACTCATGATTGTTCAATACATTTGTATGATCTAAAGAGAGAGATGTATATATAAGTAATATTGAGGGAGGGGGAATGGGACAGTCGGGTAGTCGAAAGATTAGCGCGCATTCCTTCAGTGCATATAGTCAGTACCAGGTCCGATTCCAGGTTCAGGTCCAGGTCACAATAGAACACAATTTTCGGGGTAACTTCAATACGAATATACACAGTAAAAAATGGTTTGTTAATTAAACTCATTTTAACACAAGGCAGTGGTTCCAGCGTGACTACCACTATGCAGTGTTAGTTCAACACATATCCCGCGGTGTTGGCGATTAACACAGGGGGTGTGTTACGTCTTTAACACACAACCGGTGTTGAGCCGTGCCGTAAGCGTTAATGAACCACAAAATTACTTCCTCAAAATATGTTAAATTGCCTATATGCGTAACGTGTTTACATTACGCTGAGTCTAAAAAAAAAAAAAACTTTAAACAAGTAAAATAAAAAAATACTCCGTGGCGGGGGAAGGCACGAACCACCAACTTTTCGATTACTACCCGCGTGCTCTTCCGACTTGGCCACGGAGGCGATGAAGAAAACGACGCTTGTAGTGGGAAAAATTGTTGAAGTCTTTTGAATTTGGCTAATCAGAGTGTTCCTTTAAGCCGAGTATATTCGACGATAACCGTTCGGGATAAGATAAAATCTGCTCGCCATGTAATTTTATAACAAAATGATGACTGTCTATTTACTTTATTTTATAGTTCTTCCATATTCACTTTCAAATGATCGACGACAGTTGCCATCTAATAAAGTTGATGCGTTTGTTGCTTATAGTAAACATTCGCTTAGAAAAAGAAGCAATAAATGCATCAAATGTGGTAGATGAAATGTTGCGTATACCTGGATTTGTTTAAGTATTTCTTTCTACTGTGTTTGTCTATAGATTCAATTGATAAGCCTTTATAATTAGATGCCCAACATATTTGGCAATCACGCAGAAAACAATGTTAATTTAACACACAGGTTGTGTGTCATTTCAACTACTGGCATTTGACACACAACTCCAAATGGACAGTGAGTGGTTCTAACCACGTGTTTGTGTTATATTTTAACACAATCGTGTTAACACATAGGCGTCGTAGTCAGGCAGTACAGGCAGTAAGTGATATATATTCTATATATAACGAATTGAAAATTAATTTCTGTAATTTATCGAAAACAGCCTTTACTTGAACTTTCTGTTGTAACACACTTGTTTCCCCAGTTATGGGAATAGAAAAAAAGTACTGATTAAAATATTAGAAAAATAATGAAATACGTAAATTATTTTTATTTAAGAAAGTGAGCACATTTCACTGTAAAGTAAAACATGAAACCTTCAGGCTAATTATTCATCTCCATAACTATGTTATTAAAAAATCCCGCAAATTCGTGTACATTTTCCAAGTTTAGGGAGACGATTCGGACACGGATTGAAATGAAATCTTTAAGTTTTATGTCCCACGGTTATGCCGGTTAGGCTAAAGGAGACGGTGATGATGAGAGATGAGTGAAATGGTGGAATGAAGAAAGTGGGAGGAAACGGGAGAACCCCGAGAAATCCCACGAGCACGGTGTTTGTCCACCACAAAGTTCACTTGGCAGGGGCTGGAATCGAACCCGGGACCCCAAGCACCAGAGGTGAACGCTCTACCACTGAGCCACCGCGCCCCCCAAACTTCAGAGTATGTTTAGTACAAAGGGTCCAGAAGCACGTAAAAAAACACAAAATTTACAGGATAAATGAGTAATGCAAGCACTTAGACGTAACATAATGTAACCAAATCTAACATAACCTAACATAAACTAACCTGAACTAACCTAATATTAGTAGAAATAAGCGAAATTCTATAATTTTTTGGAAATTTATGCGGGACCCCTACACTAATATAACATAAACGAAACTAACCCAAACTAACCTAACCTACCCCAAACTAACCGAATGTGAACAGAAATTACCAAAATTGTAACATTTTTTAGAGAAAAGAACTGGACCCCTTCTGCTAAACATAAGCTGAAACTTCTTTTAGATACTAAACATCCCTAGTCAAGTGAGCTTAGGCGTAACGGGAATAGGCAAAACAAGAATATCCGCCGCAACTATGTCTAAGATGAGATAATCTAATTAGTAGTTAGGTCAGTAGATAAAACAGCAATAGGTCTAATGGGAAAACACCAGTGATAGTGGTGATAATTTTCTTTTAAGAGTAAACATTGACATTTATTCATACCACATGTTATGCTTTCCTTTAGAAAAAAAAATGAGAGCTTATTTTCTTTCAGTTTATTCATTTACTTAAGATTAAGTATTTTCAAGAATTGGTAACTATTTACATCTCTTGCCCAGTCCTCTCCCCTACGCTACTGATTGAGACAAATTCCATTTATCTTTTAATTTTTTTTTCACATTTTTATCACAAGCTAAGAGTATTTGCGATTGACAAAATAAGTCTTGAAGAAAAACTTTTGTAGCCAAAAGAAACAAACAAATGGTGAATAGAGAAAAATGATTTCCTGTGGAACTTCACAATATACTGTACAACGTACACACATAATCAGCTATTACGCGAATTGTTAGATCAAAATGCATAGCGGGGCGCGTCTCTCGTACGGAAAATGCGAAAGGGGTGTAAAGAATTCTATGTAAAAACCCATTGTGTAAGATACCTTTGACAATGTCAAGAAGATTGGCAGATAATCTTCGGGAAATAGTGTGTATCAATAGATTTCTGACAGCAGTGGATAGCTATACTTCATTAATCATTCCTCAATAGTGATTTCATTCGCACAATTCCGTGAAAGTGAACGAATTTTTCTCCTGACTAGTTTTGAAAAATTCTGCGAACTTTTATTTTCTAAATTTCATTATCCGTCTCCTTTAACCTCCCTCAACCCTTTGCAGCTGCAACCACGGTATGCAAAGTAGCCAAGTGAAACCACAGTGAAGTCTGTATGTGCACTGAATGACATTGCCAAGCAGTTGTAGTTCACTTTGCATGACAGAATGGCGATGACATGCTATCTCGTTACAGTTCCGCGATTCCATTTTCCACTGCTCAAGAGTTTACAAGACCATGACATTGCTTTTATGGCTTGTCTGGCAGTTTTGTCACTCTGGTAAAAGAGGAAGAAAAAGGAGGAATTCCTGGAATTTACTTCAATTACCATTCTACCTTGTTATTCTAGAGGAAGAGGTAGATGGGGAGAAAACTACATCAGGTTATGTTAAAAGGGAAATAGAGTCTGATTATTTGAAGCACAAAAGTAGGCTTTTCCTTCGGCTTAGAACTATAAAGGTTTACTTAGCAGGGTAATATAGTCATTAAGAATGGCGAAGTATAGTTGATAAGATATCTACTTAGTAACTAGTCAACCAGGGTTCGATATCCGGTGGGCGAGGGGATTATTTTCTTATTCTTCCTCGTTCAGCTCAAAAGTTCAAACAGACTGTAAAATGGATACTTGGAGAAACCTGAGGCGTTATGGCGGGTGGAACATGGCGCTACGACCTTCCATCTCCTGTATATGATGAATTTTGTAATCTGTTCCCTCTTCTAATATCTAGGATCAATATTAACACACCAAAACCATATTCACGAAGAAATTAAATGTCGATTAAACGCAGAGTTCGTGTTATTATTCAGTTCAAAATCATTTATCGTCGCGAATTCTGTCGAGGAATTTGTAGCTTAAAATATATAAAACGATAATCATGTCGTTATGCTGTATGGTTGTGAAACATGGTCGCTTATTCTGAGGGAAGAACGTAGACTGAAAGTATTTGAGAAAAATATCTTGAGATGAATATTCGGACTCAAGAGGAACGGGAATGGAAAATAGAAAAAACTTCATAACGAGGAACTGCATTATTTATACCGGATCAAGTTTTTACCGAACATTGTTAGAGTCATCAAGTCTAGGAGGCTCAGATGGAGAGGTCATGTAGCCAGAATGGAAGAAACTAAGAACGCTTTCAAAATTTTAACTGGAAGTCCAATTGAAAAAGATCATTAGGAAGACCTAGGCGCGGATGGGAGGATAATATAAAGATGGATCCCGAAGAATTAGGAATACAAAGTAGAAACTGAACCCAGTTAGCTAAGTACAGAAGTCAACGGAGAGCTTTTGTGAACGCGGGATTGAACCTCCAGGTTCCATAGGCCATAGAATGAATGAGTGAGTGAGTTAGTTCCCTCTTCTAAGCTACCACGAACAAAACCACATGCAACTAAAGCACGCTGATTGGCTGCAAAGTTGCTAATGCGTGTTATATTACCCAAGTTTTTGACTACTATACAATAACCACATAAAACGAAGACACTATAAGAGGTAATACAATATAAACATTGTGTAACATTACTGTGATATAGTACAGAATTGAAATAATAGAAGTATTAGCTTCACAACCTAAACTTATGGAGGAGCACATGTATAACTTTTCCCTCCTTCCGTAAGTGTGGGAGAGAAGAATTACCAGCCAATTAGATTTTTAAACAGAAAGAATACAAGCAGTTTTGTTTATTGTCCTTTAGAGGTAAGAGAGAACAGAGAGCAATAACAACGGAAATGTACTTCCATCCAGCCCTTGCGTCTGTCCCAAATTAAATATGGGCTTTGTATTAGTATTGTCACCAGTTAAAATGAGAATAAACGCCTTACGTGTTCTATCACCACTAACTTCCCATCGACTAATGGAATACAATTTTTAATAGCGTATAGATTGTCTACATCGATACAAACGGATTCAGGAAGAGAATAATTATTGGTGAAGAGAACATGTAAGCTGAATACTTCTGTAACTACTTTTGTTAGTGACTAAACCAATGATAATATTGTTTACCGATGACAATTTTTTTCAGACTATAATTTTCTGGGCGCCATAATTTTGTTTATTTATACATATTTCTGGCATCTATGGCCTTAAGCCCATCACGTAAAAGGGATAACGTCTGTCGGTGAGCACACTATCTGGAGCAGGGTGAAAGAAAGAAAAGAACAGAGAAGGAAAGAAGGTACCTGGGATCTATATGTTAGGTACCACCCCGGTGTTTGCCTGGTGTGAACGACAAGAATTCAGGAAAACTTCATTCAGGATGGCTGACCTGGAAAAGTTTTCTACACTTTTTCGACCAAGTGCCCCCACCGGGAATCGAACCCGGGACCTCTCGCACAACAGAAGACGAGAGCGTTAGCGACTACGCTACATGGGCCCACCGCGAGGCCATTGAGTTAATACATCAGGTGTAAGCTAGCTAGTCTCTACCACATTAAGATTCAAAGAAAAGATTAATTTCTGAGGCACAAAGGAATTCCAAGTAATATTAGGAAAAGTAAGAAGCGGGATAATTTCTTCTCTATTAATAAATCAAATTGCGTACGAAACAAAAAGTGAGGAATCAGTCTGTATATTGTTTGAACAATCTTTTGTCGGCTGCAGGGAATGAAAAGGAAAAAAAAAGATAGGAGTACTATAAGGAAACGTGTTTAAGATATGAGGATGACTATAGAAATAAATAAATAGATGGAAAGTAAATAAATTTTTTGCAGTATGTAAACAGACCAGGTCTGTGAGCTTTCAGAAAGGGCAGTTCTTGTACCAAGTACAGGGAGAGCCGTGCATACAGAGGAGATTCTCTTGAGAAGGGGGGAAACATAAGCAGGGGGAAAAGCAAACTTCCTCGTGTTGCATACACAATCTTGGTGACCCACTCCGAAGAGGATCGCGTGGGTGCAAGAAGACTCCAAATGTAGGGCAGCGACCTAAAGTCGTCTGCATCAAAACGTAGGAAAAGTTTTTGTGCGTTGCAGGAGAGATTAAAAGAAAAAAAAACTCCGTGTGTTTGGGCGGGTACTTATAAGCTTAAACCAGGTACTCTGTCATTATCGAGGATGTTATTACAGTTGCGAAGCAGAAAGAAAAGATGAATAAAAAAAAAATAAATGTGCAACTCCTCTTAGGCGGTTTATCTTGACTGTGAAGTCCTTCATTTGATGCAGTATCTCCCTTTGCCATTTCCAAGCTTGACGAAAAAAAAAATCCTTCATTTTGGTGCAAAGAGGCAAAAGTTGTGTGATCTTTCTTAGGGAATAAATGCAGTTTTTTGCAGCTGGAGGCGTAAGGAGGGGCTAAACATTATTTTTACCGTGAAAGAAAACTCAAATCACGATCGAAAAAATTTTCTTTCACCATTTGAATAAATAAAAATAGTGTATATGTATACACATGCACTCTCCCTGGATTTTTTCTTTCTCTTCTAAATATCATGTTGCTAATTTTCTTGAGTTTCATGAACCCGAGGTCTTGCACGACTGATTTTCCTGTACTGAAGAATTATTTTTCTTTCTTTTTGCACACGTGTTCATTTTTTTTTTAAAGTTACATTACTTTTGCGTATTATTAAAATTTCTGCACTCTTCCTTTCCGCCACAGCTTCTTCCTTTAAATTGCCAATGGTTTGTGGTTAAGTTAATTTCTTGGTGAATTCTTAAAGAAACTACCAAATAGCCTTGGACCATAGTTTGTGCCTCATGGCCTCAATATTAAATTCATGCAAATGAATGACACATAATATTATGTTAAGCAAAAATACTCATATACCTCTAAGTCGAAATATTCACAAGGAACGTGTAACAATAATAAATTTGTCTGGAAATGGAACTCCCAAAAAGTTCGTATTCTTCCTTATAATTATACTCCTATTAATGAAAATTGCAACACCAAGAGAAATGACGAGAATGCACGTAAACTTACTAGATTTGTACATAACGTTGTGACTTACGTACAAACAACTACAATCCCATGGATGGCGCATGCACGGGCATAGGAACAACGCTTGGAGTAGTACCACCAGTGAACAGTTCACGTAGAATTCAGGTAGTGGAGCGTAGGCAAGCTAATGAAGCGTGTGGACAAGCGTCACTATGATTGTCAACATAAACATAAACATAGAGTGCAATATAAACATAGACTGTGTTTGAATGGGGCTGGCCTACTACACTGCATCTTTTCGTCCCATTAAATTAGTGCGCGTACAAGGCTTGCCATCACGATAGTTTTGAGTGTGTAGAAGCAATAGGCATTACAGATGAAGCGGTCTATTACCTAATATTTCACATGTCACGAATGGTGTGATCATAGGCGTGCGCAACGTGGGTCCATGGGTGCCTTGGCACCCCCATTAGACAAACTTTTTTTATGTAGAATTATTACAAACTAAGAAGAGAATACGTGTAAATTATTTCCCGTCTACATGTGTGTCGTGCGTCGCCGGTACCACCTACTACTTGACTCATAGTTCTTCTGTCATTTGACTACGTTAGTGTACTTTCAGGATTGTCTCTCGACCTGAATTTCTCATAAGCGAGTAACCCCAGTCTCTCACTCAGGGAGTGGTATATGCCCCATGTGTGGCCAGACCAAAGTCGTCAGTGCTTACCAGTTTAATCTACTAGTCGAGTCAGCCCAGCCCTGTTAGGTCCTTCAGTGCTTTGCAGACATGGCGCAGGAGCGTTAAGACAAGCTCACCTCTCGCAAGCGCGAGTCGTATCACTGTTTGATCACATCTCGGCAGAGTCTAATCCTATCCAGGAGCCCCAGGCGAATGCGAGGGAGCATTTCCAGTCCTGCGTATCTCTATCGTTCAATGACTACCGTCTTCCGCGTAGAGGTACAGCAAACACGACGAGATACTACCATATATCATGCCGGATTCAAATAGCCAATTGGGTTTGATGTCAGCCTTTATCCCGGAGAGCCTTTCCTTCCACTGGGATCGGAAACCTTTACCTAGGTATCTGGGATCGGCACCTTTTCCCAGTCGCCGTTCAGTCACTCTCCATGCAGTAAACTGACATTCTTCTCCCCTGGTAAGGTCGTCCAAGTAATATGGCACTAGCTCTAATTATGGTAGAGGTACACCGTACATTACCAGAGTCAATGACTGATGTACACCATACCCAGACATAGTCATTTGGGAGTCTACCAAAGTTCCATCCCATCCACGTAATACAGGACCATCTCTCTTGTACATATTGTAGTACCACGTACGCATTATAGCCATGCTACCTCCAGAACCCAACGATACATTAGGTTACCATTTAGAGGCCCACTCCTCTCTCGTTAGAGTTATTCACGCAGTTTGGGTAATTGTCTGTTTACAGGATAGATGTATCATGCATTAGGCTATCTACCATTAAAGACAATGGCAATTTCGGAGCGGCGACTCCCTCGGGAGGATCGTGGGTGGTATTCAGACAACCCTGGGACGAATGAATACTCTCATTATCTCTCTTGAAGTGCGAGAGTGTGTTAGGATATTATTCCCATCCCGAACCCAACACGATGCACTAAACGCTCTTTGAAGGTTGAACGCCTCTCCCAGTAAAGCATCCGATCCGCTCCCTAGACCACACTGGGTATCCCTCTTTTATACCTGTTTGGGCACCATGTAATCTTTTAAACCGGACCCAAGGGCACGACTTAGTTGTGCATTTACAAGTGGCTTCACCTTCCGCCGGTAAGGGCGGCAATTCACGAAAGTGTTCTATCTACCTCGGTGAGGCAATGACAAGTTCACACGTACGTACCCTCCCAGATCTACTGGTCCAAGAGAATTGTACACCATGAAGAATGAGCATATGGTCGCACAATGTGATCACACCATGCCGTAACAAGACAGTGTCTGAATCACAATGACGAGCGTACAGCCAAGTCAGGGTAACTAGATACTGAAGCACAATAACGTGTATGGTCTTGTCTGTACCGACGTGACGGTTCTACGGCGTCTTTTGAACACGGCTGATGGTACGCACGTCTTTGGGCCGGATTCCAATGTAAGAGCTTGCCTCAAGCTTTATTAGACACATCAATACATCGCTGGACGGTCGTATACCGAGTAATGTAGTGTTTAGATGAGCTCCTCAAGAACACCATGGAAGCAGACCCTCGGAAAAGTGTCAATATCATTGCAAATGAGTTAGGCACACAGCATACGACTATCGCTCGACGGCTCCATGTAATTGGTAAGGTGCAAAAGTTGGACTCATGGGTATTGCATGAGTTAGCACCGGCCAACAAGAATTGCCTCTGGAAATTTGCAGTTCACTGAGTGTAAGAAACAACCGAAAAGTGCCCTGCATTGGCTTGTCAGTTCAGATGAAAAATTGATCTGCTATGCTAATTGTAAAAGGTCAGGATAGTGGTTGGATCATAGTCAACGATTAGGACGGTTTTCTAAACCAGCTATTCACCAACAAAATGTGTATTTCTGGTATAGTTGTACGGTGGATGTGATTAATCAGGTCTTTTCAAGATAGGTAACCATCAATGCATATCTTTAAAGTATTGAACTTCGTAAAGCGCACCGCAAACTTGCCCGTAAGCATCCAGCAATGGCCAACAATCATAGTGTCCTTATTTTTTACTCTCCCATGTCACACAAAAAACAGTGTAGACTTTCCACAAATTTGACTATAAAACCCTTCCTCACATACAGAATTCCTCCGATCTCTTCCACTGCTTACTATTTATTTCGGTATTTCGAGAAATAAAAGCACGTATTGCAAGCCAAATTGCCTATACAAAACTGCGTACTAAGAGCGCCTGTATCATTTATACTTCTTGGGGAAGACAACTTCTCAGAAAATTGAGCGCGCTACGTGCGGTTGAGGACTTGTTAGTATCGCAGATTTCAAATTTCTTTCGCTATGGAATTCAATCGTTGGCTGCGTAACGGCAAAAGTGTGTGGACTATTTTGATTAGTTAGGTATCGTAGTTTTCATTTCTTGGTCCTTTGGGAATGGCACATCTGCGGCGAATATTTTATTTGCATCAACCTAGTATAATTTGTGTTTTCCATAAACTATATAAATATTACCGGCACCACCCACTACAAGAGAACGTTTCAAGAAACATCACAGTCTAACTAATTAATCACCGTAGTCTTTAGGCAGTAGTATATTGCACACATAAATTGTTAGTACAGACACACAACCTGTAGGGTAATTGCTTTTTCCTGTTGCTTCGCAATTTTTTTCTTTCTTACTTATTTAATTTAGGTTTGAATATACGGTATATTATGAAAATCCCATAGATCAGCTGAAACACAATTATGAAAAGAAAATACAGTTTTATTTTTGCTCGTTGTTCTATTTAAAGGGTTTTGTTCTCTCTTCGGGTAAGTGCTGCATTGTTGATCGATGGAATGATTGGAAATGTAGGTAGGAAATGATGGCCTAAATTGTTAAAAATAAATAAATAAATAAATAAATACAAACAAGAAACAGTGTTTCCCTTAATGTAAAATTTCACTGCCCAAGACATTGCACAATTGCCTGCGGAAATAATCGAAATCCATACTATGTTAACGATGTACAGAAATTTTAAGGCAGTTCAGAAATAAGAAATAAAGCAAACAATAATAAATACAGTAAATAGGCTATATCGATTAATATAGCCTATTGTGTCATTAGTGATCTAGTGATGGCATTGCTATATTTGGTTTTGCGCTGTCCAAATAAGCGTAGGTAGCTGAATATCTGAGGTTGTATTCAAGTTAAAGATGAATTACTTAGTTACAGATTTCCCCGCTTTTCAAACATGGATTGTAAGCAGTGAGTCTAATTTGCAAAACACTTTGCTTCTCCAAAACCGCATTTCATAACGGTTTATATCAACGCATCGCGACGCAAAATCCTCGTTTTAGGTTGCAATAATAGACATAGCACCTATATTTGGTTTTGCTCGTTTCGTTTATGTTACGCGTCGCAATTTCTGTATAGGCTAGTACGGAAGGCTCCTTTTCTATTTTTTTTCCTTTGTATTTTCTTTTTCCTCTCTCTTTTTTGAAAGAGCTCTTCTCTTGGGTACATCATATCAACGCAATGGTCTTAAAACAAATAAATTATTGAAGGCAATCCATCAAGTATTTCTTGAGAATTTATGTCCTCCGGACGGACATAGTAAATATATAAAGGAGATTTTGTTAAACCAAACGCCTTAAAAATAAATCCCCGCCTTTATCCCTCTACAACTTTTGAATCTGTAGTTTATATAGGCATATTGCACTTTTACAATGCTTTTAATTGAAATAATGAAGTAGTTGTTAGGTGATTCCACATAATTCTGTCTTTGTGACAGGATTTTCTAAAGGAGAAATCTGACAGCACTAAGTATTTAGAGCGCTATGATGGTAAGAATGTCAAGAAATTAGAAAATTAAAAGTTTTTTAATTATACTTATTTAATTAATTAAATATAATTCCGTCCATTCTACTATGTGGATATGAAAATTGGTTCTTTAACTCAAAGAGAACAGATGCTATATATATATATATATATATATATATATCAAATAGACGCACAAGCAGAGAAACGGAGACAGCTGTACGGATAACATGAACAAGATATTTAAGACAGACATATCACGTTACTCGAATAATAACTATTCAAAAACTTTTTGAATTGAACTCTAGAAAGACACGTTTGGGTGCACCAAGAAGGTGGTAGGGTAATATAAAATATGGCAATAGATATGCATTCTTATAAAATTACATTTTAAGGCAATATTTTCCAACTTCTTTTTTGAGTGACGAAACACTTTATTACACGCCCATGACATCACAACACACGTTTGATTTTTTCATTAATATAAATAGTGTGAGACTGTAAGTTTCTATAAAATAATGACTATGTAGTATTGAGCACTGTTAGTGTCGCTGGAGTCGTTAACTGGTAGAGTGTCACAAAATTGATTTTGACTAATTATTTAAGATTTTTGTGATTTTTAAATTCTAAAATTTCGCGATACGCCGGTAGGAAATAACTTGTTTGCTTTGGTTTGGTTTGATTTACTTTAACGTCCCACGATTATGCCTGCTAGACAAAAGGAGATGTGGACCTACTGAATATAGTGAAATCCGAATCATTTTGGTCGTTCAACTGTACCCCCATCGGGAATCCGATCCGGAACCACGCGAACAGAAGTCTGGAAACCACTTGTTTAAAGTACGATAAGTATTTAAAGGAAACTAGTTTGATAATATATCAAGAACTTTTTTTTTTTTTTTTTTTTACAATAATGAAAAAAGTTCATCTTTGTATTACTTAAATAGTGCAGTATACAGATATAATATGAATTCAATTTTTCACTTAAACTGCAATTAACAAAAACATGTATTAAGTATGACTTTTACACAAAATATTAGATTGCACTTACAAGGGGAGTTCGGGAGAAAGCACTCGCCTACAGAGAAACTAAGCATGTTATTTGAAAGACCAATTCATGGTGATTACAAGGTAATAAAATTCCTGTACGGTCGAGAACATTTCGAGAGATCCAACGTTAAATGCACGATTGAGCCAGAAGCATATAACAGAAGTATTCTCTCCCATGGCAAAGCCTGATGGTTTCAACTTGCTCCTGCTTGATCACTGGTGTTCATTCACAGACAAATTGTGCATTGCATGTTGGATGACGGATGGCAAAGACGTAATGGTTGAGAATATACCAAAGAACTACGACGACCACGATTTGTACAACCATTTGATGTGTTTGGATTTTGACCAATCAAAGATTCTGGCAGGAGATTTGTACATAATATGAAACTTTTTCATCCGGACGTTATGATGTATCACCGAAACAATCAAATAAAGTTCGTGTCCATGCTAATGAATCAGTTCCGATCACCGCTACATATTGGATTGTTTCACAATCAATCAGTTTGCGTTCCACAAGGCAGGTTATCGAACAAATTATATACCTTTTGAATCACACGTCGAACTTGCTTTGGTTATTCGAACTGTTCCCTTGATGGATGCAACACAATTGCACATACCTATAAAATGTTCATGGCGCAAGGAAGTATTTTGCCTGCGTCTTTCTTCATAGAACAGAAGACCAACAGTGATCAATTTTCATCTCTAACTCATCATTATTGTGAACAGTATAATGACTAATTTTAACAAACCTGTTAGTTATTGCAAAACAGTTTTTTTTCTGTTACCTTCGAAAGATTTCAATTCGTATGTCAATATTCGTTGCTAATAATGATGTACTTAGCGCGTTTACATGCGCATATACTCATTCCACGTCGAATCTCTCAAACTGTTCTCAACCGTACAGGAATTTTATTGGCTTGTTGTAATCAGCATCAATTGGTCCTTCAAATAGCATGCTTAGCTTCTTTGCAGGCGAGGGCTTTCTCCCGAACTTCCCTTGTTAGTTTGAATTGTTAGTAGAACTTCATATGTATTGAGAGTTTGAGCTTTAACACATACAGACGCACATAATGCTTTCTTTTTGAAAATTTATTTTGACTTGTTTTCATAGTTAGTTTGTATTTAACATGAATTAAACGTGTAAGAACTTATAATTTGGAAACGTATTCCTTGTTGAAATTTAATAAATAAATAAATTTGAGTAAATAATTATAGTTAGAAAACCATAAAAAATAAATAAAATAAAGGAGAATCCTATAGATTAGAATAGCACAACATATAATCCATTGCCGTACTTGTGTGTCTGTGACAATGAACCTTGATGTTCCTTAACCACACGAAGAGCTAATTTTAGTGCATTGTTGTGTGCATTTTTTAAAAGTATATTCCAATTAATGTGTCAATAAAGAACAAAGATACTATGTTTAAAAGGATATCAGATCTATATAGTTTGTAAAACTACTCCTCCTTTCGCCTTTTTAACATGCATACGAAACTATTACCAAATCTCCATTGATACTTTTAAGATGTTATTGGCACTTTGAAACTCATTAATAAAATTCCATTATCAATGACTTCTTTATTTCGTACCTAGAGAATAAAATAGAAAGAGGGAAGGAAATAGAATATATTATCCAACTAATCAAATTCATAAAGGAAGAGAGAAAAAGAAAGGTAGAAACTGGATTAAGTTTTTTTAAAAATTCATTTTTTCCTTTAATAGACCGGAAACTAATGGGTGGGACATCCTGCACCGATAATGCCAAAAACAATGTTTCTCCTGAGACACTCGTCCAATGGGTGAATTTCAGACATCCTGTAGGTGGTTAATTGGTAGAAGGAATTTCCTATTGTTTATGTAAGAAGTGGAGCGTGACTTCTGTTTTAATATCTGCCATAACTATGCTTTCATCAAGTTCTTTTTTTATTTCTAAATATACGTTCTTGCTTGCTTTCTGCAATACAGAAAGTGTAATAAGTACTAGACCTTTCGTTATAAAATTGCTATACATTTTGCAGAAAAAGTTTTTTTGTTTATATTAAACTATTTTTAAATAACATTTTTATTTAGATTAAAGCAAGTACTGATAGAATTCCTTGGTGATTCACCAATATATAGAGAACTTCATATAACCACTTAAACAATGCCGTAGATAACAGGAGAATTTACCAATATTTTACTAATTTAAACAATCGATGAGTTTTAATTAACTAATCGTGAGTGATCTAATTATTAGGAATGTGTAGCTTAAGCTTGTCTCTCTTCTCTCTTTAATGATCAAGGTTTTTTAATTAGAATTTTATGTAAATTGTGCAAAACTGCAATAGGAAAAGCAGTTTGGCCTTGAAATGCATTGAGTTAGCTGAAAAGATATTCCGCAAGAGACATATATTTTTAAATAAACATCGAACAGAGTTAATAATAATAATAATAATAATAATAATAATAATAATAATAATAATAATAATAATAATAATAATAATAAATAAAATTCGTCATCGAAAAGAAATGTGTCTAGACGACTTCCGTTGATTGATCAGACAATTCGCTAAATTCTTCCCAACTATGATTTTTTTCTTTAAAGGCGAATTTCCTTATTATTGAGAACACATTTACTTTTGTAAGCAGTTTCTTGTTTCCAAATGCCAAGTATTGATTTACCAAAATGAATAATTACCTCTACTAAATGTATTATTGTCATCTGCTAATTATTATTTACAGGTCTGTAGCCAGAAAAGTAATACAAAGGGAGGAAGGGTAATTGTTTTTAAAGATAAGGTTCTAAGTACGTAACTCCTATTATTATAAAATGCGATTTTCCTCAACGAATGATGTAGGAACAGAACATTTGAAACAAATTGAGGACAGTGGCGACTCTTGAGAGAAGCCGCATCAACATAAGCCTTAAGTGTTTTTGCTACAACGTAAAATTAAAAAAAAAATAGTTTTCATACAGCTTCACAAAACCATATACAAGAATTAGTAACGTAAGTTTTCTTCTATTAGCTTCTAGGAAAGAAAATTTAAGTTTTTATCGATCTAACTACTTTCAATTTCAAGAGCCACCCTAATTTAAGAATTCGCACAATTTAATGTGATTTTAGCACTTCTGAAAATTTCTTTTAAGTTCCGACAACACTTGAACTTTCTTCATCGGTGAATCGTCAAGTCAATAAAAACAGAAACCCCCACCGAGTTGGATTTAAGTTTGCCGAGGCCCTAAGCTATTGAAGCTGTATGTTATCATGCAGAACGTAGTCACCCTATATACGAAAATGAGTAAACTAATGACATGTTAGAGAGAAGGCTAGCAGAAGGGGCCCCATTACTGACATCATAGTAACATACACAACACAAAACACTGTTGCTGTGTGTATATTTTGTTTTAATTCGTCTTTATCTTATATTTGGAAATTTACATCAATTTTTTAAATTAAATTTTGCCCCCTCTTCAAGAGAGGGGGTCCTTAAGTTATAGCTTGTTTAGCTTATAAGTAAATCTGGCACTAAACCCCCAGGATAAAAGTGTGGTCATATTGTTATAAACTGTCTCCTCTCAGGGAAACAATGGGTCAATATTAAAATAGGTTCTCGATTCCGCACCATAGTTATATCCGGGTTTAATTTTATTTATTTTTGCTTGCAACGAAGTGAGGTATAAGACTATCTTAACTGCTCAGTTTTTGAACATACATTTATCTAAACATTATAATATATATATATATATATATATATATATATATATATATATATATATATATACAGGGTGGTTCAGTAATGTTGGACAGCCCTGAATAAATCGGAAACCAGAAAAGATATTAGCAAGAATTTGGTGGATCCAGATACTTGTGGAAGGGGGACGTCCTTTGAGGTACCACACAATGTTACCAGGTCAACAGTGTTGCCAGCTCAGTACAAAGTTGTATTTTTTTAAATGAAACATATAGAAGTTTATGCCATCAAAAGAATTAGTACAGAATGTGAATACCAACAAGCGAAACCGCATCTGTCAGTGTTGCCAAATAAGGAAGTTATAAAGCTTCAAAGAACAAGAAATTAAAGTGTCCGTAGGGCAAAACTAGCAAAAAGGCAAGAAAAATAATACTACGGAATGAAAAGGAGTAACAGAAAGAGTAAACCGAAGAACGCACAGCATCCAGTGAGTAACAGGGTTGCCAAAGCAAAGGGGGAAAAATTGAAAATTTTGCAGTTGCTATAGGAGGAAAAGTGCCCATATGACATAATGCTGGAAACACCATAGAAAGTCTATGTAAGAGTCAGGAATCCTAATCGCGTTTGTTCGAAAGCGATATCTCTAACCGTTTTCGAGATACACCAAAGGTGTGCGGGGTTTGCAACACTGCATAATTGATTTGACGATTAGACCCGTGTAGTTCTTACATTTTGTTGGGCGTATCATTTTCATTACTCGTTCCTGTAGTTTGGAGGGCGAGGGAATTATTATGCAGTGTTGCAAACCCCGCACACCTTTGGTGTATCTCGAAAACGGTTAGAGATATCGCTTTCGAACAAACGCTATTAGGATTCCTGAATCTTACATAGACTTTCTATGGTGTTTCCAGCATTATGTCATATGGGCACTTTTCCTCCTATAGCAACTGCAAAATTTTCATTTTTTTCCCCCTTTGCTGTGGCAACCCTGTTACTCACTGGATGCTGTGCGTTCTTTGGTTTACTCTTTCGGTTACTTCTTTTCATTCCGTAGTATTATTTTTCTTGCCTTTTTGCTAGTTTTGCTCTACGGACACTTTAATTTCTTAATCTTTGAAGCTTTATAACTTCCTTATTTGGCAACACTGACAGGTGTGGTTTCGCTTGTTGGTATTCACATTCTGTACTAATTCTTTTGATGGCATAAACTTCTATATGTTCCATTTAAAAAAATACAACTTTGTACTGAGCTGGCAACACTGTTGACCTGGTAACATTGTGTGGTACCTCAAAGGACGTCCCCCTTCCACAAGTATCTGGATCCACCAAATTCTTGCTAATATCTCTTCTGGTTTCCGATTTATTCAGGGCTGTCCAACATTACTGAACCACCCTGTATATATATATATATATATTGTTTATATATATAAAGGTTTAGGAAGGCTTAAATTGGAACACAACGGGGGGGGGGAGGGACAAGCTTATCGATGTAGCTTCCTAGCTATTAGACTACTATCTAGTATATTGTTCCTATACTTTTGCAATTTTATTTTCAAATAACTTTCATGGGAGTTCTGCATGAAAAACACTTCAATAGGTTATGCTAATATTTACTTATTTATGAGTACAACGGGATTGATCATAATAAATGCTTATATTGTTACAATCCTATTTATAATACAAAACATATCAATATGAGTAACGCTAATTGCTAATGATACACAGTCAAGGTAATAGCCTACCTGCTTGCTTAACGCCGTAGCTGCGCTCTTATTTTTATCGCATTGTTTGGAAAAAAATCTCTATATACACGGGGTCATACATGGAAACTTTGTTACGGATTTGGACCGAGGAACATTTGAGAACAACTAAACTCAACCATCGTTCACTATTTAAGCGTATTGATTATAATATACCCGTTTCCTTGTATTCAACTCGTAAAAAATATTACCTGAATTTTCTCTAATTTTGATGTGCGAATGTTATCTAACTGATTAAATATTACTATATCATATTCAATGCTTGCACATAATATTAATGTATCTTCACAAGTTTCATATTACTAAATTCATTACTGATGATCAATATAAACTCTATATTTTATATGATTGTTTTGCTATGCGGTCCAGAGTGCAAATGCTAAGCCTAAGTTATCTAACGCCTACGTTATAGAAATTTCCATTCGTTTGTTTGATTTCGAAAGTGAATTTTAGGAGTGAGAAACTGATTGCGCTACGTTTTTCTACTAATAACTTTAGTCGAAGTACTTTATAATAATTATTAGATTTTTTTCAGGAACAATTCATTTATGTATTTCTATACTGTATATACAATGTCTTCATAACAGTTTATAAATATATGTAGATATTTGAACCACAAGAATGTAGAAGTGAGTTAGTCTCTTTAGATGAAAGGTAATCGATTGTGACGAGAGAAAAAAAGGGAGAAGTTCAAAGTTTGTACCCTTGGAAATGCCAGATACTACCTTGAATTTTTGGAAATAGTTGCCATTATAAGAAATATTATAAGAGTCTCTAAAGTGAAAACGATTGTTAGTATTTGAATAAAACGCATTCAGTTCGAAAGAAGAACTGTTCAAGTTCACACATCCGATTTCAAAGTGCAAGCTACACAAATTTGTTACAAGATGCAGAGTAATTGTAGTTACATAATTTTTTAATAAAATATTTACAGATGTTCAGTGTTGCGCTCGTTACACACAAATCGATAGACGAATTCTTCCCAAATCGAAAATTACTGACGAGAGTTGCAAGTTGACTAATGTTGCCCATTATCTTGTCTCGTAAATTTTCGTCGAATTCATGTTTCGTCTCGATATCATAGAATTCTTGCTCGTCTGGGGTTCCCGAAAAAGTTGTCTCGACTCAAAGTTTTCTCGTTTCGTTTTGCAAATTTATGCCCTGATTTTTTGATTAATTTTATATAGAGGTTATCATGAGAATCATTTCGTGTTACAAGTTCACGAATAGTGTGATATAATAACATTTGAACCATATTTATTATTGGAGTAAGCTACATTATGCAATGACTTATGTATCTTTAAACGTTGATAAATGCTCTTCATTGTGTTAGTATAGTCAGCGACAAAAGTTCTTTCCCTCATGAAATTAGTTTCATAAATAGCTTCAGAATGGAAGACCAATTTGAGTACAGTTTTCAGTAAATTAAAAAAATAATGTAATTTTCTGTACGTTCCAGCTATACCACTGTTATTCTCAAAATAAATTTTACCAAACGGAAAGAACTTTTGTCGCTGACTATATATATATATATATATATATATATATATATATATATATATATATATATATATATATATATATATATATATATATATATATATATCAAATCAGTCATTTCATCAATTTATAGTCTTTTGTCTTTTTACTGTGAATCATGGAGCACCGTGTTGCAGATCTAACCGGTAAGACTTGGAGGAGTTAGTGATGGCATGAAATTCGAGAAATTTCTCATTTAATTTCGAAAACGAGACAAGAATTGTCATGTTTATCGCCTCGTCTCGAATTTGAAAGTGCGCTTCTTATCTCGGGGGTAATGCTAAACCTGACTGATGGTTGGTGCGAGACATCACTACTATGAATTACTCCTGCACATTAGAGATATCTGTCAAACGAATGAAACTTTCACATACTCTTTTCGAACTGTAGGCGTTTCCTTCAAATACGATTAAACATTTTCAAGCTGCAGCATTGAAATCGGATGAAGAATTTTAGAGACATCCTGTATATTGCTACAGGGAAAAAAAAGTAGGATACAAAACAAAAATTACCCAGAGTTCAGATTTAGGCCGAATCTTGCGATACTTTATTGAAGGATATCGCAATAAAGATATTTAAAATACAATGTAAAAAGATTTGTGACAATACAATACAAATTGGCAACTAACGGTAATCGAGAAATTCTGACTCTTTAGAATACTAAAATATTAAGCATTCTCAAGTGCCAGAAACGTATAAACGTATATCCTTCTTCCATATAATTGAGCTGAGCGAAGCGAAGCTCTTATACTCGGGTTAGCCGTTTGGTTGTCCGCGAACTCCTCCTAGACCGTTTGGCCGATCTCAACCAAACTTAGCACGCTGATAGAGTATGTCGTGCTGAGTGACAACATAGGTCGAAATCAAAAGTCCGATGTACCATCGAGGAATAATGACCGAAAAACGCTTTCTCCTAGACCGTTTGGCCGATCTCAACCAAACTTAGCACGCTGATAGAGTATGTCGTGCTGAGTGACAACATAGGTCGAAATCAAAAATCCGATGTACCATCGAGGAATAATGACCGAAAAACGCTTCCTCCTAGACCGTTTGGCCGATCTCAAGAAAACTTAGCACGCTGATAGAGTATGTCGTGCTGAGTGACAACATAGGTCGAAATAAAAAATGCGATGTACCATCGAGGAATAATCACCGAAAAACGCTTGCATAGACTTAACATGGGGAAAAAGTTTTCACGCGATTTTTTTGTCAGCAATTAAAAATGGCATTTAGTATTGCATAATGGCCAGGAATGATTACGTAGTTTAAGCTCGCTCAGCTCATTTCATTGCAATCGGGTACATCCATTGCATTCCTAGTTATAAATGAACTTTATTTTCAAATTTGGATTTGCACTGTGTTGTGGCGCACATAGAGAAATAAGAGTTATTTGGAAGAGGATGCGTACCAATTAAAAAAAAAGAAAAGAAAATTCGTAAATTTTGATCTGAAAGGATTCCGTTATGTCTTAGGCTCCATTTGCAGTATCCTTTCTTTATCTTGGTAAGCAGAAAATAGACATAGTTTTCTCTTTTTGGAAAAGATTTTTTCTGTGTACTTAGTCTTTATATATATATATTTACATTCATAAACATCTAATTTATTTAGCTGAAGACTAAATCAGATTCGAGAAATTGGATGACTTTTGAATTGAACTTCTGGTTTTAGCTCTGAAAACATATGAGACGCAGGCTGGACTTCTCGTTCGATCGGTGATCCAAACCGAACATATTCCAATCGGAAATCGAATTTAGGCATCCTCATTCGATTCGTATAACAAATATGCCTATATGTGGTTCAAATTTAACGTAGATTGTACACCCAAGTCTAATATAGAGTCAGTGCTGAAAAGGGAAGTTAAATCAATGAATGCTGATAGTGGTATCAGCAGTTGAAAAACAATA
Organism: Thermobia domestica; assembly: GCF_964235325.1. Taxonomy (NCBI): domain Eukaryota; kingdom Metazoa; phylum Arthropoda; class Insecta; order Zygentoma; family Lepismatidae; genus Thermobia; species Thermobia domestica. Next base: position 206,715,859 of record NC_137461.1, read on the forward strand.
TCAAAATATTTCATATATTACCAGGTTATATTTTTTTTTTAAATATTTTTTCATGTATAATATACGAATACAAGTTAATCAAAGTACTAGATTTTTAATTTTGAACAATCCTCGGATTCGTGACAAAATTAAATTGATACATGAAATAGAAATAATTATTTTTAATGGGGGCTGCGGTAACTCAGTGGTACAGCTCTCATCTTTGATGAGTAAGTTTTCTGATTAGATCTCAGCTCTCACCAAATGAGTTTTTAGTAGACAAACTCTCTTTGTGTGTGAGTAGATTTTTCCGGAGTTCTCTCGTTTCCGTCCACTTTCTAAATTCCACTATTTAATTCTTCATCATAATAATCACCCTCTATCTTGGTCTCGAAGCACAGACTGGTATCAGATTTTTTAGTGAAACTACTTGAAATAAGAGGTATAGGAACTCTAGGCTATAGTAGAAAGAAAGAATAATTGCACTGGGAGCAGCCAATGTGCTGACCATACATCAATTAATCAAAAATCATCTGATCGGCGTAGCCTTCGAGGACTGTCACGCTCTAGAACTCAGTTCAGTATGGCATAGTAGGATAAGGTAAATCAGGTTGCTGACATTCTAAAGCTCGATATAACAATAGTGACACACACCTAAGAGTATTTGAAACTGAAATTTTTCTTTTTACATGTATACCATCTAAATAATTGCCTAAAAATGAGAATGAAATGAATTTTTATTCTAGTTATCGGAAAAATACTCTTCCCGTAGGTATATCATTATATACCACACTGAAAAGAAAGTTTTACTGTATATGGGGGTAATAATATTTAGTATTAGAACATGAGTGAATTTATAAACCAGAACATTATCTACAGCATAGGTGAAACTAACTTAATCTTATGTTATTTTACTACATAATTAATCACGTTTAACGTGATCGGGAACTAGTTATCGTTTAGCTGAGTCTTGGTTAAAGATCAGAAAGGTTATCCGCTTACTAAAAGGTTATATTTCGTTCAAATATTCCTTGAAAAATTAAAATTATTTCGATACAATACTTATGATTTGTATCTTTCCCTATAATAACCAGATTCACCTGCATCTTTTTTATGTCTGTTTAATTTAGGTTAGGGTCAGTATTCGGCTTTCCTTATTTGATTCCAGTACCTAGCGTAGTTTCATATTTGTCAGGAAGGGGAAGATGACCCATCGACACGAGCTTCACGTTTTTATTAGCATATTAGTATAAAATTTATTAAAAAAGCATGTTTTTCTCAAACTCAGGAGGACAATTGGCCCCACTACTCTCCCTAAATGACGCCTGGTTCTTTTCAAATGATAATGTTAATGTAGTAATGTTAATGTTATTAGTATTCGCGAAAGCGAATTTTTGAGTTCTGTTTTTGGATCCTGGAACTCTCAGAAATTCTTTTGAATGAACTGGGAAAACTACTCTCTTGCCGCAAGAACTGATTATGCAGTCTGTCATAATGCCCCAATAAATAAAAAAGGCAAGAAGAGGAGGTGAGAAAAGAAAGGTAACCTCTAACAACATATGATTGCTTACCTTATCACGATCACTATCAAGCATGGGCAGGTAGTATTAATGTAAGGCAAGAGTTATGTGAGTACAGAGTGCGAAGGTGGATTGGCATAATGTTTTTGACAGAGACTAAATGAGTGCTCACCCGCCTTCATGTCGGCGATAATTAACAGAGGTCATTAGTGTTCTCACGGAAGCCGGTGGACGGTTTGTGGCTGCGGCTGTACAAGGAGAGAAGACTTAATGGCAAACATAAACGCCAACTGAAAGTCACGTTTAAATATTTCTTTAACATGAAACGTCATGAGAAATAGTAAACAGATTGCTAAGGTTATGAAATGCTTTCGCTCGTATATGGTACATACTATCTTGGATTCTCTCGAAAGGTATCATCCGCGTATGCTTGGTGATTTCTAATGCTTGTTAAAAAAAAAAAAAAAAAAAGTGTAGGTTGATTTCTAACTGAGGAACTTGAATAGTAATTCTTACTAGCATAAAATTTCACTCTTATGTATGCACAGTGTATATCCGAACATTAGAATTAAATATGTGTGCTACTCGTCGCTAACACGCGTGCTTTATGTGTGGGCGTGGTCCCGGTCCGATTCTCGGTGGGGGATACCTGGCTTTGATACAAGTTCGAGTAGTAATTCAGTTGATTTTCAGCATCCAGTGTATAGACGAATCTATAGATAAAGTGAGATCCAAAACACACAAGCTTCAACCAGAAATCAAAACTACTGTGCTAACCATGTAGCCACAAGAGGGCTCAAGGATAATAGTTCGGATCCCATTTTAAATAGTAGCAGGTCCAGTTTCATGTGATCTCGGTGTTGGAAACCAACTAGAGTATGAATTTCAAGGGGGTTAGAAAATATGGAGAAACGTTCTAGTGGTAATTATTATTAAGAGCACGAAATGGGACCTAAGATCATACTGTTAGTACATTTTTTTTTGTCTGTTATGCCAGACGATAATTTCTGACTGAAAGCGAACTTTTAAATTCAGTTTTTGCAAGAGATCGTTACAACGATAATCTCGGCCAAGGTCGTTAGTGCATCCGATCCATTAACATCTTTACGAATAACGGTTATTCTAGCATATTGTTTAAACCCATGATATTCCTTAACTTCTATGCAACCTGTACTGAAGTAAAGTATTGTTGGTTGCCTTTCACAAAGGGGTATGCAGCTTTTCTTACTGCTAAAAGTTAACTAGTCTTTAGTTTCACTTAAATCCTCTTTACTGTCTCTACCAGAGTTTATTTAACCTATAATTGCATCTCAACAACTGTTTTGGTTCTAATTATTATTACTATCTAGCATGATGTGAGAGAAGTCTATTGGAACATTATTTTGGTATACCGGTACATAATAAAAATTCGCAAATGTACACTTTAACAAGTTTGGCGGAAGGAAGCACAGCCATTTCCAACTGTCCGATGCATGACGTAGAGGCATTCTTTCACGATCGAAGCCAAGACAGAACAGATTCAGCAAAGAGGAGGAAGGAACGAGGTAGGTGGAATGAAAAGTGAGGACAGTATATGGTTAGTCATAAATCCATGAGTAATGTATCTGTAAATCCATCGGCTACATCTAGTTTGGCTATTACCAGTTTTATCCTTGTTCTTTCTGTGTGGTTTCCTGATAATACGAGTCGAAAATCTGGACGTCACAGACCACTCAGTTAAAAGTAACTGATATAGATGGTCTTTTTTTATGCTACGAGCTAAATGATGATGATAGCATAGTACAAACTAATTTATTTTAGCTCCGGGATGAGAAAGCCTTCCCACGACAGTAAGCCTCGAAGAAATACCAGAGCGCAGCGCACTTCGAAGCTGGTTTAATTGTATTCGGTCTCGTCTAACTTTATTAGCCTTGAGATTTCTTTATACATCTCTCTAAAAATAATTTATCACTATTTCCTATTATTTTCATTAAGCAAAGAAGAAACTAATGAAACTATTAACGAACAAGTTCTAATAACACCCTGTTATTGTGTTAGTAATATTGCTCCATTGCTTATAAAGACTATTCACCTTGAAATTAAGGTGATTTCTCTTTTTTTAAACTTTGATTACTTTTAATAATAATAATAATAACAACAATAAAAATAATAATAAACAAAATTTCGTATGCAATTCTTGTCTCACTAATCCTAATACGTCATCGGGAACTTGCACTGCAATACGTGCAAATGACACGACATGCAGTTCAAAAATTAAATTAAACCTGACTTGGCCATTAATTCATTACTTGATAGGTGATAGCGTTTTCGTGCTAGCAGCGTTAGAATTACATTTTCGAACAAGTTCTTGCTTGAAAGAGATCAAGATTCTTACGTCACTGATGATGAATTTATGTTTGTTGTTGAAATGTGAATTATGTGTGTGAGTGCTTTTAATTCACTCAGTCGTAAAGCAGCAGCACTTGTAACTTGGCAAGAAGTCAAGTTCTTTTGTCACTTCTTTCTTCGCAATGTAAATAAAATTTATTCTAGAGTTACCGAAAGTAAGTACTTCACGCTAATATTTTCATCACTAAATTCAAATTGTTACGAATGAAAAGATACAGTTAGTTTCTTATTTTCAGAAAAACTTTTTCTACCTCTTAATACATGTACAATTCAGTTTTATTCAACTTACGTATATTTGTTCAATACAACTAGGCTGAACAAAAGTAACAGAAAAATAGAAATATTTACATGGGAAGTATTTGGATAATCGTAGACCTAAGTAAAATGACAAGTACTGAAAGAAATGTAAGAACACTTCCGTATCAAGGACGTCATTTGGAAAGAGTAGGGGGCAATTGCTCCTGGGTTTGAATAATACATATATTCTAATTAATTTTATACTAATATATAATAAAAACCGTGAAACTCTTATGTCTGTGGAGAACTTTGTCTTCCCAAGTAAAATTTCAAATGACGCTGCTGTACCGCATATACAGCCATCAACAAAAGAATATAGGAAGAGCTTAGTGATAATATTATTCAGAGGTGTCCCTGGTTCGATATATTATGTGAGCTTCTGGTGTACACCATGATCACAGATTTTCACACAGGTCTACAGCTTTCCATTTCTACCAGTTTCACCAATTTTGTAGATTCGTTGGAAACTGTGGGAGCTCCGCTTTCTTTGAAATTTTGTGGGCAATTTCTTACTCAAAATCAGGTAAATTTAGTTATTTTGTTAAAGTGTAATACAGCTTTCGCGATTTGTAAAAGACAATATTACGATACCGTATCAGTAACTTCCGGACTCTATCACTAGGAAAATTGAAAGACATCCATATACAAAAACAAATAAAACAAATATTCTATTTAAATACGTGCATGTTTACAAATTTTCTTGTAAAAACGATTCTTATCTTATTCTTATGGAATCATAAAAGTATTGATAATCGAAAGTTTGCAGCTTCTTCTAAGTAGAAAAGCAGGCTATGTACTGCATTTAATCAATTTTCTTTCATTATCATTTGCCACTTCTTGGAGATTAGCGTCATATATTTAGAAATTGTATGTATTTTCTAGCTTCAATCCTTTGATTCACATTCTCTCGATTCATTCGACAACTTTCCATTATTACTTCTCGTAAGTCAGATTTTCATTTCCTTTCAGTTTTTCTTCCCTGCTTTTCCCATTATTTGGGCCATATACTTCAATCTCAGTCTTCCTTTGGGTATTTTTCTTGTGTTATTTTTCCTCTGAATAATATTCCCTTCAAAGCGAGTAGCGTGATTCCTCCATGTGTCCTACGTAATATGTCCTATCATCCTAGCTCTTGTTTTCAAAATAGCTTTCAGTATAGCCTACTCCTTTTTCACATAAAATTTCCAGCACACTTTCATTCGGTACCTTATTTATTCATCTCATTTTCAGTATTATTCTTAAGTACTACATTTCGAAGACTTTTGTCCGCAAGTGTACGTACAGAGTGGAAACATTATCTGACCACGAACAATTGTTCTCAGACCGTGGGAGTCCTTGGCTTTTCATTGCTTTCTTAATGTAGATATTAAACAAAATGGGTGACAATGACCATCATACCTGACTCTTTCTAACTGTTGCTTCTTCACTCTCTACTTCAGTAGTGTAAGTATATTGATATAAGAAAAAAACATTTTATTTTTTGCAGCACAGAACGTAATTTTATTTTCATACGAACAAATGTGTATTTAATACCCTTTCTATATGTAAATAAAAATATAAAGCTCTTGAAAGAAAACAAGTAACTACATTTTCTTTTCTGAACTTCTTGTTTTCATATATTGTAAAGTGTACGTTAAAATTGTTCTATACGCTCTTTCCTTGATTTCTTCTTTTAGCAAACACCTTTACCTTCAAGAATAATGTCACGAATACATTTAACACAAAATTTAATGGTATAATAATAATAAAGTTACCAAGGCTTGTATCCACGCCTTTTAAAACACTGAAGATAATGGTTTAATAACACAACACTAGGAAATTGGTACGTGAGCAACAAATTTTAACTCCGAATTTCGAGCTCAAAGAACATTGGTTGTATCATTTCCTAAATTCGCATAAAACATTTTACAATTTCTTCCTTCACCTATTTTTTTTCTTTTTTTCAATAAATGTTGCATAACTTAATATGCGTCGTGATATTCAATGTATCTGATTTGTGTGTTAATTTCATACGTACATGTATGGTTCAGTTAAGGCCGCAAAAATAAGAATACGAAAAAAGTCGAAACAAACTCGTTATCCAGTAGATATTGAAGAAATAAACTTCTCATTCTAAAAGGCCAATTGGTCAAGGTTAGATCTCTGTCTGCTTTATAAATAAGTATCAAACTTCCAATATCCTCTGGGAAAGCAATTTTATAGTGAGAGATGATAATCATAATTAAGAACGTTACCTCTTAATTTTAGGTCATTTTGATTATGGAAAAAGGCTGGTGGCTCAGTGGTAAAATGCTCATCTCTGATGTGAAGGCTCCATGTTCGCTTTCAGGGTATGATGCAGGAAATTGATTCTGTCAGACTTCTCGTAACTGGTACGTCTCAGCCTTTTCCCTCAACTTTTCTTTCTTTTATTTTTCACCAATCTTAACTAATCACATTATTATTATTATTATTATTATTATTATTATTATTATTATTATTATTATTATTATTATTATTATTATTATTATTATTATTATGATGATGATCCGGCATGGCCAAGATGTGTGAATCTAAAATTTCAATATAGTATCACGTTCATGTCTAGGGCTCAGATTTTCACACTAAAAGAGGGGTCACCTCGTGGAAATTTACTATAAAAACCGGGAAACTTTATGGAAACTTATGTAATGGTCATAGTTATGCTCTTGTTTTCTTCGAATATAAGAATTAATTAAATAGTACATCAACTTTGACCAAAAATGACTAGTAGGAGCAGTACTTTTTAAATATGAAATATATTATGTTTTACAGAAATCCGGGACATTTACATTTTTGAGGGGGAGACAGATAATGTAAATCAAGGACTCTCCTGGGAGCCCTATTCATGTAAGAAAATCAGAAGATTTGTATTGACATCCAGCACAGAGACTATAACCATCGTAATGCGATCAACTTGCAAGGCAGCCCTACTAGGAATAGAACCTAGCACCGCATGCAAGCGGTAGCCATTAGATCAGCATGGGACGGGGTCTATTTCTGAAGTATAGTTGAAATATAAAATATATAGTGTAGCTTGTTGGTCAGTTTCAATTCTGTAATTCGCATATTTCCTATTTAATAATATATTTCTCTATGAGAAATACAATAAAGTGAATTTGTATGTGTCCCAAGACGGTGTTACCATGTAATAATTTTGCTGGACATTGGATGAAAGCCACTAAAGCTAATATCCTTTTGACTTGAATTCCTCCTCCAGCGTTGTTCATGTGCGAGTACTCGCCAACTTACTTTTATATTATAGCGAAAATTATTTTTATATATTATGAACTTTTTTTATCATTTAACCTACACCTTTTTGACAAAGTATCTAAGGTAACTGAATATTCAATGTTGTTAAGCTTGACTTCAAAAACTTGACAAGTACTTGTTAACATAAAAAAGTGTAAGTAAAAAATTGACATATTTAACCCCTCAAAAATAAGTTATTCTACGAAAGAGCTAGAAGTAGACTATTAAAATCATAAGATAATTGACATGAATAAATTAATATTTAGAACATTTGAGATGTTTAAAAACTTAGTTGACGTCAAAATTCTACCTTTCGAATAGCAGGCTAAAGTGCTCTTCCAACATTTCTTGGAATTAATGTGGCTTGTTAGCGTCAGAAGTTCGGATGTTTACCTGTAAATAAAAAGGGGAGAATACACAAATTAATACGTTTCTTCTAAATACACTATATTAGTGCATTACATAATATGAAATACATAATTATAGTTTCCAAAGAAATAAATTAAGTGTAAATATTTTAGCTTTCCGTTCACAGTTTTTTGAAACATAATACCAACACTTTTTATCATTTTTTTAAAAAAATTGCAGTACGAACATCTATGTAATTAGATTTGCTTAAATCATGTTCATTGCTTCGATCAATCAAAGTCTTACATGAATACGTACAATTTAAACATGAATTTTAAGCCTGTATGTTAGGTTCAAGAGACAAGACAAATGTCTTTTAATAAAAAAAAATATACTTTCCGAGGTGAGACATCTCTTCCCAACATCTTTTCAAGACTAGATAGTCTCATATATTGTCTCGAAGCAGTCCTACCTGTATTCCATTCTAATTTATCAAATTGTACAATCTTATTAAGAAAATAAAAAGAATATGGCCTAGCACTAAATTTCTCGCTCCAATTTCTTAAACTAAATCATGTTGTGCTGCAGTTGTTAATGAAATATTTATTTCTGAAATAAGAACAAAATTATAAAGCGTTTTCGGAAAACTTCGGTCTAAGAAAACTCACCCCCAAAAAGTACAGTAGAACGTTTTCTGAATAAGTAAACATAGATTTTTACGAAAGTTATGATTATAGTTCCTAAGCTATTAACATATATTATATAATGAAGCATATGGCGAAACAGTTATATTCTAATTGACACTCTGTAAGTTTGGAAATCATTGAAATATATCGTAAATTACAGTAAAATCCAAAATTAAATGTTACCCATTTCTTTTTTTTCCATATCTTTCATAATTTGGTATATGGAGTTAGCAATTATGTTTTGGTCACTAAGGTTGATTTTACTTATTTTAGCACCAAAAGCCAACTTAGTTTTCACATTTCACATTCAAGTTAATTCAGCCGTAATAGAAAAAAAATAAAGGCAGTTTTTCTAAAAAGAAACACAGTTACTTTATATACGATATTAACAAACCGGAGAATCAATTTGTGGAACTCATCTACATTATTATTCAAGAAAACAGTTTCAATTCCGTTTGTGTGGGAGGGAAAGGGGAGGGCAAAGACAATTTTAAGAAGTTACAACAGAAAAAGAAATGAATATTCACCAACGGTGAAATGGACATAACATCCATTGTATGTCGAGTTACGAATTGAGAGTTGAGTTATGAATTGTATTGAAGAAACATATACTCAAACACAAATACTTGAATACAATGACTAAAATTATATTTTTCTAAAAATACTTTATCTCTAGTCATTTATAATAATCTCCTTCTTTAGTTGTTCCTCATAGAGACTATGAATAAGATTGGGTATGTTTTTGATAATAGTATGTTTCAAATATTTTACATAAAGCAATTACTGCAACATTTGATTGCTTAGTGAAATAATAGAAAGGTCAAACTTTGATAAATGAAGAACTTAAGGTAAATAAATTATATCAATCTTGAAACTATTCTAAGTGAAACTATTCTATAATATCTAGTGTTTCCGCTCCGCGCATTGTAGAAGTGAAATAGAAACTTTTAGAAGTTAGAGTTTGTTACCAACGGGATATCCAAAATGAAATAATTTGTACGCTGAGTGTCAATCAGCAATACTTATTCTACTAATCTAAATTCTAGCTGTTCTTTGTAATTGATATGATGTTGAGATCAGTCCATAAAATAAATTATTATAATAGACAGAATGAAGGAAGTACAATACTTAAGCAAAATTTAGTTAGTGAAATACCATTCTGTGACCCCTATTATTTCAATCAGCTCGCAACAACTCAAAGCGATCTCCTGTTCGCGAAAAGAGAAATTTTGGAATTTGAGATGGAAAATGGTGCTACAAGATGAAACATAAGTAGACCGTTACAAAATGTAGGACTATTTCGTCTTCTTCTTAGTCTATTATTAAAAGAAAAAGTGCGGGCATAGCGCACTAATAGTTAGAAAGGAACATACTAACTTGCATGAAATCTGAAAGAATGTTAATATTATATGCTAGATGAAACCAAAAGAGGAATATTCTTTACTTAAAAAAAGTTAGTAAAAGTAACAATGTGGCTGCTAATGAAAGAATGCCGTGACGGCGATCAAGGCTTTCAATGTAAACCAGTTCCGCCGTTCTTGTCTCCCCCTTCCTCTTACTGCCACTGATTTTAACTGATATGTACAATTTGTGTTACATCCAAAATGGGATAATTTGTACGCTGAGTGTTAAACAGCAATACCTACACGTAGAACAAGATGGTAAAAAATGGAGGCCTAGCACTTCGAAACCAATTTGCAAAGCTATTAGTACACTGAATTGAATTCTGATTCAACATGTGTTATTAGCTCACACATACATATGCATACATGGTAGTACTTTTAATTTTTTTCCACCTGTACTGTATATGTAGGTCCATTATTGAAGTCTTTAGATGATCTCACCTCAACATATGATCATCTCATTCACTCAAATATTTCTAATCGCTCTCTTGCTTGGTTGTTAGCCCTACCACTACGCACAGAGTGAATTTATGCATCTACAAATAAGAAAAAAGTTTACAATTGGCAATTATATATCTTGTAGAATCTGGTTGCTTCAATTACGGTTGGATTTACTTTTCGTTTGTAGGTTGAGCATCTACGAACAAAGACACAACAGGCAAAGACAAGGTAGAAGAATCTTCGTTTATTTCTCTTTTTTGTATTTTTTTCGAAGGTATTCAATTATATATACTATATACATTGTATATAGTAGTAGATTGCCTATGTTAACATTTAACTCTTTGTCTTTGATTCGGAACTACAACGTATATCCTAAATGAATATTCTCACATAATATACTGGCCAATTTCCAAGATACACTCGAACATAAAAGAGAGCGCTAATGAAACGCACTCTCTTTGAGGAGATCAATCTAGTATCTATATGCAGACTAAGTTACATTTTTTCATTAGCGAAAAAAACTCGCATAATTTATTAACACAAATTGGTTTATATTCCAGTTTCTCGTGGACCTTGAATTTCTAATAAAACTAGTGAGAAAGAAATATATTGATGAAGAAAATTGTAAAATACAAAAATATATTTCTGAGTTTTATAAACATCGAGAGCTTTTCTTGTTTTAATTAAAATAATAAAATATCAAATTGTATATTAATTTCTAGTTATTCCGCGCAATGTAAAATCGAAATAAAACTTCTTAAGTTTGACCAAAACGTCTTAAACGATTTTCACCGGTTTGGATTCAAAATCTCGCGATCAAAACGTGGTCCAAAATCTCGCCGGGCCAAAAGTTCGCAGATCAAAACCTATCCGTCCAAAATCTTGCAGGACATAATTTCGCTTGATCAGAACATAACGGAACGTAATCTCATCTAGGAGATAGGGTGTCTCGTCAGTACAAAACCTTGACAAACTTCGTCACAGTGTTTTATATAACGCAATATCTATAAATTTTAAAGGTAACACACATAGGTAATTATATTATAAGCGAAATACGCAAGATTTTTGTTTTTCCTGCTCAAGACTGACCCTTATTATTTTAACAACATTTAGTATCTCTTTTCTGTTCTGTGATTTAGAAATTCGCTTGTGTATAACTCAGGAACTCAAAGCCTGAACCTTAATATTTCACACGATAACAAAAAGATCAACGTCTACCACCACGCCAAGTTTGATCCCGATCGGATGAGTTCGGTGTATGAATTTTTGTATTGGAATACATGACGCAAAATTTGACCGCACACGACTCGGAAACCGAAGCCTGCACAACGTAATATATAGCAGGTAAAGATCTACCACCATATTAACTTCGATCCTGATCGGATAAGTTTAGTTGAACTTGTACAATCCGCGGCAAAAAAACCTGCAACATGAACATATAAGTTTATTGTGAAATGACGAAGTCTTTTGCTCCAAAATAAGTGTGCACGGGAGGAGGCCAAGCAAGGTTTATCCTGGCGTGATTCGTCCCACTTAGACGTTATGTTCATTCCGTGTGCTGTTAGGCGCAGTTTCACAATAAACTTACATCCTCATGTTGCAGGTTTTTTGCCGCGGATTGTACAATGCATGGTCTTAATTTTTCAGGAAAAAACAAATGAAGGTCAAACCTAAATTCAACGGATAAGATTTCTCTGCATTTGGGTTTATTGTAGAATTATATGTCAATTTATTTTGAACTCGACAATTATTTACACTTCTAGTGTCTAAAGTAAGCATTTCTGGACTCCATGTTAATAAAGTCTTCCTTATTTTCCTTCCTATTATTATTATTATTATTATTATCATTATTATTATTGCTCTAGAAACTCATTGAGTAAATTGTTATATCAAGATTTTGTCCCGTGAAATTTTGGCCAGGTGTGATTTCGTCCCACGACCTTTTGGTCAAGCGAAATTTTGAGCGGCGATGCTTTGGATAGCGAGATTTTGGCTACGCAAGATTCCACCTACACGAGATTTTGATTCACAACGTTTTGGTCTCGTGAGATTTTTGGCCAGCGAGATTCGGGTCCCGCAAGCTTTTGGGCAGCGAGGTTTCGACCGCGAGATTTTGTCCGTTTACTGTTTTCACTAACAAAAATTTTAATGCATGATGTCGTTAAACATTCTCTTCTTAAAGATGGGCGTAAATTTGTTCTTTTTCCTTTGATCAACTTCTTTCGCCCCAATAGGGGTGGTTCTTTAGTTTCTTACTCTCAAAATTTTACGTCTTTCTGTCGATTTCACAATAATTCATGCTATTTAAAAAAATATTTTCTCCAGATTTACTTTACATTCATTAACCCCAAAGGCTGGGGGTTGTGTCACATCTTCTCACAAACTAAATTATTTGGACCTCTTTTCAAACTACAGCATTCGAATCGAGATAAAATTAGCACACACTAAGAATGTAAATTTCCTTCCAGTCTATTGCCCTTAGTTGGCTATAACGTTACTTAAACTTCCAAACTGTGCTATGCATAAGTCTTCTGGGAAGTATTACACATTGAGTCCGTCTGTTCGTGTCTCTTCGTGTGTGCCGACTTGTTAGTCCATAGGTATGGAATCAAACGGAAAACTATGACAGCAATAGACTTTTCTTTCTTTTTCTTTAAATATGGATTCTCCATTCAAAGAATAGGTTTCATATTAGTCTTTCTTTCTGTATTGAAACCGAAAGTGGTAGACGTACACAGTATCTGTCATACTTCCGCTGTCAGTGTTAGGTCCCTACAAAGTAAAAGCCGTAAGAGACAGCTAGTTTATACTATTATATATATATATATATATATATATATATATATATATATATATATATATATATATATATATATATATATATATATATATATATATATAATGTGTATGTATGTATGTATGTTTCACTGTTCCTAGAATAGGATCAATCTCCGTCCTTTGAAATGCCATAGGTAAGTTTCACACTGTGTAGCGAAACTTCCTTGTTATCTTCTTTCCTTTTTTTAGCTACTTATCTTTTAAAAAATATTACAGAAATTTTTTTAAAAAATGTTTAAAATTTACATTATTGTAAGTATTTATACAGTTTTATTTCGATTCATATACAGATATAACCCTAAGTGCAATATAGGGCTAAATCATTTTATAAACGACAGGAAACTGAATAAGCATAAACTAAGAAATCATTGGAGTGAACACGAAAACAGAAGTTTTCACTTTTAATTTTCTTGTGTTTTTGAGTAATTTAGAAAAGACTGAAAATACGGGAAAACTAATATGTTAACGCATATTTACTTAAGAGAAAACTTTCTCTTTGATTGCACTTTTTTTTTCTATATTTTCTGAGACTACCTGACAAATTCACAAACTATATTTATCAAGAGTCCATTACATGTGTAATGTCCCTTTCTTAACTAGCGCACATCCAAGCAAAGGCAAAAGTAGGTAAGACATCTTTTCTCCAACACCTGTTGGTTATTGCACTGAAGATTGAAAGCCAGAGAAAAAAAAAAAAAGAACTAAGCAGTGAGACGCGGCATTGTATAATTACCAATAATACTTCTCCTCCCGCTCTTCTCTTCTCTTCATGTCATTTTTGTACGTTGGTAAACTTTTGCTACAGGTTCCAGTATTGCAAACTCATTATTGTTATGTACCTTGTTTTGACAAAAATATTTCAGTTTTTCTTTCCGTAATCTAATATATATATATATATTAACGTATTTATGATCTCTGAGGAAACTATCTGAGCCCAGTCTCGGGAAGTAACGTAACGGGAGCAAGCACGCATTACTTGTAACACACTACTTCTTAAGTAACGTTTCCCAGTAACGTGCTATTTTTTCCAAAGTAACTGTGGCGGTAACGCGTTACAAATTTTTAAGTAACGTACCTATTTTGCGTTACATTTCGGATGAGTAAACTATAGTAAATTTATATGTATATTTTTTCGGACAAAAATGTTTCTTTCCTGTAAATAAATTTCTCAGAATGGAGCAAAGGAGCATGAACTATGTCAGCGATAGACAGTCAGTCACCAATACATAAATAAAATCTTAGCGTTACTGCTGTTTTTGGAAGATGAGTACAGCCTAAGGGAAATCACGTGTACTGATTGCAAGCACTTGGAAGATTTTGACAAAGTGATTCAGAAAGTGCAATATTGGGTTTATAAAGTTAGCGAAGCACATCAAATTTCCAATAAAGTAACTGTCCGCATGAAAGGATGTAGCAGTGCTACTATTATCAACTTACAGTACTACCATTTACGATGATTGGGGAAAATCAGTATGTGAAATAATAATAATAATAATAATAATAATAATAATAATAATAATAATAATAATAATAATAATAATAATAATAATAATAATAATAATAATAATAATGTTGGTGGTAGAAGTAGTAGTAATAGTAAAAAAATTGAAGTAATATATATATATATATTACATATTCAAAGTTTCGGACCTAAAAATAATGCGTTACTTGCGTTACATTTTAAGGGAAAGTAAAGTAACTTGTAAAGCGTTTCATTTCTACAAGTAACTTACACAACACTATCTAAGTCGGAATGAAAACCAGTAAGGGAACATTAGGAATAATAGTTGAGAAAAAAACAAGAATACATGTACAACTAGGAAAAGAGGAAAAAGGAATGCTGAATGGTGACGAATGACGTGGACGATATGGAAAAATTGAAGGAATAAGTATGTGAGACAAATAGGAAAATTTCAGAATACCCGCAGACACGATGTTTCACATCACAAACTCTCATAACCTAGAATCGTAATAATATGGGGCGAGACGAGATGGGACGAGAAACAAGGTTTTCTTGCCTTGCCTCGTAAATTTTGTAGAAGTCTCACCTTGATTCTTCAAGAATCCTTTCTTGTCTCCTCTTGAATCTGGAAAAAGCTTCTCTAGTTTCGTCTCGTATTGTAAATGTATGTTCGAAACTTATGCGCCAGATTCTTTCTTAATTTAATTTAGAAGTTACCAGAATCCTTCTGCGTTACGAGAGGTCCACGAAGGGGTGCGATATAACAACATTTAAAAATCACATTTTTTTTACTACAGAATATTATGCAATGGCTTCCGCTATCTTTGAACGTTGATAAATTCTCTTCGTTATGTACAATCACTTTATAATGTTATACTATAAATCATGTAACGCTAAAACATTTTGCGATGTAAGACTTGGGTGAACTAGTGTTGCCCACAAATCCTGGAATTTCTCGATCTGAAAACGAGACAATAATTGACGTGTTTTTAGTCTCGTCTCGAATTAAAAAAAAAAAAACTTCTCGTTTAGACTTTCGTTTCGTTTTCAACACAAGACGAGAAATTTCTTGTTTCGTGGGGCAACACTACCCGAAACCGAACTGGGAACGCCATGCACCAGAGGTGAGATTTATACCACTAAGCTAGAGTACACCATATGAAATAAACTGATTGGAACATTGTTTAAGAAAGACTATCTTGAGAGATATGATAGAAGATATGAGTTGAGATCATTTTGAGTTTATCGTCCCGTTCAGCAGCGAGACTATATGAGACGTGGACCTACTGATTAACATGGAATCCGAACCGCATGAGCTCCCGCCGGGAATCGAAACCGGGTCTCCCAAGATGATAGAGGATATGGTAGGAGAAATAGGAAGAGAGAAAGCTAGTATTATTGATGGACTATTAAAAGTTGATGACTGCTACGTCAGGACTAAAAAGTTAGCTGAGAACCACTTGCATGGCAGTGATGTCAGTTTTAACATCCTTTCGTTGCATAACTTAAACAGATCTCCACACTTCATAAGAAGAATTAAATAAGACATTTCCTACAACTTGCATTCTTCTATCAAGATTGTTTTTATTAATACTCATTTTATCATTCTCAATTGTTTAATATGACGTTTAAACTACCTATAATAAATTTGACCTTGGAGAAGTAAATTACATTAAGTGATATGCATTAAATTACTTAAGTAAATACCAAAGGTGGATTAATGCTCTACTAACTACGTGACCCCTTTGTTTAGAATTTACGTCTTTTTCGGCATCGAGATATTTTAGACATGGACTTATATTTTAGCGTGGAATCCATACCACATATATTATCACCGAGCATTGAGCGCGGGTCTTCCCGCATAAAAGAGTCACTATATTGGGTGAACACTAGGTTGAGTAAGACTTAGTATGTCACTTATGCTATCATTAACACATGGTATATTAACATTCTATCAAAGTATATTTTCTGATTTACAATCCAGTATAATTTTTGAATGAGTTAATTAATACGAAACTTAAGTGGTTTGAAGATCAAAACAATCAACTGTTAGATTTCACACATAATTAAATAAATGTTGCATCTCAAGTTTTCGATTATGCTAAGGAAAGTTGTAGAAATTTTTCCACCAAAACTATTTAATTTTTCGGGAGTTTTAACAGTCTTGAAACTAAATTTTCGAAAGTTTTAAGAACGCACGTAATCATATTGCGCTTCCAGCACTCACAGTCATGAACCAAGCGGGCAAGCAGAAAATTCAAGCACTTGAAGTATTAAGGTTCTGTGACTCTCCATTACCTGTGACTGAAGAGGTCTCCTCGAGACCAGACAAGAGTTTACCATAGTATTGATGAATAATAGTTCATTAAGTAACCTTAAAATTCCGTGGCTACATACGCCTAGCCGGCAAAAGGCTTTGAATTAAGTGATATGTGGTCAGCGCATCAGTTCCTATCACCACTACACTGCAAAAATTAAATCAGTGTTTGAACACTTTTAAAAACGACTTTTCGTCATTGTTTAACATGTTCAGGAATGTTCTAATGTTCTATTAGTGAACAAAAAATCTACAATGTATCGTAACAATGGCTAATAGGACCTGCTCTAAGAAGGGTAACATATCAAAATTTCAAGTACATTTTGAACACACTTAGGACAGTTCCTATTCACTACTGTTAGGATGGAGGACTATTTTAGACAAGTTTCTTTTGTTCACTGATTGAACACTCCAGGACATTTTGGACATGAAAAACGATGACCAAAAGTAGTTTCTAAAATATGTCCGAATCATGTTCAAGCACTGATATATTTCGCAGTGTATATCTGCTCTTTAGCCCAAAGTTCACCACACTGTGAAAAATAAAACACCATTTAAATACTTTTAGTACAGATGTTGAGAGGGAAATATATCAAGTGTGCCATGAGTGTTCAAACGCGTTCCTTCTCTGAAAACACTATCTAGTATGGCATTTAAAACACTTCATTTCGGCAAACAGTTCGAAAACAAAGTTAAGAAATACATTTTGCACATTTTGTACAGACATCTGGAATATACTTGGACAACACAGTATCTACAAGGGGTGAATATGTCTCATCAGGAGGTGTTCAAAGAGCATCGGTAATGTGTACAGTGTCTAAAAGTAGTTTCTATATTTCTTGCAGTGTAGCTTTCAATTCAAATGTTGTCAAACTGATTCACCATTCCGGGTCAAAACTAAAAAGAATTATACCCTCCCTGGGAACCAAAGCAGAACTACGCTCATGGAAGTCACATACATTAACCTTTCGGCTACAAACTAAGAAGAAATCCGTAATGATCCCCAAATAAAAATTCTGGTTATTCTAACGATGTCACCTCCAACGCAAAAGATTTTTTTTTAATTTACATAGCAAAAAATGAGGTATTGAAACATCACAAAATGACTACCACTTTAGCGTGTTACTTGTGTGTCAATTCGACACCAAGACACCGCCTTCAGAGCATATCAAAAATACCTTGTTACTGGCTGTGAGTATTTGCATCGTTTTTTACTGTTTGGTATGAGTAAAGCTTTGCGAAATTCATTTCGCATTTATGGTAAGTGACTAATAACATTCTATGTTTTCTGTAATCGGTCACAATAATAATGTTGTAAACCTATGAACCATCTAACAACAATTAGACAAATAGCAGTGCTTCCATCTATTTTCTTTATTTGTTATTCTTGTGTCTTAGCACGTATGAACAAAAGATGGCAGAACTGTTGCTTATGTAACTATTGTCAGACGATTCACAGGTTTGCAACAATATTATTGTGATCGATAACAGGAAACATAGAACATTATTCGTAACTTGGCATAAGTGCTAAATATATTTCGCAAAGCTTTGCTCATATTAAAAGATAAATACCAATGCAAATTCTCTCAGGTAGTAACGAGTTATTTCTGATATGCTTAGAAGGCGATGTGCTTGGTGCTGAATTAACACACAAGTAACACGCTAAAGTGGTAATCATTTTGTGTTGTTTCAATACTTCAATTTTTTAGTGTACCTCCTTAACAACATTCAAATACAGCATGCGAAGCCAAGTTATAATATACTGAAATTATTAAAAATATATAGAACAATACCAGCAGCAACACCCAAGAACATGCGTGGAAGTCAGCCAAGGCTGTACTTCATAGTACTATACCGGCATTCGCTAAGTGAAAGTGAACAAAAGAATAAAGGAAAACTCGGTCAGAATAGCCAATCGCGAGATTTGATTCTGCAATGTCCCTAGTGTGAATCTAGAATGTTAAACACAAATCATACGAACAAAATAAAATTGGTTAATTTTAATGATGAAAACAAAGCAAATTAACAAAATAATATAATTGGTTATAGTTGGCAATATTGTATGAGCCCCACGGCGTATAGCGAAACTTTTTTGCTTTATGTTTTTTGTTATTATCTTCATGAGGAGCGAGGCGAACTCGTCTTGCAAGTCAGCATGCGTCGCTGTTATCTTTTGAGTGTTCAGTCACGAATCAATACTGATTCAGCCTTGTGTGACCATCACGTCCCTGATTTCTCCTGTCCCAGAACGACCAAAAATCAACGCACAACATCTTCTAGATGTACGTAGAGCCGCTTCAAGAACAACCAATAACATCATCTCCGTTATTTACGTTTACGCTTGGTTGTAACAGAGAAAACTTCTATACTTATTCCCTGTTGGGAGAAGGAAGGCCAGATAGCCAGCAGACAAGAGATGTATTAGTATCACATCATGCTTAGTCCGCAGCATGAGTGAAATCGTGAAGGTAATCACCTAAGTTCTTTTTTTCAATACCCAATGGGTTATTGGTGTCAATATAAGCACGGAGTTAAAACAGATGGGTCTCATAAACGTTACTTTCTTCACAGGTATTTGCTGTATGTTGTCATGCAAATATGTTGAACATTCATGCTTGTCTCTCCAAATAAATATTCATCTTTGAACTGTGAACTGTTGAGAAAAATTATCAGTAAGATTTCAGTTAATTGGATATTGTAAATTTTTATGTGTAGTTTCCGAGAAAATTGAAAAAAAAAACTGATATTTATAACGCTAAAGAATGTGTCGTTCATCTCCAATAAAACTTGACAATGTTTATTTTGCTGGAAGAAATTTATTTATATATTGTGTATGCAGCAAAACAGAGTTATCTAGCACAGTGGTTCTCAACCTTTTTGGACGGACGATACACTTTATTGAACGCTTACAAGATCGCGACACAGTTGTTCGATATTCTTTTATCATTAATAATGTAAATTATTATAGTGTAAGCCTATAAAAAGCAATGAGTACTGAGCAGTGTTGCTGCCGCTGCAAGCGTTGAATACTATGGCCTTGGTTTAACATTGATTTTTTAAAACTAAGTATTAAATACTTCATGATTTTTTTAAGTTTTAGAATTTCGCGACACACTTTATGGGATTGCACGAGACAGTAGTGTGTCGCGACACATCGGTTGAGAACCACTACTCTATCGGACTGCATCTATTGTTGTGGTTTTCTAACGGCTGCACACATGTTCTTTTATGCATGTATTAATTACTTTCATTAAATTTACAGTAAAACAACAACCTAGAGCGAATTGCTTCTTCTGAGAACAAGATAAAAAATTCTCGACGAAGAAAAACTCCAAAGATAAAACCGTTTATCTCTCATAAATGAACAAAGCCTTCAAACTCAGTAGAAACGAACTAAAGGGAAACCTTTTAAACTGGAATAAATTCAAAATTTCTGTTCTTTTAACAGAGAGCCGTTCATGAAATTATATATTGACTTATATTGTCTTAGTTTTAGTTTATGATGCATTAAATCTTACAAACTCTTACAATCATTGTTAATTAAAGTTGATGGAGAGAAAGAAACACACAGACACACACGAGATATGTATACACGATTGGAACACTTGAGTACATTACACGCATGTTCAATTGCATATCAAGAAACAAATTGGTTGTTCTAGTACCAATTCTGGACATGTTTGGAAGTTCAGGAAAGGACGAGATTGGGTATCTCAAGCACATCGGCATACAAATTAAGACTACTTGTTTCACAACAGCTATTGGAAATTCTAATCCTGTGGCGAGGATCCAATGCAATGTCTAGTATTTTACACGCCACTAATCCAGCAACAATTTTCAAAACGTCACAATACACTGCTTAACATCAAGAGACAAGATGAAGTGGTATCAGCAAGTATTTAACAAGGTTTTTGTTTAGGATTCTGTTACGATTATGGAAAAGTATTTTGCAGTATTTTTGATGTACTTATATTGAACAGTCTAGTTTTGTTATTGAATTAAGCTAGAGTTTGCTAGTTTTTACTTCAAGTTTCATCTCAATTTCGCTAGTTCAACATCAAAACCACTGTTCCACCGTGAGGAGTCAAATACCAGATCGCTAATTATTAATTTGAGCAAGTCCCTAAATTAAGATTGGTTACGTATGTGTTTTCAACTGGGTTGGGTAAGAACCATGCTTTTTTTTATAAAGGAAAGACAAAAGAAACAAAAGACCAGTTTTTGATTTAAAACAGGTTTTTTTAGTTTAAATAATTTCCTTTGTTTATTTAGATAGCATATGAGTAGAAATAACTTCGTTTGTCCTAACATCTTTATGCAATAAGGTTATGAAAAACGAGACCTACAGCTTAAATAGGGTTTGACAATATCTAACATTGTTCTCGTAAGTTTTGTTTTTCTCACACATATTACGTTATACATTTTGATTTTCCCGTAAAACAAATTCTTCCGTCTTTTAATAATAAAAGAAATCAGTCCTAGCCACTTTTAAAATGTCTTTATGCGATTTTGTTGGTGCGATTTTATTTTTAAATTAGAAGAACTGATTTCACACACATTTTAAATAACATAACCCAATATTCAGAGGGAAAATACAAGTTCGTTTTTATATCCTATCTAGTCAGCACCCCAACTTTATGATTGAAAATGATTCGGTTTTAGGATTTTTAGCTCTCGTCTGTCAATTGTCTCGATCACATCACAATTTCGATCGATCAATCGTGATATATTGATGTCAAGGACAGAAGTTACTGTGAACTAATAAAAGGAAAACTCCGAAGGTGTGTGAATTTCTGTGCGTTCTGCAAGATTTTTTGAACGTATAAAAAGGATGAGAGATAGAGTCTTCATTAAAATACAGTGAAAAGGCAAAGAAGTTTTCTGTAATATACTGTACTTGGTTGGATTTGAGTGTAGCGTCTCTTTCCAGAGCAAGGATATACTAGTCGAGGACCTACGGCTTTACGTGCAATCCGAGCCACATGATCTCTCACCGAAAATTGAAATACGCTCTTTTTGTTTTATGTGTTGCAATGCTTTTAAATGAAATTGAACTTGTTTCTAATAAAAATTGTTAGTGTGTGAAATCATACATTTTCTTATATGGACATTCTTAACTTCACACACCCACCTCTTTTTCCTCATAAAAATCGTAAGATTATCTTTTTTTTCTCTGAAAAATTTGAGAATGAACTTCACGCTTACAGTGGGATCCAAACTACTACTAGGTTTGCACCGGAAAGAAATTATCCTCCATCTGGACTTGAACGTGGGACCCTTTGATGACAAAGACGACGAGTGTAGCGATTTCTCCACTGAGGACAATTGAAAAACACAGTTGCACTTATCTTGCATATTTACGACATTTTAAGAGTCAGTTCGGATTAGAAGGATATAAAGATACAAAAAAGGCACTAGTGAAATCACTGCTGCGAGTAATACACAGAATTAAAATTAATGGATAATTCCAAAAGATTATAGAGTAGAGAGGAACTAATTTAGTCCAAATTAGTTCACTGAATCAGAACTGTAGTGACTTAATTCAATTTACATATCAATAAAAGAAGTGGATAAAGTTACGAAATATTTGAACAATTCCTACATATACATATGTAGGAAATACTTTTGATGTCAATAAATCCCATACTTTCATGTTTCCTGGGTTTGTAATTTATGACAAAATATATTCTAGGTGGTTTGAGGATTAGGAATTAGATTTCTGGGCTTTCGGAATGTTAACCCATCACACATATATAGGATGACGTCCCTCAGCGATGACACTGCTTGGGGAATTGGATAGGAAGAAAGGAATGGGGAAAGAAGAAGCAGCCTGGGATATTATATTAGATATCATCACAGCATTTGCCTGGTGTGAATGAGGAAAACCTAGGAAAATCCTTACTCAGGATGGCTGGCCTGAAAAACTATCTTTTAGACCGAATGCACCCGCTAGGAATCGAACCCGAAACTGCTTGCACCAAAGGCGAGAGCGTTAGCGGCTTAGATGGTTTGAGGTATGAGGAAATGTCACAATGATGTACACAATTTCTAACATTTTTGCTTTTAAATGTTTTTGTTGCTGTTTAAACCAATAGTTTAAAATAATAATAATAATAATAATAATAATAATAATAATAATAATAATAATAATTATAATTATAATAATAATAATAATAATAAATGATTTAAACTAGCCAACTCTGGTTTTCCACATCATAATAATCCACTAAAGAAGTGTTAAAAGACCGAACATTACTTTCAAAGAAGTGTTACATTTTCTTGCTTACTTTCTTTTACTACGTCGTTCTGATACAAAAAACTCCTCAGCACATAAGATATGATAGTACAAAACTAATGACGAAACCATTCGTGATTCACATTTGACCTCTGTATGCAGATCTTGAGTCACGTCATTTAAGACTGACCCTCGCATTTCCCCGTTACATAGTAGTAGTAGTGGCAGTGTCCTTGGGACTCCTTAAAAAGTTTTTTATGCCTTTTTCTGTTGTGGTAGTGAGTACCACGCCCTCTCAACAGATGGTGCGGTGGGGGAGAGGTCAGGTAAAGAAAAAATACATAAACGAAAATTAAAATTATATTACAACAACTGATGACAAGAAATCCCGCCTCAAGATACTACTTGCCATTAACACACTGAATCACGAAACAACACCAGCGGATCTACAACCTTACATTCTACAATGTTCATAGGTAAGGGGTCATCAAGGGTCAAGTAACCACTTTTCGTTGTATTTTATTTTTCTTCGTATAATGATATATTTTTATCTTTCTTCTAGCCTCCAAGTCACTGCGATCGCACAGGTGTTTGGACATTGAAGAGGTTGCCCAATTAGATTTGGATGTGAGTCCGTATCCGTAAGGATGCCATCACCTAAGAAATGAAATGTCTTCGTGGAGTAATGAAATATTTGAAAGAAAATGGACGGAAGTGTACTTTTACTTTCCAACCAACTGAATAAAAACTAATAACAATGACTAGAATATTCATTCTTAGTTTTCTCAAGACCAGTAAGGAAGGTTGAGTGAAATTTAGACTGAGACGAATAATACTGGAATAGTTTTTTTTTTTTTTTTTTTTTTTTTAATGGTTGTTTCAATCGGAGTTTAGTGTCCTTTTCATATGAAACTTGGGATCAGTACATTATTTCTCACCGGAAATTGAACACGGATTCCCTGAGTCAAAAACGTGTACACAGCAAAAAATGAGGTGTTAAAGCAACACAAAATGGCTACCACTTTAGCGTGTTACTTATGTGTTCTTTTTTTCTGCAGACGATAACGTCTCATCGGGAGGGACTTAAGTTGTATTTGAGTGATAAGTGAAACACATGTATGGGCTATGAGGTTTTCCAACAACAATAATAAAGAAGCTCACTTTATTCATACATATAGGTGAATTATTATTGTTGTTGTAACCATAGCAGGAGACATAAGGATAAATACACAGAGACTGAGTAACATCAAGATGAGACTGCAATAATCATAAGTTTTACATAAGTAATGAAAACAAATAAACAAGATCGGAGTAGTCGTTAGTTTATGATGATGAGATGACATACATGGAGCCACAGTTCACAGGGCAGCGTTAGTAGTCACAAATGAGATTATCTTCTGTGTTGGTGCTACTCAACACTGATGATCGACATGGGGAAGCTCTTGTTAGAATGAGAGTCACTGTGCAAGCGATGGATAAACGTGATGATTTAATTCTGGTGGATGATATGTTTGAAAGAATTGTTGATCCGGATGTTTTGGATGTTTCTGACTATAGATTGTAAGTAGATGCTGTAAAGGTGATTGAGCATACTTAAGAGGAGTGGAAAGACTGGCATCAATGTGTATGGTTTCCAAGAGAGTGTGATGCTGAGTTGTCCACTTTTTGACTATGTACCTAGAGCGAAGCTCTTCAAGATGTCGAGTGATATGCGGAAAGGTAAGCTGATCGTACAAAAGACGAGTAGGGTTAGGCAAGGTGTGGTAGGCAAGACGTAATACATGATGTTCTATTATAAGAACCCGCTTATAAAACTCATCCCCAGTGCTAACCCACGCAGTGTAGCCATGTGTGAGACAAAAACGGAAAAATGCTTTATACGTATTTAACAGTGTGTCAGCGTGAAAGCCCCAGGTGGCACCGACAAGACGCTTCAATAAATTTAAGCGGTTGTGGGCCTTCACTTTGATAGAAAGTAGTTGAGGTTTCCAGGATGATTTAGCATCAAAGATCACTCAACACCAAGGATATCGCCTTTCGAGTATGTCAGAAATACCTCGTTACTGTCTGTGACTATTTGCATTGGTTTTTATTGTTTGATATGAGCCCAGCTTTACGCAGTATATTTGGTATTTATACCAAGTAACGAATAACGTTCTATGTTTCTGTAATCGGCCACAATAATAGTTCTGTGAATTGTCTAACAACAATTCATGAATAGCAGTGCTGCCATCTGTTTTCCTTATCTGTTATTCTTACATATTAGCACGTAAGAAGAGAACATGGCATAAATAACTGTAACTGTTATCAGACAATTCACAAGTTTACAAAACTATTATTGTGCCGATTACAGAAAACAAAGAACGTTATTTGTTACTTGGTATAAATGCCAAATGTACTGCGTAAAGCTTTGCTTATATCAAACAATAAAAACCAATGCAAATTCTCACAGCCAGTAACTAGTTATTTCTGGTATGCTCGGAATGCGATGTACTTGATATTGAATTAATACACAAGTATCATGCTAAAGTGGTAGTCATTTTCTGTTGTTTCAACACCTCATTTTTTGCTATGTACAGTAACCATATAGCCACGGTAAATCTTACAGTATAATAAAGGAGTGCGCTACAAAGGTGAATCTGATAAAGCTGATAAAGCTGTATAAAGCTGTATAAGATATTGTAGAAGAAAAACTTATTTCTATTGGATTTTTAAGAAATCCGCTCTTAAACATGTTCCGCGATAGGACATATAGCTATATTCCTTTTGAATCATCCGTTAATTTCAACGTTTGACCATTAAAACTGTATTAACTGTAATAACATTGTATTCATGCAAATCTTCTTAGCGCAAGGGCAAAACCCAAAACCGCAAATATCGAAAACTAGATGTTGTAGACATTTCAAACATTGCATAAATGAAGCACTTTTAGTTGCTGCTATTAACAACGAATTTCGTTACTATCTATGTGACGGTTAATATAATAAATCGATTTAAAATGTATGCAAACGAGATTTGAAAACAAACTGTTGGTTCATTACCAGATCTTCAAATTATCTTACGCAACATAATTTTTGCATGAAAACTGTGTTCTACTGCCTCAAAAAACAATGGAAACAAAATTTGTTTTTGCACTAACAACATTAGGTGAATGCAATGGTATTGCAGTAGATACAGTTTTCATAACCAAAAAGCTAAAGAAATTAAAAGGTTAAGTTTTCAAGTGAAAGTTGTATCATTAAAAGTTGCAAATATTTAATTAATTAAAAAATTGTTAAGAATGATTCTGCTCTCATCTTCTGAGATATATAAACGTCAGTCTTAGAGATTGTATTTTATATGTCTGATGAAGGGAAAAATACTTTGTCGAAACGATAACGATATTATTTATTAAACAATATATGCTTTGGTTAGAATTTGACTTTTATTTTGCACAAGTGGTATTAATACATATTATACTTAATTCTAGGTTTTCTCCTTCGTGTTATTATGGAGGTTAACTGATCAGAACTCCTTTATATATTTACCCTGCCTTCCGTCCGTTCGAGAGATAAAAATCAAGAACTGCTTGATAGATCCCATCAGTTTTGGTCAATATGTAGCAGAGTTAAAAGCTAGGAATCAAGATCGTCGATGGAAGTGATCCATCCATCGGAAGTAGTATAAATCAACCATTTCCTGTTTCAGCATTGGTCAACTAGAATAAAAACGGAAATAGATAGCGAGAAGCTGTTTTCTATAATCGATTAAAAGCCCTAAGAATACATTTTGTCTCTTCTTTCTTAACTCTCTACTAAATCCACTACACTATGAAATATGCAAAGAAAACGAGCAACTACAAAAGAAAATTAGTTACAAGAAAAAAAGTAGGTAACTATTATGGAAGGCAACTGCTAAAAATGTTCACGTAGTATCTATTGAGAAACCCACTGCAACTTCCAATTTCAAAAATAGAAAGAGATAGCGAGAAGTGAATTCCTTGGAATTGATTTAGCGTTCTAAGAACAAGTATTATCTTCTCTCTTAACTCTGTATTCTAACCGGAACTGGTAGAAATCAACCCTTCCGGTTTAATGTTGACCGTTATAGAGTAAAAACGGTAATAAAAAGCGAGAAATAGTTTTCTGCAATCAATTAAGCGTCCACCTTTCCACCTTTCTACTAAAACAAGAAGTGGTGTAAAACTACTACCACTTCCGGTTTCAATATTGAGAAAATATCACACCATGCAAACCAACTTCCTTCACGTGGTGTACACGTGACATTACTATTTCTTTTTATTTTAGTTTGTGTTTTCTCTCCGTGAAAATTTCTAGCAGTTGTATTCCATAATATTTACCTACTCTTTTCTTATTTAACATCATATGTTTCATACGAAGAATAAACAATTTTCTTTTTATAATTGTTCATATTCGTTGTCTATTTCAAGCATTAAAAAAACAATAGCTCATATATGTGCGTGGTGAAATGTGCGTAGAATTTGCAGAGCCTTAAGTTCGCTACGTAAACTGTCAATAGATACAGTTGCATTATTAACGATAAACTAATTATTTGCTGAACAAAACTACATATTTTCATTAAACTTCAACACGTGTTACAGTTTCGCTAACTAACTCTTTGGCTTCATCAGACACTATGTGATACGTGTTGAATTTTAATGAAAATATATAGTTTTGCTCAGCAAATAATTAGTTTATATTTAATTATAACAAAGCAAAGCTTCTACTTATGGAAATTATTAACGAGTTAATTCGTAGTTAAGATATTGTTACAGTATACTTTAATTCCCAGCAAATAAATTTCTAAGAATTGAGATGATTGTATGTTGTAGATGATTTTCATTATGCTTAATCTTCCAACACATACCTAGACACGGAAATTAGTGCGTCCGATCATAGTCTTTCTGAGTTGTAACATCAGAGAGTTTAGTCTATGACTGAATAGAAGCGTGAGCACGAATGAGCAACGAAATTTTTTTCAAAATATGAATATAGAGAAGAATGTATAAAGTAATTAGATGGTTAGAAAAAGCAATGAAGTTCTAGCGAAAAGTCAAAGAGGAATAACCACTAACTAAATGGCTTTAGAATGTTAATTTTAACGCTGCTGAAAGAAAAGAATGTAACTGGATCATTTATGCCTATTCAATTCAGTCAGGAGTGTTAATCATCGACTATGGATCTTAGGATGAACTTCACATTTCAACTTTTTTTTTTTTTTTTAGTTTACTCAACTCTCTCTTCCCAGCAAGGTTCACAACTAGAATTTTATACTAGTGATGTTAAAATTCGAACAATTCATTACTCGAATATTCGATTCGAAAATTCGTAATTTGAATATAATATGCCACTCTAATAATCGTTCGAGTAATTAAAAATTATTCGAACTCTTGTTTGAGTAATTAAAAAACATTCGAACTCTTGTTTGAGTAATTAAAAAACATTCGAACTCTAGTTTGAGTAATTAAAAAACATTCGAACTCTAGTTCAAGTAATTAAAAATTATTAGAATTATTATTCGAACATTGAAAATGAATATGTGGGTATTCGAATATAAACAGAAAAAAATATTCAAATAGTTTTATTCATTTAAGCATGTCTCTCATGCGCACAACGAGTATAACATACTCTTCTATAACATTTACATCTTAGTATCGTGAACAAAACTGAAGGTATTTTGTGAAAAGTGGGGCAAATAATTATTAAAAAAGGAAAAGATCTTTGATCGATTTAATAGAAGTTAGGAAAGGAGAAAAGTAGGGAAATTTAAGGAGAATATTAAAATTTATAAGCGATGTTAAACACCTGAAAATAAATATATTAGTAGAGGAAAGTAGTCTTGCAGATTTCGACAGTAGAATTATTATTATCGCAATATACCTACTAACATGATATGCCTACTGTAGTTCTAATGTAATTTTTGCTAATAATTCATAAATAATTTCATAAATAGAAAGATTTACTCGGTTTCTCCAAGTCCAATATGATTGTTAGGGTTTTCTAAGAGACAAAAACTTACATACAATATTAGCACGGTTTAATGGAAAAATGTACTTAGTTGAGGCAGATGTCAATGAATAGATATAATTGATCTGAACAATAAGATGTGTGTCAATAAAAATGTTCATTTGAAGTTTCTCCCCCCCCCCCAAAAAAAAAACTATTTTCTTTTTGTAAATCTGAAAACTGATGTTGTACAATAAACACGTGACTTAATAAGATGAAATTGATACTTAACTAAACCATCATCAAGCTTTTGACATTAGACAAAGGAATACAGTGTATCATAATTAATTCATAAACTTTAAAATTCTTGTAAAGATTTTCTTGAACTGGAATGCATTGGGTATTACTGTAATATCATCCTCAAAGAAATCTTTAGAGTTTTATATATATATTTGCTGAAGATAAAGTGTCTTAGTCTTTTCCTACCTACTTAATTAAACAAGAAAATGAAATTGTGCCATACGCATTTTCTCCAACAAATACAAGAAAAGTTAATTTGGATAAGAATTTTTTTTCCAGGAGGTACAACTGAAACTTGAAACACAGACCTAATACTAATATAAAGCCATTCACGAGAAAGAAAATTATTTTATGCAACGAGAATTGTTCGAGAGAGAGCATTTATCATGAAATAAAATGTCTGCTGACTGAGAGATAGAGAAGGGGAAAAGGAGGAAATGAATAATAATGACAGGTCATTAGGGATGACACCAATATTATGCCAAAATTCCAGTTTTTTCTTTCTTTCTTTCTTTATATAGTGTATGCTTTCTTTTTCTTTTCTTTCCTTGTTCTTATTTAGGAACTGTTATTTTTCAATCTTTGGGTTGACAATGGTGATTGCGGGACTGTTAAGTGGAATAAGAGAGGAGGTGAAAAGATTCTTAACGTCAATCATTGGATGCTTTCTATCCCTTCGTCCTTCAATGAAGACTTTTTCAGAAGAGGGTCTTCTCTCTTCAGCAATCTAATTGACTTTTCGATTTGCTCTAGATTCAAAGCAAAAACCTCGAAGATAAAAGAAAACAAAAACAAGGGAAAAAAGGGACAGCTGTGTCATTGTTATTCACGTTGAGGCACCTACAGTACTACCTGGTTTATACTTTATAATGGATGATTACAAAAAATTATGTACCCAATGCATTAAAAAAATTGCTGGATGACAAAAGAATGGAGACACAAATATATATCGTGTATACAGTATATTTTAAAGTAATTTCTTTTTCCTGTGGTCGTTCTGATTTTTCTAGTTAATGCTTTAAAAAGTACTTCACTGATGAGTCAAATTATTTTGTTTACTTGCCCATCAATTTTACAACTAAGTGACAGAAACCAGAACATCTAGAGAAAATAAAATTAAAAAAAAACTAATTGATAGAAAGTGTTCGGTTTCTAAACTAAAAGAAAAAAATCAGTAAAATCAAGCAAATTCATTCGATTTAGACCAAGCTTGGCACGTTGTAGATCTAACTGATATACAAACGTCTGAAATATTATGGAGTGCAAGCGTTTGGTTCCTGAGTTATGGGTCATCAGATGTATGTGTTGTAGGCTTAATGAATTTTTTGCAAAACAATTTTAATGAAGATTAGCTTTTAAAAGATCAATGAAGAGTGACCTTTTTTTCCCCTAAGTTGGGAGAGTTACACTTATTTTATTGTGCAGCAACAATGACAGTGTACGAAAAACAATTTATTTTGGTTTTCAAAATATTAAGAAAATAATACATATCCGTATTATTCTATATTATATATGGAGAAAACCAAAATAAATAAATTTATTTTTTGCTACAAAGAAAACTATTCTTATAAAAATATGTACATTTGGAAAGTTGTAAGGAAAAGTCTTGCTATTCTACGGTATTTATGTGAGAGAATTCAAATGTTTATGTATTTTGTTCTTCCGTCGCCTCTTGGATACAACAACCAGAAGAGGGAGAGTCAAAAAAAAAGTTCTATTGAGGAAGATAAACTAAGAGAAATGACAGAGCAGTTTTGCTCCCTTCAATGCCGTCAGGGTGGACAATTACAAACCATACTTTAGCCTATAAGAAGCTGGGTCATTCAAATCACGCTGCTACAAGGTTGTTTTCTATTAAACAAAATCCGTGCAACTTAAATTGGATGCTGGCATAATTTTTCGTTCTTGTACACAATAATATCTCTTCATTTGTGTATCTGTGTATGTATGTTTATGACACACTGAAGAAAATGAAATACGTACGATTTTGCAAGATGAAATATGATTTCTTTCACTTCTGTTGTTTTTATTGATATTATTACTATTAGTTCTCGTGTGAAACCTTCTTAGAAAGTTACCGGCTGCACGTGTTGTTATAACGGAGTCTTTTTTTCTTCTTTCTATGAAAGTACGTTTTTATTATTATATATAATATTAATAAAATGTTCATATTGTTGATTTATCAGTAAAATAAGTGTATGATACAGTATAGGAATATGATGTAGGGACCATTTAAAAATTATCTGATCAAATATAATTTACCAACTATTTTAACATTAGGCCTAAGTTTTCGTTTAAAATATAAAAACAATACATTTCCCTGATATGGTTATACTAGATACTGGATATTCAGAAATCAGTGGATGCATGACTGACATATTTTATATATGTATAAGGAATTAGATTTTTCCTGGCGACGTGATTTTAGTAAGTCTTCTCGGGCTATCAGCCAGGTGAAGTAATTTGACGTCCGACGTTTCGAATGCAGACATTGCATTCATCTTCAGGGATTGTGTGTCATTCGAAACGTGCGCGTCTGCATTCGAAACGACAGACTTCAATAACTTCACCTCACTGATATCCCGAGAAGAACTCTGAGGTAGACGATAATGATAATGAACGAAATTGTGAAATCAAGAAGATGAGCGGAAGTGGGAGAATTCCGAGAAAATGCAAGCACACAGTGTTCGTTCACCATATTATATTATATTATATTATATATATATATATATATATATATATATATATATATATATATATATATATATCCTAGATCAAGGTTTCTCAACCTATGTTACGCGTACCGCTGCTGGTAGTACGCGAGCCGCTATTGGTGGTATGTACGACTTATGGCGGTAATAATAATTAATATGCTTTGGTGGTATGTCAGTGTAAAAGGTTGAGAACTCCTGTCCTAGATCATATGACTTTGTGGTGAAACAACATCGTGCTCATAAGTTTTTCCCTGGGTTCTCCTGTTTCCTTACATATTCTTAATTCTCTAATTGACATTTGACCATCACGTGCAACGTTAAATAAGGTTTCATTTCATGAGGGAGCTCAAAATTAAATTGTAATCCGGATCATGTACGTTCCTACACATACACACACACACACACACACACACACTAAAACTCAAGAGCTCGATAGTATAGTTCTGTAAAGATTTCTGTTTAGAGCTCTACAGGAAAAGTAAAGGAAATTATCTTTTTAAATTGATGGACAGTAAGACTAATTCGTAATTACTACAAGGCTCTCAATTAATAAATGTTACAAAGACGGATAAAGCTGGTTTTGATCCTTAAGAAGCTAATCTAACGGAAAAAATATTAAAATTCAAACCTACACGTGCACAAAACTGATTCTTTACACGTATCTTGTTTTTTAGCTTTTGTCCAAGAGAAAATAAAAAAAAATCTATTGTTCAACACAAAATCATTGTGTGTTGGTATGACTTTACTTTTTTGTTTATTTATTATTAATTTCCTTGTAATGGCATCCGTTGTGCTAAGTACTTACCTACCCACCTCTCAGGTGTATGAAATGTTAATTGCTCACGTAGGTGTATATAGCTGCGCTTTAGCTGGCTTATAATGATATAATGGAATTTTAATTGCGTCCGCTTTTCGACTCATAACTTCTGAAAGGGGCTCCTGTTGCACGGACTACTTAACAACTATCGTAAGCAATGCACGGAAAAGATCAAAACATCAATTACTATATAATAAAATGGTATTTTGGCAAAACTTTCATAGGAAAATTATTATGACAGCTAGTACTGTTGTATTAACACCTTAAAGCAACGTATTTGACACCACGGTGTATATATAGTTTTTGCTTTAACAGGGTGACCAGTACGTTCTTACCGAATTTATTATTTTTGTGCTACAGGAATGCCTGCAGAACTTCTTTCCAGGAAGGGGGGGGGGACAAAAGACAGATACTAGTGAAATTTGCAATATGCATACTTTGATGCGCATAATAGCCTACTTCATGTAAAACAATTATTGACGCAAGTTCCATAACTTTATTAACTTCACTAAATATACCAAATAATATAGTGAATTAGTACATAAGTAAATCTAATATATTTTGACATGTATGTATGCCTCCTCTTATCGCCCACTGCATGCGCCCATTTTGTGCATGTGTGTTTGTGTTTGTACAGTTTTTTTTAGAATATTATAAAACAATTCCAGAGCCATTTTTTCTTTTTCTTTCTTTCTTCTACTCCCTTTCTTTCTTTCTTTTTGTTTATACATCTAACTTACGCAATGCGTAAGTATGGAATGCATTTTAAGACCAGTTAAATCCGTCAGTCTGTCTATCGACTAGTATCAGAGCAACTATAATGCGGATAAGTGCTTAGTTTCATTGATTTTTGATTTTTAAGCAAACGTTTCATATTAAAACAGTGTTGCGAAAATATAATCTAGGGCGTCAATATGCTTCAATCTTTCCCAAATTTGCGATCATAACGCAACGGAAGGCGAAATTTTCGTTATTATTATTATTATTATTATTATTATTATTATTTTAGATGGTAAGTCTGTAAAAATAAAATGTTGTTCTACCGGTTGCAAATTACGGTTGTCGTATCAATATGTAATGCACAGGTTGATTGAGTTATACTTGTTGATGATATTACCGTGATGACAACTATTTATGTTACTGATGTCACCAGCATCTGATTTCAGACTAGGCAAACAAGGCCGCAAAAAGTTCAACTCTTGGAATAATTGTTTTTTCTAAATTTTTATTGTAACATTTTACGTTTTGTTTTGTTTGACACGTTTCATTATTACTCTTAAATAACGAACTTAATCCCACAAAAATACCTAGATAAGTACATATCAGTAATATTTCAGATTTTCCCAGCGGGAGACGAGATTGTCTATCGACATAAAGTTTTCACGTTTCTATTAATACATTAGTAATTATACAGTTTATTGAAAATAATGTGTTTTGTGAACTTAGGGAAGGCAATTGCTTCTCTTGTCATTCCCAAATGCTATACTGGAAGTTAAATATACTGTAACATATCTGATGGCTCCAGCAAAACTGTCAAAGAGATGCTGGGACAATTTTATTATTGAACAGCTTATCAAGGGTAAGAGGCCACCGACTATAAATTGCTTAGGACCACAAACTGCCTAAATCTGCCACTGGAGATCACATCGCAAATTCACAAAATCATAAGTTGTGACATCAATAACTTTAAACTAAGAGTCCAAAAGTTTGCGCTGGGTTAACGCAAACCGGTATGTCAAGGGGCCGCAACATTATTAGTGCTAATATAATCCTAATTAGATTGAGTTTTTTTGTAAATGAGACACCTGACAGTGTTTGTTTCTGCGGCAATGAAACTTTGAAGTTTATTTTTTATTTTTATTTATTTATTTATTTATTTATTTTTTACACAATGATGTTAGTCTATCACTATACTGTATATGTATTGTATCACAAGCATCGTAACGGCCAATCCAACATAACCATTTTACAATATATTTGAACTACAGTAAACATTTAACCATTTGGTCAGAGTATGATGGAAACTCTTTAGTAGGTCAATCAACTTCACCAAAGCTTGAATATTAATTGATAGACAAACGATGCAAGTTAGTTTACGACTGTTATTGACGCTTGAGAAAAAACAATTCTCGTTCGGTTATTACCAGCACAGAAACGTGTGGAATTGTTCAGAAAGTGTTTCACTGTTAATTCTTTCAATTACACTTTTTCCAGATATTGACGATAAGTGCTGAACAATAGTGACATATCCACATGTACAACTGTACTACAGATACATAAAGACAGGACGCCTTCTTCAGAACAACAACAAAATCTTTCAACTAATTTAGTCAAGTGTTTAAAATTTAAGAAGAAATAACAATAGAGTTTTCAGGCAGTGAATATTTTTTTCCACTCCTTGAGTATCAAAAAACAAAAGACTGTCAAAAAAACAAAGAACAAGCAGAGAAAACAAAAGAAGATAGCTGGCCGATTTCTTCCTCATGTTTTATTCCGAAAAGTTTTTTCTTTCGTTTTTTTTTTTTTTTTCTCAATTCTTCGAAGTAGCAATTCACAGTCTAAACACAAACACATGCAGTATCTGCTGTTGTTTCACTTGTAAAAGTAAGGCTCTTAAAAAAAAATGCAAGCACGCTGGTAGAGGCAGTTAAAATTGCTAAAGAAAAAAAAAGAGGTTATTTTGAAATTCAAATTAGTATTGAAAAAATTACATGGCTTCCTAATGAAGAGGAACATCAATTTGTTACTTAGGTTGTATGTGCAGTGAACTAGTTTGTCTTTTTTTTTTTTTTTTTTTGACGTATTAGTAAAAAGCACCGCCTTTACAATGCGGGCTACAGCGCAACTAAAATAAGAGACCTCACTAACAGCTTAAATTACATGCTTAGTTTTCAGCTCTAAGTAAAATTTATTGACTTTTTTCTTTGAAGAAAAAAAAAGATATAAGACGGACTTGCAAAAAACTGAAGAATCGATGCAGAGGCAAATATAAAGAACGAAAAAAAAATCAAACGATGCAAGTATTAATAATGTTTGCATGACAAGTGTTCGTTGCATTTCTGCATGAAGACAGCATTAAATGCATCATTATCTACGCAGAATAAATGGCACATGTCAACGATGATTGGTATCTCCGCCATTTTGGTTAATAGTCTGTCTTACTGTTACCGTTACATTTGAGCAAGGTATCATGAAATATGGGAAAATATAGGTTAAACTTAAAGAACGAATTAATGGTATTGTTTCTAAATACTTGAACACGTTGTACCTAAATCAAATGTATGGGAAAACTTTATGTTCAAAAGAAATATTATTTAAAAAGAACAAACTAGCAAATGTCCCAACGTGCTACTGTGGGCAATATTATGCGCAACAAAAATGTCTAGAACGCATTCTAACAGTGTTCAAAATATTCTTAACTTCTGATTCGTCCAAGGAATATTACACACGGACTTGTTAAGACACTTTACATATTATCATTTACAGACACACGAGTTTCTGCACGCCGACATTCTGAACATTCTTCGTTCACTGACAAGACAATTTCAGGACATTTCTGGACATATTAAACACTGTTTTCACTGATAAAACAAAACTAGTTTTTATTTAATGTCCAAATATTGAATTGATGTATTTCTTTATAGTGTACGTTTCATGTAGTTTTCGTCTGATAAATGAATATTAAAACACAATTTAAACATTTTTAGTGCAGATGTTGAGAAGGAAATATATCAAGTGTATGTTTATAAAGTGTGCTTTGCGTGACCAAAAGCGTTCATTCTACGAAAATTATCTAGTTAGCTCGCAAACAATTCGAAAACAATTGATGACATACATTTTCACACTTTGTACATACATTTGAGACATATTTGGACACTACATGATCTAAAAAGGGTCAATATGTGTAATCTGGATATGTTCAAAGAGTGTCGAAAATACGTAAAGTGTCCTACTGTGTGTAAAAGTAGTTTCTGTATTTTTTGCAGTGTGAATCAATTGTTTGGGAAAGCTTGTCATTCAAAAGAAATAATATATTTTTAAAATAATAAACTAGCAAATGTCTCCATCTGCTACTGTGGTCAGTAGTTTGCGTTCTTCCTCCAGCAAGCTGCAGAAAATAAATAATTGTTTTCATGCGATTTGGACACGTTTTTTTGAGAAATGACGTTTGATCATTGTTTAACTTGTTCAAATCATGTCCTGACATAATGTATTATTCAATAAAAAAAATGTCTAGAATACTGTTTAACAGTGGTTAATAGGAATTGCCCTAAGAGTGTTCAAAATGTATCTTCTAATGCGTGCAATGAAAATCAATCACAGAAACGCCTCTTAAACGTTGTTAAGATACTTTACATATTACCATTTACAAAACTTACGAATTTAATGCACGTCGACATTCCAAACATTTTTCATGTTAGGAGCCGTTTTAGATATCCTCTATTTACTAATAGGACATCTCTGGACGTGTTAAAAACTGACTAAAAGTAGTTTCCTTATAAAAAAAAGTCCAAACAATGATTTATTTTTTGCAGAGTACCTTTCATATCAGTTTCCTCTCAACTCGAAGTCTCGCACAAAATTCGAAGGTCTCATATGGGTGCTTTAGTAAACCATCAGCATTTTTTTTTTTTTTTTTTTTTTTTTTTTTTTTACAAGTCAAACATATAACAACGCTGAAGCACGTGTTTAATAACTTTTAATGAAAGATCTTAATACAAAATTTCATGTCTTTAACCTTAAGGAATTCAGAGATATGCACATCATATAATAATTGCAACCTTCATTTTCCCTCTCCCCTTTCAAGCCAAATTAAAAAAAAAAATCCTTCCTTAGTAGTGTCTTCATCAGAAATCCCATGTACTGTCCAAACTCTAAGTTTCTAGCTTAAGCTGTTTGGCCTAGGAGTTGATCACTGAGTCAGGATTTCTTTTCTATATGTAGAGATTAATAAATAAGACAACATATTTTAAATCTGCACAAAGTTGATAAAAGACAAAGATCGGGAAGTAGAGAACGGTTGCAAGCCAAACTACAAACTGAAGAATTGAAGTGAATATAATCTTGCCTACATCAACATTACGTTACGTTTATACTACTAATATCAATTATACAAGTATTGAATACTGATTCATTGATTATATAGACCCTATTACATCAAATTGTAATATATCCAAAATGACACAAGTTTATCTTCGAAACTTAGCCATCTGCACAGCTGGAAAGAATTGTATATAGGCTTGATATATCTTTACTCCGCCCAAAAGTATCGTGGTCAGATGGAAGGAATAGCAGCTGACCAATCCACTTAATTTTTTAAAAAAGATTCCATTAATGCAACTCACGATCTGTCCATCTCATTTACTGTAATGAAAAGCAGGAGGGAAAAAAAAAGGACTTCATTGGAGAGAAGATTCCAAATGCTACATTATAAAAAAATGAAACAGGGTATGGAGGACATCTGCAGCATGGACTGTAGTTAGGAATACTTCAAAATGTAGAAAGCTAGTTAAATGAGAAGAATTATTGAGTTGACTTTCCATTGTCAGGTCTTGGGGACTTGCGGGACGCGGAAGGACAAGGAGGGAGAAGAGTAATGGTGGTCAGAGAGGGTGCAGTGCCCCCGCAAAGCCAAAGGAAAATTGCAACAGTAATAGAAATGCAATGCTCTGCTGAACAAGAAGTCTGGCTGCTTGGTTTGGTTTGGTTTGGTCACCATCTCTCCCAAGCCAACCAGCCACTGCTATATAATCTCAACTCCACCAATTGAAACTCAAAGAACGAGGTCTTGAATCAGTCACCTGTGTTAAGGTTAAGTGGACTGGTATTTTTCATTCTAAATGCTCTTTCCTTGTCGTGGATGATAAGATCCGGTTCGAGATTCCCTAGAAGACGTGCGCTCAGTGACACAGTTCGATTCCTACTTACTGCCCTCACGTAGCGACCGACCAAGCCTGGTTCTTAGTTTCTCATTCCACCTCTGATCTTCACGTATAACCGATCATCAAGTACTGTTAATATCCTCTAACATTAGTAACTATTATTATTTCTACCATTACAATTACTATTATACCAATAATAATAATAATAGTAATAATAATTAAAATAATAATAATAATTCTTTTATCTCTCTTGTGTTGTCAAATAGATAACAGAAATGCCTTTGGCTGTGCAGGATACCGGGTTCAATACCCAATAGGTTAAAAATTTTAGGCACTATGCCAACATTGTGAGACAACTGGAAAGCTTTTTGAATTAAGAAATGCTGCACACCAATCTACAATAGAAAGCCAATATTGTGCAAAATAATGTTGCGGTCTTAAGAAGAAATTAACAGCAATGTGAAGTACAAATTATTTTACAAGTTATTTTGTTGGTAAATTGTAATGCTGTTTTCTTTCTAACTTGGCGTAATGCCATGAAATAGTATTTGTAAATATAGTGTGTAGAACAAGAGGTTACGCAATATATGTAAGACTAAATAATAATTATATAGTAGCAATTCTCTCTGGTAGTAGTCTCGGAAATATGAATGTTGCGGTGAGAGAGAGAGTACATACTAGTCCCATGAGTATGGGTATATTTATATGAGGATTATAATATGTAATAGTCTAAGGCAGTGGTTCTCAACCTAATTACTATCATGACTGCCATCTTTATCACACCCTCTTGCCAGCGACACCCTTATAATTTCTGGTTAGTAGCAAGTTTGTGTGGGATTTTTAAGGTGGATCACCACCCGGAAGTCAGTACATATTTTAGCGCATTCTATTAACTACTGCGCAATGAAACGTTACAAATTATAAATATTGTGCTATAAGATAAAGTTATGTTTCAGCTACAACACAAGACACTGACCCCATTTGGTTGTGTCTTCTGATATCGAAAAAGGTAACAAATAAAAGAAAACATTTGATTCGTTTTACAATGAGCATACAAGATGGCACTTGCTGTTAGATGTTACTGAAAGTGCTTAATTTTATGAAAAGTTTATTTGAATGTGTAAAGTACTTTAAAGTAACGATCCTAATACAAAATAGATATATTGTTTGACCGTTTTTCGTGTTTCACATTTTATTTAAATATTAATTTACATTTAAGAAAATAAATTTTGAGGAGAAACTTGCTCAGAACGCCATAATGCGTTGTTGCCAAACTTATACGTTTAATTTATGGATTCTAGCGTTACAGTTTGAGAAACGGAACTTAGCTGTGAATTGTGGTATGGTCGAAAACTAATTTCTCCAATAAGTATTCAAGCAGAATTCCATGATTACTTCCTTTATTATCTGGTATAAGCAAACACTCGACACTATCTGGCAACGCCACACTATTCAAGCAGCGTTTAGCATAGCACCTAGAACACCTAGTGATCCACCTTACTGCATAGATCTCACGATATCCATCTATTTCTATAATAGTAGAATCAATTTTTTTGTATATAGTGGATACAGTAACCTTCCTAAAACCGAATGGATTAAAACCAAATTTGGTCAGTTCATTCATATTACAAAGATCGAATCCGATCCGTCATATTGTTTCAAAATGAATACCATTGGCCGGAGTGGTTTTTCTTACATGGTAAACATTAAAACAAAGACAAGAAATCGCTTATTAGTTGAAAATGACTTGATAATGTACACTCATGTCCAAAATGATTGTCGCATATCTATAACTGTCTTCTTGTAAGAATATAATTTGATAAGGATTTTGCAGAGTACTTTTAATACTGAAACTATGTGTATAATCGGGAAATGTATATTTGTGGTAAATTTCATCGGAAAAGAATTATAAATACGAAAATTAGAATAAGTCAAACAAAATGTTGCTAAATGAACAAGAAAGTTTTATTTTCGTTTTATTGTTCTTATTTACTGCTCTTATGACATGAAATTTGCCACACATGCATTTGTCGATTATACACATACTAACATTATAAGAAATACCGGGCGAATTCGTTATCAAATTATATTCCTACAACAACATATTTATAGACATGCGACAATAATTTTGGACATGAGTGTACATCAGGAAAGACTGAATAGCACATTGTCGCACTAGTGAAATCACATCAAGCCCAAGTATCTCATTAGCTTTCAATTTTAATTGTATTTTAATATCCAGATTTTGTTGCATTTGTATTTCTCTGGTATTTCAATATGCAGTTCTCATTAGTTTCATATTGTACCTCTCATTTAAATTGATTTTTAAACAACTCTGCATCTGTTGAAAATGTTTAATAGACTTATTTTTGTTGTTCTTAGGAGTATGTATAAAAGTAAAAATATGTATATCAGAATAAGATTCAAAATAATATTTTTTAAAAATTATAGTATTAGATTCTAATTACATTTCTCTCTTCTGCTTATCTTCGCGACTCCATGAAATCTTCTCGCGATCCCCAGGTTGAGAAACTTTGGTCTAAGGAATATAGACGCAACTGTATAGAGTTAAGTAAAGAGCAACCTCGAGTAAAGATGCAATTTCACTACTATAACTAATCTGGTCAGTATCTAGCTGATTCGCTTATTTGTTTAGAACTTAATTCCCTCTTGCAATATTGTAGTAACGTGCAATGTTTCTTTCAGAAAAAAATGTTCCGGGAGGGGACACACTTTGTATTCGGAGAAGCACATTTCCTACTGCTAGTATTTATTATTAAATTATAGAGGTGTTATTTTGGTCTCCTCCGGGGTGGCACTCTCAGAGTTTCTGGGGTGGCAGTACCCAAAACATGTCTGGAAGAAACACTGGTCATGTGGGCTCAATTCATCTGCTATTCGCAGAGGATTGATAGAATAGTTAGTATATTTTCCTGCTATGAACACACTTTTAATCTTATATTCATTTTTTTAAAGCAAGTTTGAGCAGTGTTCTTATGCAACACTGAGCTATTGTAGGTATATACCTACTACCGCTGTTAAAACTGGAATAATTTATTATTCGAATGTTCGAATAATGGATTCTTTGAATATTCATTATTCAAATATTCGAACAATATTCATTATTCAAACAATTGTTTGAACAATCATTCAGATAACGAATATTTTTTCTGCTATTATTCACAATATATTCGAATATGCGTTCACAATATTCGAATATCCGAACATTCCTTTTCAATATTTGAAAATTATTTTTCTGCTGTAATTCGAATAGTCGAAGACCATTTCCGAATAATGAATATTCGAAACCGAATAATGAATATTCGAAACCGAATAATGAATATTGAAAGAATGTGCTTTAACAACTCGCCCAAGAAGAGGCACTTGTGATCTGTGGAGTTCGGGAGTTGAGCGTAGTTGTAGTTTCAAATAGCTTTTACTCCGATCCTAAGAACTCGTTTTTGTACACTAGGTTATTCCTAAAATTAAGCTACATTATTCCAATTTATTAACTAACTAACTAATTCTATGGCCTATGGAACCCGGAAATTCCATCCTTCGTTCTCGAAAACTCTCCATTGATTTCTGTCCTTAGCCAACTGGATCCAACTTTTACTTCGTATTCCTATTTTTGCGTGATCCATTTAAATGTTGTCCTCCCTACAAGGAAGTGAAAGTGTGCGCTATAGTATATAAAATGTACCAGAAGCGCACAACATCCGATACTGGGTTGCCACATTTTGATTTTTGACAAATATAGAGATTATGTTTGTTGCGTAAATAGCAAATACCAAGGACTGTAACGCATGTTTATAACACAGCTAATGTAATTTAGTTGTTAGTGCTGAATCAATATCCAATAACTTTAAAGGATCGTAGAAAACAATGAATAATTTTATTCAATGAATTGAAGACCTCCATGTGCCTCTGGATGAATTCCTTCTTCGGAGATAATGTTTCCTCGTCTCGTCTCGAATGTCTCGAAACAACGGTGTAAATTTCAAAATTATTTCAAAAGAAGTATTCACTCAGAATGAGCATATGTTTTCGAACCAGTGGTGTACGTAGAAGTTCGTCAAGGAGGGTGCAACCTCCAAGCTCATATATTTTCAGGTATTTATATACATATTTACATAAGCAAATGCTAATTTTTACATATCTTGCTCAAGGGACGGTTTAAATATCGAAACCCCTTGCGTAC
This sequence comes from Thermobia domestica, assembly GCF_964235325.1. NCBI lineage: Eukaryota > Metazoa > Arthropoda > Insecta > Zygentoma > Lepismatidae > Thermobia > Thermobia domestica. Next base: position 206,758,902 of record NC_137461.1, read on the forward strand.
GCCACTGCTTCGAACCAATACCATTACTTTAAATGTTAGGAAATCCTTAAACTTAGCAATTAACTTTTCTAAATAAAGTTTTATTAATTACTAGCTGTAAGCATATGTTGTTTCCGGACCTTAATTTAGAACCTGGATAAAAAGATAAGAAGAAAAATGTTTCCACAACCACGACTGCGGGTATTTACCCTCTGATGTTATGTAAGCCCGTAACAAAGAGATAATGTGAGTTGCATACAGAAAAGGCGTTCTTAGAAGTGACCAGAAGAAGAAACGTGGATAAGATTTGACCTTCCGAACAACCTCCCGAGCTGAAAATCGAAAAACTGCTTCACACACGATTAGATATGGCAAAGATCTATTGGTGTACCAAATTTAGTAGTTCTAGGCGGGTCCTTTTTATGAGAAAAGCTGATAACAGACACATACACATTATTTTATCATGACGTGTAAAAAGTGACGTGCAGATACGTTATGTATGATATATGCATTATAATATATATTTTAGTGTTATTATTATTATTATTATTATTATATTATTATTATTATTATTATATTATTATTATTATTATTATTATTATTATTATTATTATTATTATTATTATTATTATTATTATTATTATTAAAATATTATTGATATGATCTTGGGAGTTTAACCATACTCTGAAATGAAATTTCGTGTATACCACTGGTACACAGCATAATATTTAAGATCGAAATTTCATTTACGGGAGCGATTAGCTTATTGGTTTGGTTTAGTTGGTCTTTCTCAGCACTTATGCGGGGTGCGAATCTACGGGAAATGGAATCCGAGCTTTATGAGTTAACATTGGGAAAAGAACCCGGGTCATATCATATGACCACAAGTAAGATCTGTATCGATGTTTAGTATGTAGTATGTGCCAATACACCAAATGCATTAATTGTGTGCGGCATTGCAAAAGCTGGTGGGACCTATGCATAATAAGCGTAGTCGCATCGGACTTATTTGTATATAACAATCTGTCATTAGTGTCTTTGTAGCAACTTACGACTTTCGTATTCAAGCCTTATGTGCTTATCAGGTCCACACACATTTTAAAAATAGTTTAGAAATGAAACAATAATTTCTTTATGTACTCGGAATTTTCGAGAGATCACAAAATACTATATAGTACTTTGTAAGGGTCTAGGTCAAAACCCCCACAGCCAAAACCCCCACACTCAAGAAATGTCAAAACACCCACACAAACGGTCATCCACACAAATGGACAAATCTCCCAAACGCACGAACGGTCAAAACCCCCACAGCCAAAACCCCCACACTCAAGAAATGTCAAAACGCCCACACAATCGGTCATAACCCCCACACAAATGGACAAAACAGCCACACATAGCAACGGTCATAATCCCCACATAAATGGACAAAACTCCCACAAAATCGGACAAATCCCCCACACTCTGAAATGATCGTCATTTCACGTCTTTGTGGCGGCTCTTTATGACGCCCAAGAAGAATTGGAATAAAAAATGTTATTAAAAAGTACAAGGGCAATACATGAGTATGGGGTTTTTGTCAATTTGTGTGGCAGTTGTGACTATTTCTGCATGTGGGAGTTTTGTCCATTTGTGTGGGGGTTTTGTCCATTTATGTGGGGATTGTGACCGTTGCTATGTGTGGCTGTTTTGTCCATTGGTGTGGGAGTTATGACCGTTGGAGGTTATGACCGTCTACCAGTGTGGGCGTTTTGGATGTGGGGGTTATGACCGTTCGTGTGTTTGGGAGATTTGTCCATTTGTGTGGGGGTTATGACCGATCGTGTGGGCGTTTTGACATTTCTTGAATGTTGGGGTTTTGGCTGTGGGGGTTTTGACCGGTTCCCCTTTGTAAATTAACCAAAGTTTTTGAGATGATTTTCGTTCTTGCTTAGTTCGTCACCTGAGACCATGAAATCATAATTGAATTGAAGACTTCTAAGGTGGTGAAACATATCAGCAACACCAAATTATTCTATTAAGTGGTATTTTCTAAGTGGGGAACACCGTAGTCTAGTAGTTAGAGCATTGGGTTCATGTCTGCGTGGTCCTCTGTTCGATACTCGTTCAGTGCTCCCCAATTTTCGGCGTCCACCCAGCGTCGTGAGGCAAACTGGGAAGTTACATGAAAACAAGGCGTGACGGTCACTAGGTCTAGGAAACTCCTGATGCGCCTGTTACACAGTAAAAAATGGTTGTGTTAATTCAACTCAAATTTAACATAGGGCAGTGGTTCCAGCGTGACTATCACTATACGGTGTTAATTCAACACAGACTCCGCGGTGTTGCCGATTAATACAGGGACTGTGTTACATTTTTAACACAACCGGTGTTGAGCGGTGTTAAATTCGGATCTGTGTTAGTATTTTCGGTGTTGATTCGACACCATGTCAGGATCGGTAGTGTGGGGAAAAGTGTTGAGTGTTACTTGTGGCAGTGTTGCACCAACACGAAGAAATTAACACAATGTGTTAATATTACATCATGTCAAGTATCAATATAACACAGTCCCTGTGCTATTTCATCATCATTTTCGTATTATTTCAACACACAATCTGTGTCACAATTCAAGGTCAAAGGTAAGTAACACCGTTTTGGTGTTAATTCAATACTCCCTGTGTTAAAATTCAAGGTCGGATTACCAGATTAACACCGTAGTTCGACTCCACTTCTGTTACTATGACACCTATTTCGGTGTTGAAATAACTCCGTGTGCGGTGTTGATGGAATCATTTTTCTGTGTTTGGTGTGCATGCTTATGATTAGTGAAGATTCTAATTTTAAAGTAAGAATAGTAAACTACAGAACACTTCATTTAGAAAACCTTCATAAACTTTTTTGTCGTCCTCCCCAACATTTATTGCGAATTATTTTTTAATGGTGCGAAACTCTACCTTCACCAATATCTTGTTCAAGAATGATAGAAACTCTTACCTATATCCTTATAATATGTTTGCCTCTCAATCATGTTTCTACTTGTTTCCCGCCCCATTTTTGAAATAGAGTCCCCGCTGTTGACTAGTGAGCTCTAGGGCAGTGTACAAGTGACAGAGTAATACGGTGCTGTTTCTCGCTGTTGACATATTTCTTCAGAAACATTATGTAAAACAATTGAAAACACATCGCGCGCTTTGCACGCTAAAATTTTGCGAATACCTGGATTTGTTTAAGTATTTCTTTCTACTGTGTTTGTCTGTAGCTTCAGTCCATAAGTCTTTATAATTAGATGTCCAACACATTTGGCAATCATGCATAAAACAACACCGAAGATTCTGCACTTGTGTTAACACACAGGCCAGGGGCGGATCCAGGATATGATCAAGGGAGGGGCTAAACCATATTTTGCCGTTTTATCCAGTGCAAAGCAGGATTGAAGCCCATTTTATCCAGTGTATACCTGAGCGTCAATGGGGGGGGGGGCTATAGCCCCTATAGCCCCCCCCTTGGATCCGCCACTGACACAGGCTCTGTGTCATTTCAACTATCGGCATTTGACACACAACTCAAAATGGAGAGTGAGTTGTTCTAACAACCTGTTTGTGTTATATTTTAATACAATCGTGTTAACACATAGGCATGTCGTTGAAATAACACAACGATTTTTTCAGTGTAGGGATAGGGTATCGCAGCGCTCTGAGCGCGTACTCGCCGCTAGGGTGCAAGTAGTTCAACCGATAGCTAGTAGATGTCACTGGAGCAGGGAGCTCCTCCTTGGCTAACAGTAAGCGGTTAGCGTATGCACCTTTTATGTGGGAGACCCGGGTTCGATTCCGGGCGGGAGCTCATGTGGTTCGGACTCCACGTTAATCAGTAGGTCCACGTCTCATATAGCCTCGCTGCTGAAAGGGACGTTAAACTCCAAATCAACTCAACTCAACGCCACTGGAGCAGGCTTAGGCTCTCAAATGGGCGTTACGCCAAATGATTTTTTTGGGGAAGGGGGGGTATTTTCCAAGTACGGGGGGTATTATCCCTGGTATTTAATATGAAAACTAGTACCATGAGTATTAATAAACCAAAAAGGTTATTTTGAAGAAAAAGTATCCTCCAATAGTACGGAAGCAAAGACATAAATTGTATGTTAACTTATTTCCAAGTTATGTTATTTCTTCCAGTATAAATGGACAATTTCTGCTGAGTGAGCACAATGCACGGAACACCCTTCGCGGATTCATTGGTTTTGGTTTCAATGTTTTCTTCTCTTACACAAAATGAGTTTTCATCTCCGAGGTGGGTTACTTATTAGACTTGTAATTTATAACGAGAGAACGTGTATATGGATTAAGGCAATATTTTGTTTTAGGAGATGCTTCTGAAATAAATAAATATATAAATAAATCAATTCATTACTCTTCAAAACTGTTTGATACAATGTGTCGTCACAACAATTAATTTTGTTACTGGTAGTATATTTTCTGTACCATGAGAGCGCACAGCTTTTTGTTTGTGCGCTCCTGACCTACGGCCAGATATGCGTCCTAAGTAACTCAAGGTACAACGGTAAATGAGTTTATCTTATAATTTAACCAACTAACTCTCACCGTAACTTTCATTACCTCTTCTCTCCTTTGGAAAAAATGCATATTTATGAATGTATCATCCCCTCTTCCACCAAGTTTCTACATAGAACTGATGAACAATTAAGCCAGAGTAAAAGATCACTGGGAATCGAATACTAAACCGCTCGATGCAAGACCATGGTCATTAAGTTGTTGCATTTGCAAGAATATGTAATTAAAAGAAATCGTAATACTAATTTGGAAACGTATATTCTACATAACGCTCTGTAGAGATTCCACGAATTATATTAAGGAGTGGGGTAAGAGGAGGAAAAAGAAGGAAGAAAATAATGCATTTTACGTGTAATATGTTGACTGCACACATATTTATTACAGACATTTGTATGCAACAGAAAGTAGCTAAATAGTTTCTTGTGGAAGGTAAATGAGGTGCACGTAACGAGAATATTCACAGCACAAAATAAAAGAAATATGTATGTTTTAATTACTGCGTGGGTGTTAAAAAACGAGACATGGCCCAGATCTTCTCTTAAGCGCTTCAACCATGACGACTAACAACGCCTTCCTCCATGGAAGACTTTGGGCTTCGAGATTTCCACTTTTGATAGGGTTTCTTCGTCTTCTTTAATATATATAATTTCTCAATCCTGATGCAAGCAACGTTAAGAAAAGAAGCATGTGGTAAAAAAAAATATATATATTTATAAGGATATACATTAGATGATGGATGTTCTATGGATTAACATGTCCTTTAGAGATTATAATGTGCCAGAAGAATTCTGACATCTTTGTTACAAAACCCTATCTTTCTATAGACAAATTAAAATCTTTTATTTATTTATTTATAGGTAATACTACAGGTAAAGATACTTATTTACTGTATTCATAACAACAGATAAATATGTAGCAGTAGGGTAAACACACAAGTGATAATTTTAATGACTGGTTAATAATCGATTCTGTCACAAAGAATTTACTGTTTTTTTTTTTTTTTTTTTAAATTTAGTGAAGGTCATTCTGAATAATTACAATACTTGGATCAACCATACAAAGTTTGTTGTAGAGGTCACACATAGCTTCAAATAGTTGAGTTTTTCATGTTGGTTTTCAATATTCTGCTGTGAAATAAGGGAGCTTTTGTACGTCTTCTGACATTGGGAATTTCAGAAGTACTTGGGACACTTGGGTTTTGTTGTTTATAACTTTGTACTGAAGGCAGAGTAACCGAACTTTTCTTCTACTGTCAATGGATACTATGTTCAGTTGTTTATTAAAGATTTATGTTTCGAATTTAGGATATATGCCTGTTTCCTTCAAAACTATGTACCTTGAGAATTTTAGTTGTATCATTTCTATTTTGCCACTATATTTTTTGCTTGCAGGGTTCCAGATTTCGGCACTCAAGTTTCAATTGCATTATATATCATTTTAATGTGTCTTATTTCTTGAAATCCCTTCGAATTCTTATTGTATACCTCATGTTTTTATAAACTTCGCTCCCATTTATTTTAACGTGGTGGGAAAATATTAGTTTGGTGTCAAAAGTGACCCAGAGGTCCTCCAACTATTCGATTCTTTTTAATATTGACTTGCCAATGTATATAAAACATTTATTTGCGTTGAGGTTCAGATCATTGAGTTGACACCATTTGGAAGCCGTATTTATATAGTTTTGTAAAGATACCGAGTCGTTGTCGTTACTAATCCATCTTTAGAATTTTAGGTCATCTGCATATAGTAGAAGGCTGAATGAATTTTGCAATCAATTAGAAATATCATAAATTAAAATTAAAAAATAAAAGTGGACAAAGGTTTGAGCCCTGAGAGCACTGAGTAATCGTCAGTTTGTATACCTCGGTATGACAAACTTTGCCGATGATCTTTAGATATGAAGAGAAGAAATCAAGTGCCAAATCTGAGAGGTTTGGGAAATAATGTCGTAGAGTTCATCAGTATCACTTTTAGATGAACGGTTTGATTGTGAAATCCTAATAACAGACAGATCTCAGTTTCAGAACTCTCAGCTTGTAATCCCACATTTTTTGTCAACTTCACAATGTAAATACCGAGATGCTTTTCATTTGGACCTTCCTACTATATCTAGAAGACTGTAAGTAAATAAATTCGGTAACATTTAATTTTTTGTATTAATTATTGCTCTATAAATGTGATTTGCTTCGGTGCGCATGCAATTCGAAAATGCAATGAAATGAAATCTTTCAGGTTTACGTCCCACGGTTATGCCGGTTAGGCTAAAGGAGACGGTGATTAGAAGAAATGAATGAAATGTGGAATGAAGAAAGTGGAAGGAAACGGGAGAGCCCCGAGAAAACCCACGAGCACGGTATTTGTCCACCACAAAGTCCACACGGCGCGAGTTGGGATCGAACCAGGGACTCCAAGCACCGGTAGTGAACGCTCTACCACTGAGCCACCGCGTCCTCCGCATGCAATTCGAGTTCGATTTCCTATTTCCGTCGACGGCATGACGTCATGCGTCCTCCTACCATTTCAGATCCATTTTTACCCCCGGTAATGACCCACCAATATGAGGCAAGTAAGAAGTGGAGATCTGTGAATCGAGGAATAAGGGCATTAGACCCACTATACATCACCCGTTCGATGTGCTCATCTCAACAATCAGTTCTTCATATAATGAAAAGCGATGGTTATTTTGTAAATTTAAATTTATAATACGGCGTTTTTGTAGTGTAAACAAATAATAGTGTATTTTAATGAACGACATATTTATAGTACACTTTATTTCTTATTCGTATTAGTGATATTAAAATTATTCGAAAATTCGTTATTTGAATAATTTTATATTGTTATTCGATTATACGAATATTCATTTTCCATATTCGAATAATTATTCTAATTCAAGCAATTATTCTAATTATTATTCAAATTTTCAAATAACGAATATTTGAAAAATCCGTTATTCGAATTTTAAGAATACTAACTTATACATCTGAAGAAAAAAATTAATAAGATGTTAGAAAGACAAAAGCCATAGTGATTGGAACAAAGCGGTTGGTTTCAAATATAGAAGTAGGAGGGGAGAAAAATAGAACTTAGTTTTCGATACCTGGGTAGTATTATTAGTGATAATATGAAATGTGAACGTGTAATAAAAGCAAGAATAAGAATGGCGAAAGAAGCCTTTAGTAGGAAGAAAATACTATTTTGTGCGGCCTTGAATAAAGAGTTGAGAAAGACTCATAAAATGATTCGTGTGGAGTATTATATTTTATGGGGCAGAAACATGGATACTACGCAAAAATTATGAAAAACGACTGGAATTTTTCGAAATGTGGGTGTGGAGAAGAATGGAGAGAATTAGCTGGGTCAACCGGAAAACTAATGAGAGAGTCTTTGAAATAGTGTGGGAGAAAAGAACAATTTTAGATATTATTAAGAAGGGGAAGAGAAACTGGTTGGGACAGTGACTATGAGGGACATGCTAGAGGATAAGTGGAAGGAAAGAGAGAGTGGGCGAAGAAAACTACAATTAATGGATAATATCAACAGAAAAATCATACGTAAAGACGAAAAGGTTAGCGGAACACCGTGAGGCATGGAAGTTTCTTATTGCAGCAAGTGACCTGCCAATAATGGCAGAAAATCTATGATGATCATCTTGCACATGCCAAACATTCCTGTCGTTTGAGGAAGCAACAGATGGGTAAGTTCAAAAATTACTTATGGAAAGAAGATAAAAGCATACTGAAGATTTATTTCAACATAATTATGATTAACTTACATGGTGCGTTGTATTAGGTGTAGCTTTAGTACGTTACAAATTATGCCATGAATAAACAAGTTAATAATTACTGCTGTTAAATTGCTCGAATATTCATTGAGTAAGAGTGCTTAATCAAATAATTATTTGGATGATTATTCAAATAATTGTTCGAATAACGAATAATTTTTCGAATAAAGAATAATTGTTCAAATAACAAATAATTATTCGATCAATTCTTCTGATATTCGAATATTCTAATACACGAATATTCGTTTTCAATACTCTATGAATTATTCGAATAATTATTTATTACCCGAATAATTAATCAAACAACTATTAGACTAATGAATAATCGGAGAATTTATTATTTGAATAATGAATATTCGAATTTTAACAGAAATATTAATAATATACAAACTTTGGTTATTTGAAATTAGTTTTCAGTTTGGTTTCAACTACTCTGGTAGTTTTGTAGTCTGATATTTTTGTTTACTGTGACGCACCTAAAACCTCAATACTAAATTTCAAAATTATCACAACGTATTTGAAATACAGAAAAAATCTGATCGCTAAACTGGCAGCGACTCGAATTTTAATTTCTCGCTTGTCAAACAGATGTATTGAAGGTCAGAATTTTTGCTTATATCCTATCATATCAAGAAGCGTTTTGCGTCACGTCAGTGTGCCGCGGCACACCGGTTGAAAATTTGCTGCTTCACGGGGTGCTGCAGAATACCGCTAATAAGACTCCCCCCATATCTCAACATTCCTCATAACTCAACAATCACATTTCTTAAATCACCAAGTGATTTCTGCTGGTAAACAGAATATTAGCTTTTATAAAATGTGACGATTTAGTAATAGCTGGGCTAACATCGCTTATACAACGCAAATGAAGACGAAATGATTATGAAAGTCTAGCATCACGAGATTTTTTCTCTAAAGAACTACTCATTGCTTCAATTTTGTACGTATTAAAAAAAATATTTTTTGTAGGATATGTAGTACATTTATGGTTCCTGTTGTAATAAAACTTTGATTAGAGTACCGGTAACATGTAGTAAAATATGTGAGTTTTGAATAATCCACCCTTTATTCTATAAAAATTTGTATATAACTTTTAAACGTAAAGATTACCTGAACTATCTGATCTAATTACAATAACTACTATTTCCTGTGATTAAAATAATAACAGATGAACAGCAAATGACTAACTAAATAGCCTATCTCTTTTGAACACCGCATTATTCTCTAATTTCAATTCAACCACCTTCTCTCTCTCAACACTTAGGATCTCAGTATAAAGCTATTCCCTTTATTTAGGACATGATAGTAAGACTCATGGGCAATGTGGAAATAGTACTTAATGATTTGTTGATTTCGGCACTCCGGAGGGATGTAGTTAACACCATGATTCAGCCGTCTTTAACTTTAGGGTTTCTCATAGTAGTTTTTTTTTTTTTTTTTTTTCGGAGGCTAAGTGAAGCACTAACAAGGGACATATGCAAACCGTTACAGCTAGATATTTATGAAAATTGGTACCCTGTCTGATTGTGGATCGCTAATCATCATAGTGATAGTCACTCGGTGCGGAAATGAACTATTTATCCGCTACGTATAATACATACACCAACCAGTGACTGAGTGAGGCTATGACGAGTTGTACCCCAAACCCGCCGAGAAAAAGACAGAAAATGAAAAATGTATGCATGTAACCTGAAACCTACGGGAGGGGGACATGTGATCACAGTAGTAGTGTCGCATAAGTAGGTTTGCCATCCCAACAAAACTTAGTTTTTCAAATTGAACGTATACCATTTTATGACATTAAAACAATTGGGATAAAACGAACAAGAAAATAAACAAAAGGCTGGTTATCAGTTTGCCAAATAAGGAAGATACGAGGCTCTAAATTTGAGAAATTACGTCCGTAAAATGAAACGATAAATGTACAACAACAACAACAACAACAAGACTACAGAAGGGGCAAATGTTCAGTAGGGAGTAAACTACAGCATGCACAGTGTCCAGTGACTAACGGGCTTGAAACGTCATATCGAGCGTGCGGCTAAGGCGAGAAATGTACGTATTTTGCCATACTATCTATGGTTTTTCTGCTGTATGTACTGGTGAATTATGTTAAAATATTTTGCGCCTGTATATTAATGGTAACCTGAATGCAGTGTGTTTTGTCTTCATCGTTGTCTCACACGCTAACATTTAATGTACTCTCGAATGACACTTATCACAAGTCATTAATCTTTGTGAATCGATTCTGACGTACTTTCTTGTCACAAATTTGTTACCTTTCGTGTCACAACTTTTCTGTAATCTTTTCAGGAGCTGCGACGTCGTTTCTGTGGTTTAGAAGGCATACAGGATTTTATACAGTGTTGCAACCTCAAGACAGTTCGTTGGGAACGGTTCGAGATATTGATTCCACACAAACGCCATTGGAATTGCTGCGCTACAGGAAGATTTGCTGTTCACATTTTCGCATTATGGGATTTCTCCTTTTTCCTATGCCTACTCCAACATGTGGCCTCTTTTGGGTGAATCTTGTATCAAGCCCGTTGGTCACTGGATGCTGTCGTTTACTTCCTACATTTGTTCCTTCTACAGCCTTGTTGTTGTTGTGCATTTATTCGTTTCTCTGTACGGACTCCATAATTTCTCAAATTTAGAGCCTCATATCTCCTTTATTTGGCAACACTGATAACCCAGCTCTTGCTTATTTTCTTTCACGTTTTATGCCAATTGTTTTAATGCCATAAAATGGTATACGTTCTATTTGAAAAACTACAAGTGTTGTTGGGATAGCAAAACTGCTTATGTGACACTACTACCGTGTTCTTGGTTACATATCCCCCTCCCGTAGGTATCAAGTTGCCTACATTTTTCATTTTCTGCATTTTTTTCGGCGGTTTTCGGGCATAACTCGTCACAGCCTCACTCAGTCACTGCTAGGTAACGGGTAAACTAGGCATTCCTGCACCAAGTGACTATCACCACGATGATTAGCGATCCACAATTAGACAGGGTACCAATTTTCATAAATATCTAGCTGTCACGGTTCGCATACGTCTCTTGTAAGCCACATTGGAAGGAAGGTGAAAGGAGAAATAAATCTCACTCCCACCGAGGGTTGAGCCCAGGTCTCTGGTTGTTGGGTAAGCGTCTTATACGCTACACCACTACGGCTGTCACTTCGTGATATGGGTAGGCCTGTATAAAACTATATAGGCCGTGTAAAACAGTTTGTCTAGACTTCAATAAATATACGAGAATCTTTCAACTGTTCGAGAGAGAGAAAAAGAGAGCATAATGAATTCTTGTCATTATCATTTGCGCAGTCACGGAACAATGTTTATCCTGCGTTGTTTGTCGACACCAAATGATTCAACATTTCTTTCCTCTATCAAGAGTGAGAGTACACAATTGAAGCTTTAGGCCTACACCTAAGTTTACATTGTAAAGAGCCTTAGAAAATATTTACTTACATTGTTTATTATTGTTTATGTTAATTAATGGAGTGACCAACATGAAAGTAAAGACGTTAAAAGGGAGAGAATTTGACGAAGCAAGTGAATCTAGAGAACATTTGTTTACCAATATTCTTATTATTGGAATGAAAATAATCTGCTACTCATCTTTGTATTATAAAATTCAAGCAATGGCAGTGCTAAATATCAAAATCTAGGTCTGTAATATAATATTACAATGTAATGCAATGCTGTATGTATAATATTGGAAAAGCGATTAGGATTTATCCTTTAGTTTACGAAATACGGCATCAACTTGTAACACTTATTCGGTCAAATTGCAGCAAATCACAGTAATTTTTCTTTCATGAAATCGTCATTAAATTGTAGAACAGCAAAACAATAAAAAACGGTTGCTATGAAAATTACTATAAGTATTTTCTATTGATTCACAATCAATACTAATATCGACATCATTATTCTCAGTACAGAATTTTCCCATAATCTCGTATGTGAAACTTAAGTTCTGTCCTTGCCTTCTGTCAGAACATCATTCCTAGTAGGTAGATATCAAATTGTTTGTCTCATATGGTGATAAACTACTTCTTATATTTGATTTTTGAGAGAACATGCTGCTGTAAACCTTTAAAGAAAAGGAAAGGAAAGCGAACCAAATTTACAGCATTGTTTGGAAATGGAATATTTATATATAAGAACGTATTATTCATTATTGCTTCTTTATTGTTGCAGATATTTCGTAACTTGAAATTTTAAAATATCATTTAATCCTTTCGACATACTAAACATGCCAAACATGCATACAAATTACCTACATTTGTTTTAAAAGTACAAGAAATTTGTTTCTTTGTTCGTTATTTAGTGATCTTCCTTCTTAGTGAAAGGTTGGATACAGTTTTCGAAAAAGAAAGCGTATTTTTAAAAACCTGAGTGCAATATATCATTTCAATTGTTTTCCATTTTAAAATTAGAACGAAAAATAACAATGATTTACCACGGGGAAAACCAGTGATCGAGGTATCTTCTCTATGAGATCAGTAACCACTTAAAAAAAAAAAAATACCACGGTATTTTATATTTACAAATAACAATATTTATGAGTGTGCCGCGAGAATTTAAGTTACACCCGTAGTGTGCCGCAAGTTGAAAAAGGTCGGGAAACGCTGCCTTAGAGAGTCAGAGTCTATCACCAACCGGCTTGTGGAACTCATGTTTTTGGGGTGATATGTGATCACATCCGCTCCCCTCGCTAGTAATGCTGGCTTTCTAGATCAGAGCTCGCAACTTCTTTCTTTCAAGTAATTTTCCAACTGTTCTCTCGATGCTGGGTGGACACCACAATGCCAATATCTGGTGAGTAAGAATGGCCACCCATATTTCCTCTAACCAAACTCTGTATTACCTGAGTTCGCTGATATCACGAAAAGCGCGGTGTTCCAATGCGGCTAGAGCGTTGGCACAAAGTATTAATCACATTGTTATTCAATTTGCAAGAAGTTTGTATCTTTCCGTAACTATACATATCAAGACTCTACGTTAGCTGTAGGTATGCAATTATTATTACTATTACTATTATTTATAATAATGTTATAAATAATAATAGTAGTTAACTCGCTTAATACACATGATGTTAATTTGACGAACCACATTACGTTTGTAGCAATGAAGAAATTTACGTCAACCATTACTACTTTGAAATTCTTTATTTGTAGTAGTTCTGACATGTAATTGTCTTAAAATAAAATTATGAATGTGCGAAACACGTCTTTCAACTACTTACTTCATACAAATTTTACGACGTCAACTTTTTTTTCCATTTGCTATATAAAGAAAGAAACTTTTTTTAACTTTCTTTTTAAGATATCCTTCTCCCTCTATGTGTCGAGTACGTGTAGGAATGTCATTACATGTTGTTCCTTTTAGCACAATGTTGGTGAATTTTATTTTCGCTATTAAATTAATTCTTAAACAGATTAGCGAAAATGAAGGCTAAAGCAAAAAAAAAAAAAAAAAAAAAGTATGATGGACACATTACAAAATATTGAAAATTTCTAGTGCTAGGATTAAAGATGTTATATTATAATCAATTGAAATTACAGAGAATACTGAAGGCAAAATATGATGATAGAAACAGTTGTCTCTGAATCTATATATTAATAGCGGTGTCTGTGAACAAAAAACTTCAGATCCAAATTGAAAGTGACTATGTTTGTGACTCAATCTCTTGAACCACCCGACCAATCTCGATCAAATATTTTGACGTAGATGCAGTTCTGGCATGGGAGGTTTTTAGCTATTCAATTCGACGATAGAACTTAGGGGAGGGGAAGGAGAGGAATTATAAAAAAAAAGTAAATAAATAAAACTTAATAACCCTTGAACCAAACGACCAATCTCGATCGAAGTTTCAACATAGATGACGTTCGTGCCATGGGATGAATTTTACCATTTCACTTTGACGGAATAACGTAGGGGATAGGGAGGAGGGGGAGATATACAAAAATCAATAAATATAAAAATAAAAGTGATCGTGTTCGTGTGTTAATAACTATTGAACCACCCAATCGATCTCAATCAAATTTTCAACATAGATGAAGTTCGAACCTGGGAAGTTTTTTATTATTTCATTTTGATGGTAGAACTGAGGGGAAGGGAGGAGGGTAAATATATGAAAATGAATAAAACTTAATACTCTTGAACCACCTGACCGATCTTGATCAAGTTTTCAACATAGATGACGTTCAAGCTGAAAAGTTTGTTTAAAAAATATTTTTACTTTGACGGAAGAACCTAGGGGAGGGGGAGGGGAGATGAATATATACAAATAAATAGAATTTAACTCTTGAACCACCTAACCGATCTCGATCAAATTTTCAACATACATGACATTCGGACCTGGGATAATTTTTATCATGCCGTGCCCCGCAACGTGGGGAGGGGCAGGCCCGTATTCAGGGGGTTCTAGGGGGCCCGGATCCCTAAAGTTTAGCTGACCCCCCTAAATTTTTTTATGGTAGGCTTGCAAATGAACTATAATAGGGTGATAACTATAATATGATTGGGTCGGGCCCCCCCTAACTTCTACCGGGCCCTACCCTACATTTTTGGGCTGGCTACCGATTTGGAGAGGGGAGAAGGATATATAAAAATCATCGAAAATGACCAATATCAAAGAGCGGTTTAATATTAGTAAAAACGAAGCATATTATTATGTTGTTTTTTTTTTAATTTAACCCAGCGAAATCGGGGTGCGTCTTAGATTCGAGGACGTCTTAAATTCCAGTAATTATCGAGAAATTACTAATTAAAGATATTATTAACGTGTTATTAAAACTACTTTGCTAGCTATACATATTTTTAATTTTGTATCATATTCAATCATTCAGACAACAATAGTGTCCTGCGCTTGCACAGGACGTGCGGGTTTGCTAGTATTTGTAAACAATGAAACAGACTAGTGTTCATAGCAGACATAAGTTAATGATGTAAAAATAATACCCTTGCCTTTGAAGTAGGTAATTGAATAAACATGTATTAGTAGCAGAGATAAAGAAAAACTAATAAAGTAAATGTATAAAAATATTTGTCCCTGAACAAGATAATGTATTTTTCGCGTAACTGACTTGTCGCTCCCGTATCTTAGCTTGCCACTTGCTTAGATTGAGCTCAGGGAACTTTCCCTCAAGTCTTGCCTAGTAGTACAGTTAATTCACTTGCAGCAAGTTTGTTGTAAGCTAAATAGTTTCCATCAAATTTAAATTTCGATTTGAATAGTTCTTGAAAGGTTAGGTTTAAAGGTTTAGTTCGTATATGTAAAAGTTTGTTTTTCAGACTGCTTTTCTCAATTAATTCAAACTGGTGAAGTTATATGGGACAGTATTTATTTGCAATATTATAGATTAATATTTTTAGGTAATGCAATGTTACAGAAAATGGGAGACTATTAAAGGCTCAAAAAATTTCGTAAAATATTTTTGGACAAAATAGATAATTTTTACCTGTGGATTATATATCATCAAGGACAGCATGTCTCATATTATGTTGTCAATAACCTTAGAGTAAATTCTACCTAGATATTTAAGTAAACTTTTTAGCAGCATATTCGGAATTATAGTTTCTACTATGCTAAATTTATTGTCAAATGAACATATATACGAGGTGAGCATATTCTTCTATTGATAACTGTATCAATTACACATTAGAAAGATTGGTTATCTAATTTATTGTTCTTTCTTTTCATTTGTATCTTATTAACACAATTTTAAATGTTGTCTTTTAAGCTGCATCACTGTTGAGTAACGATTAGTTACCTGCAATAAAGAAAAACATGTAAGTAGTTTGTAAGAAAATTTTCATTACAATAATTTGTTTAATACTACGAGTCTTCTGGATTAATGTTCATAAAACTTTAACATGATTATGCTTGTGTTAGAGTAATATATTGCTGTCATATCAGTCTTAAAAAAAAAAGACAAAAGAAAAAACGTGACCTTTCATCGTTAAGCAGTACAACGCAGATTATATTATAGTACATGGTTTTGGTACATACCGAATACAAAACAAGCTTTGGAAAGGGCGCTGCATAACAAGAAGTGTAGATGCATACTTACATATGCTGAAGACGAAACGTGTGCATTTTGAAACAAGTTCCTTCTTGTTACCCAGAATGGAAATTTACTGTAATTTCATATACAAATGTGTTCCAACTAATAAGCACAGTTCACCACAATTGGCCCCAATGGTCTTAAATAACGTGAATAATAAATTATTTTATTAATAGAACTGGTCGAATAGATTCATTATTTTCTTTGCAATTTCTGCAATTCGAGCAGGTTCGTATACAAAAATTATTACTTTTATAATGTGTTTATTACAAGTAAGTCGATTTTTTTTTTGCTACAAATTGGTTCATTTTTTACATTAAATATACGAACCAATATCTCTGGCTAATTTATTCACATCAAATATGAAGTTATGAACTCAAAAATGGAGTTTATCTATTGCCCTACATGTACCAGGAACCTACATCTCAGACATGTAGTTATTATTTTTAACAAAATTAAAACTGATAATTGAAACGAGCATAAGTGAGCTTATATCATTTGATTCAACGTGTATTAGTATGTGTGTGTTTGATCCATAGTAACTTTCGTGAAATTTAACCGATATAAATAAAACGTGCCTTCGTTGAGGCTTAAAAAATAAGTTTAACACATAGTGTTTTTGTAGGTTAACATAAACATTTGTGTTTTCGTTTACTATCACTCATGAACGGTCTTTCAATACACAAAAAAACAACTTCTACACGCAAGACACATTTCGTACAATGATTTTTTTTTATTTTTTATTTTGATACAAAATATTTTCATTACTTCTTTTCCCTGTACAGTACTACACTTTCACCATTCAAAACGCAGATAAACGAACATAAAAAAGAAAGAAAGAAGTAGAAACTTGTGTACAGTGTTTAGTTTGGTAGCTTCTTTTTCTTTATTTTTCTTTACTGTTTTCTTTTTCATTTTTTTCGTTAACTGGAAGTAACATCTTTTTGACTGCTGATGGACAGGACAACTCACGATGTTCCTTTGCTACTGTATACAGCTAGCTAAAATCTTTCACAACTAGTTTTTTTCGGAAGGTGTTGTTCTTTTTTTCAGTTTTTTTTTTCTAAAAAGCTTGCTCTTCCTGAAGCGACCCAAATCAGCAACCAAAGGGAGAACATATTTTCCATTTTGGTATTGCATGGATATGATGTACGAGTTTGGCACGATTTTACGTTACAACAGCGTTGGAAATTTATGACACGCACACATTTATATATATATATATATATATATAAACAAACTTACACGGTATAATATTAAACCGACACTTTCCACTTTTCAGTACAGTACTTAAGTTACTAGTCTTCGCAAGCAAATAATTTCACACCGGTACTTACACGTGTTTAGTTTTTAGTTTTCTTATTTCATTTGTGTACATAGGCCAACGAAATCTATTCGGCACATGAAAAAATAATTAAATGATTTGTACAATAAACACAATCCAAAAGAAAAATTATTTTCAAACAATAATCCGCACTATTAATATGTTCCTACAACTTGAAAGGTTTACCCCTAAACATCAATTCACAATTTTTTATTGACAGTCTATTAAACTTGGAAGGAAATGTGATTCCCGAACTACAGTTCAAATTGTGTTAATCTCCCTATAAAAACTTGAAGGAGATGCAATGTATAATCTATAGATCGCACTGTGTTATTCTGTCTACAGATACAATTTCTTGGAGATACAATTTCTAAACCCCAGTTAACACTGTGTTGTCTATCAAAACTTGAAGGAAAAGCCATTCTCAAACAAGTTAGTATTGTGTTAATCGGTCATTAAAACTGAACTACATTGTAGTTTTGAGTAAAATTTCTCTCGATTATAAGTGTTCTTGAATTTCCGAAATGTGTTCATAAAATACTCTTCTGAACATCAGGGCCAGACAAAATTCTAGCAGAAGTTTTACCAGACTCTTTTTACCCACAGTTGTGAAAACATTAGTCTAATAAAATCGCAGAAGGTGGGATCTTCTTTCCTTCCATTTGGACGAAGATAGGGTTGAAGTCACAATCCCCTGATAGATCTGGTATCAAACATAAGGAAATCTCATCCAGATCCACAATTTGTTTATTACTACAAAGCTACTGTAATTTGAACTTTCTTCCAGAAAAAAAATGGTAAAGAGAATTGTATACGTTATTAAAATATAGTTAACAAAAAAGTGTAATATCGTAGTTAAACGTTTAATGTTTCTGTCTTAGGTACTGAATACCCGGGTTCCACTCCTGGTTGTATTCAGGTGGATCGAATTTCACGTTAAGCTGTAGATTCACATCGTCGATAGCTTTAAAGTTACACTTCAAAATTACCAACTAACTATGAAAAGGACTTATTTCAAATACAACTTCTAAATTTGTTAATGAATATTTAAATTTTTCAAGTTATTGTCCTCCTCAGTGTTTTCGAATTACAAAAGTCTTAAAACCAAATTTAATTTCGTTAAAAATTTACCTACGCATGCTCATACATTTATATCGTGGTATTTGTTAGAATTGCTGAAAGGCGAGTCGGATAAAACCGAGAACATACCGATAGAGTATCTCAGGAGCGAAGGACTAAAATAAAATAAGAAAGAAAAAAATCCTTGCAACAGACCATACACATTAGTGTATATTTGAGAAAAGGATCTGACTACTTGATACGAGTTGGGTTGTACACTCTTTATGCGCCCAATGTTAAATGCAATGTTGCCATTTACCTGGATAAACCTAAGTGAATGAAGTTACTCTCTTTTACGCTAACGTGTCGATGGCGAACCCTCGTGTTAAACAGTAACTTCATTCACTTATGTTGTGGGTCCAGGTAAATGGTAACGTTGCATTTTAATTTAACATTGGCCGCATAAAGAGTGTACAGCCCAAACGGTTCGTCCGAGACGGTTTCCCCTCTTACATTTTGTTGTAACTCTGATAATAAGAAAGTTACCCCATGTCAGAGGACTTTTGAGACACCTTGATTGTTTTTCCTTTAAATAATATAATTGAGTTTACGTAAATCCTGGGACCGAGCACTGTTCCCTAACCATAAATATAATAATATTGTCCAACTTTATTTTTTAACTTTTATTGGAATATTAAATCTTTGAAAAATATTACTTTGAGAGATTAACGTCGAAAAGTGACAGACTTCTTTTACTCGCAATTTTAAACTTAAGTTCATGTAACATTTTTCCATTTATAACAGTAAATCAAGGACTTATATAAATTTTACACAATACCAATACGTATGGAAATAGGTTGAAATAACTGCACGTTTAAAGCTGAAACATTCTTTATTAAACACAAAACAGTGTGTATAGCTAAATAGAGCTTCAGATATAAACCATAAATACAAGAATGTAAGCATGTCACTAACAGTTCAAGAGCGATGTTCTAATCGCCGACATGAGTTTTCCGTTTTTATTCAAGTATACTCAGTTGTTTTAAAATCAAATACTGAAAAAAACTTACCTCACATACATACATTTTCAACAATCTTTCACAACAACTTCCCGATACTGTTATTAATCGCAAGTCATAAGACCTATTGGGGAAACTTCAAAGACAGTACACGCCATTTGTCATAAAAATTGACAATTTTTGGGAAATCACCCGTATTTTTCTTTTCTTTCCTTTTTTCTTTTTCATCTTTTCTTTCTTTCTTTCTCTTTTCTTTTCTTTCTTTCTTTCTGTTTTTTGAAAAGAAGACTAGTTCGCTCCTCAATGTCTCCGACTGATTTCAACCACAATCAGCTGAGGTAATTGGGAGGTCCTAATTGATATTACAAGTAACATGTAACTCAGAATATTCTACCCAAGGAAGATGGCGTTCCGGTAAAGGATGGAAGGGCAGATGTGTATTTACTTGGTAATTGATGATAGGAAAATCTAAATTCGAAAAGAACATATTTAACAACTTGAGAAAAAACTGATGAGGCACATGAAATGGAAATAAATTGAAATAAATGTTATAAAGATAAAAGTAATACTTGGGAAAATAGAAACTATGTCAATCCTTAAATTTGGAGAAGATCCAATTAATTATTCGATAGTTAATAGAACTATTAGTGTGGACGAGATGGATTATCTTTGAAATGTATTGTCCTTTCTATTTTAATTTTTCAATAGGACTGTAATAAATAAATACCAAAGAGCAATGACTTCAGTGTTACCTCTCCTGGACCGGTTGTCATGTCCCCTCTTGCCTAAACTTGGGTTCAACTGTCATCCGGTATGTTACAAATCAGCGTAGCAATCCCGAAAACTACGGGTTCGACACTAATAACGGTCATTTTGGACATGTTGTTTTTCCTACCCAACCTCTGTGACGATGAGGGATAAAATTGTATTTGAATGGCATCGGAAGGTGTTACTATTCATCTCAGCAATCTCGAAAATTATGAATTTGACACTAATATCCGGCGTCCTGTGTAATTATTAAAACTTTATTCATACATTATGATCCCCAAAATCCCTCTCTGTGTCGAAATTCGAGAAAGGGCTTCGTAGAAGATTAGATCTGATGAAGATATCACTAGATCACCGTGTGTATCTTTGGTGGCTCTAGGACATTATTTCCTATGCGAGAAGCTGCTGATAGACTCACAGACATACTCATTATTTTTACTATTTCTAAAGATAATGATAGTAACAAGTAATGGAGAAGATTCCCGAAAAACACAAACTCAGTGTTAGATTCTTTGTTGGTAACACAGAAGCTGTAAAAGAGTAAGCAATGCATTTTTTACATAAACTTTGTTATAGTGCTAAAACGTCGTGTACATATTATTCTCTCGAAAGCATCTTACTTTAACATAAGATAGGCATCTTTTCCCCTTTTCAACATAATACACCAGTTAGTATATTACGATTCTTATTCGTTCCTTTACTGTTTTCTTTGAATATTGGATCAAACAGTCTTATCTTTGAATGGTTAAAGCCGAACCTTGTAAGTAGGATGCCTTTCAAACATTTTTTTTTTTTTAAATATTAAATGTTATACATGAAAACAATTACTGTAAAAGAGTGTACACTACTTCAAATTTTCTCTCGTTCTTTGTTCACTTTTTGACGTATACGTTTTCTCCTCTCATCCTTAATAAAACGTACTGTACTACATCTATCAAACATTTAGAATTACTTTTGCAAATTTATGCCATTTTAGACAACTTGTCCAGATAGAGATCCTTCTCCAGTTCATGGTATTATCGAGTGATTTGCTTCAAGTGTAAATACCTATGTAGATTAGTTAGCCATCACATTTGTCTAACTCCATTCTACTTTTAGAGAGATAGTGATAATCAAAGCATTTACATGTAAGAAAACACGAAATGAGTTTCGTTTCATACTGTGAAACCACGGTGAACTACAAACTATCAGTGTCCAATATCGAGACCGGAAATAAATTTACAACTTCCGGTTTCAACAGAGATAGGGTATAAAGAAAATTCATTCTTGGAACGAACAGTCCATTAAAAAAAACAAAAAAAAAAAAACACTATTGAATCTATATTAGCAATTCGATTCTTGACCTGATAAAATTGGAATGGAATGAAGTTCGAAGGTGGATTCTTAAAAGCGTAATCCTGTAGAAACATAATTCACACTGTTTTCGAAGATTTTGCTTTGACATTTATCGTCAGATTCACGGACAGTCAGGAACAAATATATGCATAGGGGAGGTCTAAAATATACACGCTCTTTGGAGTGTATTCAAGGTTAAAATAACTACAAACTTTTAAACATATCAATGCAGCATTATGTATATCAAAAGGAAGTTAAAATTATTTTGCAAGATAATTCGACTTTGGTGGAGAATTTGCTGAACGTAATTATATAATAATCATTAAAAATATTTTGTGTACTGACCTTCCATACAAACTTTAATGTAAACAAAGTAGGAGTACTATTATTTGCATAATTTCAATTAAAATGTTTAAGAGCTGGAGTTGCAACATTGTTATATGCAACTCCGTGTTAGTATTCAGGGTCACTTCAATTACCAAACACGGAAGCAAAGTCAAACCCATTTTGTTGTCGTCCCTTGTGTGAAGTTCATCAAACAGCAGCGACCTTCAACAAACGTATCATCAAGATTCGAGGCAAAACCAACCCAAAAACAGTTCACAACAAAATAAGTACTGTAATCAAAGGGTCTATTTGCTCTCCAGGGCAGAGCTACCTACTCGTTCGGAAGGACCGATGACCTTATAGATGACCATATCGCTTCGAGACTTACCACGTTGTTATTCGGACATTATTTGTGTTTCAAAAAAACAAGTTCAATTATCCATATAGTTGCTACGTAATGTTCAAACATTTTCTTTATTGCAGTGATTGATGCGTCCGAGTATCTACTTAGTACTATAAAAAAATAGACGAAAAATGCTATAATGACATGCAAAAAGAGAGAGAGAAAGAAAAACTCGCTGAACAGCGTTGTTAGAGATAGGTTGCATTATTGTGAAGATAATGGGTTTTTCGAGTTCACGGACATCTTAGACAAATTTTGATGGCAAATTACGAATGGAGAGTTACACAGAAATCTTTAGTTTATTGTTAGATGGTTACGTCATTAGGCTAAAGCAAACGGATGAAACACAAACGAGGATGATAATAAAATTTCTGTAAAGAATATAGTAGGATAAAACGAAAAATGCCTGAGAAAACCCGCTCACATAATGTTATTCACCGTAAGTTTTCACATTTGAGATCGATCAGTGATCCTTTCCTTTAGAAATGAGCTCTCTACTTTTGAACCATCCTGCTCCCCTTAGGAAAAATTAAGATTATGAGAATATTTAAAGGGTGGATTGAACTAGAATATATTATCATCTATACAGCAAGACATTGTTTTGTAAAACCCATATGAGTATGTTGCTAGACATACTTTGCAGCAAATACTACCAAAAATTGATCGTTTAGCATTAATTAAAAAAAGAAAGTCAGCATATCGAATAAAATCCAGTAAAAATTCTACTTGGAATCCACAAGAAATTTTAACTTCGGGACTATTAACCTTTGGCATGTAAATCAAATCAAATTAATTTTGCTTGTCTTATTGGTGGTGATTAATGTCCTTTTTATTTCAGCATCAAGGTTATATGAAATGTGGAACTAGAGCAGCCATTATCAAACGGTGCGCCACGACGAAACTATTAATATATCGAAAGAAAATTAGGATATTGAATCTAATGAATATGCGCATCCCCATTACGGAAAAATTGCTTTTCATTTTCTAAAAATAATGATAATTATTATTATTTCGTAATGAAAATCATTTTCTGAAATAACAAATGAAAAATTATTCCGTAAGAGGGATCTACATCATTTGTTAGTTTCAATATTATTATTATTATTATTATTATTATTATTAATTATTATTATTTTTTTGACATCAGTGTTTCCGTCACAACACATCGTTTGAAAATGGCTGTTCTAGGTTCACTTCTCACATAACAAGGTTGTAATGAAAAAAAATAATAATCTCTACAAAAAAAATATATATTTTATTTGTATGTCTGGCTTTAATGGTTCCCAAGTTAAAATTTCTTGTAAATTCCAGGTAGAATTTTAACTGGATTTCTCGCTCCACATTGGTTTATTCTTTTTTTTTAAAAAAAAATAATGATAAATTAACAATTTTTAGTAGTACTTAAGGAAATTACTGATTACTTCACGTACAATTTTTAGGAAATTACTGATTACTTCACACATAATGATTCTATGCTACTTAATTGCATTTCGTTTGTACATTTAAAGATTTCTTAATGATCAAAAATACCAACTAATTTGGCATTAGCTATTTAAATACGTTAAATGTTTATAGGTGTACAGTAGGATTTTAAATTACAGCAGGTGTGTCAAAACCTGAGAAAAATATTTTAAAATGCTAACCTACAGTTTAATATAGTATCCGGGTTTAAGGAGTTCTCAGCGGGATTTGAAGCCGGTCTGACAGTTCGAAAGTTAGAACGCTTACCATTTGGTACACATAAAACAAAACATACGTACAATAACAGAGGAGGAAGTTAATTTAAACATCTAATAACTAAGTTTTTAATTAAAAGTGCGATTATCATCTCAAAAGTCATGGCAACTATATTTTTTAAAATGAAAATGGGAACGAAGCATAAAATTCTGAAATATGTAAGTGAAAGATTAGTGTAAATGTTATATATAAGGAGTTTAATGAACATAGATATCGCCATCAGGAAATAGCACGAAAAAAATTGAATACAACGAATTGTTCGTTTCATACGTATTATTTTACCTTCAATTACATTACAAAGCATTATAAGTACAATTACAGTGGTGCGTAAAGCCTAGAAACATACACCACTGGCATCTCCCAAAAGATCTCCTAAATGGCAGGATCATGTCGCCACAGTAATGTAACAAGACTAGGGCCTTTGAGTCCACTAGATTCAGGTTTCTCAAGTTCGTACAAAAAGTGCAATTAGAAATTTATCTAAGAATTGGCACTTTTTACTAATGGCATGATCGTATATTTTTTTTTTATCCTGCTGTGTATTTACGACTTTTGAAAAAATATGTTTTAGCTATGAATCTAAGTAGTCACACAGATAATACTGCCAAAAGTGAATATTTAGGGAAAAAACTTTGTTAGATTTCATTTTTTTTCTTGCATGGAATAAAAGTAACATACATGACACATGTTCCAAATATTTGAACTACAAATTTTTAAATTTAAGTATATCTAATTTCGATATGGCGATTAAGAAATTTCAAAATTCTGTTAAAGGTATGTTAGCTACTTTTAAAAAAAATTAAAAACAACTGTTAGTAAGTTGTTTAACAAAGAATACCCAAAATATTTTATGGAAAATGGGAATGGCCACATTCACTAAAATTAATGTTTGTAGTATTTAAGACGCTACTGGCCAAAAACTCAGATTTTTTTTGTTGCTGTTATTATGCTAGAATCTGTTGAAATACTGTAATGAAAAATTGATTTAGATCAAGAATTATTATGTGAGAGAATCTGATCAGAAATTACAAGTAGGACTAAACTTACTTTTTTTAAAAAAAAATGACTGTCAACATGTAGTTGTATTCAAAATCGCACAAGTCAGACATTTTGACAGGGAGTAAAAGAGAAACTGACAGTTTCTGAGCTTTGCCCATTTGAACTTATGACCAGAACCTCCGGAATTACTGCTACTACCACTAATAATAATAATTTTATTGAATTTGGCAAATCTAATTTTCTTAAGAGGACTACGAAATTCTCTGAGAAAGTAAGCATTTCTGGATCCGTATTTACATAATTTATTTAAAGAATTCGAATTATCTATATGTTAGAAATCCATTTCTGAACTTGTGCCGTCTCCTTCAAATATCCTATAGCTACCACAGAACTGAAAATTATTTTCATGGATAAGATCAACCATTCATAAAGAAATGATTGTCAATGGTATAATTTCGTAAAGAGCTTTTAATACATCTTCATCTGTAACGGAGCATTGCAGGACAATTGAAAAACCATTTAAGCAAGAAAAGATAAACAATTATAAACAATCCAAAAACACGCTGACTATTAATAAAAGTGAGACGACAATATTTAAAGAGAATATATCACGATACAGAAACACTTTAAGGCACGCTCAACGTGGTGTTATACTGACCTGAATTCGTTGGAAAGTAATAACAGAATAAGGTATGGAGATATCAATATATTTAGAAATAAGTCAATGTTGATTTAGCCCAGCCATACATGCTGTTTTTTGAAATTGTTAAAATGCATTTCTAGGCTTAACGGTCTATTGGTTCAACATGCCTTTAGTATTATTTAAAAGTCTGAGCACTGTACCTTTCTCCCTGCGAGTACACCCAGAGGCGTGGGAAAACTGATAAACTGCCTATCTGCCTTAAAAATATTGCATTCCAGTTCTTTCTGAAGAAAATACCCTTTAGTTCAAAGCCAACATACGAAAGTCAGTTTTTTTTTTTTTTTTTTTTTTTTTTTTTTACGAAAATGGAAACGAATCGGGAAATTCTGAAATATGCAAATGGAAGGTTAGGATATGCAAACCTTACATAAAAGGGATATCCCCATCAGGATATAACACGAGAAAAAACTAAGAACAAGAATTGTTCATTTCATACATGCTTTTGCCTTTAATTACAATATTACAAACCATTATAAGTACGATTACAATTATGCCCAAAGACCAGAAACACATACTAGTGGCATCTTCAAAGTAGTCTTACAAAGAATCAACCACACATTACCAATGATGTGGAAGGCGCAAAATACCCGTGGCTCACTATGAGAGAATCGTCTGATTTCATGGCTCATTGCTGTGGCAATGGATTAACGTGTCCAAAAGTGTGTTTCACGCATTGGTTCATTTAGTTTTGGTATGAGATCGAAATTGCAACATGATAAGTTGTGTCGAATATGGTGGATGCTCTAGTACTTCCCATACCGATCGCGCGAGAAGATTCTGCATGCAGGCTGTCGTATCGACTGTCGGTTTGCCATGAAAAATGAGTACATGAAAGATGAGTAGACGTTTAGAGCGCTTCTCTCGAACAACTTGACGTAATTATGCCCTCATATGTCCTGGTCACTAGAAAAATTACTTCAAAGTTAGAGTCTTTGAAGTACTGCTTATGTCTATACTAAAAGTACCATGTTTGGAAACATTTTAAATTGCACTTTTTATACTAATTTGGGGATTCTGAATTCAATGAAACTTTTTAAAACTTATCCATAAATGGCATCATGAGAAAAATGACCTCAAAGTTGGAGTCTTTGAAGTACCGCTTTTGACTTGTGACAACATGAACAGATATATTTAATAGTTCCAAAAAATATAATTAGAATTGAAACGTAGACACTTCTTTTTTATTTGATTCTGATTTTGAGTTTGTCTCTTGCAACAGTGAATTTATACGAGACTTGGACCTACTGATTAATGTGGAATTCGAACCACATGAGCTCCCGCCGGGAATCGAACCCAGGTCTCCCACGCCAAGGACCCGTACGCTAACCGCTCGGCCACGAGGGAACTCATAGGCATTTTTACTATTGACATACGGGGTACTTCAATGACTCCAACTCTGAAGTAATTTTTCTCGTGACAACATGAACGAATAAGTTTTAAGATAGTTTCATCTGATTCAACGTCCTAAAAATTAATATAAAAACCACAATTAAAAATTTATCCATGTGCGGACACGCTTTACTAGTGCCATAATCGGATGTTCTTTACTAATAAATTATACACAAATCGGATTAATAACAATTAAAAAATACTTGTTCCTGAAATATTTTTAATATTTTAATTTTCATTGATTTAACTTCGATTTTCTGATACCTCCTTAGGTTTACGGGAATTTTAGACGATTATGCCGCATATGTACAGACAGAAAAATGCTTACACTCAGACTAAGGAATAGTATAAGTGGGTCTTTACGTCATGTTTATCTACTAAATAGTTGATCAGTTGCTATGTTAGTTCTAAATATTCATGGATACGAAATCAATATTGTATGAACTTTTAATGGATTTCTAGTGATAAATAAATCAAAATTATGGTGAAAAAGCAAGCTTGATATCAGACCATGTAATGCTAGATTACATAAAGTACCACAACGCCAGATCACAGGGAAGTTTCCTTTCCTTAAACGAAAAGAAAAAATAACAAACCGTGTCAGCAGCAGCGGCGGAAAACTAAAAACGCCGAAGTAATGCATGGCCATATTAGAGAAAGCATGTATATGTATGCGTAGCAATGCCCGGACAAAGTGTAACTTGTATGATAAATATGGCGTGGGACCACCATTATCCTGCATAAAATCTTTAATTCGTCGTAGAATGAACGCATTTCAGCCATTCATGCTTTCCAGAGTGACGAGGAACTATTGCTCATGCAGTACAGCACTCACGACGTCAGCAACGATGGAAAAACAGATCTTCTGTGGATTCTGACTTTAGGACTGATCACACGTGTTCAATAATGTTGAGGTCTGGGGATTTGATTGGCTACGAGAAGTGTAGTTCATTCAAATGTTAATGAAACCACGTTTCAATCCTGTGAATTGGGTCATTGCCATCTTGGAAAATTGGCATAGCAAGAAACAAGATTGTGATCATAGGATGTACGTGATCACCTAAAATATCCACGTAATCATTGACAGCAATAAATCCTATGAGACAGGAGTAAAAGTGAGGGGAAGCCGTTACTTCTAAAAAAAAAATATCTATGGCGTCCCCCACTTCCTAAAAAAATACAATAGGCAAAGATAGGCACGGGAGACGGCGTGACGTCATGCGTCCCGCTACCTTTTCAGATCCACTTTTACCTGCTATGAGGAGGATAATCACAGGGCCCACGGAATACCAGGATATTGCGATCCACAGCATCGCAGACTAGCTGCTGTTTCATGGTAGAAAGGAAACAATTCGGAGAATAATCTTCATTGCACATTCACTATACAAATTCACCGTCCAAATTTAGAATAATGTGAGAGATAATTCATCGGTTGCCTTTCCAATCATAGATACCTGTAGTCAGTAACAGCGCTAGAGGGGGAAAGGGGACAGACGCACCTTGACCCGACTGCACCCAGACATGTTGTACTGTAGGTCAAGTAATATAAAACTATTGTTTTCGGCATACAATAAAAAATAGCTGTCCTCTAAAAAAAAAGTCTCCACCCCTCCGCTTGTCTCTCCCTTTTCAAAACTTAAATTTGGGATTGTCACAGTTGGTAGTCCACTTGGTATGTTTGCAGCATTTTTTTTTTTTTTTTTTTTTAGCGTTAAAGTGTTCTCGGTGGTGATCAGTGGGCTGAAAATTGCAACCCGGCTGCATTGTTCAGGTTATGTAGGCTAACTCGTGCTGAACTATTATCATCGAAATAGGCTGTTCAGGTGCTAACTGAATTTCGTAGTAACTGTTGTAGCATGCGCTTGATGATCCTTGATGGTAGAAGTTGTTGTCAGTACTCGTCGATCCCTATTACTGAGACTTCTCTTCCATTCAGTATTACTCTTTCCCGATATTGTTTTGCCATGAGATCTACCATCTACTTGGACTTAGATTTCTGGGCTTTTGGCATCTAAGGTCATTTATGGCCATCTAGCCTATCACGTATGAGGAATGACGTCCCTCGGCGATCACACTATACCAGGAAATGGAAGGAAGGAAACGGCCTAGGATCATTATGTTAGGTACCATCCCGGCATTTGCCTGGTGTGAATAAGGAAAATCCAGGAAAACCTCACCCAGGATGGCTGGCCTGTAAAAGCTTTCACACTTTTTCGACCAAGTGTCCACATCGGGAATCGAACTTGGTACCTCTCGCACCGAAGACAAGAGCGTTAGTGGGACCACCTACTTGGACACTGTTCACGCCAAACACACTGGCCACTTTAGGATCACTTGCACTAATAACAGCGCACTCACCATTTGGCTTCTTTAAAAACTCAGAGAGGTCTCCAACTATGCATCATTCTCCACCTGCTTCAGAACAAGCTTTCGTTCTACCCCTGATGTACTAAAAAATGATCTCTTAACTCCCACTAATAATGGCAAGGTGCTACACAGACAATCTCAGTATTACCACTTCACACACTTTTGTGTGTAGCAAACTACAGGTTTCATTATTTCGATAACGTGTATGTTGAGTAAGGACACTGACAATAATTCGAAGTGGGAAGTAACAACTTTTGCACCACCCTATGTTATATAATTAAACAATCATCTTTAACTTTTTTAAAAAAAAATTCTTAATTAATTTATCTTGTAAAATTAATCTTATAATAACAGACAATTTGTATGAATTGCTTTATCCTTCATTTATTTAGCACCTTTTTTTTTAAAGAACTTAACAAAAGAAAAAGAAGACTAGTGGAATCCTGCTTGTAATTCCTAGAAAGAAAGTGCATTGAAACTTGGGCATTCATCAGAAAGCAGACATTAGTAATTGATATCAGATGAGACGGTTAAGGAAAAAAAAGCCCTTTTCCCATCAACTGTAAAAGACGTGACATTAAATTGTAGAACACGTGAACTTTCTCACGTGACTGGTAACCATAAAGGCAATTAACAAGCCTCGGCACTTACTGTCAGATTACCACAGACTACTTAGACATTGCTTTGCTGGTAGCTTCTTCCCACTTTTTTCCGCTTTCCTTACGTCCTTCCTGGCTGCTTGCTATTCCATAAAAAAATTTTGCAAGTGATTTTGGTGAATCGTTCTTATTAAGGAATGTGTCACCGTTCCGAGAGCCGGAATGTTAAAGTAAAAAACAAATGTAAAAATGTTAATATACAGTAGTGGTAGTTCAATATTTTAAGTAAGGAAAGAAGGCAGCTAACGTAAAAAAAAAAAAAAAAAAAAAAAAAAAAAAAAAAAAAAAAAAAAAAATCGTTCATACAAAACACACCTTAGTCGCTTTTTTTCACTCACTCTTTCATGCCTTTTTGAAAATATCTAAAAAAAAATTAAAGAATACTCACGATTTTCTCTGAGTAATTTAACAAGTATTTCAAAATTCTACATAAAAAATAATTAGTGTTACCAGTGAAACTTAATAAACGCTACTAATGGCTCCTGGTTCGATTCCCAGTTAGCCATAGTCCGGATACTGGTGTTTCCAGAATTGATTCCACAACATGAGGAAATTCGAGAGCTATTAAGCAACAATAGGTAACAAATAGAAAAGTCAAACATAGCAAGAATTGGCATCAATATGCTAATCATACATTAAACAACTGAAAGTTGTTTCGACTGCTATAGTCCTTCTCAGGATGTAAAGCCATGATCTTTTTTTAAAGAAAGAAAGTTTTGAACAAATGAAATGAAATGAAACATTTGAGTTTTACGTCCCACTCAAAAATTATGCCGGCTAGGCTAAAGGAGACGGTTATGATGAGGAATGAATGAAATTGTGCAATGAAGAAAGTGGGAGGAAACGGGAGAACTCCGAGGAAACCCACGTACACGGTGTTTGTCCACCACAAAGTTCACTTGGTGGGAGCAGAGTTTGAACTCGGGACCCCATGCACCAGAGATGAACGCTCTACCACTGAGCCACCGCGGGCCCGATGTTCAACAACAAACAACACTTTGAAAATAATAATAGTCAAACCGTAATAGTAATAGTCAAGCAGACTTGTGTTGAGTATACAAAACGGGGCATGGTGGCTCAGTGGTAGAATGCTTCGCACAACACAGTGTTCGTACAAATATCAACAAATATCCAATGGTGATTATGAAGTAATGATATCTATATTGACATTTCTTATAGACATTCATTACATATATTGTATACAAGATATGAGCATCAAAAGAATATACATTCACAGGCTAAGGTTGTACTCACGGAAAGGGTTTTTAGGAGTCATAAGACCCTAGAGAAACTTTCAAATTTAAACTGGGTAAAATGGAATTTGTAGAATAATTATTTGTGATTCCCTCTAAAGTAGTTCTTGTTTGTTTTAGATAATAACTCCTTCCCCATTTTTTTATTATCTACGTTCCTACATTGGACATACGTTGGGTTTTGGGCAGTAGAGACCAGTACCATTACAGCTACTTGAATATTCGAACTGTTTGAGCAATTATTCTCTCTTCGAATAAATTCTTTCATGGAAATTGAAAGGAAGTTAATAAAATATTAAATCTATTCAGGGGGTGTTGGGTATTGGGGGAGGAAGACAATTCGTTCAAACCTAAACAACCCTCGAGCTTTATCCAAAATTTTTGGATAATGCAAGACTTATGCACGTAAACTACAGTTTATCCTATCTGATTTCTTCACTTTGATCAAAAAATATATACACCTTAGCACATTTATTCATGTATTCATTTAAAGAAAAGCGACTTTGGTTAAGCTTTTGTTAAATTCTTTAGTAGCAGTGTTTCTTCCAGACATGTTTTCAGGGGGGCACTGCCCCCCGAGTCCTGAGAGTGCCCCCCGGAGGAGACCAAAATAATACGTCTATAATATTATAATAAACAGAATAGTACCATCATTGCCCCCAGGATAGTGCCCCCCCCCCGGAACATTTTTTTTTTCTGAAAGAACGACCGTTTAGTAGGATCTTGGAATTATTGTAGGCTACTTATCATTATGCGTACACTTCATTACAGTCGCTAACATTAGATATAACGGGGAGTGAAGTGCGTAAAAGAAAATCGACGTGTACGAATTATTATATTATTATTTGAATAATAACTGTTTCTTTAAATTCTTTTGTTTGCTAGATCTTTCCATGAAATGGGGCAAATCTCTTGTTTTTAGATATGAGAATGTGATTAAGTTGAGTAGGTCTTTATTTTGGGGAAAGACATTTAGAGCCGAATGTAAGAAAAATAAATTCATTTTAGGAGGTGAAGGTATGGAAGAATTAAAATTTTATGTAACAATTGTTATACAAGAAATGAGTCGACTATTTCTGAGTGGGAGAAAATGACCTAACCAATGTTCTTTTTCGAAAAAATAAATAAATAAATAAATAAATAAATAAATAGAATCGACCTTCAGAAGAAGAGAACTAGACTGGAGTGAAGTTATACTCGCATCAATGAGTTTTTGAAAGTTAGACACCAGAGTTGTATGTATTTAGCACGCATTTTACATTAATTTTATCTGTTATGAGATGGAGAGCAGTTACGTCAACTTGAACTAGAGGAAGTAAATTTAACTACGAAATTTACAATATTACGAGTGAGTTTTGTTTCACAGTATGAAACTATGATAAACTTCGGAAACGGGAATTTAATATTGAAACCGGAAGTAAAAGATCTCACTTCCGGTTTTAATAGAAGGATAATGACATAAGTCCTATTGTCGGAACGTGGATTTATTTTTAAAAATCTCGATACCTCTTACCGTCTTTGCTCTATATGTATCAATACTAGGAACGGAAGTAGTTAAATTTACTAATTTCCGGTTCTAATTTCCGGCAAACATGGAGTATGTTCTTGAGACGATTAATCCGGTCGTTTTTTGCGATTTTCTACCATTTTGCTCTGATATCTGCTGACTGCCAATAGATAAACAGACAGAGCAATTTTATGAAACTTCGCATTCTTGCTTATACTGAATCATAAATTCGAAGCCAAACATATACGTACCTTGCAATCCTTTTTTTATACTGCTATTTGCTTAGCGTGGCTCAACTACAACTATTGCCTTTTTCTCTCTCTCTCTTGATGAAACACATGTGCAATTGTTTCCAGAAGAAAACTTCTTGGCGAAAAGAGCAATCCGTAATTTGAAACTGACCTATTCCTATTTCCAGAGCTTTTTTTTTTTAAGTATCTTTCTTTTTTTCCCTTTTACCTTGTTAACTTACTTACAAATGCCTCTAGAAATGATGTTGCAACTAAATAATGAAAAAGGGAAACTTGATTTTTTTAGTTCCTGTTAACTGGAAACTGTTCTCTATACACACGGAGAGAAAAGTTCCCCCTTCAACATCGCTGGAACATAAAGAACTGTTCTTTAGTGTTGATCCGTTCCGTTCCAGTCGGTTCTGTAACTGTCTGGCTTTAGCTGAATGTAGTAAAGAATAAGTCAAAATACAGTATCCAGTACACGTGTTGTCACGGTGATGAATCTGGAAAAACCCAGTTGCGGTAGAGAAACTCTCTCACGCACGTGGTTTGGATATTCACAATAATAAAGCTGAGGGACAACCAACAGAACAGTAAAATAATGAATGAATGTGAGAATACTATTCATAATAATATCATATACACACATGTCTTCAACTGGATTTATCATTTACTCACGATACCAACTGTGTTAACAAGATACAGAATTTATTGTTAATTGTGTTAAAAACCTACAAACAGATTATACTATCCTTTGCTTTATTACGAAGGAAATGAAATCTTGCAGGGCTGTCTAATCTAACGTATTTGAGTTTGGCTGAGGTCAATTATTCTAATCAAGTTTTGAACAATTTCTTAGGCTACAACGGAATAAATTTTATTGATAGTGACTCAAAGTTGAATACGTATTTCGTTCTAATACTCTAATACTATAATGTGTTACTAATTCATATCCGTCCTATATCTGATCAAGAAAAGGACATTATATATATATAGGGTGCATAGGCGGAGCTAGGAGTTGTCTGTTGGGGGGAGGGCAGTGGGAGGCAGACCTTTTGTTTGGTCTCGGAAGTCTTGGTAGGTGGCCATCTTATAGGTGGCATTTTTAATTTTTGTCAAAAAGTTGGGGTCAATGCCCCCCATAACTCCGCCCATGATAGGGTGTTTCAAAAGTCCACTGACATAGGGTAACTCTTGTTATTATCAGAAAAAATGAAATGAAATATTTAACTTATACGTCCCACGGTTATGCCGGTTAGGCTAAAGGAGACGGTGAAGATGAGAAATGAATGAAATGGCGGAATGAAGAAACAGAGGAAACGGGAGAGCCCCGAGAAAACCCATGAGCACGGCGTTTGTCCACCACAAAGTCCACATGGCGCGAGCTGGGATCGAACCAGGGATCCCAAGCACCGGAGGTAAACGCTCTACCACTGAGCCACCGTGCCCTCCTTCTTATTAGAGTTTCAACAAAATGTAAGAGAAGAAATCATCTACAAATATGGTGTTTTCAATCTAATATGAAGGATTTTTTTTTTTTAAATCGGACGGGCCATTTGGGTTGTAAATAGGGTTGCCAACTGGCCGGTTTTCCATCGGCCTGGCAGGAAATATTGCTGTTATTTTGATTAAAGCCGGTGACTGGTACAAACTTCTTACCAGGTCCTTTATGACCGACTTTTTAAAAATTTGTATCTAGTTCGAAGTATAGATTTAAAAAGTACCTTTCATACTATAAATCCAAAACTGTCACTTTTCATCATCTATCAACGATTAATATATTTTGTTCACCTGTTTAGATAATTTTAAAGAGTTGACAGGGACTGTATCAGTGAAATTTTGAAATTTACTTGTAAGGAATTTTATACAGTTATTGAGAGTGGAAAAGGACTTCTTCCTGCAGTTTAAAGAATAAATTTCGTTTTCCAAATCCAAAATTGTCACGTAAAGATTAATATAGTTTTGTTCATCTTGTTTCAATAATTTTAAAGAAGTGGCAGTTACTGGTAAATACAATAAAATGATCAATACCGATTTCAGTTCCTCATTTATAACACAATGTGTTTATTAAGCTTATTAGTGAATGCTTATGTATTAAGGATATGCAGAATACAGATGTTAATGGACTTTTGTTCACGATAGTACAAACAGAGATACTTCACACTTAGACCTACATATATCATAGGAAATTTTGAGGGGGTGCCGGTTTTTTATTTTCCAAAGTTGGCAACCCTAGTTGTACACTCTTTATGCGCCTGATGTTAATTAAAATGCAACGTTGCCATTTACCTGGACCCACAACATAAGTGAATGAAGTTACTGTTTGAAATGGGGGCTCACCATCAACATGTTAGTGTAAAAGACAGTAGCTTCATTCACTTAAGTTGTGCGTCCAGGTAAATGGAAAATTTGCATTCAACATTGGGCGCATAAAGAGTGCACAGCCCAAACAGCTCGTCCGATTTTTTTTTTTAATGCAGGATTAAAGCCCATTTTAGCAACTCAACAGGGAGCTATAGCCCTCCTTTCGATCCGCGCATATATATATATATATATATATATATATATATATATATATAGGGGTTCTGAAAATGGCACCCGCGGACTACAGAGTACTGTTCTACAAGTCAAAAAAAGGGGAAAAATATATCTAATTGTATACCTTTCGGGTCCTAGTCTAGAGACGCGAATTGTGCTATGTGGCAACGTCGCAGATACCATTTCATCAAATTGTTACATCGATTCTTTCCAGATGGAAGTTAAAGTTGATAGACATTGACTCTAGCATTACTTATTAGTGTAACAACCGATGTTACTGTTTGATGGATTTAGAACAACGGTAATCTCCAAGTTAATCTGCAATGCTGCCACATACTGAAATTTTGATTCCCCATAGCGGCTGAAGGAGGCCCCGGAGGATATACCATTATATAACATTTTTGCTTTGATCTGAAAAATAGCACTCTGTCGTCCGTGGGCGCCATTTATTAAAGCACCCGATAGGGATGGCCAATTCGGAATTTTTGCTTTCCAGAATTCGGAAAGTAAAATCGAAAAAATTCCGAAATTCGGAAAGAAACGGATTTCACAAAATTTCCGATTTCGGAAAAATTCTTGAGTTCGGGAAAAAATCCGAAATTAAAAAAGATTTCGAAAAAATCCGGAATTTTCCGAATTCCGGATTTTTCCGAAATCTAGAAATTTTTTCATCCTTATTTTGTTAGTTCAATCGAACTCACTCGATCAGAATCAACTTTGGCATGATTTAGATTTTGACCTGCTATATGAGCGTCAAACATTACGGTGTGTAGGTTTCAGTGACTTACGGATGGCCAAATCTAAAGGAATGTTTTCCGAAACAAACCAAACAGCTGACACTAAACGCATCCGATCTGGATCAAACTTCGCACAGTGGTAGAACTTTACCTGCTATACAAGTGTGTGAAATATTATAATATGCAAACTTCTGGTTCCGAAGTTATGCACAATCAGAGTTATAATTTAATTTATTGAGCATAATAAAACGTAATAAATATTATTTATACCAATTAAAGGTCAGTCTTCAACAAAGAAAAGGATCAATTTCAAATAAAGATTTTCTATTTTTTACTTTTCGTACTTTTTTTCTGTATAAGCTTTTCAGAGTCAAGACTTATAAATACAATAAAACAATGCAATTTTTGTAGTAACTTGCAATATCAGCTTCCATAGTTTGTTCTCTTGCTCGCACTGGGGAAATGCGCTGTTACGGAATCGAAACGTTAAAATAATCTGTAAGCTTTGGTTCATAGAATTTACGTGGTACAAGAGAGAACATTGTTCATATAATACATTGTATATTGTTTTAATCAGTAATATTGTACATACATACTTAATCTATCACAAGTTGTTGTTCTGAAAATAATGAACAAGTTAGATATTTTTTTTTAAAAAAAGAATAAAATTAGATTAAGAAAAAAAGTTAAATGATACATCAGTTTCCAAATAACAAGATCTTTCCATTTAGTTTGTTAGTTTCTAAACGGTAAAAGTCAAGCCGTAATCTTTTAGAGAATATTTATTTACATTCTGAAAAATCAAACTAATTGAGTACTCAAGAAATCAAACTCAAAATAATCCCTGTCTGAACGACACAAGTTTTTAACTGAAGCAAAAAATACCTGCCAACAGCTTCATGGATCAATGATTTGTAAGTACCGGTATCATCTCTGAAGATGGAAAAGATTAAAGTAAATTTGTTGTTATGAAGGAAAAAAAATACATTTGAAGTGTAAAGACGAAGTTATAAATTTAAATGTTTGGTCTACATCTAACATTATTTTGAATGATTATATCATTCAAAAATTCCGCAGATATAAGCATTGTTCTGCAAGATTGGAATGAGGTCTGGATCCAGTACCTGTGTGTGCTCCTGCGCTAGGACTAAGCAATTATATCATCACTGAGAGGGTATATAAATGTATATTGTACAGGATGGCCATAAAATCATTTTACACCCTGTGAGTGATGCGTTCACCCTGTAAGTCGACCAGGAAGGTTCTATAGGACTTGGAATGAAAAGAAGCACAATACAGCTCCACATGAAAATAGACTTGAAATAAGTGCACGTGTAAAGGGACTTTCTGGCCATCCTGTACAGAAGAAAGTGCCTGTTATGATGAAAAATCTTGTTCCTCCTCATTCGCTAACAACAGTTGTCGCCCCATTTCCAGAGAAATAGATATCGGTAGAAAGTTTCCATCGGAGGGAACAATAGCAACTCTTTTCTGAGATTATTTTCTTTGCTCAGAGCGAAGTATCTTCATTCCAACACTTCAGAAATTTGGAATTGAAGATTGAAGAAGCACAAACAGGGAATCGATACCGCATCCTATTCTACAACTATCAGAAACTTGATGTGGAAATAAATACATTTTCAGAATAGAAAGCTTGCTGTGATTTAAAGAAGAAAGATATTAGAACAAAATTCTTGGTGTGGCATTAAGGAAACTTTAGGACGGAAAAGCTAGTGTGATAATAAATTGACCTTTTTAGAACAGAAAACTTGGTATAGTGCTAAATCAAGCTTCGTATGGTAAAAATAAATTAGTAGAATGGAAGGCATGGTGGGTAGCAAATCAAAGAAAAGAGCTTAGCGTGGTAAGAAAATCAATTGTTTTAGAACGGTAAACTTGGTGTAATAATAAATTTATTTCTTTTTATGAATGGAAAGGTTGGACATACACGGTGTAGAAATAATTTTTTAGAATTGATAGGGCATGCTGTTAATGCCGTATGGAAGAGTGAATCACCCAATTCCAAAACGTCTCTAATCCACTTCTTTAAGTGTGTTTTCATTGTTTATGATTTGTTAATACCTGTAATTTCGGCTAATTTATCCTATTTAATTTGTTTAGGTATTAATTTTACATTTTACAAAACTTATTTTGCTTATTTTCTGGTGTAGAAATTAAAATGGTAAGAAAAGAGCTTGGTTTTCGGAAAGTTTTGCAAGGGAATTTGTTTCTAGCTCAGCGAATTTACTACTTGTAATAATCTACAATATTTTGTCATATACAGAAGAGTATTGTGATGTGATTGTAAATAATGCTTAGAAAAAACTAGGATATCAACAGTGTATATATACACACAAAATACTCGCATTAAGTTCATTTATGATTTGAAACGATGAAATTACTTAATGCCTTACAAGAAACCTGTTCTTTAAACCTGAAACTTTTAAGAAATGCTACGGTACTTATACACATAGATTTACATTACTTCGAATCTTTTGTTTTCAACAGCAACCGCTTACAGCCACCAAATGCTCGACATAATAACCAAACAAGATCAAGTAAAAACAAACTATTTTCGGTCCTCCTCCACATTTTCAAGCAATTCTTTAAATCTTTGTGTGTGTCCTCTATTCGAACACAGAATAATCAGAAATCAAATTTAATATTTTACAGCAATCAATGCAGGACTCAAGATACCAAAACCATATCCACGAAGATATTGAAAGTCAACTGAAAGCAAGGAATACCTGTTATTCGAGTCCAAATTCTTTCGTCTTCGCAAATTCAGTCTAAGAAATTCAAGCTTAAAATATATAAAAATGTAATTTTGCTTGTTATGCTATATGATTTGAAAAACATGGTCTCTTACTTTGAGGGAATAACGCAGACAAAGTATTTGAAAATATTCTGAGGCGATAATTCAAACTTGAGATATATTGGAATAGGTAATGACGGTGTTGAGTATAGGTGAGCAATTATCATTCTTTGTTACTAAGATGGAGGTGTCGATTTCGAATTCCACGGGAGACAATTTTGTACGAGAGTTTCGAGAATTTTCTTCGGTTTTATTAAGTGAATACTGAAAATGACACAAGATAC
Source organism: Thermobia domestica (assembly GCF_964235325.1). NCBI lineage: Eukaryota > Metazoa > Arthropoda > Insecta > Zygentoma > Lepismatidae > Thermobia > Thermobia domestica. The sequence continues at coordinate 206,798,742 of NC_137461.1, forward strand.
ATAACTGGGTTAACTTTCTAAAATTAATTTCTGTATTTTATTGTTAATAGTTTGAATGTAAAATAACTCTTAATATGTATTTCAAACTTCGTTAAATGTATAAATAAGAAATGGATTTCCTTGTAATTCTCACGGAGATTATTATATTATAATTTTTTTTAATATTCCATTGATGTCTTATTTTATTCGAACTGATGTTTCAAAAGGAATCTGACCGCCATTAACATTTACTGTATTAAGTTCGAGAGTTATTGTAAAACATTTTTATTACATTGTTATAATTTTGTTTTTCAATATGTAATATTTATATTTTGTTACAACTTTCAGTTTAATTCAAATTTAGAACATTAACCATTTCATTATTATAAATTTGGCTAGCGTCAATTACCTGCTTCGCAGCTTTAAAATAAAAAAAAATAGTAACATGTTCCGTTAGATAGTAACTTGTTACTATTACTCAAGCTCTTTCTGATATCGGTTATTTTCGATCAATTTTATATATGTATATTCCCCCCTCCCATCCCCAAATTGTGGGCTGAATTTGAATTTAAATGGAATCGGAAGTGTCACTATCCATCTCAGCGACCCCGAAAACTATGGAATCCACACTAATATCGGTCATTTTCGATCTTTCTTTTTTTAAATATATCTCCCCCTCTAAGTTGCACCGTCAAAGTGAAATGATAAAAAACATCCCAGGCTCGAACCTCATCTAGGTTGAAAATTTGATCGAGATCGGTTGGGGTGGTTCAAGATTATTAAATCACAAACATAGTCACTTTCATTTTTATGTATATAGCTTAAATATGATAAACGATTAATATTAGAAATTCGAATTAAATTGGAAGTTGTAAGAACATTTCATTGTTACATACTGAAAAATAAAATTAAAGCAAAAATGATTACACAACAATTCTCTAAATTAGTGCAACTGTGATAATAAAAACAGTCAATTGCCTTTGAAATGTTAATTCGAATAAAATAAAGCAAGGATGCAATATCAAAAACGTTATTTATTTACTTGAGAAATATTTTTAAACTGTTTCCTCTTTTGCTTTCAGAAAACAATCGCTGTAGTTTAATGTTTCTTGCAGTTCCCCTTCATTTCCTTTTTTTTTTCCTTTCTTAAGAATTTGGCTAGCATCAGCACGATTGTAGGATTCAAGTCGAAACCACAACGGAATCCAACTTTCTCGATTTAAGTAAGTTTGTATCCTTTGTTGGAAATTCCTGTCTCTAAAGGAAAAGGGAAAAAAATAAATAAAATAATAAATGCACGTGCTACAGAGTAACATCTTTATTTGAATGCGTGAAGTGAAACAAATGTTCTTAATAAAGAGTAATTTGTGTTAAATTTTATTCACATTTAATTGTGCAGTTACATCATGAAATATTTTATTGCAGTATTATGTTTCGCTTGAGATATTCGACATTCGTAAAAAATAAAAAGAAGATTCGTTTCATATTGTGTGTATAGTGCTTCTTCTCAATGCACTGTCTTGCTTTGGGAAACTAAGGTACCATCATGCTAGAATAAGAACATTAATAATACTATCTTAAAGCTTTAAATCTTTATCTTTAGGTAGTATTGCAAATAAAGCCATTATATTGCGAGTTTCTGTTTCATGTATGTGTGTTAATAACGCCAGATTGTGGTCTCATGTTATTAATTGGTCTGGGCGAGAAGTTCCGGGTTCCATTTTTGGCAGAACTTCTGATGTCTCTGCATCGTAAGGCAGTTGGCAGTCAGCTTAAACCACGAAGTAAAGCACTTTACGTCGCAGTAGAAAGGTATGCTGCGAGAGAAATGTGTTTGATAGTTATAGGTCAATTTTCTTGTGGCAAAGCGGAATTATATAAAATTCCAGTGTCGTTAGTGTGAGCATTTTTTGTTTTTCAACTAAAGTGTGACTCCGTTTCGTAACTATATAATAATCATTTCCAACTGATTGATGTGTGGCAGTAATTTCCATCACTTTATTACAATAATTTCTAACTTGTTAATATATAACCATTTTCATAATTATTTATGACAATCATTTCCAGCTGATTGATGTATGACAATTTTTATCACTATATGACAATCATTTCTAACTGGTAACCATCATTTTCATCATTATATGACCAATCATTTCCAATTGATTAACATATGATAATCGTTTCCATCACTATATGTTAACAGTTTCCAACTGATTGATGTATGACAATTTTTTCATTATTTGACAACCATTTTAAACTCATTGAAGTGTGACAGTCATGTAAATCCTTATATTACATTTTTTTCAGTTAGTAGATGTGTGGGCGCATTTACAATCTAACAAATGCATTAAAAACACAGTTACCAAAGGATGAAAGGGAATAAAGTAGGAAAATGGAATAAGCAAGCGTTGGCAGTGTACGTGGAATCGTGCAAAACCATCGACTACGCTACTGATGTTGTTATTGGTCTGTCACCACTGTCTATTATCAACGACAAGTTATCGGTCACCTCCTTCCCCTCTACTTCCTGAGAAGATCAGCAATTATGACGTCACACAGAACATGCTATTGGAAGTTACTTTTGTATGGCGTCGGTATATTCTTTTATGCTCGGAGCAGGGAATGAGAGAAACAATTACAGCAAAGGAGAGAAGAGAATAAGGTTGAAAAATGACATCAGAGAAATGATGGTAGTGCCAAACTACTCATAGATCTGCGAGTAGCGTATCTGCAAAATCATTGTCTTAGCCAAGGACATTTTTGTTTATCAATGCAGCAGGCCCTTGTTTAGTCACTATTTGTTCCTGAGGTTAACTGAGAATAAGAACCGTAAACTGTGACGTCAAAGAGCACATACTTGAAAAATGACTACTATATGAGGTTCATACATTTCATCTGGACCAGAAGTGTCACTACAAAAATAAATAAATAAATAAAAATCTCCCACATTAAGGTTGCTGATATACTGAACACACATCTTGTAATAGAACATACGTCATCTGGGTTGGTTAAAACTCTTTGTAGCATGTAGCGCCAGAAACGTTAGTTTCACTATGCACTAATCTATGATTATTGATGGTTTAGCTTTTTCTTTTTCAATTGGAGTTTCCACGACAGAAGGTGGCGTACACTTGTCTCAAATAACACATACTACATATGTGGAAGTGCTGAAAAGTTCCTGGTTTTGTCCAAAACGAGGAGAGTTAGAGGGATGAAATTACATAGTAATTCAATACATCTCGCTCTCCCCACTGACATTTATTTTGTACAGCGATGTTGCAGTTTTTCTAATCCCTTACAAATAAAATTCCTTTGGTTGGAACTGAAACCAGATTTTTTCTAAATGTTTCTTCAAGAAAGATTTCAGTTTAACGTCCTACGATTAGGCCCTTTAGGCTAAGAGAGACAATGATTAAAGGAAGTAAACGATTATGAAAGAAGTGGTAGAAAGAGAAAGTGGGAGGAAACGGGAGTACCCCAGAAAACCCACGGACACAATGTTGCCTACCACAAATTTACTTGGTCGGAGAACGAACTAGGGGCCCTATGTGCCAGAGGGAAGCGCTTTACCACTGAGCCACCGTCCCCATATGTTTCTTCAAGTTCGGGAACAAATAATAATCAGAGGGAACTAAGTCAGATGAATAGGGGAGATGGCGGACCAAGTGGAATCCAAAGGTTCAATTTAGCAGCCACAATGTGGAACATGTGAGCTGGGTAATTGTGGTGTACAATGAGAAGTCGTTTGGACAATTTTCTGTGGCGTTTTATCTTAATTGCCTCGAGCATCTTGTCCAATAGGTTAGCATAACCGGTAACAGTAAAGTTTCGTGGTAGGTAGTCCACTAGAAACATACACCACCTTTTGACGTAATCATTTTGACATAAGTACATACCAAAGGTCTGAATACTGTAGGAAACATGTTAGTCGAACTCTTTAGTATGACACTAACCACGCGTCAGAAGGACTCTGCATAAGGCCCACAGTCTTTATCAGAAAATTGAAGCCATGATCTTGACTGAGTTTTGAGTGCGGAATTTACTGCTTCTTCTTTCGTAAATTTAAACAAGAATTACGAATTGTTTTCTTCTTTTTAATGTGAATACGAATAGTTCCGTGTAGTGTTTGACCACGATGCGAATCGCTCGGAAATGAGACCACGAGATCGAGAAATAAGGCTTTCTCATTTTGATTTTCCAAAAGTTTTCCCCGCCTCGTTTCAAAATTTTTAACATCTCTTTTTGTAAACGTACATCCTGAGTTTTTTTTTTTTTAATTCTTCTAGAAGTTATCAGAATTCTTCCGCGTCTCGAGATATCGACGAAGGGTGTGGTATAACAAAATTTAAACAATAGTTATTATTGAAGTATATTATGTAATGACTTGTGTATCTTTAAACATTGACAGATGCTCTTCATTGTGTTAGTACGATCACTTTATCAATTTATAACTTTTATACTATGAATTATGTAACACTAGAACAAAGACTTGGATGAACTAATGTTACTCACGAAACTCGTCCCGCATTTAAACAAGCTAGTTTCGTTTCACAGTGTAAAACTACAGTAGACTTCTAAACTATGCGACTTCAATGCTCAAACTTGAAATAATGCCTCTATTTATACTATTGGTTGCAGTAGAGTGATAAGATCAAAGACAGAACCTGTTCCTCGGATGCTGAATCCATACGAAGAAGGCATTACTTGCTACCGCTTACTGTTTGTTCTATAACGATAAGGGTTGAAACTAAAAGTCGTTAATTTGAGCCACTTTCAGCTTGAATAAATGGGTAAGGGATGATATATTCTTGGTATGCTAAATCGATTGCAAAAGACAGACTTCTTGATATCTCTTACAGTTTTTTCTTTATGAAAATCAGCAATTGAAAAAGGAAGTACTAGTAAATTCAACCACTTCCGGTTTCGATAGTTTGTTGTGGGGTTGTGATTATATACTCTTGAGACGCTGTATTGGCTGCAGAAAACAATTTGTCGCTATTACCGTTTCTGTTCTATGGCGAAAAACGTTTAAACCGGAAGTGGTTAATTTGAATCATTTCTGGTTTGGATAGAGGATTAACGGAGAAGATGGAATCTATCCTTAGAAAGGTAACACGATAAGGAAAAAAATGCATCTCATTATTTCTTACTTTTTTCATATAGGCCTATAGAGAAATCAGGATTAAAACTGGTAGTAATAGTAAATTTGAACCACTTCCGGTTTTGGTAGAGACTTCAAGATAGTCATGCTTCCGCAATCTGTTTTTGTTCTATAACGATAAATGTTGAAACTAGAAATGGCTAATTTGAACCTTTTTCAATGTGAATAGAGAATTTGTGGAGATGGAACCTATTCTTGGGAGGGTAAATCGATTGGAAGGAAACTGTTTCTCGATACCTCTTACTGTTTTTTTCTGATACATGTCGATACACGGATTGACGGATGAACTTATATAGCCGTTCAATAAGAGTTCTGACACTTGTGCATAGCATAGTTTGAAAGTCTAAAAGACACTTCTCATCTCATGGGCAACAATAGTTTCATATGCAGAACACTTCTTTGACTCTCCGGAACAAACAATGCTGGACGTACTGGCGGAAGGAAGTATATCATACTTGACCCACCCATTGTGTTATTAGATTGTTCTGCCTGAAGGTAGTTCTCTCCCTCCAATTGTAATAGGTACAATAAGGCAGTAGGGTATGTATGGGTAGAGTGGCCAGCTTCTTAGTCCTATGATTCAAAACGGCTGGAAAGGACTGAAATGGAAGGACAGGTTGAAATACCATGTATATAAAAACTAAGGCTTTATTCCATAGCTATTTAGTTACACACTACAATTAATGTTCTTCCACTGTAAATATATTTTGACTTTCTATAATAAGAAGAAGCCAAATTATTCACAATGATTGGTTTGTTGATTTGTAGCAGAATGCCCCTTTTAGCACCGTGAGGCTATATGATACGTGGACCTATAGCTTAAAGAGGAATCCGAATATCAATTCCCACCGAAAATGAAACAATGTCTACTGCATTGAAGACGAGTATGCTATCCATATAACTACGCGGGAGTTCGTCATATTATATATATGTGAGTCTCGTATATATATATATATATATATATATATATATATATATATATATATATATGTGTGTGAAAAAAAATGAAATATTTGAGTTTTACGTCCCACGGTTATGCCGGTTAGGCTAAAGGAGACGGTGATGATGAGTAATGAATGAAATGGTGGAATGAAGAAAGTGGGAGGAAACGGGAGAACCCCGAGAAAACCCACGCACACGGTGTTTGTCCACCACAAAGTTCACTTGGCGGGGGCTGGGATCGAACCCGGGACCCCAAGCACAAGAGGTGAACGCTCTACCACTGAATATATATATGTGAGTCTCGTATATATATATATATATATATATATATATATATATATATATATATATATATATATATATATATATATATATATTCTTAAAATACACTTGAAATAAAATTTGAGTCTTATTACATTAAATTTTGGAGAACATGCTCTCCTCGACTTTGGAGAATAAATTAATTGCTTTACTGTATAATCGAAGTGGTTAAGAGTCTTCAAGTTATATATTTAATGCAGCGAAATTCATCTGTGAATGTCATACGACTTATGTATCATCGGTAGTACGAACTTGATACATTCCTGTTTATACCATTCGGTATCGTGTTTTTAATTTTTCTAACATTTATTTTTAACATGAAGAATATGGTGGTATGGGTTGAAAACTAAACATCGGACCCCGATCCAAGTAAACTTACACCGAGGACCGAAACCCGGGTCTCCTACACGAAAGACGGAAACGCTACCTGTGAAGGATTTCAGGTATCATTCAAGATTTAGTATGACAAATCAAGATAGTACAGAATTGAATCACTTTAGCAAATACGCCAACGCCTTAACGTCCGGATCTGTATGCGGTCACCATCACTATGCTTTGATTCCTTGAGCTGACTCTTGATATTAACCAAGCCGACGTCATCGCAAGAGACGTGCATACAGGTGGTCGGCCGTTGGGTCTCTCTTCAAGGTCTTCCAAGGCCTCGGGAGCCTTTCATCAAGCATATAACGGAGAGTCTTGGATTCTGTTCACTTCGCATATAAAATTCAAATACGTGTCTGTTGACGTCCCGGAACAAAACATACAGTGCGCGCTATGTTGCCACATAATCGCATATCATCCCTCAGCCATCGCATCCGGGTTGAAGCTGCAAAAAAGGCGTGGCATTCTAAGAAGTTACGACTATATATGTATGAAGTGGTAATCCCGAAGTAATAAGATCCGTTTCAATTACTACTTTTTGCCTTTCAAACTGCTGAACAGTGTCTACAAAAATCATTGTACAGTCGTCAGCAAAAATGTAGGTACTATGTATATAGCGTATATATTTTGTGAATAGCCTCTGCAGGGATTGGCTAGTTGGAATAGTTTTCAGTACTGTGCAAAGAAGGGTTCTCTAATCACCAAAGAAAGTAGAATTAGGATTGGTCGATCTTCCGAGGTATTTACAAAAAACTACGGTTGAGTGAATAAAATCAACTACTCTTTAGCAAGTAACCAATGGAAGAATATTATATATAAAGATCATTAGCGGATCAAGGAGATTGATCCCTTCTTCTGCATCTACACTGCAAAAAATAAATCAGTGGTTGAGTATAATTTAGATATTTCTAGAAATACTCTTCTTGGTCATTGTTTAACGTGTCCAAAATGCCTCCTAACAGTGGTTATTAGAAACCCTCAAAACACAAGAACATGCAGCGATGCGACAATGTCGTAGAGAAAAAATGCGGACTGCAGAAAGATTGGCTAACCTCTAGACGAAAATTACTGTCTCAGAAAGATCGTCTACTCTAATACGGTTCAGGAAAGATTTTCTTCTCCGTAAATAAAACACGATTTAGAACAATTCAACGTTTGATAACCATGATAATATACCGATAAACTTTAGAGGCGCGAAATATGTGAGGATTTCTTGAATGGTTCAGGTGTTACGCAGTCCTATAATCTCCTTTATATTTATCCATAAATAAGAAGCCTACAAAAAAAAAAAAAAAAAAAAAATTTTTTTTTTTTTTTTTTTTTTTTGCTTTTATGCAGATGGAAATTTGTTATAATTTTATTACGCCATTACTAAAATATCTGAAGAAAATTTTTGGATTTTTCGTAAGTCATCGCAAAAATCTGAAGACCGTTCTGCTTTGACTATAGGAACTACCTTAAGAGTGTTCAAAATGTACCTGAACTTTTGATGTATTCAATGAGCATATGAGTACAGTGACTTTTAAACAGTGTTAGGACGCTTTACACGTGAGGATTTATACGCTTATAAGTCGATTCTGCCCGTATACTCATTGGACACATCTGAAGTTTAGGAACATTTTGAATACTTTTAGGCCAGTTCCTATTAACTGCTGTAAGGAAGTATTCTAGCCATTTCTGTATACTGATAGAACACTTCGTGATATTTTTGTTCATGTTAAACAATATTTAAAAATGTTCAAACTGATTATTTATTTATTTATTTATCTTTTTTTGGTAAAAATGAAACCTTTAAGTTTTACGTCCCATGGTTATGCCAGTGAGGCTAAAGGAGACGGTGATGAAAAATGAATGAAATGGTGGAATGAATAAGTGGAAGAAAACGAGAGAACCCCAAGAAAACCCACACGCACGGTGTTTGTCCACCACAAAGTCCACTTGGTGTGAACTGGAATCGAACCTGGGACTCCGTGCACCAGAGGTGAATGCTCTACTGCTGAGCCACCGGGGTCCTTATTTTTTGCAATGTAGGTGTTATTCTACATTGGCGACCTACTGTACAGTAATTTGGATTATTAATTGTTATTATTATTAAGTTCGAAGTGAAACGATTGTGGCTTTTAGGACAATATTAGAAATGAATAAGAATAGGAGATGCACGGTGAAAGGACAACACATATCACTTATTACCTGAGCGAGAATCGGAACCACAATAAATAGATCTTGCGATCTGCAGTCTAATGTCTTAAGAATGCTTGACTATTCCAGCTAACAATAGTGTCGAGCAGATGTGTCCAAACTTGCACTTCCGGCGTGTCAACAGATGAACACGAGGTCTACAAGTGGATAGCGAGCCAGAGTCCGAGTGAGTGAAAGTCCCAATGAGATTAATGAGCGCGAGTCTTATTAAGGATATTGAGCTCGAGCTTGAGCTTGAGCGAGGGCGGACCTCATTGAGATTAATGAGTGAGATTCGATTGCAAAATGCGAAAGTCGGGAGTGAGAAAGAATTTAATTTTTTCTTACTACAGATAGTCAAATATGCCTTTCTTTTTTACCTGTTCCTCCGGATCTCTTATGTTCTTTGGCTAGTATGTTCGGAATAAAATTACCAACTTAAGCACAGTAATTTGAATCTATTGTGGAAGGGAAGAAAACGAATCCTCTGTCGCAAAATATCGTATTATTCAAAGTATAATATAGAAGGTATTAGAGAAAACTATGTTTCCTGATAAAGTGTATTTTTTTTAACATAATGGCAGATGACAAGATGCTGCGTGTCAATGAATCTATAAAATTTGTTAAGTGTATAAACCTTCATTTATTATTTAGTCAGAGATTTCGAAATGAGTAGGAATAAAAAATAATTGCGTTAACATACGATCGAAACTATCTTGGTATAGTCATGGATAGGGAAACGAGTGTTTCACACTAAGATTTAAAATAATTTAGTTTTCACGTCAAAACTACAATTATACGTACAACGACTAATATTATTTATCCCTTCACTTCCTGCCTCTACAGATCTCAACCGACGACAGAAGTCATATTTTTACCGAAGACCTTAAAAAGAAAGAAAAATTAGTTCTGAAGCTTTGCCGCCAGGTTGTTATTAATTTCTTACTCTTACATGAAATTTGATATGCGGCAAAGCAGAAAGTATTTAGAAAAAGTTCTAAGAGATCAATAGATAAGATAAAACCAGTCTGTCTCGTATATAAAGATCAAAGAACCGACATTTACGAAGAAGTAAGCTTTTTAGTAGTCTACGACTGTACTGTCGCTCTAAAGTCTCTATACCTGTCAGACTTTATTCTTGATACCTGTTGATCCACAAGCTACTAGAAAGGTTGGTATTCTTCGAGAAGTATATTCTAAAAAACAGAATCGTTTCCCTAAGAGTATTTGGACAAATGCAAGGGCAGAACAAATCGTAAGCGTTTATTATATATACATATAAGGGTATATTATAAATAGTAAGAGAGAAAATAATGGGTCATATACTGATAGCGTTTCTAACGTCACTAGCTTCACTTTCTTCCTTCATTTCCTACCATAGTTGATTTGAATGAAATGGAAAAGACAATGCCACAAGCAAAACTGTATTGTGGTTGAGGAAAACAGAGACAATAAAATTTTATATTTTTCCTTAAGAAGTCAAAAGACATAAACGTACCTTAAGAAATTAATTTTTAAAAAATCACAACTTTATAAGTAGCACAAACATTTCTGAGAAAACGTGTCTCCAACCCTTCGAAGCTCTGAAAGGAACTATTTTTAACAGAAATGTAGAACACATAGCTGTGCAATATTGGAATTCTAATAGCTATCGATAATACAAGGTGTAACAAAAAGGTATGGCAAAATTTTAGAGGTGGATTCCTTACGAGTAGATAAGTAAGAAAAGTTTATATGACCATATGTCGGGAAAAGCATCGTTACAGAGTTACGGGCATTAAGCCGCCTAACGGTGTTAAATAGTCACATTCTGGATGCCTCTCAATCTAACTCAATTTAAACCTTAATAGCTCAGCTTCTAATTAAGCTAGAAATATAATTTTGGTATAAAGGTCTTCCTGAAGGATGAAGCAATTGAGGTTGGTGACACTTCACTAGGTCCACACATACTCCCGCAGAGTCTGACAGGAAACATCTATCAATACTTCCTGGAAACTCACATTTCGGATGCATTGGATAAGTTGCCCTTGGCTCTGTGTTCACCCATGAAAATGCATATCAGTGGAAAGCTTCATCCTTCAGGAAGACATTCATACCAAAATTATCTTGCCAGCTTAATTAGGAGCTGAACACTAGGTGGTAACGTCGCAAATAAAGAACTGTAGAGCAGATCTACCAATCTATGAAATAGTCACATCAATTCTTTGCAGATGGCAGCTAAAGTTGATATAGATAAATACTATAGATATGCTACATTGACTTGATCCCTAGTCTTCCGTTGCAAGCGCTGCTATCAGCTTAAGGAATTCCACTCGCTTTCTCTCGCTTAACAACAGCTGAACCCTTATTGGCTCAACGCGTGGGTGTGTGAGGGTGTGAGCGTTAGTTCCCATTTTGGCAGCACAATAACAACAATTATTCATGTAGCAATCGATTTAACTACATGATGTACTTGAAGAGTAATGCTAATGGTTCCAAGTTAATCTGCGACGTTGCCACATTGTGAAATTTTGATTCCTTGTAGCGGCTGAAGGAGGCCCCGGAGAGCATAACACCATAGAACATTTTCGCTTTATTTTGGCCTGTAGAATAATGCCCTGTGGTCCGTAGGCGCCACTTTTAGACTACCCGATCAGGGGTGCCCACAAGGGGGGGGGCTATGACGCAAACTGCGTCATTGAAATACTTGGGGGGGATTAAAATCTATATTAATATGTTTGAGGGGGTGTAAAAATTAATCGAAAAGTTTTTTTTTTCATGGAAGAACACCTACAGATAGACAATTGAGGGGGGGGGTGAGTCATGGACATGAGGGGGTGGGCACCACTGTACCCCATATATATATATATATATATATATATATATATATATATATATATATATATGAGAGAGAGAAAGTAAGTGCAAATGAGGAGTCTTGGAATAACAGAACATCTAATCTGTCTTGTGTTGCATTTCTATGGTTGCCTATGAAGATATATCATCATTACATGAAGATTTCCTCTTACGTTAGAGCTGTGAATTGACATAAATTCTATCCTGGAGGTGTCAGATACGTCTAAATTATTTCATCTTAATAAACGTACTTTATATTAAATGTTCAATTTTTTGTCGAACCACTGGCGGTTTCTGGATACGTAAAAGGAGGTACTATAAGCAAAACAGCGCCCCCTATATTTATACGGAATGAAAGTAGTTTACACAGTTTCACACAGTTTTTAATATATTACAATACCTTTTAAAAATATTATATAATTAATGCACAATTTGCTGCAGAATTAAAGCAAATGTAAACGTAAATATTTTTTTTTAAAGTGAGTAACCTATTTTTTCCTCTTTCAACTCTCCAAAGAGGAAGTTGCTATACAACAAATTTACACAAGAACTAGAACAAGTTTGCCGCAACGGATGCATTCAGTATATTAAGATTTGCTACCTTCTGTCTTCATGTCGCCCGATATTTGTAAAAGAACAGGAGATATAGCCGTACAATCGCACTTCCGCTCTGAAACCGCCACCGAGTCGATTCCCGTTTTTTGTCGAAACTTTCCTTACGAATTATACATAGAATATTATATATTATATAAAATATGGTTATGGAAACAGTCTATGAACCACTTCATTTTGCATCCCTTCTCTTTATGTTGTATAGAACTTCAACTTTAATGCGAAAAAAGACACCATACCATAATACTCTCAATCACCTAATAACAAAAGGAAATTCATCTTTTGTGATAATTGAAGGTATACGAAGTAAAATATAAGTAAAGTGTGTTCAATGGGATGTGTAGATTTTATAAAGTGTTCTGTGGTAAACCTTATTACACTCAAACTTATTTTGAATGTTCCAATGTTCACAGACGTGTTGTTGTGTTGAAATATTCACAAACAGTGGGTATTAATACTTAAAAAAAAGAAAAAAAGAAAAAGAAAAAAGAAAAAAGAAAAAAGAAAGGAAGGAAGGAAAAACTATTTCTTATCTCCCTATTATTTCCAAACCCAGTCTTCACGTTTTTAATACTTGCTTCCGAGAATTTATAGAACTGCAGTTTATTATACATATATTAGGGACCATTCAGTTCTTCGTAAGTCTCTAAAAAATGGTTGTTATTTTACAAAAACTTATCACGTTATTTGTAAGAAACAAAATTATATTCTATAACCTCCTCAGTTCCTGTATAGCTACTCATATATAAAATAATATTGTAAGAGAAGGAACCCACTTGAAACAGTATTATTGTAAGAGGTGGACCTATGTTTGACTACTACCAATTAGTTTTCCTTTCAATATTAAATTAGCTCAAATAAGAACAACACTGCAAAAAGTAAATTAACGTTTGAACCTGATTTGGACATTTTTTAAGAAAAGATTTCTGGTCGTTATTTAACTTATCAAAAACTGTCAAGAAGTGTTCTTCACTGAACAAACAATGTCTAGAACGCATCGTAACAGTGGATAATATGAATTGCTCTAAGAAGGTTCAATCAAAATGTACTTGAAATTGGGATGTGTCCAATAAGTATACGGGCAAAGAAACTACATTTAAGCAATATTAGGACACTTTACACTTTTACGGGTCGTTTTTGCTGGTATACTAATTGAAAACATCATAAATTCAGGTACATTTTTGAAGACTTCTAGAACTGTTCTTATTAACTACTCTTGGGATGCATTCTAGACTCCTTTGTTCAGTTCTAGAACACTGCAGGACATTTATGCACTAGATAAACAACTATCAAAAGTTTTTTTTCTTTTTTAAGGATCCAGTTCAGACACTGATTTATTTTTTGTTGTGAAAATATCGTTGTTGATACTGCAATATACCCTATTGTTGTATGCCAACGTTTTAGGAGAGAAGAGAACATGTTGCTACAACCAAATCCGAAGTCCTTTGACATTGGCTGTATTGCCAGTGTAGTAATAAGTCTCTCGTTATTTGTGCTATTTCTTTCGCAAAGCTGCTGTCGGCAATTTTAATTACAAAATGATGCAAAACTAGGCACGACTGTATTTTGTCATACCACATATTGCAGTATTTGATTCTTTTTTTAAGTAAGAAAATCTAGTGTTTGACAAATTGCTCATAAGGATGGTAGCCATTCTTGCAGTGAAGCGGGATGGGGCACGGAATCACCAAGAGAACGGCCTTATTTTCATAAACTAAGAACCAGAAAATCCCAGCCTAAATAAATGGAAATAGAACTTTTATTTTAAATAACATATATCCTAAAATAGACATAAGGCTGTACATATGGTTTACAGGCCTATATAAAAATTAAATTCTTTTCTTTGTAACCTCAGTCAATCAATTCCATGTGCACTGAATCATGGTTCCGAGTTGATGACGATGGGTTTTGGTGGATGGTGGATCAAATTGGGTCAGAGTGGGTCATGATAGGTCGTAGGTCCAGTGGGTGGTGGGCTACGGTGGGTAGTTGGTCAGTAAGTCATGGGTCAAGTTTTCATTGACCTACGCCATTTCTGCTCTATATAGGCATCTGTGATCAGAGTTGCTATGAAGTTCTCAGATTTCGGAAGTATGCAAACTTTTTAACATTTCCTTAAATTTGCCATACATGAACTGCTAATACATATTTCGGTAAGAATGCCGTATATCCTGACCAAAATAAACAAGTTAAATGTTTCTTTTTAAAATAAATAAGACGGAAAGGGGAAAAGATTTACATATTCTGTTAATTGAAGCTGACTTGCCAGTAGTTTTCATGGATCGTTAAAAACAAGTTATAAACTATTTGACGATTAAACCTCCCAGAGGGTGTTTGAAGAGAGCCGCAAACAGCATAAAGCTGCTGATTATGAGTAGTATACATGTGCAGTAAAAGAGGGGAAGAGCGAAAAAGAACAGTGTATGAACAGAGAGATATATACAGTGCTGTAAAATTAAGATTGAGATTCTCATTTGGCAGAGTATATATCCACCAGAAAACCAGTTCTTTTTATTACTGCTAGTTGATGCCTGCACAAAACTAGTGTGAGAACGAATAAAAGAAAAAAATATCAGTTAGCCTAATTTGGTAGAGGCGAGTAGAATTAAAAAAATAATAAAAAAAGTCTTTGTTCCTTTCTTTGTATCCATTTAGTTTGAAAAAGAGAAAGTGTAAAGGATTTGTAGGTGGTCTGTTGCCTAATTTATCTTTTTAGGGACTTCCTGGAGGTTTTTCCTGGGATATTGAGTTGTACTTCTTGTTTTAATGGCACCATTCTGTCTAAAAGTGTGAGGGCAGATTATAAAATGCAAGTGGAGAGAAGGGAGGGGAGATTTATTTATTTCAGGATCCTGGGCAATTGACGTCGCTAGAAGTTAAACTGTTCTCAAGATGGTATGACTAGAAGTGGTTCTACGTTAATTAATTGTCACCTTTTTCAGTTTTTACATATATGTATAATTAATGCCCATATTATTATAATTATTATCGAAATCAATAAAAAATTAAAATAATATCTGAGAATTCATACTACTGTTCACGATAAAATGATAATTCCGGGAGAACTTGGGTCAGTAGCAGAGCTCATATCTCTGATACAAACGGTCCCTGGTTCGTTCCAAAGCCATGTGAGCTTGTGGTTGACAACACTTTGTCCATGTGTTTTCACGGTGTTCTTTTTCTCCCACATTGTTAGTTCTCCAGTTCTTTCATAATCTTCCACTTCTTTAATCATCAGTCTCCTTTATCCTACAGAGCATAATAGAGAAGTCTCTTTTCAATGTTGGTCTCTGATTCGCAGAGAATAACAGAAGCTAGGATTAAAATATATATAGACAGATAGAGAGAAATGACAAGTTACGTATGTTAGATTAATAAGGAGAAAATATACTATTTGTTAGCTAAGTTAAATTAGAAAATATATATATATTAGTTAATTGTTTTGAAAATGAACAAAAGGTATAGGGTCGGTGAGGGTAATTATGAGACACTGCCTATGGAGGGTAACTATGAGACACTCCTCACTGATCTTCATCCACTGTAGGTAAATGCAAATTAAGAGTACAGGCATTTAGTAACATCCTTGACAATGTTTTGTTTATATTTTTAAGTTTCAGTTTACAAAAGTTTAGGTGTACCAATTGCTTTAACAAACTCAATAAAAAAAAAGTTTTGAAATTTGAAATCCTATCATTAACTTTTATATTTACTCGTGCAGTAATATTACTGTTGTAAAATCAATGGGTGTTGGTGGAAGCCTGGTAGGTCAGCAGTTATACGTTAAGTTGAATTTGTCTCTTGTTCTTTCGTTTCAGAGTTACATTTTTTTTTTTTTGATGTTGTATCTTATTTTGATTATTTGCAGGGTAATTATGAGATGCATGCTAGATTAATGTATTTGAGAAATAACTGCAATCTGTCTCTGTATCCTAATATGTGAAGTTTCAAAAAAGTAGTATTCTGTAGTTTAGCAAGTCCTATAATCTTGTTTCTTTGTAACTTTCAAAATTGTGGACCTACATTATTTTTTAAAAAATAGCCTAGGCTGTATATCAATATACTAAAACATAAGAAAATAGAATCAGCCTAAGTTGTTTTTAGTGAACAGACTAAAACTTGGTCTAAACATTTGTTTCATAAGCCTATTTTGTAACCTGAAACTATAATATAAGCTATTGGTCTATAAGTCTATTACAGTCAACTCACAAAACTGTTAGAATAACATCAGTAGCTATTTCCACTTTCTTTCTTAGTTATTTTCTTGTAACTCAGCCAAATATTTGTATATCTTTATGTAATAAACACAAACTAACGAATACCTCTTGTCTAACAGTTGGACTCCTTCATACTTCAATATCACATCCAGTAAGCTGGGGACAACAGGTGGCTCATAATTACCTACCCAGTGTCTTATAATTACCCTTTTGGAGGTAAATTACAAGACAACACAAATTTGACATATACTCATCAACTTATGAGATGACAGGAAATTGCTTGCCAGCAAATCGTTACTCTATTGGCACCATAAATGCTGCCTAGGTTAATTGCTGTCAAAACTAATGTAAGCTGAGTAACGTGGAAAAGTTGTGAAATCCGTCTCATAATTACCCTTACTGACCCTACATATTTCTGCATACTCATTAAGGAAGTTTATACATTGATACATGTGATACACCAATATTTTTTTAATGTTGTTGTAGGAGGTGAATCCGCTCTACACTAATACCAAACTAAGTGATAGCCTTGTGTAAGGACTAAAGTATTGTGACAATGGTTAATGCTAACAACTTTTGTTCATGCCATCATGAACAAACTATATTTTATTTTTAAAAGAAAATTTCGTCCTTGTAAGCAAGAAAAATTACACAAGATATTGAGGAAGAATTCCTGAGGATTTTGCTAGGGCAATGAATATCTGCAGGTGGCTTAGACATTTAACCTTCTCGTTTCTTATTTAGTAGCGTCTAATGCGATTTTCCTACCTTAAAATAATGATAAGATTTAAAAAAAAAGTTTAGTCTGAGAACAAATGAGTAGTAGTAATTGTGATATGATAAATTAACAGCCCAACACTAATTTAAACGTTAAGTGACCTTCAAAATTGACATGTGCTATATTTCGCTCCATTTATTTATTTTTTTGAGTAAATTAAATTGTTAATTGTATTTTGAATTATAGGAATTACTAGCAGCGTTCACCCCGCTTCGCTGCGGTCACCCCGGAACGCAATAAACTTTGTTACTTAGATAATTTTTACTTTTTCGCTTTCAAGTGATATGATAAAAACCATAGAAGATTGCAGTAAATCTTAACATTATATCGCCTGTCATTTATGTTAACCCGCCCCGCTTCGCTGCGGTCATCCCGGTGCTGGCATATTGTAAAAGTGTCTGTAAAAATAAGCAAATCAATTAAAAAATTTTAAACAGAAGATTCAAGCTATTTTCCGCTGTATATCGCCTGTCATTTATGTTAACCCGCCGAGTGACACGGTCATGCGGGTTGCATATAAATACGTTTATTTTTACCTATGATGAACTAATAACAAAGGATTTGTGGACACCTGAATGGTCAATTATCTCAAGACACTGGTAATTGAAAATTAAAGTGATATGATAAAAACCATCTAGGGTCCAAATCCTAATAACCCCCCAAAAATGAAAGAAATTGGTTCAGCCGTATTAGCGTGATGAGCGGACAAAGGATTTTGTACGTTCTCTTTTATATATATAGATGTCAGGATTATTGTAGTATAACAATTCTGAATGAAGGCTGACAATTACTGCCGACATAGGGTATTATAAAAATTAGAGGAAGAAAGAAATTTCGCGTTTCCTTCGGGAAAAGGTGAGTCTCGCTAGAAAAGTATGAAGTTGGGCCCCTATAGAAAAAATATTAAATTTGGTCTCCTTAGAATTTGAAATCTTAATAAATATTTTTAAATATAGTTGGACACCAATAACTCGAATTCCTTGATAACTCGATTTTTTTTCACATTGTCTTGAGCTCTCCATAAGACTTAATATTAAAATAGCATCTGTAAGTCGAATGTTCAAAACTTACAACCTCGGTAAATCGAATTTCAAGGGTTTCATAATCATATTTAAAAACCTCGAACTTTTCATTTTGGCGAATCTCTACAAGTCGAAGTTTACCTCTAGAAGTCGAATATCTCTTAATGTGATCTCGATAACTCGAGACTATAGCTCTATACATTTACGCAATTGTCACAGAGGCGGATCCAGGACGGACTTCTAGGGGGGGGGGGAGGCGGTTGGTAGTAATAATGCTACTTAGAGCTACTTTTAAGAGCTCAAACCTCTGGGATAAGTTTATATTTATATATATAAAATAAGAATGTTTCCCCTTCTGGAGGGGGCGATTGAATGAATAAAATTTCGATTTATAATGGTTATGTAGTTCATGAGGAACGCAGAACCTCGGTATCTCGAATTTTTTTGTGGCCACCTTGATTACTCAAAACACTTGGTAACTCGATTTTGTATGTATTCCTTTCAGCTTTGAGTTATCGAGGTTCCACTGTGCTTTTGGAGGTCTTAGTTGGGTTTTACTGAAGTAGGTCTAAGATTGTAATTATGCTCCATCTTGGGAAAATATATTTCGTTCAGATGATAGAGCAGCAGCAGCACTTTCATTTATTTTATTTATTTATTTATTTGGAAATGGCACAGTGGGCTATTCAATGGGTCACTACGTAAATTGAAGGAATTATATTTGACATAACTTAAAAGCTTAAGAAATGCATACTATTCCTGGCCTGGGGGAGCAAACAGTAGACATTTTACTGAAATGTACCTAGATCACATTTTCGTTCCATTTAAGAGAGAGTGTGGTTTTTTATTATGTGAGTCTATTTCATGCTTCATTTATTCATTCAATGTCTTTGTTTGGTTGGTTGTATTGGAGTTCAGCACTAAGGGTAAATGAGACATGGGATTACAGCTTAAGATCAGATTCGAATCACATGAACGTCCACCGATAATCGAACCCAGGTCTCCCGCGCCAAAGACGCCTACGCTACACATTCATGATCGTATCGTATCAATGGAGTAAGGAAGTTTATCTTGAAGTAGGACTCCATTGAATGGCGGGAATCTTAAATGGGGGGATAGTTATATTATTACGGCACTGGTAAAAAGAAATGACTTGGTTTAGTTTGATTCAAGGTTAACATCTCTTTCAGCGTCAAGATCATATGAGACAAACCGAGCCAAATACCAGGGAATCAAACCTGGGACCATGCTGATTAGCCACTTCGCCAGAGTAGGAACTGGATGATTGGTATTTAGTCATTAACAAATTTCCTACTGTGTTTATCCAGAAAAATTAATTATCATTAAAAATACGTAAATCGTACATACACGTGTAGAATGATGAAGTTCTAAATTTCTTAAAGATTTTTCCGAATGTCTCCTACCAGTACAAGATGCTTATACCTTTTTGGTGGGTTATATAAATTTTAAAATCCATCATTAAATGTTTAAATAATAATAATAATAATAATCTTGGATACAAAGTCCTATGGTCTTGCGTCTCGACCAGTCGGAAAAAGTTGAAGGATGATTCATGGTCAATGGTCAGTACATAACGAGTCCCATTATTATTATTATTATTATTATTATTATTATTATTATTATTATTATACTTCCAAACTATGTACTGCATAAGAACCTATAGAACAGTCATATAGAAAGGTCATCTGTCCGTCAATTTGCGGACAGGTATCAAAACAAAGAAGGTAAGAGTAGGGATGGGCAAAACCGATTTTTATAAAAACCGACATTCCGGTTTCCTCCAAAAACTGGTTCGGATTTTCACCGAAACCGGCTTCGCTTTCCTTCAATACCGGTTCTGTTTTCACCGAAACTGGTTTCGGTGAAAACTTTTGGTAAACACATAAAACTATTTCTGTGGAAACGGAATCGGTTTCCGGAGAACAACGAAACACTATTCTGGTCAGAAATAGATCAAATTTTGGAAAAAACCGGAACCGGTTTTGAAGAAAACCGGATCAGGTAAAATCCGAACCGGTTTTTGGATAAAACCGATAACTGATTTCGGTGAAAACCGAACCGGTTTTGAAGAAAACCGAAACCGTATTTTTAAATTTCAAAAACCGGTTTCGATTTTTATAAAAAACGAAAATCGAAAAACCGGCTTTTGTGCCCACCACTAGGTAAGAGATATCGAGAAGCTTTTTTTTTTTTAATCGATCAAGCGTTCTTTGACTAGGTTCCATATTCAAAACGAAAGTGTTCAAATTAGCCATTTTCGGTTTCAACGTTTATTACCATAGAACGAAAACGATAACAGATAGCGAGAAGCGATTTCTTGCAAATGATTACTTGTCTGAAGACAACATACCATGGCTATCCACAACACTCTACCAGAATCGGAAGGGGTTTGAATTTGCCATTTCTGGTTTCAACATTTATCGCCAGGACATAAATGGTAATAGACAGAGACAAACTGGTTTCTGCAATCGACTCAGAGTCTCAAGAGAATATATCATTATAACCCGCAATACCCTATCAAAAGCGAAAGTGGTTGAATGTATTAGTACTTCTGATTTCAATATTGATTTCCACAGAGCAAAAACTCAGATATAGAGAAGCTTTCTTTTTTCTATTCTTTTCTTTTTTTTAATCAATTCGGCGTCCCAAGAACAGGGTTTATCTCCTTCCTTAACCCTCTATTGAAACTGGAAGTGGTTCAAATTGAAGATTTTTATTTCAACCCTTATCGACATAGAACAAAAAATGAGTAACGAGAAATCAGTAATGAGTAACTTTTTGATATGGATTCAGCGTCCGAAGAACGTGTTCTATCTTCGATCCTATTACTCTATTGCAACCAGGAGTTATAGATCTACTACCTTAAGTGTGAGTATTGAAGTCGTATAATTTCGATATCAACCGTAGTTTCACACTGTGAAAAGAAACTCACTTGATATTATTTCTTAAAACAGAGTCCGTTTCTTATTGCATCCAAATTTTGGAAAAAACCGGAACCGGTTTTGAAGAAAACCGGATCAGGTAAAATCCGAACCGGTTTTTGGATAAAACCGATAACTGATTTCGGTGAAAACCGAACCGGTTTTGAAGAAAACCGAAACCGTATTTTTAAATTGTCGTCACAACTACGTGAAACACCACCTTTCCAACGCCATCTGATTTTCCAAAACAGTCCAAATAATAATCCGTTGCAGATTTGGTGGCTTTGATGATTTCAGGTTAATGGTAAAGAAGAGCACGTAGGGCGTTGGATGTAAAAAGCTACTAACAATTAAAGAATTGGCTATCTGCAAAACGAAATAATGAATAGTGATGATAGCCCTAAAATCCTCGGGACAATTTAAATAATGAAGAATACGATGTAAACTCGCTTTGATCTATAAACATATGAAAGTACGTAGTTATGTACGGAAGTATGTGGTGGTGATGGAAATATACACATTAGAAATTTTCAACAGAATTATAACACATCACTGTCACCAGTGCTGGCATTCAATCGTTGCAAAATTACAGCGGAGGATGATAACACGAGAAGTCCTGTTAAATGTTAAAATAATTACATAATTATTATTATAAACTTGAATAAATTAATAGAATAAAGAGACTGTAAGAAACAAGAGAACTAAGAAAACCCATGTAGCTGATCGATGATGTCTACTCCGAACTCAAATAGCTTCTGACTGCAAAGAAAACTCTTCGAAACAGCAAGCTATCATTCTTCTTACATACACAATGAAGAATAAATATACAGATTTAGGCTATGAAGTGTTTTCAAGTGTCACACAATCATCTGTCATCATAGACTACGTACAAGTAGTTAAAAGTAAAATTTGGTATGATTTCTCGAGTTATTCTAATTTACACAAAGTTATATGGTTCCATGTTACTTGGTGTACTTACATATTATAACACTGGTCGTGTAGATTTCGTGTACGTAAAATATGAACTAAATATATTTTTTTCCGGAAAACGAACGAGAGATCATAAAAATAGAAAGTGGATATTAGAGAACTCAACTTACTTTTGCACAAAAGAGTTATTTTGTTAGCTTAGAAATTTAACGTTCCTTTCCTACTATATAAAGATGTGCATTTATAAAATTAAGGTACAATTCGAATCACATACACTTCGGCCAGGAATGGAATCCAATCCTCTTGCAACAAAGGTAAATCACTAACCATACAACCACCATCCAATTACGAATAATATTATATATATATATATATATATATATTAGGCCTATATAGATATATAAACAATATGGAACTACTATTGGCTATAAAGTTCTTGTTTATATTGAAAATGTTACATGTTAGAGTTCTTTTTTAAAATGCTTAACGTAAATTTTCTTTCTTTCTCTCTCTCTCTCTCTCTCTCTCTCTCTCTCTCCCTCTTTTTCTCTCCATCTTGAAAAGAAACTCACCAAAGACACTTCTTTTACATAAATTCCTAGCACATACGCTTATAATGGAAGCCAAGTTAGTGTTACAACTTGTTCAATGTGGCTCTTTGGCAGTTATGTGACGATGAGAGTCACTGCCTGACGCTATTTTTTTTTTTTTTAATTCTCTACTCTAACTACCTACATATATTTAAGCACACGCAAATTAGCATCAACTAACTTCTTTTTTTTTCTTATTTTTTTTTCTTATTTTTTTCTGCTTTTTTTCTGTGCCTACCTTACTTGGTTGCTTTGGTGGCTCTCCCACTGACTGGCAAGTAAATAAAAATTTCCTCGCATGTAAAGGTGTCAGGCGTTACGGCTTGTGGATCTAAATGCGGATTCGACCTCCATAAATCCGGATTCGTCAATTTCCCCCTCTTCACTCCCTGCCTGCCGTGTTCTCACTCATTTGCAATTTTTTCTTTGATTTTTTTTTTTTTTTTTAAAGTACAAATGAATCTTAGTCTTGGGCCTCAACATTCATTTCGTACTATTTTTCTTTTACATAAACATTTGAAGTGTCTTAAATATTCCGACTGCAACTTTCCAATTGACTACATTTTAAAAATTTTAAAATTAAAAGACCTGTAATTATACCTTATACGCTACAAATGTGGACGATAAATACAAATGATGTAATGTAAAGGAGTAGGAGGAAACTGGAAAACCCAAGAAAATTATGCACAAGGTTCACTACAAAGCCCATATAATATGACCACGATACGAATTCGAGAACTTCAGTTCTTAAGTTAACAAATACAACAATGCTTAATAGTATTGGCAGTATCGTAGTAGCAAGAACTATGTAAATGGTAAAAACTTTCATTCGTGATTCATGAGATTTGTGTTTGGAACAGTGACTACGTCACAGGAAGTATGAGGGTGGACACCTCCCGTAGGTAACTCTGCTCTTGCCAGACATGATGTATTTTAATTTAAGTCAAGTAATATAAAACTATCCTTTTCGGTATACAAAAAATAGCTGCCCTCAAATTTTCTGACCCTCCAATTGGCACCCCCGAAAAAAATAATGCTCGCATCGTCAGTGGTTTGGAAAATCAAGTAACAATAATACAAATATGTATTAGTATTAATTAATTAATATGTTTTGCTGCCTGAATATAAGCACTGAGTAATTACATATGAAGAAATTAATTCCACCCTCGGTCTTTATAAAAGCATATCAAATATTATCAGCATTATTATCATGTATTTGGAGAACAGAGAATATTCAAAATATGACGTCTGAAATTATAAATGTTCTGTGATGGTTTATATCCTGTTCTATACCAAAGCTGAAGAAAGAAAAAATGAAATGAAATCTTCGAGTTTTACGTTCCACGGTTATGCCGGTTAGGCTAAAGGAGACGGTGAATGTGAGAAATGAATGAAATGGTGGAATGAAGAAAGTGGGAGGAAACGGGAGAACCCCGAGAAAACCCACGCACACGGTGTTTGTCCACCACAAAGTTCACTTGGCGGGGGCTGGGATCGAACCCGGGACCCCAAGCACCAGAGGTGAACGCTCTACCACTGAGCCACCGCGGCCCCAGGCTGAAGAAAGAATATATGAAAGTGAAGAACGATGATGTTTGTGGAACGGGAAAAGGTGAGGAAAAGACGATTTCCAGAAAAACACTTGCAAACCAAGCTGTGAATGCATTTAGTGATTAACGAAACTTTTCGCACTAATGAATAAATATCTAATCTCCTTTACCTGGCACTCTCTTTGTACATCATAACATCTTGATGTCCTCTTTCTTGGCCTAATACCATAACGTGTCTTTGAGGTATATAATGCTGGGTTCGATTCCAGATGGGAATGCATTGAATAATTATTTCAAATCTTTTCTAGCCCTTGTAACTGAGAATGGTCAAAACTGGTTCCTGAAATACCCGGGTTCTGAAAAATAATGATTTCGCGTACCCGATTTTCGGTCCTGGAACCGGATACTCGATTCTCGGATCTGGAACCGGGTACCTGATTCCGAGATCTGGAAAGGAGTATTCAATTGTCGGTTCTGAATGCGGGTACCCGATCCTCACCGGATCCAGAACCGGGTAACCTGGATCCGAAATTATCTGGCCATCCCCATTTGTAATATAATCTCTCACTAGTCGTGACTATTAACACCTCCCCAGGAGCGGACAAATAGAATTGATTCATTTTCGTCCTTCATCAGCAGCGAAGCCAGAACGAGGTCTATAGTTTAATCCTCCCAAACCTGATTTTATTTTAATCGCTAAAGACAGATACTTCTGTATTTAAAAGAGTGAAAAATGAAATCATCAGATGGTAAATTATTCTATTAATAGTACATCATGGTATCCCTCTACGCTAAGAAATGTCTTCAATTAACGCGTTGCGTTATAAGAAAAAGAATTAAAACGATATACACATTAGAATGGACATAGAGACTGAAAAGGGTAAAGTGGGTTCTGAAGCACTGTAGTATGTTCAAATTCTCTCACCGTTAATCGAACCCGGGACTTGGTACAGCAAAGGCAGGTATTCCAGCGAGACGGGCGTTTTTTTTTTTTTTTTTTTTTAAGTTTAATGTTTCACGATTGTACCGTTTAGGCTAAAAACGACAGAGAGATGGCTATTGATAATGAAATGTGTGGCGAAAGGAAAATACGTAACACTCATGCGTTGAATGGGATTCGAACCCGCGACTGACAGGGCTTAGGATTACATTAAAGCGTAAAATCGCTAGAACAGCCGAATCGTCGTAAGATGGTAACATTGCACTAAATAAGGCTTTCTTAACCTATTTGATATCAGGACTTCGCTTTTACCTCATCTTTTCATAGACCCTCACAAGAAATTTCCGGTTTGTAATATGCTTTTTGATTAGGTTGTATGTATGTCTGTGAAAACTTTACACACAACAAAGGACCCCAAACGGAACTAATATCTTTCAAATTGTCGACAAAATCATTTCTCCATTGTTGACTTATCAATAACACAGCAAGACATTTTTTTCCGCTACTAGATCCAAATTACACGTACATTACCTTTTCCACCTCCCTTCGCGACCCTATGTATTCTTTTCGTGCCGCCTAAGGTTTCTTATACCAAGTTTGAGAAACCCCGCTAGAGGGATTAAAGAAAAACACGTTAGTCAATATACGTATAGTGTACAATGTCCTGTATAGGCTACTAGAGACGATGAGAAATGCGAATGTATAAAAATACTAATAAATTTTTGTATCACAGAAAAAAAAAAAATAATTTCTCACAAATTTTTTAAAAAGCCAATATATATAAGTGCATAATGTGTACAACATAGCTAACCGATCTCTCATCAGTAACTTTGTTAAAGCCTACCGTTAACGTTTAGAAAGTTTGTTACATGTATTTTTTCTTATGCTAATTAAAGATTTTCTTCTAATTCCATAACCCCAAACCCCAATTTTGACGGCTTATACCTTGGGAACCCAAGGCCTACACACCATACTATTCCGCAAGCTTGTAAGCAGTCAAGGTGCACCACCATCAGCGCCGTAACTAACTTAGATTTTTTAAAAATAATTCTTGTGCCCCTCTTTTCATCTTTCTTACTCTTTATGGGCTCCCGGAGCCTATTGGTCCTCCCGCACAGCAAGGTCTGCGGAGCCGCTACTTACGCTCCTGGTCCCGTTTCATACATGACTAATTAAGGGTACAATATTGACAAATCTCAGTCATCCGAATAAATATTATTTCTGGGGTCCCTAATATTTGACATTTTTTTTTTTACTGAAATGGGCATACGACTCATTTTTTATCTTTTATGTGCTGTTTTGTTTATGTAAAATAGTGAACCTGTTTGATACTTCATTTATAATTTCATGTTTGTATCGTATGTGGAGTAAGAAAATTTTGCCTTAAAATGGGCCCCTCTCGAACGGCAGGGAGCTTCCCTGAGGGGCAGTTGCCCCATGCCCCCACAAGCTACGGCCTTGACCACCATGTCACCTTTGATCACGATCGGAGAAATTCGATTGAACTCATACGATAGAAGTTCTTTTGTGATTCATTTTTAAAAATTCAAATGACGAACAGAAAGGATTAGTGAACGGAGAAACTTGGACACAAATTGGCAAAATCAGAAACTCATTTTATCCAGGACTGAACTCAAGGACCCTTCGTACCAAAATCGAGCCTTCTACCACTGAACCGTTCCTTTATTGCAGTAAACTCATGTTGTTCAGTCTCCAAAGTTAGTTCATAAGGTTCGGATCCTACATGAAACGGTAGTTTCATGTCTCATAACTTTAGTGTTGGAAGAAGGAATATTGAAGCAAGTAAATAGAAAGTTCCACTTGGCTAACGTGACTTTCCTGTAATGTAGAGTTGTGTCTTCTCTAAGTTTATGGCATTACTTTACAATGGAATAAAGAGGTATGCAGAACCCATAATTATTTAAAAAGCATTTCAAATAGTAATTTCCTGAAAAATCTATACTTTCTTTCATTTATTCAGGGCATCTTAAGAAAAATATAATTAAGTTAGAGAAATTCACTACTATGACACTGCAGCTCTGAATATTCGTGAATGCAGCTAACTTGGATTTGGAGTTTACTTCTAACAGGAACAGTTATTACTGGTAGTTTTACTTGAAAAGAGATGCACCATGAAAATCTCTAATTTAGACTGTGACAAAAGAGAGAAAAAAGCTTCCACACTTGTTTCATTAGCAACCATGACGATCAAAATTTTACACATTTTATGTCGATGCGGTGAAACATTCAGAAAAGTTGCTATGCAGTTTCCTTCACTTTTTTCCTGAACTTCTGTAATACTAAGAAATTTGCAGAATATACACATTTTTTTTTTTAAAAAAAAATATGTAACATATTGCTGGGAAGCAAAAATTGTTTCAGCAAAGAGGATGCCCAAAAATATTAAGCGATAGGTCTAAAATTCAGAAACTTGAAGTACTGAATTACTTAGGAATAATAATAACCTTTGTTTTAGCAAATCCAAAAGCTTTTAACAAAAGATAGGCAAACTCGTCATTTCATCCTGTACGAATTCAGCAATCAGGATTATCATTATTAGTGCTTTCTATTAAATATATTTTTTTGAGTTTTACGTTTCACGATTATGCCGGTTAGGCTAAAGGAGACGGTGAAAAAAAATGAAATCTTTAAGTTTTACGTCCCACGGTTATGCCGGTTAGGCTAAAGGAGACGGTGATTATGAGAGATGAGTGAAATGGTGGAATGAAGAAAGTGGGAGGAAACGGGAGAACCCCGAGAAAACCCACGAGCACGGTGTTTGTCCACCACAAAATTCACTTGGCGAGGGCTGGGATCGAACCCGGGACCCCAAGCAAAAGGAGACGGTGATTATGAGAAATGAACGAAATGGTGGAATGAAGAAAGTGGGAGGAAACGGGAGAACCCCGAGGAAACCCACGCACACTGTGTTTGTCCACCACAAAGTTCACTTGGCGGGAGCAGGGTTTGAACCCGGGACCCCATGCGGCAGAGGTGAACGCTCTACCACTGAGCCACCGCGACCCCCTATTAAATATTTAAATGTTCTTAAAACAAATCTCTTTGCGAAAAGTTTTACTAACCAGTTTAGGAGATGTTGGTAATTAGCTAGAAGCTTTCTTAAAAAATATTTCAACGTTACTTTTATGTCAGCAATCGTTTCGTGAAGCATTTACTTGTAGTGAATGCTTAAACATTTAATTTAATCAAGTTTGTAGATTAGCTCTTAAAACATTTCAACGTTTATTACGTGTGTGTCTTACCGAAAATTTTAAAAGTTTGCTAGAAAATTTATCTTATGAACGATTTTTAAAGGGTGCTCAACTAGTTTACTAAATGATTGTAGTCAGGGATCTGAAAAGGTAGAAGGACGCATAACGTCAGGCCGTCCCCCTTGTCTTCTTTGCCCGTTGTATTTTTTTAGGAAGTGGGAAGACGTCAGATATTTTTATGGAAGTAGGGAGATGACGTCCTCCCGTGTTCCCCCTCACTTTTACCTTTGATTGTTGTCTGATGTTTTAAAATTTTAAATACTTACTAGAAAATATAATAAATTTTTCAAAATTGGTGCTCAGAACGGTTAAAAGTTTACTTTTTTTGTAGTAAATTGTAGTAAATAATAATAATGTGAAGAAAGTTGTAAACTCCAAGTTATAGCTAATACCAAAATTTTGAGATAAGCGTCTCAATAATGCTGACTCCTTGCTCAAACACTGAGTGACCTCTCGAAAAGCTTTCTCGTCTTTCTCCTCTTTTTATTCATACCAAAAGGAGTAAACTGTCCAAAATTGGAGTAAATTAATCTTGCTCTACTTTATTCGTAAGTCCCTTTGTCTTGTCCCAGAGAGTTCCGATGTATATTTTCATTGACTTCGACTCAGAACTCTACACGCCGCGCAAGCCCTCATCGATATTTTAACAGCTTACCTGTACTTTTCTGACTCACGAAGTAAGCTTTGATTACCGGTAGGATATCATTGAAACCACTACAGTTGCTCAGATTTCACTTAAGAACGTAAATCTAAAGAAATCAATACATCATGCCAGGGGTAAAAGTGGATCTGAAAAGGTAGGGGGACGCATGATGTCACGCCCATTGTAATTTTTTTCGAAAGTGAGGGGACGCCACAAATATTTTCTGGAAATGGGCTGACGACATTCCCCAGCGTCCCCCTCACTTTTACCCCTGCAGTCATCATGCGCAACGTTAGTAGCTCATCTTAGATACCTTGACTTTACTATTTGAGTGTGTTCGGAACGTACAGAAATTGTAAAGTTTCGCGTTGCACAACTATTTCTCTGTTCTCTTATTTCCTACTCTATTTTTTCATTAATTATTTCCGCGATCTATATATACGTATCCATGTACGAATGTTTCAGTATAACTCTGGAACGCCTGGAGTAATTTCAACTAAACTTGGTACAGATGTAATTTAGAATACATATTTATATATATATATATATATAATACTATGGGGCTAAGTTACCCCTAACACCAGTACGGATGGAAGTGAGATAACATGTAAAAATAATTTAAAACGATCGACATTAGTGTCCAATCCATAGTTTCCGGAATTGCTGAGATAGGCCATTCAAGCTCAAGTTCAGCCCCATCGACATGGGTGTGAGAAGTAAGAAATAAAATGTTCAAAATGGCCAAGATTATTGTCGAATCTATAGTTTTCAGGGTGACTAAGTTGATCGATGACACTCCTGATAGTATTTAATCCGAAACAAACAAAGTCAAACAGAATAATAAACAGACAGGTATTCTGGTGTCTTCAAGAGAGAGGGCTATTAATGTAATTACTTTCGTCATATTGACTACCTGTTGTTTGTGATAGCATCACAAGAGAATGACTGAAACGTTTGAAATAAATTTTGGAACTATCATAGTACCTACCTGAAGCCGTTTTTTAAAATCATGTAACTTTGATAAAAGGGCGAATCATAAGGGAATATAGGAAAACAGAGTATTTTAAGGGTGTTTATCATTATAATTTTCTTGAAATATATTTCCAAAGTGGGGTGAAAACGGTTCAAATATTTTTCATAACCTGTTTTGTCCGTGCGAAGAACGGGCATTTCAGCTAGTGCTTTTACACCTATATTAGCCAATCCTATTTCTGTTCGTCACGATAATCTAGTGATGAATTTTCACATCCATAAAGCAACGGCCAAGGTTATGGTTATTTTACTTTCTTCGATGCAGAAAACAGAGTTAGGGTTGCCCACGAGTGTCATCACGAGTGCTCACGAGACGAAACATCACTTTTACGACATCATTTTGACACGAGACGGCCTTAAAATTCTGTCTTGTAGACAAACTTACCTAGAGTGAAACACATAGTTGAGACAGGATTTACCCACAAATAGGTGTGGTATTGTAAAGAAGTGCGTTATCTTCCTCTACGATAACGCTCCGCTCTGCACTGCACTGCCATTGCGAGATCATTTCTTATGCAATCTGTAGCAGGGGCGTCATTTAGGGAGAGCAGGGAGGGGCAATTGCCCCCCTCTGAGTTTGAGATTTATATAGACTTTATCAACAAAATAGTAGTAAATTAGTAAAAAAATACGAAATTCTGCTTATATCAAGGTGTCATGCCCCCCTCCCCCACTTCCAAGCGAAATCTGAAATGACGCTCCTCGTATGTCGTCCTGATCTATCTCCTGCAATTTGCATGTGCTTAAGGAGTTGAATAAATGTTTGAATGGGATTCAGCTGGATAAGAAGTGCATATAAGTGCAGTATTGGCTCGACTCACAGAATCAAACTAATTTTTCAACAGAGGCATCGGTCACCTGGTATCACAGTGAGAAAATGTGTTACCAGGGTGTAGAGTGTTGAGATGTGAGATAACTTACCCTTTTACTATCTTGCCATCTTCTTTCTGGTCTACCTAATTGTCTTTTCAAAAGGTTTCCAATTAAAATTTTACATTTAATGTTAAATACAAATATCATGTTTTCGAGATGATAAATGATCTTTATGTAGTATTCTTCTATATTCTCATATTAGTTTTTTCCCCTTCTACTGTTGAGAGCTGATGTGCCATATAAAGTAATTTCAGTTGTGAGAAGATCACTGACCTCCACCAATTTCATCCTTCATGTGTATAAATAAATATACACATGCATTGCTGAGGCACGCATTCTTTTTTTTTTTTCAGTGCTGTCACCTCCCCATCACGCTTTCTGCAACTGGTTATTGCGAATCTTTTTCGTCTCTGGAGCGGCATGTTGCGAAACTACTTTCTAGTCGTATAAACCGCGAAATCTTGTAGAGTTCAAACATTAAGAAAAAAAAAAATGTTGTCCTGCATGTTCAACACGTTACATGCAACTACTGTCTCCCTCATATGCAACTATTTTTTTGTGTGTGTGTGTGTGTATGTGTGTGTGTGTATGTGTGCGAAGTCCAGTTGAAATGAAAAGAAGAAAATTTCACGACAGACAGGTTCTGCCAGTCTTTTGACGGAGAGACTGGAGGCTATTGCATTATCAGGTGGTATACAGACTCTCATACCAAATGAACCTATAATCAAATTTCTATCATGTAAAGGCCCCCATGAAGTACAGGTAGCTATGCCTTTTATGAGTGCATCTTCAGGTTTGAATCTCAATTGGATAAAAAGGTACATAAGTATGGGAAATAAATTCTAAATGATTCGATCATGAAGACAGATGTATTAAGAACTATTTTTAATAATGGTTATTTATTTATTTATTTATTTATTATACTAGCAGAAGTGTCTGCACAGGAGGAATGAGGTTAATGAACATAAAACCGAAAATTTGAATATTGGAGAAATTGTTGTCCTTTTTCCTTTTAGGAGCGAAATTTTCGAAAGCGTTGAAACATTTTATTTCAAATGAACAGTTTATATGCACGTATTTCGAATTTCAGAGCTCCAACTTAGACAAATCCTCATCTTGAACACTTTCTGGATAAAGAAATGGAAATTTGAATATTTCTACCTTTAGGAACGGAATTTTTGAAAACTTTTGAAACACATGTGTGTTTATTTTCAATGGGGAGTTTATGTGCCGAAATTTATCTCTAATTTCAGGGATTCGTAGGATTATTTATGATTGGCAAAAAATTTAAAATCTTCTTTACCTTTCTTAGGATAAGTAATTCAAACTATTCTTATCCTTTGCTTTTATGACAAAGGAAGCATTCTGTCCAAATTTCACATTTCTACCTATAGTAATATGATCTGGGACTTTATGAGTAAATCACATTTACTGCTTTCTATAATAGTATACATTAACAATACGAGGGAATCATATTTTGGATACGATTTACAGCACCTACATTTTGGACAGAGATATCTCAAGTCTAAAATTAACTTCAGAGCATTTTAAGGAATATTCTCTAAATGATAGATGTATCAGATAATCTTATCGTAAATTAATAATCGAAAACTTCATAAGAAAATGGATTATTAATATAATGAATTATAATAGTTTTAGTATGCCCATGAAGCTTCTATCAGTAATGCAAAAGTAACGTATCACGATTAAACTATTGTGTCATAAAAGAAAATCACAGGCCTGAGATTGAAATGAAATGATGTTTTTAGTTTAACGTCCCACGATTATACGCTTTAGTATAAAGAAGGTGGATGATTATTGAAAGTGAATGCTTGTGAAATTGATTTTTTTGTGCTCTCCCACCGGAAATCGAACCCGAAACTACGTGCACCAAAAGGCCAAAAGGCCACTAGACTACCGGGAAGAGCTACTCGAGATATACAATGAAATGCGCTTATGGCCTGTTTTAAATTGAAACTCATAATCGCTTCTATAGAGGAGCTAACAGGAGATAGTCCTTGAAGTTTCTTTCTACGTGCGGAGAGAAAATGCAGCCCATACTTTGGTGCTAGTGTTATTAGCCACGATCACTCTGTTTTATATATATACAAGAAAGCTGACATTATAGATGCACCGAAAAAAAAACTTAACGTGAAAAAAAAAACTGTCAGAGACCTCTTACTGGCTCCTCTATAACTATATCCACTGTCGCTCAATGATAAATTTTAAGCTTTCCATAATACCTTCTAGAGGAACGATTGTTAAATTCGGAAACCCCTCCCTTGTGTACGCCACTGGCCCCCTTGTTGTTATACCTAAAAGATGTATAGAAGCAAATAAACCAGGAATTTTCTGTTGTACAAATTTTCAGAGAATTAACAAGAAAAAAAGCTATTCATTAAAATAATATCGTTCTTTAGGTTATATGTCACGTGGCCTACTGCTGGTATATCTCCATCTAAACTCCAGGTAATGATATTAAATATTTATTCCTCGTAATGACTGAGATAACACGTTAAGATACTCTACGAGACAAAGGACATAACATACAATTCATTTGAACATGTTAATGATGGTTGGAGAATTCTCACGTTTAAACAAATTGTTTGCAACTTTTTTGCACTCGTTCTCACAGCTCTTTTCTCTTCTTCATGCGACGCTGATATGAGAAATTTCTCGCCACGTGCTTTTTTTCTTATGCGTATATATATTACATAGAAGAGAATATGAAAATGCATAATAAGAAACAATATTATATGTACATAATGGAATTTGGTTTGGGGACGATGAATGGGGAAGGTGCGAGAGGAATTCTCGGCTTCCATGCAAGTAATTCCCGTGTTGTCAGTTGTGTGCGATTATTCACTTAACCTAGATCCTTCCGATTTTCTGGTCTGTTTCCTGCAATGGTTATATATCTTAGTACGTATAAAGCCGTCTTTTTTTGTGTACATATATAATTCTTGTTCCAAGCGCCACTAATACTAATAGCACACGAAATCAACAACAAAGGTTCTCACATAACTTCTGGTAATCGTGACAGAAGCTACGAAGATTCAATTTTAGAGGGGGTATTATATACTTATTTATTTGCTTATTTTATTTACAACTTCCCAATAGGAAGAAAAATGTTAATACACACTACTTTAAATGTACCCCCAAAACACACTCCCACGCAGAACACATAAAAATCCTCATTTTAGTGTTAATTATTTGGCATGTGCTAAATGTTTATTACAAACACATGAACTCTGTCGCACAGCAATAAGGAAGAAAATACACTATGCAAACACAACAGAAATTTATTCAGAGAAACTCACTCACTCTATGGCTAATGGAACCTGAAGGTTCAATACCGCATTCCCAAAATCTTTCCAATGATTTAATTTCTTAGCCAACTGGATCCAGTTTCTACTTCATATTCCTACTTTTGCAAAATCCATTTATTGACCTCTCATCTGCACCCAAAATCTTCCTACTGGTTTCTTT
Source organism: Thermobia domestica (assembly GCF_964235325.1). Classification (NCBI taxonomy): domain Eukaryota; kingdom Metazoa; phylum Arthropoda; class Insecta; order Zygentoma; family Lepismatidae; genus Thermobia; species Thermobia domestica. Next base: position 206,833,426 of record NC_137461.1, read on the forward strand.
TCAGTTTCTATTTCCAGTAAAAACTTTGAAAGCACTTCTACTTTCTTCCATTATGGCTACATGATCTATCCTTCTGAGCCTCCTGGACTTATGATCCTGATGTTAAGTAAATTGCATAAATTATACAATTCCTCGTTATAAAGCCATTCCCATCCCTCTTTGGTCTAAATATGCGCCTCAGGACTCAGAAAACATACTAAAATGTTACAAGTATTGCTTTTTTTTTTTTTTTTTTACACGTGTTCAGAATTTAAAAAGTGGCAACACCGAAATTCTCAAAATTTTTATTTATGTTAGTAAGATTTTTAGCATCTTATATTTTAATCAAACCTTAAGGCGACCACTTTTGAGGATACGGTCGAAATCACCAGACATCAAAACAATCCAACAACCAGGATTGAAATTTTCCTTTCAATAAAAGGGCTCATTTAGATTTACATGTTACTGTGCTTATGTGGAATTGGGTACATTGTTTGGAACAGCTTTCTCGAAGTACGATACACCTACACCTGGGCATCTTTCAGTTCTTCAAAGTTTGCGAAATGATATTTGTGAAAGTATTTACTTAAGGCCCCGAAAACTGATAATTACAAGGGAATGGTTGAAGATTTGCAATCTTCTGTTTTGGTGTTACAGACAAGAAGTTATTATTTTTTAAATAATTAATATTTTTCTTTCTAGAACTGTTGCGAGTTATTTTAATTTTAATAAAGAAGTACATACTCTGTTCAGAATATTATTAATTATTTAAGTAATAATTCCAGAATCAAGATGGATGAAGTTACAGGAGTTTTAAAACCAATTTGTTTGAAAACTTCTCCATATGAAGGTTCTCGTGCTCGATGAGCAACAGGGTGAATTTATTGAGTTCAATTGTCTCACTTTCTTGCGAAAACGTAATTCATATGTTCTTCTGGATGTACCCTCTATTTGAACAAAATTGGTCATTGCCATTACAACTTCTTTTGGTCAGCGTTTCCTTTCTCCTCTGAAGTGTTAGCATTTATGGAATCTTCCATCGAACATGGTTTTACATAACCATATATGACTCTCCACATACTGCCACAAATTGCCTGTCATAGCTTCTTTCTACTTGAATTCGTTGAACACTGTCCTTGCTGACCCATAAAATAAAACTTCAGAAAACTATAATGTACTTTTTGAAGGGTGTCAAATTAACGTCTCTGCAGATGCCCTTGACGACTATTTCAATGACTGTACGTACTAAAAACAATTCTCGCCATATAGCGACTTACTGACTAGCTTCATAATTATGTAATGGATTGAAAGAATAATTAAAATTGTAGTGGACTACTCTTTTAGTACGTGTTTATACAGTTGTGGTGTTAGAAAAGTTACTTGCTAAGAGTACTTACGTCATTTTAAGATGATGAGACAAAACAGGCAAACAGTGAAGTAATCCCCACCTTACCTATAAAAGAGAAAATTATAAGCAACTTAGCTACCACTTGCTTAAAAATACATTTTAATTAATTGATACTAGCGTGTTAAATTGCTGGAAAAAAAAAAATAAAATTGGGCAGAGCACTAACTATCCTTTAAAACTCGCAATAACTTGTTTCACAGTTTCGATAATTTATTATTGCCTTCGTCAGACTTATTATCTAAATGATAATGCATTTGATGGAGTCAATGCTAAATTGACAAAACTATAATACAGTTATTGCTTATAGGTTAGTTAGTGCTGTCGTCTGACTTGGTTACTTATTTACAATTACAGGCAGATCCAAATCTAGAATGGATAGCTTTACAAGTTAAATTTCTCTAACACTATTTTACTATTTCAAATAATTTACTTTTGAAGTATGTATCAAAATGATTTAATATAAATAAACATTGCCTTTTGTTGTCCTGAGTTTGTTCCTTGATGAGGTCACAAAGTTTCGGATAAAATTCTGAATAATGGTGATTCAATTTTTCTTGTTTAACTTTCTATGATTATATATTAAGGCTAAGGGGGACTGAGATTGTAAGATGGATGATAATGGTGGAATGAAAATAGGAGGAGGAGACGGGAGAATCCCGAGAAAACCCATGCTTACGGCGTTTGTCCACCACAAAAGCCCACTTGGCTCGGGCTCGGATTGAATCAAGGATCCCACGAACTAGAAGTGAACGCAATCCTACTAAGTAGCTTTGGGTCCTATCTCATACATGGTGCTGAAAAGTCAATTTAAAATCCAATCAGTCAAAAAGAAAAAAAAGAAGAAAAAATTGGTTGAGTTGATTTTACTTTAGCCACGGAGGAGCTCAGGAGAAAAATTGGAAATAAGTATATTTAGAGATACTACCCCAGCGTTCGCCTCATAATACTGTGGAAAAACTCATCATGATAGCCAGCTGCAGATTCAAAACCTGATCTTCAGATTGTGAATCAAGAAAAGAATGCTGAAAGTTTAGTGTAAACCCTCTCGCTCAGTTTTTTGCATGCAGAAGATATAGATAGGGCTACCCACGTGACGAGATGAAACAAAGACACTTTCCGAACGAGACACTATTTCACGTTTCTTAGACAACCCTAGATATAGGCCTAATGAATTGATCTAAGAATCAACTTAATGTGAACTAAAATTACATATTTGAGCTCCCTCATGGCTAAGTGGTTAGCGTACGCGCCTTTGGCGTGGGAGACCCGGGTTCAATTCCCGGCGGGAACTCATGTGGTTCGGATTCCGCGTTAATCCGTAGATCCCGTCTCGTATAGTCTCGCTGCTGAAAGAGACATTAAACTTAAAATCAACTCAAAATTACATATTTATCTGAATCATAAATTTGAGTCCTTTCCGGAAATGAGGAACTAGACAACTGGCCATTCATCCTCATAAATCGAACAACCACGTCATTGTTTATTATACATAGTATCTTAACAAAATGATCTCTGAAAACACGACCGAAAGGGGAAAAAGGGAGAGACATAGGAACTGGAGCTCCGAGCTGGAAGATGACTGGAATTGAGTAGGGCAAAGTTTATTGCATTGATCATATCTATCGCTTGGCCACCTGCGTGTTTTAGCTGTGTAACTCAAGCACAGTCAGGTTTTAGGCCGAAGATTATGTCCATGAGATTCTGGGAGTAGGGGAGATCATTTTCAATTGAAAATGGCACAATCGAACTTTAATTATGCCATAATGATGCTTTTAAGAACGCTAAATTAAATACAATATGGTGTACAAAGCAAGTTATCTTGGTTTTGTCACAACCAATTCCAGTATTCTTTACTATTCTTTGAGACTGGTAAATTTGGGGGAGATTGTGCACAAGCGCTTGATGAAATATGCACCGCTGCTGCAGAAACTTGTCTGTTGATAAATATGATAAGAGAATGAAGTGTAGTTTGCCCTTTGTATATAGAGAATTAATGGTGAACAACTTAAAAAAAAAAAAAGTTGACTGTACAATTACCGCAGATAAGAACTGTCAAGCATTCAATCAGACACTCTTTCGATATTGACTATAAGTAGAAAATTGAGTAAGCTTTCTCGTGGCTTGTAGATACTAATTGTATTCGTCTTTCGCGTGGGAGACCTGGGTTCGATTCCCGACAGATTGGGTTCGGATCTCACGTTAAACTGTGGGTTCACGTTTCACTTAGTCTCGCTGCTAAACGGAACGGTAATCTCAAATCTATTCCAATCAAAGTAGAGAATAGAACGAGAAGACACTGAGAACTGTTGCTCCGCGGCCGATAGGTTATATTGGCATCACATACTGATGAGTTGGTGACCAAAATTAACTTCGAAGATGTTAAAATTCCATTGTAATAGCCTACAGTGTAGAACATTAATAGTTATTCACATAGTACAAGAAAGTGGAAGTCTATATCATTCTTTACTTTTTATTTGTCAATGAGTATTCAGTTTGATCAGAACTACCAGCTTACGTCAGTGGTTACTTTGCAGGCACGAAAACTTCATGGAAATCTTGAATGATATACTCGTAAATAAAGTGAATCGCTAAATGTCGAAAGATATGGAGCTACTTTTTTGCTTTCTGACAGCTATTATTTAGTCTGCAGGAAATAAATAAATAAATAAATAATCCAGCATTTCTTTCTTACTGGAGACATTTCCAGCACTATTTATTATCCAGTCAGTTCTTCACTATCCTGTGCAGACTACAGTCCAGACCATGTTCTAATCACACGCTGCTTTTTTTTCTTCTCTCTCTCTCTAAAAGGAAACATTACGTAAAAACACACGTAACACAATAATAAATGTGGTCTATATAATGAAGTTGCGTAATTAAAGTTCGACGCAAGCAGAAGGTGAAACACCGAAATGGATTTCTTTTTTATCTTCAGTTGCTGTATAGAGCATTGCCTCCGGACAATATTTTTTCCCCAGGTGGACTGCACGTTTGTTTGTTCAAGTATAATAATCTAAAACTTCATAATTTCTATATTCTCAGTATACACTATCCTCCTGAAATGGGTCTTCAGGTCAAGTCAGTTTTAATTACTTATAGACGTACATTAATTAATAAAAAATATTACTCTGATGCAAGAGGTTTTTTTTGTAGATGTGCATTTACGTGAATAACAACTATTTTTAATAAAAAATACCAATTATATACCAATTATATATAAATACCAATTAACGAATACAGTTTTAAATTTCAGAAACTCATTACAGTAGCGGTGTAATAGCTTTATTCTTATTTCGATATTGATATTGTTTCTCCCCCCTCTTTTTCTATAGGTGGCACGGTTCATAATCTAGCTCTCTTGCAGGCGAGATACTGTGGTGGGAAATGACTTACTAACCCTTACATAATGGTATGTGAACTTGCCAACTATACTGAATTCAAGCTCCGTACGTGGTTTGGGGCATATGTTGATAGTAGACCCTACCCTTCAGAACCTCGCTGTTGCATAAGAACTCAACTCACTCAAGTCAAATATTTTATTAGAGAGAGAGGTTTAATCAAACGATATTGATTGCCCGACTTCTCTTATTTTTTATTATTTTTTTTTTACATTAACCAATTTTAATTTTCCCATGTTTCCTTCAAACGAGTAGCCTACTATTCTAATTACAGTCCTATATTCAAATATTCGTTACTTAAATCTTGAATATTTGAACTAAACGAGTATTTTGAACAACTTTTCGAATATCGAAAAAAACATCTCTGGCGTGTGGGGTCCCTGGTTCGATCCCAACTCCAACCAGGTGGGTTTTCTGGTGAACACCCTCTGCATAGTACTTCTCGGGACTCTCCCGTTTTCCCTCACTTTCGCCATTCATTCTACCATTATCTTCCATCTTATTATCGCCGCCTTTCTTAGCCTCTGTGCATAATCGTGGACTGTTGAACTAAAAGGACGCAATATCGAAAAAAAAATATTTACCTGATTGGAGTTTAACGTCCATCTTCATGATCGATGCCATGAGAAAAACTTATTTAAAGTTGGACCTACTCGAATTTGTATTTGAGACGAGCATCACACCGAAGATAAAACTTGGAACCATGCACATAGAAAGTACATACGTTAACAACTTGACACGAAAAGGCAGGAATATTTTATTGTATACAGGGTGGCGCAGGAATGGAAATTTTTAATCTAGAATTAGCAACACTGTATGATCGGTATTTGTTTGGAACTGATAAGACAACATTGAGAAGACTCTGCCATTTAGTAATAGTGAAAATTGAAGTTGTGTGGAACGTGTGTTTGCTGTGAAAGCATTTGATAAGAACAGTGACATTCTATGGCCTCCGGGATCCCCAGAATTTAGTGTGTGAGATTTCTCTTTGTAGGAAAACTATGAGGACATCTAGTAAGCAAAGAGTACTACACGTACTGCAAGTTTCGTTTTACTGAAACTGACGGTTGAAGAAGGACTCACTGGGGTTCCTCAAGACGTAATAAACTGAGCATTCCAGCGAATTTCCAAAACATACTCGTATCGTAATGTGTATGCCGAGATGGGGCATATTTTTCCGAAGTATATTTTCAAGAAGTAATGTAACATATCTTATATCATTGTTAATGGTATACTCTCTACATGCATCTGAATCATTAAATGTCTTCTTTCCTGTGTTCATTAATGTATTTTATGTCAATTGAGATTTTCCCGTTATAATGAAGAAACTTAAAAAAAAAAAAAATCAGAACAAGCTTTCTATTAAAAAATAAAAACACTTTTTTAAAATAAAATGTACAAAAGAGAAATATTGTTTTGTAGGTAAATGAAAAAAAAAGGCAAAAGATTGAAATAACGAATTATATTAATCTACTTAAAAGGCCCATTGCTTCTATAATCTCGTTCCCATCTTTTCATTTTACTTCATTAAATTTTTGCTTCTTTTTTGTGTATTTTATAAAAAGCCATTTAAATTTTTTATGCTTATATTTTCTTACTGTTTGCTAAAAGATGTTTACACATTGAATCAGTTCTTGAAATTATAGTAGCTGCACAATGTGAGACAAAAATTATTTACAGAGATCGCCTGGATGCTACACTGTACATGCTAACTTCAGAGTATTTTTGGAAATATAAAAAGGGACAGAATATACCCAGTTGATAGAGAGCAATAACTAACTTAACTTTACGGTAAGCTACAGTGAAAATTAGTTGAAAGCATTATATTGTCATAGAGTTTATGTACTGCAAAAATTAGCTCTAGTTAGAAGAGAGGTGCGTGGAATTAAAGCTGCAAGTTTTGAATCTATTATAAAATTGAAAGTCACTATGTTTGTGACTCTTAATCTCGTGAACCACCCAACCGATCTCGATCCAATTTTCAACATAGATGAGGTTCGGATATCTGGAATGGGTTTTATCATATCACTTTGACAGTGCAATTTAGGAGAGGGGAAGAGGGTGTATTTTTTTAAAAAAAATGAAAAAGACTGATATTACTGTCGAATTTATAGTTTTCGGAGTCGCTGAGACGAACAGTGACACTTCCGATGGTGTTTCAATCCAAATTTAGCCCCGCAACTTGGGAGAGGGGCAGATATATAAAAATGATTGAAAATGGATCATATAAGATGCCGATATCAAAGAGCGCTTCAGTAATAGTAAAAAGTGACGGACTAACGGAACATATTACTATTTTTTATTATTATTATTTTAAGCCAGAGAAACGGGTAATTGATTCTAGTTTAATATAAAATCAAATAGGATGGTGACCTATTGAAAAGCATTCTAAAATGATAGAATAACTACTTAAATAAGGTATAATTATTGGAAGAATTACTAGGTTACTAACGAATAATTAACATTTAAATATCAAACAATTGGTCGACATTGTAAGAATATGGAATAATTACTCGTATAAAGAATTAGAGTAATTTTAACAGTTAAATATAATGGGTCTTATGCAGAGTGGTTTTGAAGTATGGTTAGGGCGATACTAAGAGTTTGACTAACACATGGTTATCAGAAGTGTATTAAGAATCTTTGATTAGCACATAATAGTTGACTAAGTGACTCACATGTAACTAATTAATTTAGAGCAGACGGTATTCTGGTTTAGCCACAAAAACTTACATTATGAGAAAACAAAGGTAATTAATAACCTGCCTTTCTTTCCTTTCATCTTATCGGTTGAATTAACTATGAAGTAGCTATTTAGCCGAGTTCTCTATAACAGCAGAACTGTTTCTGAAAGTGAACTGTGAGAGATGAGTAGAAAATTTTCAGTTTTCTGAGGGACTCCTACAACTGATCGATAAATTATCTTCCCTTATAATTACAACATAATCCTTTTATTGTTGCTACTACTAGGCTAATTGGTTTCTACTTATTTATGCCATAAATACATTCCTCAGAAATTAAGTTAATTACAGCCCGATTTCGTAATAATATTATATATATTTCCGTAGTTGCCACATTTATTTTCCTCACCTGATACATTGGGGTTGTTTCAGTTAATCATACCCAAATCAACGTGTTAGCTGAACTGCATGCAGATCTGAATACCAAAAAGTACATTCTTCTTAGTATAGAACTAATACGACACTAACTAATAGAGTAACTAACGCATGATTAACGAATTCTCTCTGAATACCGCCCGACAATTTGACGCACAAAAAGTTCCATATTCAACTTATCCATCGTCGTTGCTCGATTTAATTTTACAATAAGATCCTTTTACAGACAAAGTTTGGATGTGTCTCAAGAATAAGTCGGGATATAGTCAAGTATATTTTTTCTGATGTATGAGAAACCACATTGGACTCCATTATATAAATATAACAACATCAACTTAAGATTTTACTTCCTATGCGGAAATAACAGAAGAACGATGCAATCATGGATTTAGTCTATAAGATAAAGAAGACCTGCGCACAAATCAATAGCGTTTTACGTATTCAGTTTGGAGATTTTGTACGTCTGTGAGTGCTTCAGCCTGTTATTGAAAGAATTTTAGGGTTGAGTTGATTTTCAGTTTAATCCCGTTTAGCAGTGAGGCTATATGAGATGTGGAGTTACTAATTAACCTAGAATTCGAACCACATAAACTCTCGCCGGGAATGGAATCCAGGTCTCTCACTCCAAAGGCGCGTACGCTAACCGCTTAGCCACGAAGGAGCTCTGAAAGGATTTTGGGAAACCCTTGCAGAAGTTTGATTAGTCTCAGAATTAAAATAGAAAACTGAAATATGTTACATGCAATTTCACATAAAGACATCCTGCGTGTTTTTTATCTTAAGTCCTCCTTCATATATTAAATGTATATTATCATCGAAATAAGCCACAAGCAACTAATGTTGTAGTTAAAAATACTAATGTAATAAGCAGAGATGCTAATGCGGTGGTAGCGTGCTACACAAAATTTTTGCATGTGAATCTTTTATCCAGTATACATATATTCATTTTAACGCTAAAACTGGTCAATCAGGATATATACACAAAAACCAGTAATGAAAATGGACGAGAGAGATATTTCTGTATACGAAACCGTTCGTTTTTACTATATCTAGGTGTGTTAATAGAATAGCCAATGATACTCCTGCTATGAGTGCAACATTGAGGGTGTCGTCCATGTACCTTGCCTACTTTACATATGAGTTGTTTAACAAGTCTTCAACCAAGAAGTTTTTTTTTTTTCGTTATGTTCTTTTAGAATTCTCCTGTTGCAGAAAATTCTCTATATGTGTGCGTGCGTGATGTGTGTGTTGTATCCTGAGGTGTATGTATATATGTACGTACAAGTGTTGGCTATAACAGTGTGCGGAGAAAGTGAACCTGTTTTTTGATTACTAATAAAACAGGAATCTCTCCTTAAACGCAAATCGTACGTACAGATTCATATTAAACATACATACATAGAGTTAGTGAGTGAATATATATATATATATATATATATATATATATGTGTGTGTGTGTGTGTGTGTGTGTGGTAAGCATACACATGCACACGAATTGTTTCTTTTTTCAGTTTTGTTTTCTGTTGCAAATAAACTGGTTCCTACAATTGTATTACACACAGGACTAAACAAGCAATAAAAGATATATCCCTACAGGTATGCAATAACAGCTAAACAGAGTTGTTATAAGGTTCCATTAACTTAGCAGCTTCGTTAATGAGCAAAAGGTTATCTTAACCTATCAAGAAGTGATTAAAACTTTGTTTTCGTTTTCGAAGACAATCTGTATCTACAAACTTACTAGGTTTATTTATTTACTTACTTTATGGACAAATTTATGGCAGCTAATAAACTCCATAATTATAGTAATAATGCATACATTTCTGTGATAACTAGTTCATTGAAAAACAATTTAGTATAAAGTTATTCATCAAGTAAGTTTTTCACTATTGAAAGCAAGTACCACATGCAATTTTCTTATATTAGAGAGAGAACTTTGGACTTTACTTTTAACCTCTGTTGTAATTAGGAGTACGTTGGTCTATCGTCACTGGAATAACCAACAGGCGTATCTCAAAAATTGCGATTTTTAGTTAACACCGGTAAACTTTATATGATTTTACGAGATCTCCCAATCGCGGTTAGAATCTAGAGAATGTCATTGTTGGATTAACGGATAGGAGTATCTAAAAAATTGCGATTCTGTGTTTACACCAGTACTTTATATGCTTTTACGAGATCTACCAATCGCTGTTAGAATCTAGGATCATATTGTTGGATTAATCGACAGGGGTATCTAAAAAAAATTGCGGTTTTGTGTTAACACCGGTTGTTTATACGATTTTACCAGATCTATCAATTACTCCGCCTCCTCATCAACTTATTATCTCAGGAATAAAATTTCTGTCACCTATGAATCTTATAGTGATCGATAGATCTCGTAAAATCATATAAAGGTACTGGTGTTAGCACAAAATCGCGATTTTTGAGATACGCCTATTAGTTATTCCAACAAAGATATGTGGGAGGAGAAACTTTAGATCGTCATCACTGATGATAAGTATAATAGGCTCGATTTCACATTACTGAAGATTGTGGTAGACGACAAAGTGTTCGTGATTTTCTCAGGAATTTTCCAATTTTTCTCTCACTACTTTTGTATTTCACTAATTCTTTCATCATAATTCACTTTTATTTGTCGCCTATTCAGCGTTTCTTTCAGGTATATTTCCGCGGGTAAGGACCCCCCCCCCCACTACTGGAGAGCTAAAATAAATCACATTGAGATTTCATGCCACTCTTGTGGAAGGCATGTCCTTTAGTAAATATTATCCCAGTGCAGCTGTTTATTTACATTTTGATTTTGTTCTTCCGCCCGGGCGAAAGTTTTTGGAAAAAGCCTAAAAAAATTCACACTCGGTTTCAAAACAAAGTTTTTAAAAACATTAATAATTAAAAAAATACTAGCTGTGTTAACTCTCATACTATCATTTATAATTGAATATGTTCAGTCGTGACATTCTCTAGGTTGGTAACGAAATATTCAATTATGATTTATGAAGAAAAATCACAAAATATTATTTAGAAGCTATAAATTCATTATTTATTTAATTTATTTATGAAATGTTAAACTATTCCCGAAGTAATTGTCCGAGAGGAACTAACCCAGGCCCGTACACAGAAATGTTGGTTGGGGGTTCGTCTATGTAGTACTGAACGGCTATTATTCTGCACCCGAAAAGATGACAAGTAATTGTAAAATACTTCTACCTACACTTTAAGAAAATAAATGATAGAACTAGATTGTTTTTATAAGAGTAAGAGTACAGATAAAGTGTAAGATCAATCACTCCCCTATTAAAAAAGTATAGGTTTATTGAGAAAGTGTACAAATGCATGTTGAGTTACGAGGTTCTGGGTGGGTTCCAGACCCAGTGGATTACTGCCGTGGGTACGCCCCTGAACTTGCCACTTCGTAAACTACCTTTTCTGGATTTTTCCCAGAGAAACCAATAATGTCATATATTGTGGGATTTTTAAAAATATTTATTTATGAAATATGAAAATAATTCGAGAAAATCCAATTTTCGCTTTAAGTCCTTCAACAAACTATTTTACAGTGTGCAAACTATGAACCCACTCTCCTACATTAAATCCGATACGTATTTTATTTTTAAAATTTGTTCTTCGTGCGTTCAAGGGTGTAACATCTTGGCCTTTACGTGTATATGGACCGTCGTGGAAACAGTTTGTGTGTGTGTGTGTGTGTGTGTGTGTGTGTATGTGTATGTGTGTGTGTGTGTGTGTGTATGAAATGTACGTATAAATGCATTAAAATCTTGAATCTGATTTGTGTTTATGGCCATAATAGTTTCTTCAGTCGTACTGTCGCTCGAAAACGGAAAAGATAATGCACTGTTACATGGTACTTTTGAGGTATCAATTTCTTTGCCAAATTAAAAAAAAAATCCAATTGACCTTTGACATTATATATGAATTTTCCAGGGACAAGTAATAACTGGTAAATAATATGTTCCAAAGGCATTACTTATCAATGTTGTTGTTTCGTAGTGGTTCATCACATGATAATACAATAAACAGATATATTAATATGCTTCTTGTTTAGTGTTACCTGAGAGACTAAAGTATCATGCTGTCTCGTCTCGAAAAGATGTCATGAAAGTGGCGTCTCGTCTCGGAAAGTGCATTAGTTTTTTATTGCAAGAGCTTTAGATCATTCCATCTCATGGGTACCCTTATGCATGTTTTTAAATGTGATTTCAAATAAATAAATAAACAAATAAACGAAGATTTATGATAATCTAATAGCTTATTTAATTAGGATCACTCGAGTGGGTCTTATAAGATAGTAACGATAACACGTTACTCCGCACGGTAACTCTTGAATAAAAGCGAATTTTTGAATTCTGTTTCATGTAATCAATAGTACAACAATTATCCGGACCGAGAACGTTAATGGAGTCAATCCATTAACGTCTTCACGCCTAACAATGACTTACACGGTGGCTATTAGAAGGGGAAAAAATACTATTTGTAGGATCTTGAGTAAAGAGTTGAGAAAAAGGTCAATAAAATGCTTTGTGTAGAGTATTGTACTGTACGGGTCAGAAACATGGACATTACGCAAAAAAGATGTAAACCGATGGAAAACTTTCGAAATGTAGGTGTGGAGAAAAATGGAGAGAATTTGTTGGGTTGAACAGAAAACGAATGAGAGGGTCTTAGAAATGGCGAAGAGAAAAGAACAATTTTAGATATTATTAAGAAGAGAAGAGGTACTGGTTTTGACATTGGATAAGAAGGAACTGTATCTTGAGGAAAGTGCCAGAAGGGATGATGGCAGCAAAGAGAGGGAGGGGGCGAAGGATATTATAATTAATGGACAATACCAAAACAGAAAAAATCGTACGTGAAGATGAAGAGGTTAGCGGAAGACCGTGGAGCATGGAAGCTTCTCAGTTGCGGCAAGTGAGGTGTCAATAATGGCAGAATACCTATGATGATGATGATGATGATGGTCCTTATCCCACTCAGTCATGAATGTAAGTTTCGCGTAACGCTTATATGCAAACCTCAAAACATTTATGAGTTTCAAATTACATAAACATTTAGGAGAAAATTAATATTCTTAAGCCTTATTATAAACCCAAGCCCACCCACTGACATACCTATGTTTCACAAGATCCTCTTTATTGTCATTAGCACAGCATATTTAAATATCGTTTTGGTTTTTAGTAAAAATGGATAAATGTCACGAAGAAGTTGTGTCCCCGAAACGCAGTATTAATATGGAAAGCATTTTTTTTTTTAAAAAAAATAAAGTTTAGCTTATATGAAATATTTAGATATAATATATATTGTACCGATGTTTTATTAGTTCTGGAAAGCATTCGAAATTCTAATTTCTGATTTTGATACTTGTGTATTTTTGAATGTTTGTTAAAAATACAATAAATTGGGCTAGGTTCGGTTTAGCTATTTAATAATTCTGTACTCACAATTCGTATACTCTGAAACATCAACTTTAATTAGGAGGTTATTTCCATACTATCACAACCCATGACTCAGGGACATGATAGCGTGATAGTAAAGTGTTCATCTCTGTGCGAGGAATTTCTGTTTCCAACCCTGGCAGCGTAATTTTGTGATAGACAACATGGGTTTTCATAATTTCCCCCCTACATTTCCTCTAACTTTATCGTTCCGTTAAAACCAGGGCTGTTAATGATAACTGAACCTAATTAACTATTTTAGTTCGTTGTACTTGGGGAAGACAACCGAAATACATTTTGACATGTTGATGATATTCACGAGAACCGAGAACCAAAGTCACATTGAATTATGTTTTCAAATGGTTTCATCATTCTCGGTTGCAAGCGTCGTTCGTTAGTTCAAGATAGTTTCAAATTGCAAACGATGTTGAACAACTGAATGGTGTATCTTTTCTTCCGGAAGTAGAACCAATTTTCTCAGAAAAACAATATCAGTTCCGAGAATGAACTAATTATAAGAAAATCTTGGTTTTGATTCCGGATTCGAAACAGTTTATGTCAGAAATAGCGTTCCTACGAGCTCGTTTCGTGTCATAAATTTTTTAGAAGTCTCGTCTTCCAAAGCTTTGTTTACAAAATTTATGCCCTGAATTTTTGCTTATTTTAATCTAAAAATTAGCAGAGTCCTTCCGCGTCACGAGAAGTCAATGAAGGGTACGGTATTACAACATTCAAACCATATTTGTTATTGGAGTATATTGTGTAATGATTTGCGTATCGTAAACATTGATAAATGCTCTTCATTCTGTTCGTACAATCCCTTTATCAATATATAAGTGTTATATTGTGAATCATGTACACTAAAACAGTGTTTGAGATCCAAGACTTGGGTGCAGTAGTGTTGCCCACACAACCTGTGAAATTTCTCATCTCTATGTTAAAAAATTTAGTTCTCGTTTGGACTCTCATCTTCTTTCCGATGCAAGACTTGACTTTTGGGTTTCGACAGTATTCAAATTTCTCGTTTCGTGGATATCACTAATTAAAAGTTACTTTGAGTTTACACCCGAAATCTTTTTTTTCTTCGGGGAAATCGGGAATCGAAACCCAGTAGAACCCATTTACTCCTATCAATTTTGTTAATAGTAACAACTCTTGTAAGAACTTCCATTATCACTTGCGTAATCAGCACATAAGTTTTCCAATGCCATTATTTCTGACATATAAATCAGAGTTCAATACCTATTGATTTCCTCACGATGCTGGTTAAGGTGCACATGCTGAACAAAAGACTACATGAGCAACAGATTTGCTAAAAATTTAAATTAATAAAGAAAAAAACTTTTCAGAACTTGATATTTCATATATTTTCTCGCGCAACTGTTCATTTTTTTTCTTATTATATTAAATAAAAATATTAACTTTTAATGTCACTATACCTCGATATTTCTTTTTTGTTATTGAAGAAAGTTAATCACTAAAGATGTTACTTAAAAGTACTTTTGTATATGTATAAAAGAAACATAACTAGGTCACTAATCATGTGGACAATGATCATAGACTCTTACCAGCAAAAAGACACTTGGAATACGTATTACTCTTCCATTGCAAAGAGAAAGATAATATAATTTCATGGTTTTAATAAGGCAAAAAATTTGCCATAATTTACATCATCAAACGTAATGTATTACGAGAAAAGCTGTCACAAGGATAGCGCATTAGAGAAGCAATAGGCATTTCAGTAGTCTTTGGGAACATTGTGCAAGAACTCACGTAATATTCAGAGCACAGGAAGTAGCTGATTGCTAGAGGCAAAAAATAATAATACATCAGTTTCACGAAGACGGCTTCTCTGTAGTATAATATATAGTGGTCCTCGATATTGTATAGTTATATCTCCACATGGAAGGCAAATTACTGGTACTTGTTTTCTAAACTTGAAAACTTTCTGAGCTAAATCAATGTTTTGTGGACGAGAATTGTCAAATACGGGTTAACATGTATTGATATTCTAAAAGACGTTTAAAGTGAAAGTTTTTTGACTTAAACATTTTTTCTAAACTACTTTTGGCTACGTTCGAGCATTCAAAATAATTTCGGAAAAATAAAGAAATTGATGAACTTTTCTGAAGAATTAGATACTGTTCATTCTCAAGATTCTCAATTGAATATTATATATATATATATATATATATATACAGGGTTTGTATGATAAGTAATGAGACCAGGTCTGGAAACATTGTTTTATTGATCTGATCTGTACAGGGACTTAAAAGCTTTCGAAGTACTCTCCTCTTGCGTCGATGCACTTCTGCAATCGATGTTTCCACGCTGCAAACGCCCCCTGGAAGTCAGCAGCCGGCATGTCCTTTAGAAATGTGGTCACGGCTGCTTGGATGGCTGTGACGTCTGCAAAACGGGTTCCTTTCAAGCGTGGCTTCAGCTTCGGGAAGAGGAAGAAGTCGGCCGGGCTCACATCTGGGCTGTAGGGTGGTTGTGGAAGGACTTCCACCCCAATCCGGGTCAAAAAGGAGGTCACTAAGAAGGCGGTGTGGGCAGGGGCATTGTCGTGATGCAACTTCCACCGGCTAGCGATCGCCGGTCTTTTCCGCTTGACGCTCCTGTGCAGTCTCTCAAGGACTTGTTTGTAGAAGGCGGCGTTGACGGCTTGTCCTTGGGGTACAAACTCCTTGTGGACCACCCCCACATTGTCAAAAAAAAAAAAACAATCAACATTGTTTTCACCTTTGACTTCGACATTCTGGCCTTCTTGGGGCGCGGGGACGCAGGAGTGTGCCACTCCGCGCTTTGACGTTTCGTTTCAGGGTCGTACTGGAACACCCACGACTCGTCACCTGTTATGACGTCATCTTCAAAGTTAGGGTCACTGTTCATGAGGTTCAACAGTTCCTGACAACAATCAACACGTCGTTGCTTTTGTTCGTCAGTCAACACTCGCGGCACCAGTTTCGCACAGATTTTTCTCATTCCCAATTGTTCCGTCACAATCTTGTGCACTGTTGTGTGGTTCATATCGAGTTCATCAGCAATCAATCTCAACGATAATCGACGGTCTGAGTTCAGGAGATCCCTCACTTTTGCCACAGTTTCGTCCGTAGTCACTGTTGTCGGGCGTCCAGCCCTCTCCAGATCCTCAACGCTTTCCCGGCCGTTCCGGAACGCACTGTGCCAACGAAACACCTGGGCTTTGGATAGGGCTTCCTCTTTGTAGGCCTCCGTGATGAGAGAAAGCGTCTGAGTAGCCGTTTTCCCCAGGCGAACGCAAAATTTGATCGCATAACGCTGTTCGATGGAACCCTCCATGTTTGTTGATTTTCCGCCGTGACAAGAATGTTCACAAGGGCTTTGTCCAAGGCTTGTCCGCGCTCCACTAAGGCTCGGAGCCAACTGACGCGCGGTGCGTTGCTTTGCTCGGACCCCCCCCTACATCCTCCATCACCGACAAACCCGCTCCAGCGACACGCGCGCCGCGGCGCGGCGAGTCTCATTACTTATCATACAGACCTTGTATATATATATATATATATATATATATATATATATATATATAGGGTGTTAATGAACTATACCGACAAACTGTAAGAGGTGATTCCTTACATCAAAATAGGAGAAAAAGTTCATATGGACCTATTGGGAAAAGTGCATAGTTTCAGAGCTAGGGCTGTCCAAAATCGCAAAAAACCTAATTTAAACCCTATTTCCAATTCCAGAAACTGTGGATGGTGGCCCTTGTCAACGTAAAGGAAGCCACACATACACAACCCAAAAATGCATATGACATCAATTTTCAATGCGTATGCAGAGTATTCTGTACAGGATATAATTCTCAAATATGCTCTCAATACTGTTTTCAGATATACCCTGATTTCAAGGAGGGTCCAAAGTAGGCAGGGGTAAGCCTTGACAACAATCAACATCCAGTGCTTCGGAGGGAAGTCGAAAGTGTTAGTAATAAGCAGCTCCTTTTTGTGTGTGTGTTCGGAATAACATGTGATGCGATGTATTTCGTCACGGTATATTTCACCTTTTCTTCACTTATTAGCGTGAAAGAAAACATCGCAGCATGCTCTTTCCCGAGTACAAGAGAGCGTGCTGTTGACTATCCTTAACACTTCCAACATCGCGCCAAAGAATTCAGTGTTCACTGTTTTCAAGGCTTATCGTTTGCCTACTTTGGATCAATCATAAAGCCAGAGCATATCTCAAAATTTGGTTGATGACATGTCTGGGAATTTCACCCTGAAGGAAATACTCTGCATACCCATTGAACATTAATAAAATATGCATTTTTAGATTGTGTATGAGTGACTTCCTTTACGCTGACAAGAACCACCACTGCATGATTTCTCGAATTCGAAATAGGGTCTCTTGAAATTTGGCTTTCTCGCGATTTTGAACAGCCCTAGCTCTGAAACTATGCACTTTTCCCCCCACAGGTCCATAGGAATTTTTTGACTTATTTTGATGTGAGGAATCACCTCTTACAGTTTGTCGGTATAGTTCATTAACATCCTGTATGTATGTATGTATGTATGTATGTATCTATATCTATCTATCTATCTATCTATCTATCTATCTATCTATCTATCTATCTATCTATATATATATATATATATATATATATATATATATATATATATACATACACATACATATATATGTGTGTGTGGGTGTGGGTGATACATGTTTGTTGGGGTCAAAAAATTCAACCGCCAAACTGTGGAAGGTGGCTTCTCTCATGAAAATGGCCGAAAAATCTCGGTGAACATGTGTCTTACAATGCATTGTTTTAGAGATATAGGCTGCAGAAGGCGTGGGATATTAACTTGAAAGGCATATATTTCAAAAACTATGCAACGTAGAGAGCGGGGCTTAAAAACCATTTTCGAAGTTACAACTGCTCTATTTAAACATGCATTTTTAAAAACCATGCAATGCGTTCGCAAAGGATTCCTGGATAATCTGTCAAGTAAAGTTGGGTCGAAATGGGTATGAATGGTTAGGTTTTCAACCCAGTAACAATAATTCCTTTATACAAGTCGATATCACAAATAGAAAATGATGGAACAGCATAAAGGTTCCAGGAATACATAAAAATTATGTTATTGAAGTAATTTCGGCCATTAACATCTTGAGGATCTGACAGTATTTTTATTATACATGCTTAAAAGGAATAGTTTCAATTTTATAAAAAAAAAAATATGCAATGTGTCATTAAGATCTGCAATATGTCCATCTGAAACATAGATCGCAGGTGTTATATGCATTGACGTGAGTAAAGCTTTTGATTCAGAAGATAATAGATCATTCTTAAAGAAACTATCAACATAGGTGTATCTAGCTTGTACTGAACTTTTTTTGAAGGTTATTTGGTTGAAAGAAAATACCAAATTAATATTAGAAATATTTTTTTCAGAATCATCCACGAACAGAACCGGAGTTCCTCAAGGTTCTCCATTAGGATCATTACATTTTTAAAATTTTTATTAATGGTTTGCCAAGAGTTTCAACACATCCCAAAGTTTAACTTCATACTGATGACATTAAGCTTTTTGGAATTAATAATGTTGAGGACAGTATTATGTTACTGTGGTGTAAATATAATGGTATGAATATCAATTATTTTGATGTTAAGTGTAAGACCTACAGTAACACATTCTAATAGTATGTCCATCGATACAAGGTAATATATTGAGAAAAAAAGTTGATACAATAAAAGATTTAAGTGTAATATTTGATAGGTCCTTACGTCACTTTAATGAACACGTAGAGTACATGTGAAATGAAGCAAAGAAAATACGGGTACCTATCTAATCAATGGTTTCCCTTTTGTCAATCAGACACACATTCTATCATATAAACTGCTAGAAAGATGAAGAATTAGAATATGCATCGGTTATTTTGGGGACTGCTGTGGCTCAGTGGTAGAGCGTTCTCCTTTGGTGCATGGAGTCCCTGATTCAATCCCAGCTCGCGCTAAGTGAACTTTGTGATGAGCAAACACCATGTGTGTGGGTTTTCTCTGGGTTCTCCCATTTCCTCCCACTTTCTTCATTTCATCATTTTATTCATTTCTCATCATCACTCTCTCCTTTAGCCTAGCCGGTATAACCGTGGGACGTAATACTTATAGATTTAATCTCATTTCATCGATTATTTCGAACACTCAAACACAGATACTTCTGAACAGAATTGAAAGGGTTCAAAATGTTTTATTACAATACTTTAAATTAGAACTCTATAATAATAATAATATTATTATTCACAATATTGGAGTATATATTTTAAATTAGAACTGCTAGCGGACAGGAAAAACTGTTTTACTACATTTAAGGAAAGATATTTGACAACCGCTGCAATACAGAATATATTTTTTAAAAAGTGGATTAAATATTTCCAATATATGGTACAAGGGCTAAAACTTTATCTGAACCCAATAAGAGAAAAAAAATAATATCTCGGGTTTTAATAAACTACAAGAATTGTAAATCTTAGAACGAGGTTTTATCTTAAAATTTATAATGCAAAATAGTAGTTCATTTATTTTTAATTTTTTGACTTCTCAGTGTTTTAGAAACTAACGCAGATTATATTATCAGACCAGTAGACCTGTCGCTATAAGTCGCAGACAATAGATTTTATTGCCCTTTTAATTGCTTTATTACCTAACGACTTTCGATGTCAATATGGCCGTGTCGGCCTTGGAGAGGCCGGCCCCGGGCTTGGGGGAGGTTTCTGGGGGAAGTGGTTTTATTACCCTGTTTGTTAAGTGGTTAGACGGGTTCCTGGAAAAGGTTGAGTGTTAGGAGGGATGGAGAAGTTTCTAGAAGAGAGGTTGAAGGACATGTATCATGTGATTTTGATAGGGTTGTTTCTAACAGCTATGCTATGATCAAATTAATTATTTTTTTATTCTTTTATTTGTATTTCTTAATAAATTAGTCGGAACAATTGTATTGGTTCGCTTGCTGAGCAAACTCCTTATTTATTAGATCGTATGCTAAAGCATACTCTGCTTATTTATTGGATCGTTTGCTGTGCAAACTCATTGTTAAATTTGATTGTGATTATATTATGTTTTTCCCAAATCGTATGCTAAAGCATACTCCATAGAACAATCTCTGATTGTGATTATATTAATTAATTCTCTTAATAAATTAATCGGAACATCTTATTTTACGGATTGCTTGCTAAGCAAGCTCCTTATTATTTTTCCCAAATCGTATGCTAAAGCATACACGTTGTTAAATTTGATTGTGATTATATTAATTAATTTGACCATTTGCATAGCAACTTGTATTTTGATGAATCGTATGCTAAAGCATACTCGTTGTTAAATTTGATTGTGATCATATTAATTCTTTGTTCTTTCGCTTCATTAGAAGCTCTTTCTTATTTGTATTTTCCTAATAAATTGGAGGGAATAAACTTTATTCATGCGGGACTTTTTAATTTGACGGATCGTATCTTTATTTCTCGAACACTGTGTGAGCATACTAGAAATTTCGTGTATAGAATATGTATACTGCGGTACGATAAGCAATGCTGGTACATATACAGAGCGTAGTTCTCGTACGTCTTTCGCTGCTGAACTTAAGACATGAACTGAACTTTTCGCGCGCTTTTTGGAAACTTGTTGTGCAACAGTGGGGGGAAGATGGCGTTGCTGGGTAACAGGTGCGTGTTAAAACATGAAGACAAATACAAAGGAAACCGACGACACGTTTAGTACACATCACAGAGTGCCGACAGAGTAATAAAAACAAGTTTGGCGCCAGGGTAGGTGAACACAAGACATTGTCGGCGAAGAATACAAAGAAGATTGAGGTTGTGGTAGGTAAACATGTTGAATCATGCTCCTATGCTAATTGGTAATAGAAAAGAAGTTTTACGCGTCGAATGATGAACACGTGATTACCTTGTGGCTATGAAAATACTTTAAATACGAGTCATAGCGGAAAATATATATAGAGACACCATGCATCTCTTTGAGAAAGAAGAACACTACGAGGTTAACACTGAAGCAATATCCGATGCTGAAACAGAAATATACGAATCATCGTCAGATGAAGAATATGATTTTGATGATATAGAATCACCAGTGCTAACAACAGTTTCACCAACACCACCGTCATCACCAGCAGTATTATCAAGAACATCACGATTTTGGGGTTTAGATTGTTGTTGTAATAGTCAAAAGGTGGACCGTGAATGTATAAAGAAGGCTATTGAAAAATGGGATTTCAACGATACATTAATTTGCGATGGATGTAGAGAAGGAGCCCCTCATGATTTTGCGCATGATTGTATGAATGTACACCCAGAGTCATTGGAAACCCGTGCATGGAGTATTATTGCAAGTCCTAGTGTTGAAGAAGATGTGTTTTACTTGTATGCAAACACCCATATTATTGGAATATTAACAAGAGAAAAATTCTATGAAACGTATGTGGAATTATTAAGTGATACAGACTATCTTCCGGAATTACTGGACATTTTCATAAGAAAAGACAAACGGAAGGCGAATATTTCAGATTGAGAAAATGTATTCGAATAGAGTTAGTGTTTCATGTGTGTTATGCAGTGATGAAAACATTAATGTGAACTGTGTATTAAAAACTATAAAAGTATACTTACGTAACACCAATCCAATTGAATGCATGGAATGCAAGTTAAATCTTCCTCATGATTGTACTCATCTTCATAATACTGGAACATTTGCAACGAAGTACTTATCTCTTGATAAAACTCTTAGTGAACTTTTTGAAGTTTTTGAACAAGAACATAGTGAAATCTCATTTATATGGTTTATGCGTAAAATTTGTGATCTTTTAAAAAATACAGAATTTGTTGGACAGATTATTCCGTTTTTCATTTATCACACAAATGAAATTTCACCATGTGTAAATCAATATATTATCGATATTCAAGGTTTTAAAATGTCTGATAATGAATTTATCATTCGTGAGTTTTGTTTAACTGCATGCGATGATACAGTAAATTTCCATTGCTTGGTAAAATCACCAATAGATTATAATTTATTATCATTAGGATGTCAAAAACAAATTGATTGGTTAACTTTAAATTTACACGGTTTGAAATGGAATAGCAAAACTGGATATACTGTATCATGCATACGAAACCTTGTATATCAATTATGTTCAAAGAATTCATCCTTTTATTGTAAAGGTTTAGAGAAATCTCTTTGGATTAAAAGAATATTTGCATTAGATAATGTCATTGATTTAGAAACAAAACATTGTCCACCATTAAGTGAATTATGTGGAAACACATTTAATGATTATTGTAATTTTCATACAAATATTGTAAAGAAATCAGGATGTGCATATCGTAATGCACATCAGTTGAATTATTGGTGGAAATATGAAAGATCAACAGCATTAACTAATGCATTATCAATATTGTAATGTTTTTCTTAGGAATTGTAAATAAAATGTAGGGATGTAAGTTTTAAAAAAAATTTATTGAAAATTTAAGAAAAAAAATTGTATATATGATAAAAAAATAAAAAAAATTGTAAACATATAATAAGAAAAAATAAAAAAATAAAAAAAAATTATTTCTGTTTTCTTTTTTTAAAAAATTTGTTCACATGTTTATAAACGATATCATTCTTTTTCAAATTTTTCTTGTTAAACATTTTTAAACACTTTTGAAATGATTGAGTGCGGATAATATGATACAAAAGGAACAACACAAAATACCCGCACAACACAGAATTATCATGTTGATATTGATGATTATTCGTAAAGTACATTTTAGTATTTTTCGACAAAAAGTTTTTTATTTCTTTGGGAATGTCCATAGCAAGACTGTCCAAGTAGTACCCATGTTTTTTCTTATTGATGTACACTGCGACCCAGTGGGAACCAGCAGAATCAGATGTATCAAGATTAATCACAAGTGCAGCAGGAGGTTCTACCGTTACAGGAAGTCTGTCAATAGGGTAAATTCCAGTAACACTTGCACCAGTCACTTTATCACTTAGTAACACTTTTAACAATTCGTCACTATACATGATGAAGATTATTATTTTTAATTGTAGTAGGTATGTAACTATCACTGTTATTCACATGTAAGACATAGTCATACACTTTTACATATTCACTATACAGTAATGCTTCATGAACACTGCACCTATATTGTCCGAAACGATGCTTATTATGTGCACACCGATGAACGTGAAAACTTAATGCAGTATACTTTGGACAGTTTATTTCTTCTAAATTTGTAACTTCTCTTTGAAGAATTTCTTGAAGAAAACACTTTCTATTTATTCCGTAGGTGTATATTGTTGTAGTATTTGAACAATATGATTGAAGTATTTCCTTAAGATGGGAATATTCTACATCGCCTTCGTGCCAGGTAATGCCATACACATTCTCACCTAGATATTTGTTTGTACTTACGATCGGCTCAGCTAACTTATTTAAAGGAAATGGTGGTTTAAAAATCCAATTTTGGAAAAAGGGAACGTCAGGATTTACAATGGCTAATTCTTTTACAATAAAGTCATCTTCGTTATCATGATACGCCGAGAAGTGTACAACAACCCTCATCGTACTCAACTGAATAAATTAGAAGGTGTTATCAGTATAAATATTTCTATCTTTGTCTACTTGTGCTAAAGAATCGAATTGTGCGTACACAATGCATGTAACAGGTTCAGTTAAAGTTTCTGAAAATGATACTTTTAAATTTACAGGGGAATCGCGTACCACATCCCACGTGTTATCGTCTAAAGTTCCTGTTGGAGATAGAATAAAAGCATACAGAGCATATCCGTTTGGATACTCATCAAGAGTAACAGTATGTGAATAATTTTGATAATATATACCAGTACCTGAAATCAAAGTATAGTAACTTAGAAGGTATAAATTGTTATTAAAATCAGGAGTGAGGGGGTTGGGAGGAAATGATTTTGACCCGACTTGTAATTGCAGTTTGTTAACGTTAAAGTTTCGAAATTCAAAGGGATTAAGATGTGATTTCCCATTGAAGGCTGTGTTGGAGATGAAACCAATAACCAGGCCTTTAGGAACATTACCCAGGAAAAGATTATCAATGTTGTAAGACTTTACTTGTGCAGGTATAGTATAAGATCTTGTCTCCACTCTCGTCAGAGGTAACTTGGCCGTTTCCGAACCCATTCGTGTATTTAATTGCATAGCTAAATCTGCAGCTACATCAATACGTCGTACATGAAGAATAACTTCCTCAAGTGCAACTTTATAACTTGTATTTTCAGGAGACATTAAGCAAAAATTATCTTTACTACGATGTAGTTTTACACGTAAACTTACTTTGTTAGGAAGCATACGATCTAAACTTACAATATCAGTATGAAGACGTCCATACATTTCAAAAGATTTACTATTTTTCACCTTATTAGCACGTTTTTGAAAACCAGCATTTGTATTATCTAATTTATTAAAATTTTTTGCAGTATCTTTATGCCACAATCCACATGCTAAATGTGTTTGAGAAGCATCATAAGAATAATTTAATAATGTTTCAATGTATGCACGATAAGGATAAGATCCTGATGAAGAACTAATTAATTTATCATTTAACGAAATATCAATTTGACTAAATAAAGAATGTAAGAAATTATTTACTGGTGCAACAGTATCATCATTAGCTAAAGTTGTACCATCAGCTTTAGTAATTTTACAACGTACATAAAGATATAGATATGCAGGATGAATAAATTCCCCTGTTTCTCCTGGAATAACAAATTCAATAGGTCCTTCTGAGGTTAATGTGGAAATAGGACGATATTCAGCATTTGTAGTTGCTTCAATAGCTGTTTGTGTCATTGGTATAGAAATCAAATTCATTGGTACAACATTCAAAACTACTTGAATTTAGGAGTGCCATTATGAAAAGATGTCGTGTATATGTTTACGTTTTGTTGGTGGTCCAAACTTTACAATTGCAGGAGCTTTCCTCTTGCGTGACCGTCTCTTGCCGTTACCAGTTAGCAACTGCCCAACTTTATTAATTGCTTTTGTCTTTAAACTATTACCAGCTTCTTTTACACGCGCACGAACAGATTCTTTAAATGGTCGATTTTCTAATACATCACCCGCAACTTGCATACCGGTTTGTAACGCCTGACGTCCTACAGTTTTTGCACCTTGTTTAAGAAATGGTAAAGCAAAACGAAATAATCCTTTAAAGAAACTACCTATACCATGTCCCCTTTGATATATAGGTCCTGAAAAATATGGTATTCCACGTCCACGGTGATAAGTAACACGTCTCGCTCTCATCTTTTTCCTATAATTATTATTTAGCAGATGCAGGAGAGCGTTTAAAATGTAGTGTTACGGTCAGTGTCCCAGAACGAAATGGCAAATTTCGCCCTGCATGATCTTTTAATAGTATTTCAATTGTGTTAAAACAAAATTTTGCAAGTGGCATATAATTAATATCTTCAAAGGTAATTGTTTGAACTTTTCCGTATTTAATATCAGAGATTGTTGCTATACGTACTAATGGTGCTTTTGTATCACCTAAAAATTGATATTGTATAATATCTGTATATATAAAAATTTGATGTGGATATCCGATATCTACATATGGTTGTTTGAATCCATGAGATTCTTTAACAAGATCTGATTTTTAAGAAAAACCTAATTGTAAAGCTAATGTAGGCGACAATGTAACTGATTCTACACGTTCATCACATTCAACATGCACAACATTTGAAAAACTAAATTTTATAAAACTTGATATTGCGTTTAATTCCTCTAGTAAATGA
The DNA here is from genome assembly GCF_964235325.1 of Thermobia domestica. NCBI lineage: Eukaryota > Metazoa > Arthropoda > Insecta > Zygentoma > Lepismatidae > Thermobia > Thermobia domestica. Next base: position 206,859,588 of record NC_137461.1, read on the forward strand.
TGAATGGATGGATAATATCCAACAAGAATTTTACTTTTCATAGGTTCTGCATTTTTAAATTTGTACCATATAACATTTTCACCTTCAGTAACATTATAACATGTTAATGGAATATGTACTTCACTTAATCCTACATACCAATCGGATTCTGATAAACGAATATTATTTTTTAATTGATTAATAAAATGTGTTGGACTATTTGTAGGATATACATCTGCACTAGCATTTGAAACTAGTGTAATGTAAAAACTATCATCAATACTTTCAGAAATCATTTTCGTTTAAAGTGAAGTGTTAGGTTTGAAGTTCCAAAACGAAATGGTAATTTTATCCCGTGTTCATCTTTTAAGTTTACTTCTATCGTATCAAAATATTTCTTTTCAACTTTAACATAATGTGGTGAGTGAAACACAAAAGATTTTACATGACCGTGTTGTACATTATATACACTAAGTTTTCAAACTAATGGTCCTATATTTTGTTGTTGTTGTTTTACAATATCAATGCAAACATTAATTGTATTGGGAATATTATAATCTAAATCACATGGAAATTTTCCACGTGCTAATATTAAATCAACATTTCTAACTTTTGTGTATATAACTTTTTTAACATCATACGTATTTTCATTAATAAATCCAAAAATGTGTTGTAATCCTGGTGTAACACCAATCATACATTGATCTTCTAATTTCAAAGAATGTTTAATAACAATTTGATTTTTATTTTTTAAATAGTGTAACATACGAGCATTTTCAGGAATTAATTGTAGAATAGATTCAATTGATGAATAATATCCAGGTGTAATTGGAACATGATGGCGTTCAACTCGACCATCGATAACACTAGTAATTATAATTTCTTCATTTTCACCAACATTGTAAAAACTCCACGGAATATTAATTTGTGTTAATGCAACACCCCATTCTCCATCACGTAAATCAATAGGTTGTGCCAATTTAACTCGAAATGATGATGTTGTATTATTATCAAAAAATTGCTACTTGCATTTGAAGGAAGAGTAACGTAAAAGTCGTGTGTAAAGTTCGAATTCATTTTGCAGACTGAATAGAATCTGATCTAATCCACGAATTCATACTTGATGGATATCCTAACCATTTTACATACATCCACCCATTTTTACGTTTCAATACTTTTTCAATAAGATATGTTTTCTTTGAATTTATAATTACTTTTTGTAATTCTTCTGCATAAAATATTCCTTTAATTTCTTCACCGTTCCAATCTTTTAATTTGTAAGTGACAGGATCTGACTTTATACATTTGTCAACAATAAATATTTCTTGTGACCATTTAGGTAAATATCCTTTTTCTAATTTATGTTTATACTTACTAACACGAACATAATCACCCGAACTAAATTTACAAGTTATATTTTTCTTATTCTTTTTATTTCCGTATAATGTTTCCCACACTTGATTCACATTGGAATCATTTACTTGTGCAGGTGCCATTTTAATACTTGAATGGTATGAATGATTATAATTTTTTACAATTTGATCTAATATATTAATATAACGATAAGTATTCTTTGCAGTAAAATAACGATACAATCTTTCTTTTAATGTACGTATAAAGCGTTCTGCTAACGCGCACTTAATTTCGGAATGAACACTATAATGATTAATTTCATATTCTTTAAACAATTGTTTTACATGTCGATTATAAAATTCACCACCTAAATCTGTTTGTACGTTAAACACAGGTAACTTGAAATTTTTAAAAATTTTTGTTATTGCTTTTACCATTTCAGGACCTTTCTTTGTTTTTAACGGAACACAATATGCATAACGTGAAAAAATGTCAATACAACATAATATATATTTATAATTATTATTATACTTTGCAATATTTTGCATATCTGCTAAATCCATTTGTAATGTTTCATTTGGTGCACTAACATAATACTTTTTACGTTCAAAAACTTTACGAGCTGGTGCATGTAATGTATAAGCATCTTGAGAAGCTAACCATTTTTTAATTTTCTTTTTAGATAACTTTGTTTTGCGTTGTAATGTTTGTATACTTGATAAAGAATCAGGATTTGAATAATCATAATATATTTTTGATAATTTTGTCATTTTACATACTATATTCTTTCCAATGTTTAAATAAATTAGCTACTACTGCAGGACTAGGAGATTTTCTTACTTTACGAATACGTTGTCGTCTACTACTACTACTACTACTACTACTTCTTTTCACTTTTGATGCTGGCGTGCTAATAGGTGTACCAATAAATTCTTTAGGAACATTAAGATCTTCTAATAAATTTTTAAATTCATGAATACCTATAGGATTTCTTGAATATTTTCTTGTACGAACAACATCATTTACTAAATCTATAATATTTGAACCTGGTATTGTTTTTTCATGAATACGTACTGTACCAGACTTATCCCACTGAATTTTATTACAACTTGTCAACTGTTTTAATAATAGATCTGTTTTCCTACGAAGTGTTTTCGGTACTGATTGTAAAATGTCTGATACAAATGGTAAAATAGAAGTATTGCTATCTTGTTTGGAAGTTGATGATGATGATGATTTTTCTTCTTCTTGAATGATAGGTAAAGTAATAGGTTTATGTGAAGAAGATGTATACTGTAAATAACGATGCAAAGCTTGTTGATATAATTTCCACTTTTGTTGTACACTAAGATCACGACGTTTTAAGATGTTATTCATTTCTTCATCTAAACGTGACTGATGTGAATCTATGGATTTAAGATTCGATTGAATTTCATGTACAGCATTTTCAGGAACTAAAATCATTTTACGTAATTCTGACATATTTAACGACTAAAAATACTGCTTCCCACTGCTGCAAGAAGTGGTCCCAAGATTAACGGTAAAAGAGCACCACCTTTCTGTAGTAACAACTTTTTCTTTTTATTCAATGCAGTACGTTGCTGAGATAGAGCACGTAAGATCTTTTTATGTCTACGTTAACGTTGCTTCTGACGAGAATTTAAAGGGATGTTTCCTTTTATTGTGTTCTTAGCTACTTGAGATATTGTTCTTATTAAATCCCCTGAAGCATTTTGTAAAATTTGTTTTCGTTTGGTATTCTTGCATTTGCACAGAGCACGGAGCGTGCTGTAGTGTTGTTTCACCTTCAACATCTTGATGCAGACTAAACAAAAATTTCTGTATGCATGTCTTTTACGTTAGCGTACACATACATGATTTCATTCGGAAAAATATTTGTACGTATTCGCAATGCATCGTTTGTTTTTTGTGTCAAGTCAAATAATAAATAAGTGTGAGGCTCTCGTGTTACTTCTTCGAACACACTCACGACTTCTTTACTATACCGAGGCATAATTTGCCTTGCTAGATATTGTATTTGTAATTTATCACGTGGATTTTTAAATACTATAATATAATGTGCATTTAAACTAATATCACGTGCATGTTTTCCTTTTGGAAATAAATTTTGAATAATAAATATTACAGTTAACTTTTTGTGATGTGCATACTTTGTAAATAAATTAGCAACATCACCATTAGTTTCTGACATTAAATCATCAAGTATTAATAATGAATTTTCTTTGATTTCAAAATTATTCATGTCAGGTATTCCCTCTACAAAACGTATTTTTGCATTTGCATCTAATTTTGGTATTACTGCACCATAACACCAAACAATATCATTAAACTTTATACTAAACATTTGATCATGTTCATTAAGTAAACGATTTACAAAACAAGTTTTACCAGCCCTTGAAGGACCAGCGATTAAAATAGTAGAGGGATGTTGAAACTTTAACATCTTGTAATCAAATGAATGCATACAATAGAGACTCTGCTTTATATACACACTCACACTCATACATTGAATTTTAATATTTTCACAATCGTTGATTGTTCGGAGTATACATAGTAATGAAATGGATAAAAACTCACTGGGATATAAGATTAAAGCTGGAGTGACTAGTTTATACATTGTTTGCACAGCAAACGAAAATATAAAAAGAATAAAATAAATTAAGAATAAATTAAATAAATTAGGAATAAATTAAATAAATTAGGAATAAATTAAATAAATTAGGAATAAATTAAGAATTAAAAAATAAATATTTTTACATTTGATGATGGTTCGGGGTTTCATTACACGAAAGAGACATTCATACAAGTCACATTCACTCATTCGTGGGCCTATAACCGTAAGGTACACTTGCATGTTTTCGTATTGGTTCATCGTCGTTTATGTCAGGTTCGTCAATCCGTTTTCGTTTTTTGTTGACCTCACGGTGTGTCTTTGTCTCTCTACAGCTAAAGATACGGAACCCCGGTCTACGAACGATGCTATTTGGGTTTTCTATTACTGTGGACTCGAATTGTCCAGACACTAATTTATAGAAACTCTCAAAGTTAATTTTCTGAGAGGTCCTATCATTTAGTGTTATCCCCCTAATTTTGTATATATGCCGAACATCCCCTTGGGCGTTTGTTAGCCGCATTGCATAATTTTTACAGCCAAGACCAATAAAGGTTGTAAACTCCCAACCTTCAGGAATTTCATTCGTCAGATCACCCAAATAGTTTCCGAGCGGTAACAAGGGTTCCTCATCTTTTTTCTGTAAGTACATGATACTGTCAGTGTCACAGTAAATTACTCTGTCAGGTCCTACAGTCGTCAGTAGTTCGTAAAGTCTAAGTCTAGCCCACGAAGTAATAAATGCGGCTAGTATCACATTGGAAAACTCCAACGGAACGTTTTCATTTTCAATGTCTCTGTACGTGAGAATGAGATGGTCATCATCAATTGGCACCACACTTTGAATTTCATACCTTGCTGTAGTTAAATACCTAAGAAAGGTAACCTCATCACTAACGATTATACTCTGCGACATGTCTGTGCGTTGCCCCCACTTACCATACAATGAATTGAGGTATAGTTTCGCACACTGCCTCAATCCCGGGTTCATCCTAATATTGTCATAATTTAATCGTATGCCTTCATGGGCATAATATTCATCGATATATTTTTGTTTGTCTTCTTCAGTGGTACAGTAAGCAGGAAAACCAGAGGCTTCCTGCTTCATCTGAAGGAAGGAATTCACGTAGGTCCCGAACAGCCCTCCTGAATTCCCCTCTTCTGGATCTAAAAGTTCAAATTCCCATATCTCATGTATATCGATTATTTTGTAACCTTTTTTAAGAGCAAGGTGTAACTCTGGTGTACAAAATGTTCCTGTGAGAGCACACTCAGCGTCGCTATGGGTACATTCGTTAGTGTTTTCTTCTTCCATGCATGTGCGGCAAAGGCCGAAAAGTAATCGACCTCCCGCAACGTATGGTAAGATCGGAAAGTAGAGGTCCTTTGGAGGGACGATTGTGCATTTGACTACACCGTGAATACTTTCCACATCTGGAAAGTCCGGTCCCGTGTGAATCTTAGGTGATTTAACCGGCATAGGTTTACGTGCCATCACCCACGGGTATAACGATGTTACATCGGCGTAGGAAATTCGCTCATCACTCGCACAATTGACGTAGGAACGAAAGACCTCCGTGCGACCCCCGTTGTAACAGTTCTTAGGAATAAGAAAATCAGGTAGATTAGTACAACGTTCTTGAACAAACTTTTGCACTTCCTTATCCATCTTTACCTTATTGTCCCAAGAACATTCCCATATTTCGTATAGGTTTACACCTATACTTTTCAGGTACCTACGGCGGCGCATGGTTTGCTCATATCGTTTCTCCATCGTATTGTACGAGTCCTGGGCATCGTGCAAAACCGCGTCACGGTTAAAGGGGAAGCAAAGGCGGCAGGCATGGAAATAACACCCGTAAAAGTCGAAGGCAGCGTTGAGTCCTTCGTGCCATCCATCGACCTTGTACCTACCAATATACTTTTCCCCACCTCTCCTAGCATGCTGGATTTCTATCCCTAATTGGTCTTCCATATACATAAGCCATTGCATAGCTTTTGTACTATACTTGGTCTTATGATGAAATCCCAACGCGGGAATGATAGGAATAGTATTCTCCGGTAAGTGCAAGGTACGATATGTCCGCATCGCAAGACTTGCAATGGTAGATGATGTTATGAAACATTGCAAACCCTCCGTTTTCTCTTCGATGATAGCGCTAAACTTAATGACCGCTTCTGTTAGAATTCTAACATCATTCTCACAATAAGCCAGCATATCCCTCTGCAGGTTAAACTCCTCGCCACTTTCCGCACGTTCTTGGTGCCAGGCTTCCAGTTGTTTTCTTTCTTCTGTGCTTCGCCCTTCAGGGTCATAGTACTCAATCGGAGGGTAGGGACCAACATAATTTTGATTTTCTTCAGTATTGAATAAATATGGGAAATCTCCCTTCTTTAAATTTTGACTAAGGCCTAACGTTTTTGGTAATTTGGATAATTTGACGCCAATATAAAGGAAAGAGTCGCGGAAAAAGATACGATTACCTATGCTGATATTAAAAATCTTTTGACCCTGAATAAGGACACTAGGTACAATATGCTGGTCTTCTATTAGAGTTCTAAGACAGAAGAGACCATCGTAGCGACTACCATTATGGGCGATTGCCACGATTTTCTGAAAGACAGGACGCTCCACTAACACATGGTTAATAAAAGCCGTCATTGTCTTAAAAGAAAACGAACGATTTCCAACATTGTCACCGCATGTTTTACAAGGCTCATCGATACCTTTTCTTATACAGGCATGACAAACATGACGACAGCACACCAGTACAACTTCGTGTTCCCTTTCACCGCGATCATTCGGTGCCTTCAACATCGTCTCTACATCATAGGTGATGTACATAAACCTTTTCGTATGAACAGGTCGCTGTCTCTGAACAAAACATGTATGGTTTGTATCAACATATGCGCGGCACGTTGAACAAAAATGTTCACCACACATGTGATCAGATTTTCGACCTCTCTTATCAAAGATGACGCCGCAATTGATGCAGAGCTTTACATTATCACATACAGATCTAGCCGATTTATTACATGTCAGATGATTATTAAAGCATTCACCTTCAGCAAACTCTCTATTGCATGCATTGCATTTAATTCTGTTTGAAGTATAGTCCCGTTCGTGAGTATGTTCGCAGTAAGTACAACGAGTTTTACACTTGTGTGCACGTGACCTTTCATCATAAGCTTCCAAACAATAATAACAATACTTCCGTGCCTTGAGGAAAGTTCTAATGTTACGAATAGGTTCGAAATGACCAATAGTGTTACCTCTTCGATAAAGGATAAAAATCTTATTTTCTGCCGGTTCTCCCGGGTAACGTACTATATATTCCCGGTTATTCTTTTCATGCTCCTCATAAACTACGATTTGATATTCCCCTTTCAAATATGTTTGAAAGAGGTCCAGATCGGAAAAGTCACAACCTTGTTTACTTTCAACGTTAACACCTGCCATCTCGCAGAGAACTTCTGCTTTAAGAAGCCATGTATCGGAGTTTTCTCTTTTTAAATTATACAAATCATGTTTTGTACCGTGGAGCTTTACTTGGCCCCATACAATGGCCATAGGGAGACAGTACATATTTCTATTTTCAATACGAATTAATCGTTTTTCTAAGTAATCTTGGTATTTTGCATATTTGTCAACGGCGCTCGATGTAGTATTTCTTCCCTGGCCGTGCATACTCTCAGCGATATTGAATCGAAACAATAGTTCTTGCCCCAAAAGGAACACTTCATTCGAATTTAATACACGTTCGATTGAAGTGAGGACTGTCCTAGCAGAGAAATTGCCCTTTCTTCTAAACGGAACGTACACTGGTTTGTTGGTACTATTACTACTCTCTATGTATAAGCCAATGTAGTCCGAGGGGCGTGCATTGGAGATCACATGTTCCAACGCAAAATTAATTAAACTTTCGATATAAGCCTCTGGGTTATTAATGTTCCTTTCATCACCCACAGGTCTGACAGCAATTTCATGTCCCGTAAGATGGAACTTACGAAACCTTTGTCTGCTTTCTCTTACAACTTCGAAATTACTATTTCTTTGATTATCCCCGCCATTATTATTTTCACTACCACTACCACCTGTACTACCACTATTAGGACTACTAGTAGTACCAGTTGTACTATTGTTGTTGTTTATGTTGCCATGACCAACCATTGGTGGAACATTGGCATATGACGGGTTAGGGTGAGGAGTAAAAATCATTTGGTCCCCATAGTCATGATTATCCTGTACACAGTATTCAGGTGGATTGTATACAGGATTTTCTCCCTGGACTTGTTGCGTGGGTATAACCACAGCATTGTCCTCGTTTTGAACCAAACTCCTCATTTCTTCAGCTGGTATTTCATCGGAATTTTGAGTGCCAATCCCATTTACTTCATCCAAGAAAGCTAAATCTTCATTTGTTAATTGATATAAATTATTAGGACTCAAGTTATGATTTTCTTGAGGGGGCATGACTATGGCATTATTTGCGGATGGGATTAAGCACGGTTCCGAAACAAACCGCGTGCCAAAATCAAAAAAGTCCGATAACTCTGTATCTTTTATCCTATCCACCTGACCTTCCCCACATGATAATAAATAAAAGAGTTTTGACTGTGCCGATTCGTAAGTATCACATGTACGGAAAAATCCATACAAAAATAAATCTAATATATCAGCACTGCTTATGCAGTGCTGGAGAAGTAATGTATCATTACCTTCGAAGGCACGAAGGGCGCGTAGGAGTGCGTCGCATCTCCCCGACCCCCGATATCCCAGCCTGTTCAATTCCATGATGGCTTTCCAGGTACTGAAGACCCTCGGGTAGTCGTTGAAACCGCGCACCAATTCCTGGAGATAAATTTCATCAACCATATTCAGTTCTTCGGATGGGCAGAAGAAATCCATCTGAAAGAAATAAGACAAAGAAAAACTATTTTGAGTTATCAAGTTGAATTTAATATATCACTTGAATATAAAAGAGAGAGAGAGCACATTCAATTACTTTCAACCTATAGTTATATTTTAATGATATGTACATAAAAAAGCATTCACTTATTTTCAATCTATAGTCAAATAATGATATGTAAATAGAAAACAATTTGTTTAATTTATGAAAAAAAATCAGTAATCTATTCTTTTAAAATATCCAGACACAATAAGTCTCTCTCTGTTCATTAATATTGGTTAAATACAGCTCAAATATGTATAATTTCTTTCTTTTTTTTAAAAAAAAATCACAATAAGTGAAGAAATACACACCTTTCAAGCCTCAGTTGTTCGTTCACAACACCAGAAAAAGAAGAAAAAATGTCGACTCTGTGTCGCTGTAAGGCTAAACAAGAATGTCTGGGTGTTCTATTTGTGCTGCTACCACCACTCAAGGTTCGGCAAAGCTTCAATGTCTGGAATATAATAGGCTTGAATCAATTTCTTTATACTTTATTTAATAGTATTAAAACTATATAGTTAATTAATTAAGATGCGCTAAAGCTTGTCCTTGATCTTACACGTACGCTGCCGTGAAAGGAAATGATACCCCCACACGCCAAATGCATGTTATATCATGTCCTATTATGTATTGCACAACCACTACTACTAGTGACATCTAGCGGCAAAAGTCATAATTAAAGATTAGTTGTGCGTTGAAAGTCCAGCAGTGCTGACGCGTGTGTGACAAAGTTCCGTATATTTCTGAGGTGAGTATAGTATATATGTTTTCATTGTGTAATAAACCATAGCACATGCTTGTATATTCTGTTGGTCTTAATATTCTATAAAAGTATTGAAAATCAAACGCGTATAAGTAAAACTATTGGGTTAAATAAGGAATATAAACCTAAGTCTTTCAGTGACAGAGCAAATATTTACTTAAGTGGTTCGGTACCACATCATTTCTGGGATATGAACCCCAGTCTTTCAGTGAGGGACCCCTCTACTAGTATTACTGCATTACGTTTACAATAAAATCCTAGTGCCAAAAATCCTAGTGCCTCACTGCGAAATCCATATATAAAACAAGTAACGTTCAGTAATAAGAGGCATTACTCTTAAAGACGGGTATAGCCCCTCTTCTCTACGCAAAAGACCGCATTCAGTAATTAAAAGTTATGAGGGGAATTCAGTTCGGGCATAGTGACCCCTATTCCCCAACGCAAAAGAGTGCATTCAGTAATTGAAAAGTTATGAGGGGGAATTCAATCCGGGCATAGTGACCCCTCTTCACCACGCAACAGAGCGCATTCACACTGCATTGGATTCTCTTTCTGCATCCCTAACAAGATATTTCGTATTTCATTTCATTTTACAAAGCCAATATTTATTTTTCTCACTCATTACCTTGCTTAATATAGAGTTAGTATGTACAAAAACCATGTGACTACCATATGATTAAGATTCTGAATACTGCAACACATGTTTAAAATACGCAAGTTCATATTCCCAACACTTATTCAGAAATAAAGAACATCTAGCTTAAATTTCTCTCACTTAATTACATTCTTTCATTTGTCATGTCTTGGAAAAGAGAAACATTTGAGTATTCACTACGTTTCGTGATAGCCAAGCTATTCTAACACGAATTCAAAGGGAGAAGTCCGCTGCTATGATCCAAAATGAATCAATGAACGTAGTTCTTTTCTTTCGAGTCTAACTGTGGGAAAGAAAAGTCTACACATTTACGTAAAATTGCAATATTCGCATGTATCTTGGAAAACTGCATCCACTACAACTAAGAACTTTTTATATAAGTACATTTTTCAGTATGAAAACACTTTTTTCGCGGTTCTGAACACTTTTTGTTCACTTCTGAACACTTTGTGAATACATCTGTGCACTTAATACTGACTGATTTTCTAAATATTAGGGATACAAGCAAACAAATGTCTATCTTTTCTCTTGAACTTAATTATTTTACACTAAACAATATATTTTGAACATTATCTGTAGTAAATATTGAATATGTATCTGTTCTAAAAGTGTTCTTTATGTGTAAATTGCTTATTTTCCGAAAAGACTTCCCAATATGAATACAGATTCATGACAAATCATTCAGACACAATGTATTTATATAAAATCTACCATCAAAAATATTGGACAGTACGCAATTCTGTTTAATCACAATTTCAGTTATAAAGATTCAAAGAAATTGCACACTTGATTTTTGCCGTAAAGTCCGTCAGTGGCGGGTCTTAAGGCACATTACCAAACATTTCTAAAATACTAACTATTATGTATTAAACTATAAAGTATCTCATTGACGGTTCTTAAGGGACGTCGCTACGCATTTCTAAAAACTATAAAGTATCTCATTGACGGGTCTTAAGGGTTGCCACCACGCATTTCTAAAATACCAACTATTATGTAAAGTATCTCATTGACGGCTCTTAAGGGACGTCACCACGCATTTCTAAAACTATAAAGTATCTCATTGGCAATTCTTAAGGGATGTCACCACGCATTTCTAAAAACGTCAAAAAATTCTGTAGTAAACTATAAGTCCGTCCGTCATTGGCGATTCTTAAGGGATGTCACCACGCATTTTTCTCTAAAAAGATTAACACTGCCAAGATATTTTTCGTGTCCCCACATATTCTTAACTATAATATAATAATGCTAGTTCCATTCTTGACTCTTTCCTGTGGTCAACTTGTCCAAAAAACCCAACCGAAACGGAATCAAAACTCAAACATAGTATTCAAACAATTTAAAAAAAAAACAAAAAAACAAATATTTCGTTCCTTCGTGGTGACCGTTCAGGAAGCTAGCTTTTCCGGTGTTGGGCGTTATGCCCCCGCATGTATGGATCCCCGTGTTTGGCAAATACGGAAGGCAATATGTCATGGGAGGTTCCCCTGTTTGGGGCACTATTCCCCCATGTATGCTTCCCCCGGTTTTGGCAAACACGGAAGGTAATATAAGTCATGGGAGGTTCTCCCTGTTTGGGGGCACTATGCCCCCATGTATGGTTCCCCCGGTTTTGACTCGATATGCTCCCCACAAGTTAAAACATATTGGCAAACTCTTAGTTCGTTTCTACACTGTGTTAATTATTTTCATAAGAAAAACAATATGTGTTAATTTTCTAGGGTAGTCCCACCATTCGATACTTATGCAAATATATCTAATCAATTATAATGATATAAAACTTACTTGAATATGATATCTTCTTCTTTGAACAAACACAGAAAAATCCAGAAAAACACTTTAAAGAAGCAATGCAGAAGCCTTCGCGAGCAAAATTGTCAATACAGGAATGTGTACTCCATTTATATAATATATTTTTTTATTTATTCATTAACATAAGGGGAAAGGAATAGGGGGAGAAAAAATAAAGTAAATGAATTTGCCTTGTAATACAGAATTGCCTCACCCTGCAAAGAAGCAGAAAAGAATTGGGGTATTTCCTTTGTCGGTCTCTTGCCGAATCGAAGCAAACATTTCTTTTCTATAGAGGTAATACCAGGGAATTTTCACACAATGCCTAAAGTTTGAAAAACATCGCCAGCATGTCTGAATTCGTACCTCAAAGACGCCAAATTGTCGTATTTTTTCACAGCAAATAGTTGTTTACCAAGCAATAAAATTCGTTAGCTGGGTTCAGGCGACAATGTTCCTAAATTTTAAAATTCCGGCTTTATTCAGTAAACTATATAGCTATCATTTTCAACATCTGTTTCAATAACTTGTATTTTGCCGAAAAGAACAGCATAATTATTGTATGTGGCAATACACAGAAACCATTCTACAGGTTCTTTTGTGTGTGTGTGTTGTTTTGCAAACTCAAAATGAAGGACAACCATTTATTCATCAGGTTATTGGCATTGAAGTCCAAGGACAGCATGGCAACACCTTGTTTATTTGTCCGAACAGGGTAGTGGGCGGGGGAAAGGTTGTTGTTTCCAGAACCATCCACCACAAGTGGTTTGAAGAAAACATCCTTTGTGAGGAAAAATGTGTCAGTTGTCGCGGTTAGGGGGAGAGAGGGTATAAGCATGTTCACACAGGATGCGGCCAAAGAGAGGCGGTGAAGGGTGGGGACAAGAAATGTATGTCACTTGTTGCGGGGTGAGGAGAGGGTAGAATCCTGTTCACACAAGATGCGGCCAAAGAGAGGCGGGGGAAGGGTTGGTTCTCCCGTTCACTCAAACTAGAGGGAGTGATTGGCAGGTATCTATCTCCCATGGTTAAACATTAAAGGTGGAGCAAACTGGTTTTTCCTGGCCAATCATATCGCAAGGTTGTTTGCATAGGGTGTGAGAAACTGAACTTCATTCTTCTACCAACGCTCAGTATTGCAATGGCTGTTGGAAAGAACACAGGACCTTGCGTATCTTCAGCTCTGTACCGCTGAAAAATGGCAAAGTTAAGTTTGTCATTTAAGAACCACGCAAGCTAAACGAAAGAAGTGCAGTTCGCAACAAAAAATAAATGAAAATAAATAAATATTTCTTCCTTTCCTTCCTTTTTCCTATCTTAATACTTTACTCCGTAAAACAAAACACCATTAAAAATCATTGCTAAACATTGGAGCTTAAAGGGTGTAATCATATTCATTATTCATAATTTTCTAGTTCAAATAAGAGTGTTCAATTAGTTACGAGCTTTACAAGTCAGATCATAATTAAATTAATGGGAAAAAGCTTATGGGAGCTAGGGACCGCGTTTTAAGCCATATACTGAAGTTCTAATTATCTAAATCATAGTTTTAATTCTAATTTAATTATAATTTCGATTCAAAAACGTATAGGTTCATGTTTAAAGCTAGGAACAGCGTTCAAAGCCGTATCCTCAATCAAATATCGTGTTGGATTGCATTCAAAGCCGTATACCATTGCTCTAATTATCTAAATCGTAGTTTTAATTCTAATTTGATTATAATTTCGATTCAAGAAACTTATTAAATCATGTTTAAAGCTAGGAACACCTTTCAAAGCCGTATCCCCAATCAAAAATCGTGTTGTTTCATGTTTGAAACTAGAGATTGCATTCAAAGCCGTATACCATTGCTCTAATTATCTAAATCGTAGTTTTAATTCTAATTTGATTATAATTTCGATTCAAGAATCGTATATGAGCGTGTTTCAACAAGAAAGAAGGTCATTCCACTTTTCCAAACAACCTCTATTGCACAACTAATAAAACCACTTCCCCCAGAAACCTCCCCCAAGCCCGGGGCCGGCCTCTCAAGGCCGACACGGCCATATTGACATCGAAAGTCGTTAGGTAATAAAGCAATTAAGAGGGCAATAAAATCTATTGTCTGCGACTTATAGCGACAGGTCTACTCAGACCTTTTCACTCGTCCATTTTAAAGCTGATTATTATTTGACTTTTCTACGCTATAATGTTACGATAATATCATTAAATTGAAGAAACTGCTGTCTTTCTGCTATCAGCTGTTCTCCGTTCACTTATATTATTATTATTATTATTATTATTATTATTATTATTATTATTAAGTTTAGCGCAGACTGCACAAGCATTGAATACAATAAGAGGACTGCTAACATCAAGAAATGTGTCGTTCGACTTTCGAAAACTATTTATTAAGACTCTGGTATGTGCTTTAAGGACCATATACGTGGACATTGAGAAAAGCTGAAATATCCAAGCTGGAAGAATTTGAAATGTGGTGTTGGCACAGAATGCTGTGTATATTATGGACTGAAAGGAAAAAGAATGAAGATATACTAAAGGAAGCTAATGATTGACGACAGATCATGAAGATAATAGGAAACAAGAAACAGCATGCTTGACCATCTTATTCGGCATTCCGATCGGATCACCAGGCAGAAAGAAAACCAGGAAGAGGAAGACCAACGAAAGAATATCTAGATGCAGTTACGAAGAAGAGACCTTATCAAAGTATAAAACAGCTCTCCAAAAGGAGAGAAAAGTTTTAAAATTTCCATATTGCCCACCAACCTATGGTTGAGGTGAGAAGGAAGGATTATTGTTATTATCATTAGTAATAGTACTGGTGAGTAGTAGTGTTTCTACGTCTAAAAGATAGGTTCCCTCTCTGTTCATATATCTGTATTGAAACTATAAGCGACGGATCATTATTAAATTCCCACGGGTTAAAAATCAAACGTAGTTTCACAACTTAAATGAAACTCACTTATGTTGTTACAATCTTGAGGTAACACGAGAAATACGGTTAATATTATGGGCACAGAGCTGAGTGGTAAAGCTTACCTCTTGAGCGAAGGATCCATGGTTCTGTTCCAGGTCATATGAGTTTGTGGTGGACAACACCGTGTTCGTGAGATTTCTCTGGGTTCCACCGTTTTATCCTACATTCTCATTCCCCCTATTCTTTCATAATCATTTACATTTATTAATTATCCGTACCTTTTACCCTACATGGCATAGGAGTGATATGTAAAACTAGAAATTACATTTTACCGTTGATATTAAAGTAGCCTTTAATAATGATGTAATGACAACACATCTCACAATAACTCACTCTAATTTTACTGAAAAGTGCTTCAATCTGCTGTTGTGGCTTGTTTTGTCCATTCTTTGAAAAATGAGACAAAGTTCTGGATTTAATTATTAATTACATTTGCATCAACATGTATGGTACAATGTTTTGTTCTAGTAACATTAAATACAGTACATATAAACATTCATTGTTAAGTTTCTTTTCTTGCTTGAGTTCTAAGAAAACAATACAACCTGATTACAACAAGAACAAGAATCAAAAGAAAGAGATAGAAAAAATAAATAAGAGAGAATTAACCAATTAACTGATACAGAACTGCGTTTTCATTGTAGCAGAACCGTGCTCAAACGTACAATTTTTCGCTTGGTGCGGTTACATATATGTATATAATAAAATCGTTAATAAAAGAAATTGGTTGAACATTGTCTGCAGCAAAGAAACTTATAATGAATAGTGACACGCAACAAGAAAAAGCAACATGATTATAAGAAATACAGTGAGTTTGTACAAGAAAACTGTGATCTTAATAATAGTAATAACAACATAAAAAGAAGAAGATGGTTATCTGCGATACGCATGGAAATCTTTAAGTGCTACGAAGGCTTCACTGCCTGCTTTATCAACTAATTTATAGCTACAAGATTTGCAATACTGTTATTTGCATATAATGATATTAGCAATGCAGATCAACTTGTGAACTAATTTTGTATGTTGGTATGCGAGGAACAGGCATCATCATCCCTTTGTTTTCATTGTTCTAGTTTAAATTGAGACATCATCATACGTAATATAACAAATTAAACTTCGAAAATATTTGTCTTCAGTAAAAATTTTAAAATTATGATATTTTATTACTTTTAGAGATTTTGTTTAAATGAACTTCTGTCATCTGAATAAAATAAGATGATGAATATGTATTCTAAAGTACGTGACATAGGCTTTATTATTATAGTTGAACTATGCTAAGGGATAACGTTTATGACGTTTATGACGTTTTCCCTGTTAGTGAGAGAGCTGCGGTGTTGCTATGTCTTTGTACATTTTCAAGTCAGTTTATGCACGAAAGAAGTGATTTATCATTCGCTCGCATCTGGTTAACCAATTCCTTTACTATACGGTAATTTTATGTTACAGCTTTGGTTTCATTGGCCACACGCCATCTACTGTATTCCGTGCTTTAGAACGTTTCTTGGTAGTCTTATTATGTATCATTTATTCCAATAAAATAAGTGGATCCAGAGAAAATACTAAAAACAATCTTATACATCATAAACTCACATCAAATCGGAAGCACTATCTTTACAGATAATTGCGACTTGTATGATGTGCATTTACATATACATATTATGTAAGGTAATGCAAATAACAGCCTATGGATAATAATGCACATGAATCTGGGTGCTTCAACCCCTCCCTCAATGAAATTTTGTATGCGCCACTGCTCCTTGTTTATTTGTCACTGCTTCTAAAACAAGATGTAGGTTGAAATTTTCAGTGTCTGTTGTACAGATTAGTATAAAACAATTTAAACACTCCTATGTAGGTTGTTTTCCCTTCTCAGGACAACTCTTCCGTATTTACTACAAAAAGTTGCATCCATGGACAACTTCTGAAACTAAACTGCTCAAAACATGTGTTCACATATATCAAATCCGTGGGTAGGTTATGAGACTTCGATTAGTTCATACTTTTTTAAAAACCAAAAATGAAATAATTAAGAGGTTCAAGAGTTCCACAAGAGTATATATTTGTACAAGTTTACGACATAAAAAGTGGCAAAGTAACATTTTTCTCCTTATTTTTATCCTATTCATTAATAATGACACTAATTTCTCTTATTTATTAATTATTTTTTTCTTGGTTATATTAGTGATGCTATCAGATACTACCAGCTATTCAAGTTTTCAAGTGGTTGATAGGGTCACCACAATGAAAAAGAACGAAAAAAAAATGCGCCTGCTGGTTGCAGTGAAAGTCCATCCAGGATGCAACAACGGACGTGGACGAAAGCTAATTTTGAACTTTGCATTGCGGTATCTTCTCTTTCTCTCTCTTTTGTGAAGAGTGAAATACCCTTTGTAAAAACGAGGTTCGAACTTGCACCTTTCACCAAAGTACCTCTTTTATCCTAGTGACCTAAAGAAACTAATGTAATTAGAGCATCTCACAGACATACAAACAGAAACACACACATTGTATTCAAGTTAAGTTTTAGTAAAATTATAACTGGGAATCACTGGTAAATACACTGCCGTAACACTTCTGTAAAATGACAATCCTTCGTAAGCCGTTCATATTAAAATTATTAAAATAACAATCATTGCTTCTTTTAATATCAACCATGTTCTTCATATCAAACTTGATTGCGGTCCAACAAATCAAGTGAGGTATCAATTGCCGATGATGTTGAAATCTGATTTTGAGAACACATTCTATTTGATGTATTCATTAGTAATCGAAGTGGAAAAATTATAAGTTAACTAAACATCCATGCTGTTATGCAGATTAGCAGGACTATATTTACGGAGAAACCATAGGGCCCAGGGCAGAAAACTTCCAAGGGGGTATATTAAAAATGGAGATTGACGTATGGACGAAGAAAAAGAGGCTGTTCAGGAGAGAAAGAGAGAGAGAGAGAGAGAGAGAGAGAGAGAGAGAGAGAGAGAGAGAGAGAGAGAGAGAGAGAGAAATTCAAGGAACATTTGTACTGAAAACAATGTTGGTACCACACAACGACCGTTTTGTCGTTACGACACTAGCGGCACTACAAGGAGTTGGATCTATTGCTTATCAACTGCAAGCGAAATCCATGTATGGGACTCTGTACTCCCCGCACCATTCTTGATGCTTTAATATAAGCGTACGAGGCTGTATTGTTTAGGGTTAAGTTATATTGAATATGAACAAACAAAAAGGAGTAGAAAAGGGCGCAAAATTTTCTAGAGAATCAGAGGTGTAAAATCCTAAACACGGTCCTGTAGATTAGATACAGTGTTCTAGTGCACACTAACATAAACATTTAATTTCATTTTTCTAATATTCTTTTAAGTTTTACATCCACGGTTATGCCGGTTAGGCTAAAGGAAATGGTGATGAGAAACGAATGAAATGCTGAAATGAAGAAAGTGAGGGAGAACTGAAAAATCCCGAGAAAATACACAAACATGGTGTTTGTCCACCACAAAGCTCACTTGGTGCAAGTTGGGATCGAACCAAGGGCCCCATGCACCACTAAGTCACCGCGGTCCGAAAAGAATATTGGAAAAAAATCTGAAGTTATACTAGTGACTACTTAGGTAAGCTGTTTCCATAGTTAAAAACGAATTCTTACAAATGTATAAAATAACGTAGTGTATGTGTCTGTCATCGGATTTTCATATAGAGGGAAACCACAAATTTTTTGCACATACATCTCTCCCAGGTCTTATTGTATCGCTGTTTCTCAATTTCGATTTTCGACTCAATGGGTGATGGATAGGGGGGGGGGTACATGTTCTGAAGTCTCAAACAGTATACAGTATCTCAGAAACGCCTCAAGTGTGAAGCTTACACTACTATACTGTATTGCTAGTTGCATTTATTCAGGCGGTGCGAAGGACTGGCAGTTCTGGTAGTATGAAATAAAAGAATATTACTATTTGTAGTAGTTGTAGTCTTATAATTGGCAGTCCATGCAAATACAAGGAAAGCATCTGGACACACTACTTCATCTCTACTGCATAGTAAACCAGTATGCTTACATTAATTTAATGTGCTAAAATCTGCCTTAGAGTGGAGACAATTTCAAATTTTACAGTATATACACATAGACAGGAGAACATAATATTCTTTGTCATGAGGACGGGGAATCTGTAAAAAGGTGCTCAATTCGAGTGTGAAGGGTCTGTTTCGCTTCCTATGCAGCGTTAGCTTAGAGTGGAGATGGGCTTTGTCCGAGTTCTCCGTTTACTCTCGACTCTTTCACCTGTTTTCATCGTCCATTTATTACAGCCAATGCATGAAGCTAAAAAATTCATTTGTAAAACCATTTCTTAGAATAATAATAATAATAATCCGCCATCCTAATACTTTAACACTCTAAGTCATGCCTAATTACAATGGAAATTTCATGACTGAGGTGGGGAGGTAGTCGATATGGTAAGCGAGCCTACTTAATGCCTTGGTCAGTTTTTTAAAAATAGTTTTATAACACGTATCACTTCTGTTTTGGTTTGTATTCAAGAAAATGTAGTATAATCGGATATTCTAATTTGTATACGATCGTTTGGGGTTCGTTCACCTTCCATCAATGCTCGAATTTTTTTTTTTTTTTTTTTTAACTTTGCAGTCATTGCAGGAGAGGAAACTTTTGTAATAATGAAAAAATGATTAATAACTTGCTCCTTACCACTTGAAAACTATTTTTGGTAGTTGATCTGTCTGTCTGCATGTAATATGTGAGCAGAAGCTTGACTCATATATTACCACTGAATTGATGAAATGTATTAATATCATTGCCATTTTCTGCAAACGGTTCTAACATTCTAAAAAATTAAATTATAATCAATAGTCGTGAATTATCACGTAGTACGTCATTATTTATTTACAGCGAAGTCCAGAATTTTCCTTTTAGTTCTTAACTCTCAATATCATTTGGGTAAGTTCCGTTTATCACTTGATTTGAATTTAATCAATTGGAATTGAACGAAAAGTTAGGGCAGAGTGGAACTTATTTTTTGCTAGGAATACGATATCGGCCAACCTTCATTATTCAGGGATTCCATGACAATGGTTCCATTATGGTGAGATGGTGTCGTGATAGAAGCGAAAACAGAGTACCGTTGTCGAACAGAATATTTTTGACAATACAGACTGTCGTGATGACATTCTACGTACATGTTTATAATTTCTATAGAGAATCCAATCCAGAGTTCTTGGTTATAGATGATACAGCATCCTAACATCGCGCACATATTGTATCTGCACTTCTGGAAACAGAAGATATTACCTATGATTTAGTGCAGTGGTGGCGTAAACGAGGTGAGAGTGGCTTCCCTAGCCCAGACTCCACCGATAGCTACCGCAAATCGTTCGTTAATCAACGAAGATAATATAGAATAATTATGCTTGTCTCAGGACTTATACATGTGTGTTTGCTTGTACACTCATGTCCAAAACGATTGTCGCATATTTATAACTGTCTTCTTGTAAGAATATAATTTGAAAATGATTTTGCAAAGTACTTTTAATACTTTTAATGTTATAATCGGGAAATGTATATTTGTGGTAAATTTCATAGGAAAAGAATTATAAATACGAAAATTAGAATGAGTAAAACAAAATGTTACTGAACGGACAAGAAAGTTTTATTTTCGTTTTATTTTTCTTATTTACTGCTCTTTTGACATGAAATTTGCCACATATATGTCTTTGCCGATTATACACATACTAGCATTATAAGAAATACCGGTCGAATTCATTTTCAAATTATATTCCTACAACAACATATTTATAGTCATAATTTTGGACATGAGTGTACCTGCTGAAAGAAAGACTGTTCATTACCTCAGTAACTATACTCATACATAGAATACGGTGAGAGAGAGCGGGAAGGTGTCCGTTTTGCATAGCGAGCCATCTGTGGTGGCACCGAAAAATCCCGATTTTCTCTCCCATTTCCAGCTTCATGCATCCATTTACTAATTTGCTGATTGAGCCTTGAATACAGTCTCTCCTGTGCTACTCTGTTGTACTAAATTGTAAGAATCCCCACTCACAACATGAGCACAGTTTTATGGACGACACGTGTTAACGTTTATGAATAAGCAGACGATACACTGAACAGGAAGACACGCAGATCAACACAATGGGGACCGAAAGAGGACGAGCCACCTGAACAGGGCCTATGAAAGAGGAACCACAGAGGAAGGAGGCATTACTTGACCACTGATCACCTACCCAAAACAGCCTTGGAGTCACACTGGACTAAGGGGCTCTACATATCCTCGCTGAAGGCTGCTCTGAAGCGAAGGGTATTTCTCAATACAAACCATACCTCACGAGGCTGCCATGAGCCAAGGAGGTTTAATAGGACTGTAACCTGAAGTCACTACAAGACACCCCGGTGGCTGCCATGAGTGAAGGAGTTCCCGTATGAAACGTTACTTCCTTCACTCTTGGTCATAAGGGAGATTTTGACATATTGACTTTGTAAAACACAAAGACCATTTTGTACTTTTATAAATAAATCTGAGAAGGGTTAGATTCCTGGTCCATTATTGACTCTACCTACACAAAAAATTACAATATTATATATATATATATATATATACAGCATATAGAGATATTTAATTGACAAATGTTACAGCGCCCTTAAAACATAATATTTATTGTTTAATTTGATATTTGTTCTTAAAGTTTTATTTTTCTCTTTTCATGCTGTTTTCTTTTTTTCATGAGATTCAACTGAACTGACTAACTATCTTGGAGAAAAAGTTTGTTTGCCAGCACATACTTGTAGTAGAGAAAAGCATGATATACTGTAGCATCATATTTGATTCAATACCTGTTTACCCTCATATATCGTTAACTATGAACTCAGTTCTAACTCGGAAAACCTTTACTGATTTCATTGCTGTTGAAGGGAAGACTGCTAAGTGCATTACTGCTGAAGTATTGAACAAATTTTAGCGTGATGGACTTTAGATTCACGATTTCAGAGGACAAACATATGATAATCAAGCTAAAATGGCCAAGCAGTGTTCCGGAGTTCAAACTTTGATACGGAATGCAAATTCTCTTGCCATACTTGTTCCCTGGAACAATCGTTCCTTAGATTTTGTTGTTGTACACATTGCGCATGTTAACATTCTAGTAAACACTATCTTTGGAACAATGGAATTTTCATTCGTGTTCTTCTCTAGATCTAATCATCGGTCGAATGTTTTTCAATAGTGCATCAAGAGTAATCAGGAACACGAAAGTGACACTCGGTGGAGTTCTAAAATAATGGCTGACAAAGTAATTTCTAGTCAACTGGATTACACTACAGATGCACTGGAAGAACTGCGTGACACCTCGACAGAAACACTTCATACCCGAAGATGCCTGGAGAACAAGCAAATGATAAACCTCTGCACAAGCCGAAATGATGAAAACTATTAATGAAGTTGGAAATGAAATTTGACAACAAATGTATGACCGTTTTTCCCAAATGCAAAGCTTAATGATAGATTTGGATTCCTCTATTCCGCTGTCGACTTCGTCCAACAGCAGTAAGGTTAAAATGAAGAAAGCCTAAAAGCACCTTGTTCTGATTTAGCATTATTGAATCCCAATGATTTCGACAGAGTGGAATCATACCAAGATTCTAACGACATCATTTGTTCACTAAAGTGTACACAAAGTTAAAGAACAGTTGGACTTTTCCCCACGAGACATCCAAATACACATATCTTTCATGGGGCTTGAAGTTCGAGAGGGCTCAGCAAATGCACTTCAGATTTTGATTACACTGTCTATATATATTGCATTATATGAACGGTCCTTTAATAAAGTGAAACTGATAAAAATCGTATTTCTGTTCCACTATGAGCCAGAAAAATTTGTATATCTAGCTGTTCTTTCCATCGAGTATGAAACAGAATAGACTTTGGATTTTGAGGACATAATTAAAACTTTTGTAGTTACCGAAGCACGAAAAGTTTATTTCTAAGTGTTAACGCAAAAAGAGAGTAGTAGGATAGTAGTACAGTAGTTGGAAGTATAATCTGTATACTGAACAGTAGTTTCTACAGATCAAACAGGTGTAAGATCTTAGTACAAAACATATTTATAAAATAGAAAACAACTAAAACACGAAAGTAAAAAAAATATATATACATAAAAATAAATGTCTGGTAAAGTCTGACTAACGTTCATGCGGTAATAGATAGTAATGGAAAACAAGAATTTTGGCAAATAGTATTAATGTGCGCTCAAATTGTTTCTGTAAGCTGATCGATGAATTCCACTTGCCCCGGGTTCCAGTTAGCCTTACGCTACATCTGATTGAGTGGACTGCATGGTTAAAGGATCTCAGTCTTACCGAGCATGTTTGGGAAGCTCTTTGACACAGAAGTTCAAAGCACAGTCCACCACCAAGAACCCTTTCTGATCTGGGGAAAATCCTCTTAGAGATGTGATTCTACTACTATACATGTCCTTCATGGTTAATTTCTAACCTTACTCCCAAGGCCAGATCTGCCTTGTGGTCACACTCCCAATTAATGATCATATTCCATTCTGATTGGGTTCTAATGCTTCTCAGCTCTCTTTATATCATATATACAGTATATACAACGCTGATGTTAATTTTTGTTACATGAGTTCTAAAGACAGCTGAGCAAGCATATAGCCCAGCCATATATAATCACTTGATAATTAAATACGTGGTTCCTCGTTAGAACTATGAAAACTTCAATATATACCGAAATTTCTAGTTTTGCATTCCACGTTTATGCCCTTTAGGCTAAAAGAGGCGTACAATCAATGAAAATAAATGAATACGAAAATATTAGGGAAATGAGAGTGGAGGAGACAATGAGAGAACCTCCAGAAAACCCACAGAAATGTACTATATGTTACTGTTATATAGCTTCTTAAAACCAAGTCGCTCATATCTTTATTGATTATGGACAAAATCCATTGTATGATTCTATGTATGCGTTAAAATATCAATATGTGAACTTGAGGTTTCGAAGCGACCTTGGTTTAGAGTTCATGGAGTAATATTTGGGTCATTTGAGGAAACTTTTGTGCCTCTGGATCCTTAACCTAGGGTCATGGTTCAGGGTTGCAAAGGATCACCCATGAGTGAATAGAACAATCTTCCAAGGCAATGGATACTCTGACTAACCTCAGAAAGAGTGTATAGGACCTCTAGAAATTTAGGGGTCCATCTCATTCCCTTTTATGGGTATAAAATTAACAAAAATGTAAATTTCGGAGGTTTTGACCTATTTTATTCTCTTTGATGAGGTCTTATTACCTTATATGGTTATATGATTGAGTGTAGTAGTTCAGGGCAGGAGTACATTAACACCCTTCCTGGAGGGGGATGCATAGACCCACACTTAAATTTAGAAATTGCCATAGTATGGTATGGTAGTATAGTTGCTCCGCTACTTCTATTTGGTTCTACCTTGCTACTTCGTCCTTGATTACCATCGTAACAGCATTCTCGGCCTTAATGTCACCCGAATAGAATATAGTGTAATTTTCCGGTACTATCTCACCTTTTCCTGACTATCTCACTTCACTCAAGTCCATTATCTCTACTTTACATTTATCTAATTCCACTTTTAAATTTTCAAGTTTACCCTCACATCGTAAAGTTCATACGTTCCAGGAAATCTTTAACTCTGTAGTATTTGTGCACACAACAACCACTTACAAAGTTCCTGTCATAACCCTTAATCATTCGATAATGAATGGCGGCAGTATTATACCCTTCTGCCTAAAGGAATCGAATTACATCATGTAGACCCACTCTTAAATTTAGAACCCTCGGTGGGCGTCTCGATTGCTCCCGATACGATTTCCGGCTCACTACTCTACAGTTAACTTGAGTTGATTTTGAGTTTAATCCCTTTCAGTAGCGAAGCTATATGAGACGGGATCTACTGATTAACGTGGAATCCGAACCATAGGAGCGCCCGCCGGGAATCGAACCCGGTCTCTCACGCCAAAGGTGCGTACGCTAACAGCTTAGCCACAAATGGGCTCTACAACTCTACAGTGATTGAACACTAGAGCTTATTATATCTTCTGGTAAGGGTGAGTGAGATTTCCAATCAACAGATTTACTAATTTGTGTTTTGCCATCTCACATGCTTCTCCCCTGGCGGTTTAAGGGCGGTTGAAAAAATAAAAAAACAGAACTCGTACTTTTTTTTCTGTAATGAGGTTGACATGCAATATTAAATGTGGGATTAAGGTTGAAGGAAAAAAATAATTAAAAGAAAATGCCCACTTCGAGCACAGAACGTATTGAGTACCTAATGAACCGATAACAAGGATGGGAGAGAATTCATTGTGCGCTGCTGTATGTTTCATTGAAAAGCAACTGAACCTGTATTTCCACGCGAGCAATTGGATGCTTGTAGGAATGTCACAGGTCAACAGAAATACACTTGACAGACGAGTTATCAATTCACTAACAGAACGTTTTAATGAGATTTCAGTTTCCTAAGACACACACGTTTCAAGTAGCGTATCAAAATGCAGGGGATGAACGACTGGGAAACAGTCCACTTCCAACTAATTAATTTCAAAGGTAGCAACATGGATGACGGGAACAAATTTTGGGTACATACCAATCTCAGCAATGACTTCTTGATTGTTTTAAACTCGCTGTTAAACTATGGATGTAGTGGTTACCGGAAATCGGATTTCAAGTTCTAATATCCATTGCTTTATATTTTTCTTAAATTACCATCTCTTTCTATTTGTCTTACATAAAATAAAAAAAGTAAAAGAAAGAAAAGTTTTCAGCAGCAGCAAAAATTATTTGCAAAATGATTTAGTCAACAGTGATAAAAAAAATAATTATTTTAATTTTAAGCAGGTTAACAAAGAGAGAGCTGTATATATTCTATGGTATTTTTTGCGTATATCTTGCATAATAATAATTTTGTACTTCTAAATACAACATTTATTATTTTTTCTATTTAATATGTGTTTTTTCTTTGAGTATATCTTTTGTTGTTACAAAGAGGGAGCACCTGAGGCAAATTGTTCTGGAAAATAATGACCCAAATTCCAACATGCAATTCCTTGTCATAGCTCTACTCTGATCCAATTTATGCACGCAAATGCAATCATAACAAAAGCTGTGGGGGAAAAAATATTCCGTCTTGCACATAGCAACAAAAGCACTTAGGGAAAAATTATTATAAGTTGCAAGGGAACAAAATAAAAAAAATGAAAAAAATACACAATTTGCGTGAGGTCCAATTATCTATTTTTGAAATCATATGCAATGTTATTATAACCAGTAGATTATTTTTACACAAAAGGCAATTTTTTTCTTTTGCAAAAGTTGAAGTAATTGAGGACGTGCGCCAGTATATTTTTTTATATGGAGTATTACTGCATGTGTAAGCATTATATCATATTCGTGCCGACGTTAAATGTATTCGTATATTTATGAAAAACAAAGAAAAATGTATATTTACTCGTGATTATAACATTATTACTAAATGCGTCCGTAATGCTTGGTTAAGGAGACTTCCTCTGCATTAATTATTTATTTTTTCGGGCTCTGACATGAAATCTAACTAACATATGCGTGAAGAGTTCCCCCACGTGTTTCCGCATCAACGTTATCAAGAGACGTCGTATGCAGGTTATGAGAAATAGTACACAAAAAACAGAATATTCAATAAAATTTTGTCTTGGACAAATGGTTAGCATTCTATCTTTGATAAAAGAGTTCCAGTTTCGATTCCAGTATTCTCACCTTTGGTGTTGAAGAGCTTACTTCTACTATCTTTTAGGTTATATAATTCAGATACCACGTTAATATGTTAGTTTTTAACGTTGTCAAAATAATTATTGATCAATTAGTCAGTTATTTCAATATACTCTAATAATTACAATCTCGGGTTCGATTTCCCGTGGGAGAGACTTGGAAAACTTGAACGCATTATGATGGTTCGGATTCCACTTTATATTCCATTACTGTATATCATATCTCATACAACATCAGTGCTGAAAGGACACAATACTCCAATCCAACCAAAGTACCATCGTATAATTACTATTCAAAAATTAAAAAAAAAAATTCTATAAGTATAATGAATAATTTTGGTAAACAAATATTAAAATAAGGAATAATTATATACAAGGCGTGATTTAAAAATACGGTGAATGAATAGTTTTTTTAACAACAACTGCCGATGCTACAAAAATTTAATGTAATTTATCGATAGCCTGAACCGTTGAGAGTGGCAGCTTTAAGTTGGAACACGTTCTGATATGTTAGTCAAAGTCCAGAGCCGCTAGAGTGAGGATATGTTTACAATGTCTGTCGCCCATCAACAACGCGTGAACATTAAGTTGTTTCAAGTTGCGAAAGAATGCCAATGAAACTCATGAAGTATTGAAATTGGTATATGGCAATAATGCTTTAACTCTGAGAACTGTTTAAAAGTGGTATGAGCGAGCTAAAAGAGGAAGTGGGTCGGTAGAAGACGAGGAACGTTCGGGACGTTCATTAACCTCAAAAACAGAAGAAAACTTGCAAAACGTGGCAAAAATTATTCGTTCAAACAGACGAATAACTATTCGAGGGCTTTTCAAAGAACATCTCGTACGGATTCGTAGAGAGCATTTTAACCACCGATTTGAAATTCCTTCCCCAACTTTTGACTGACGAACAGGAGTTTTTGTCCGAAAAAATATTTGTCTGTCTGTCTACATCCACCGTACTCTCCATATAAAACATGACACGACTTCTGTCTCTTCTCAAAATTTAAAACCATGCTTAACGGAAAATGTTTTGATACCATTCCTGACATTGAGAAGGCCCCGACAGAGCAGATGAACACTCTTCCAAAAGAAGTCTTCCAGAAATGCTTCCAGTCATGGATTCAACGTTGCTAGCCAAGGATACTACTTTGAAGGAGATTACATCAAATTCCTTGTAAGTTTATTACTTTCTTTGTAATAAAATTATTCACCATATTCTTTGATTACACCTTGTATTTACTTAAATAAATAAATTATTTGTACAAATTTTTAGAATGTTTCATGAACAAAGAATATATCGTTAGGTTACAACAATACTACTAGGTCATGTCTTCTATAACCACATTACTGGAAGGAGATGTTTCCTGTTTCCAACAAGCAGCCAGGCTATACTGCAACATATACATATGAATATAATTTAAGATCTATTAACAAGAAAAAAATGTTGTTGTTGCATTAATAACAACAAAGAAAAATGTTATTTTTTTCGAATGATTAAGAATGAATATCAGTGTGAAACTAAATTTTTAATTTCACACTCCACGATTATGGTCTGTAGGCTGAAGAAGATGGATGATGAACGTGAATAATTAATATGTTGGTGAAAGTAGAATGTGGAGGGAACGGGAGAATCTCGAGAGAACTCACCATACAATGTTGCCCATCACAAACGCACATGGCTTTACTGGTATTTCAACCAGTATATTAGATAACATTCAGAGATGTTCAGTAAACATACACAAAAAGTGTTGAAAATGGTTTATTCATTTCTAAATTATTAATAAAAGTACGTATATAAGCGGATAATATGCTGCCAAATTTAGCAGTATACACTTGAGTATTTCAATACAGTTCCTTTATTTCTCCAATATTCCATTATTTTCCTTCGTCTGTCAAAAATCTCACTTCTTGATACCATAACAAGTCAGAGTATTTTTATATCGAAGAAATGTTACTTGATATGTGCAAGTGACTAATGAAGTCACAATTATCCCTAATACTACCGAAATATCCCTCCACTGTAGATTTATGATTTGTTTTACAGATATGTTCTCAAATATTTTCCTTGCAATTTTCTGACATTGTGATTGAAATCTGTTAGATATATCGTATGATATATACATTACACTGCTCGTGATCCTTTTGCGTGTGAGATGCATTCCGTGCAATTCTTTGTCATGTCACAAAATGCATCAGAAAACGTTGTGCGTGAAAAACAGTTATTTATTAGTGGTCCTTTCATTGTGTGGTTAAGTGTAAAGGAAATGTTTGTGACAACTTGATTTGCATTATTTCTGAATTGAATAATAATGACGATAAAAGTGAAGGAATTGTTGAACCGCTTTCCACTTCTGTGTTTGTTATTTTTCCGTTTTACCATGAAATAAACATGAACATAAAATATAGAACTTTCTCTACAGTGCTTAAGATCGTTTGAAAATGATAATTTCATCAGGAACACTTTGTCAATTTCCAGTGTGATATTTGGAGCTTCCCGACACAGTAATCAGACAGACAGCAAACATTATATAAGGCTTTGCATCGCAACATTCTGATGTATCTTAAAATGTAACGGCAATTTTCTGTTTGGGAAATATCTCACAGTAGGACATCGATAACTGAAAGGTGAAGGGAATAGACAAAATTTCGAGTTATTGAGTTTTTTGAGTAATCAAGGTTCGAGTTATCAAGGTAGCCGCGACAAAAATTCTAGGTACCGAGATTCCGCGTTCCTAATTAAAATGACTATATAATCTCTAAATCTCGCATTTGTAAAAGTTTCTTAAATTAAATAAGGTGGCTACTAAAATAAAATACTGTAAATATATTATTTGGGAACGGGGTTTTCATGTCTAGACATGAGTAACTAGAGAGAGAACTAGCAACAAAGGCAATTACGTAAAAGCATAGAGTTATAACTTCGAATCATCGAGGTCAAATCAAGAGAAATTCGAGTTATATAGTTAAACTTTGATTTGTTCGAGTTACCGAGACTTTTATATTTGATTATGAAACCCTTAAAATTCGACTTATCAAGGTTGTAAGTTTTAAACGTTCAACTTAAAGAGGCTATTTTAATATTGATTCTTATGAAGAGTTCAAGACAATGTGAAAAAAATCGAGTTATCAGGGAATTCGAGTTATCGAGGTCCAGCTATAGCAATTTTGTACTTGGAAAATATTTACATTATTTATTTGTTTGTCTTGAGTTTGATGACTTTCTTCAGGACTATAGTTGTAAGTGATATGAAACTATAGTTGATTGAATTCTATGGAGTCTCCTCCCTTTCTTTTAAACATGTTATGTATGATGGTTGTGGTATTGATCTTTCTGAAGTGAATTATACGAAGTTTGATCCCAAGCCCCTGTTCCCTGATATCCAAGAACCATACACAATGGGTTCTGACTTGGTAGTAAAGTTTCTGAGTTATCTTTGTATATTCCAGATAGGATTATCTATGATACGGGACAAGGCGAGGCGAGACGAGACGAGACAGAGCTCTTCCAATAAAATACATGTTCCAAAATAACCTCAACTCTTGCCTCTAATGTCAGAGCATAGTGTTGTGAAAAGAAAGCTCAACTCCAGGGATAATAATAATAATAATAATAATAATAATAATAATAATAATAATAATAATAATAATAAACGATTAAACAAACATGAAACATGAATAACTATGAATTTCTGTTAAGTATTATTGAATATTGGAACAAACATTTCTTTCTTTGTCCTTTCTTGCCTCTGCTTGTTCTATCATGTTGCAATTTCCCACCTTCATATTAATAGTTGATTGATATGAACTTTTCTGGGCTTTCTTCGAACACTTTTCTTCTTTTATTAGCCTTCTACCTTACATTCTAAGGCCAGGCCGTTGTTTATTTTCTAGTATTTAATTAGTATTTTAGTTTGTGCAGCAAAGCAGACCTCTGTTTTCTTGACAATACAGTTATTTATGCATTTAATGTAGTTTCATATAAATCCCGAATAATATGTATTTATGATATTCTTCTTCTTCTAAACTTTTTTTCCCAATGCAGTTAGCTGGGGTCGACTTTTCGGATCGTTGCCCTCCATCTGTTTCTATCTTGTGCCATATCCGCTGTAACACCACACTGCACCATATCATTCTTAATACACTCTTCCCACTTCTTCCTTGGCCGGCCTCGGGCTAATTTCCCACTCACTTTTATAGCATCTACTCGGTGAGCTACGTATTCCAAAGGTCTTTTTGTTACATGCCCAAACCATCTCAGTTTACTTTCTGCTACTACTGGTCTCCTCTTTACTGTTCTCCGAACACTTCATTCTTAATTTTTTCCTTCCGCGTCACTCCACACATCCAAAGCAGCTTCTTCATCTCTGCAACATGCAACTTCTGTTCCTCTGTCTTCTTCGTCGTCCAACATTCCGCTCCGTACAGTAAGGCAGGTCTCACTACTGTTTTGTAAACTTCTCCTTTAAGACATATTTTTACTCTATAGTCACAAAACACTCCTGCCGCTTCTCCCCATTTCGTCCAACTGCTGCTAATTCTGCTGTTCAGATCTTCTGTTCCTGCATTTTCCTGTAGAATTGGTCCCAATCTCTTTGTCCTTACCACCTCTTTTTCGTTAAGTTGTATGCCTGTATTCCTTATTACATTTTTCCTGAAAGGACAATGTAAATATTCTGTCTTAGTTCTGTTAATTCTAAGCCCTTTGCTCTCCAATGCTCCTTTCCAAGCATCTAATTTCTCTTGCAGAGCTGCCTTGATCTCACTCACCAGCACATGTCATCCGCAAATAGCATAGTCCAAGGTGCTAACTCTTGGATATCCTTTATAACTATCTTGTATCACAGAGATTAACTTTCCCCCCCTAATTCTCTGTTACTTTTACGCAACTAAGACTCTGTAGAAACTCTGTATAGTATAGTACTCTATATATAACTCTGTATACTCTTAGATTTTGAAAGAAAACTTCTTTCCTTTCGTCATCGTTTTTCAGTTGAAGAAAATAACTAACTGAAAAAAGCTCTTGGTTAAATTTTCATACTCATTCAAAATATTGCAAATTACTTCTCTCTCACATTTATTCAAAAAATGCAACAAAATATACTAACAATTTTATAAGGTAAGTTTCAGGTGTTTTAAAGAAACCATATATAATCTAAAATATACAATGTTTTTAGGAAGTTTCCTGTCAACTTATTGAGCCTACAGAGAGCAGGTGAGGTTCAAATTTTTCAATTTGTTACCAATTAAACCTATAAACCACCTATATTATACAGAGTCTGGGTTCATGGCTTACGCTACTCTTGCTGATAACGAAAACAACCCTAGGGTATCTCTGAATCTTGACAAAGGTGCAACAAAGCTTGCTTCTCTCTTCCCTCCGGAAAACTTGACAGGCAACAGAACGACTATTGGGACTTTCTCAGATCGATTCTCAGGATTGTAGGATGTGGGAGGGTGATCTTTGTATTCAACAAGGTAAAACTGTCGGTAAACCGAACAAGGCGTTCAAAGCTGTGGAAACAGAATCTCTTGCCGATCCGAGCGTATCCTTGGCCGAACTCAGGCACCAAACACAGTGATCTTAATTTCTTGCATAACTAGCTACTTGTCCACCAAATTTTGTTCAGATACCGCCAATAGAAATAAAGTACCATATTGACATACACATCTGGAGTGAAATTTTAAGTTCCCGATGCTTACGCCGGGAGCTAATAATAATAACTTCATCTAAAATAGGGCCATTTCACATTATAGGATTGAGTAAGAGTACTAAAAGGACTAACGAAAGAAACGACTAAACGAATGAAGAGGAAGACTCTAAAAAAAAATAAATAAGGGTTTTCAGATTACAGAAGTGTGTTCTAAAAATTAAGGCTCTTTGAGATTATGGGATTTTATAAGTACCAAAGGATATTTGTGAGTATAAGATTTGGTAAGTACTAAAAAACTGAGGATATTCCAGATTATAGGATTTGGTTACGAGTAAAAAAATAAACTGTATATTATAATAATTGTTATATAATGATCTGCAAAAGTTGATCATTAACAGGACGAAATGAACCCAAGTTAAGGATATACGAAAACAAAATGGAAGATTTTGGAACCGAAAGGACAGAGAAAGTTATATATATATATATATATATATATATATATATATATATATATATATATATATATATAAAATCATAACTGAGTTTTAAACGAGTTATTTGCTCAAGATGCCGGATATCGTTCGTACTAGCTGAGTTGGTTTGGTGATAGAATCCAGTGGCCAATAATGCTTCTGCGGCAAGATATATATAAAAAAAATCTGACAAGTGCTCTATAATAAACGTGCTCAAAAGAAACTTTGTTATGAGTAATAAAGTACCGGTATAGAAACCATTTTTTACACAAAGAAACGAGCAGGCAAGAAATCAAATGTAAATGAAGCCCAAAATAAGAGATCGAAGATTAAAACAAAGCTTAGGCTGATGAGAAAAGAATGAAAAATAAATAATCAAAAGAAAGAAACAAATAAAAGAAACCAACAAACAAAAAGGAAAATTTAAGTTAAATAATATTAAAGAAAGTACAGAAGAATCTACAACAAATATAATACTAAACAAAATGTAAGAATAAATCTGAAATGAAAAGAAGAAAAAATATTAATATAGCGTAGAACATTAAAAAAAAGCTAAGCAAAAATACAAAAGACAGTAAGTTTATGAATTCAGAAAAAATATTTATGCTAGGTATATACACCTTAAAAAAATATTAATGTATCCATAAACTAATTTTAATTTCCCATAACTGACACAGAATAATTACTGCGGAAAAACCCTAGTTTTGTAACGGTACGTTACCCATTCATCTGATCTAGTGATGTCTCTGGCTTCTCGTATTTAATATCTGATGCAAATCTAGCACGCACTGCTACATATAAGCAGCGTACAGTTCTTTCGCATATCCTTCTTTTTCCTATATGATATTCTCATATAGTGTGTTTCTCGCTACATATTACCAGCAAGCAGGAAATAATTTAATTGAATAATTTTCGTTTACATCATATTTTATGAGATTAAAGTAGGATAGGTTGGGAAAAGTTATTTAAGTTGCATTGAAATATTTTTGAAGTCTTTTTATTCTATTTAACCTAATAGCGTAGCTAACACATTCTATACAATATTTATCTAACTAACTCTATGGTTCGAGAAACCCGAAGAAATTAAAATCCATAAATGAATTCTATCCTGTCAAGACATATCGAATTTTCTCTAACAAATATTACAGAGCGTTGTTCTGTTTCTTCGACTTCAAGGTTTACATTATTATTACTAGACATCGGATTTTTATGCACTTAAAATTCTTGAAATATGCATTCAACTATGCTGTTAAATGTGCTAAAATATGCATTTAATATGCACTAACAATGCAACAGAAGAGAGTATGCAGCAAAGTTGTGACAAAGTTTTGTAGGTGAAATATAACATCAAAAGTGTACTTTACCTTTCAGGCACTTCTTTCCAGAATTTATTTTTGACAGTTACAGTTTATATACTCCTAACTTTATAAATCATACACAAATTATGTGACTAAAATAAGTTAAACGAAATAGTCATATGAGAACACGATCTCTACCTAGGTAGTTTTTCTTCACATTGTATTTTACAGCGTATTTAGTTTACACGAAGTCATACAAGCCTCACTTTTTTATATACGTGAAAACGTGTACAAAATTTTCGTTTTTAACAATTTACTTCTTTTCATCATTAGCCTTAGTGTATATCACATGATGCTTCTTTTTTTTGGGGGGGGGGGTCAGTTTGTGACATTTGTAGCCAGAAAATAACCTGTTAAATCAATAGATGTTACTGGACAATATTTATAGAGAGGCCAGTACCTACATGTTCTGGCAAGTGGAAATTTAACTTTTGAAGGTATTTTCTCATGCCCTCAATTGTTTTGTAGTCGGAACTTTTGGCAATAACATCCGTCAATTTATTTTCCACAGAGCGTCCAAATATACCAGAAACTGACTGGAGCTCGTGTTCAACTTCATCAACTAGTGTTAAACATTCACTGAGCATTCTTCGCGTCTACTGTTTCTAAATTGATGTGTACATGATATTACAATGTCATCAGATTTCTCTTAACATTTTGGTAATTGTAAGCTTCTTTGCACTGCTGCTCGGTTGCTAACATTATTGATCCTCCATAAACTAGACATTCTTCCATTCTTCCATGCAAAAAAGCCATTCTGTTGCATAGAAATGTAAATATATTGAAGTTAAAAACTAAAATTGGATATATTTAAAAATATATAAGCATACATCTGAAATATATACGAGGGGGAGTCAAATGAAAACCATAAAAGTAGAAATAAAAATCCGCATATGGCGCCAGTGAGCTGTAAGTTGGCATGCCTGTTTACGATAGTATGCCGGATGTCTCCTAGGTGGCAGCAGCCGGCAGATGCACAAACACCGGCGCAACAACAGTTCCAAAATGGCAGCCCCACTAGCCACATGCACCAGCGAGGAGCAGCGTTCTGTGATTCGGTTTTTGCGAAGTGAAGGTGTGAAACCGATTGACATTTTTAGGCGAATGAAGGTTCAGTATGGAGATGCGTGTTTGTCACAGCCACAAGTCTGTGGCCGATGCTCCACGCCCCGGCCAGGCTCGGCGCGTAGTGACTCCAGAGACCATTGCAGCCGTCGAAGCCACAGACGTAACACCATTTGCAAATTTCCGGCACCATTCATAGATTTGTGGCTGTGACAAACACGCATCTCCATACTGAACCTTCATTCGCCTAAAATGTCAATCGGTTTCACACCTTCACTTCGAAAAAGCCGAATCACAGAACGCTGCTCCTCGCTGGTGCATGTGGCTAGTGGGGCTGCCATTTTGGAACTGTTGTTGCGCCGTTGTTTGTGCATCTGTCGGCTGCTGCCAACTTACAGCTCACTGGCGCCATATGCGGATTTTTATTTCTACTTTTATGGTTTTCATTTGACTCCCCCTCGTATATATATATATATATATATCTTCAAGAATCCATGAGGTATCTTTTTCTTCACAAAGTAAACTCTGTTTTAGTCTATGTATTTAAAAAAAATCCTTTCTTATCCCTTGTTTCCATGATAAAGATAATATTATGTACAAATTTCAGGGTTCAAACTATAATAGTTTGGCTTTCGCGTTAATAAGCGAGTTACTTTATTCTTTTATATAATAATATAGATTAAATATTTAAATTAAGTTCTATTAAATCCTATGTATAAAGAAAGTAGTTTTTCTTGAAGGAGGCTTCTTTTATTTTTATTTAAGTCCTTTAAAAATAAATATTTTTAAAACTTAAAAGAACGTAGAAATTAGTCTATAAAGGCGAGTGTCAAAGAAACAGCTGTAATAAAATTAAGATAGAAATCAAGGACAAAAGAAACAACTAATGGATAGAGAAAAAGCCAGTTTAAAAATATAAAAAAGAAATATAAAATTATGTGGATTAGAAACAGAATACTAAACAAAATATAAAAGCGGATAAAAAATTTTAAAAAAGACGAAAAGGAAAAAAAACAAAAAAAGTATAAATAAAGTAAACAAAAAGAAGAAACGCTCATTAATTAACAGCCAATAGTACTGTAAGAAATCTAAAGGAACAAACCAAGTCACAAAAAAAGTTTCAATTTTTAATCTTACATAACTTACACAGAATAATTACCTTAATAAAACAAAACTAATATTGTAACGGTAGTGTTCACAATAATACTTGCAAAATATTGATGTCCATTTGATGTCCATTATTATTGTAATATAAAATAGGAAAGAATCAAAATAACCTACAAAGTATAATAACGTCAAAATATCAGTCAATGCTGAAACAGACACAAAATATTTACAAGATTACAAATATTCGTTTTACAAGTCGTAATTTATGAAATATAAACATTACAACAACAATAAAGTTATACATAAATATTAATAATACTGTTACCCTTGTCACTGACAGTTACATGATATACCTGTATTCTGTAAATATAAAGTTGTGAAAAGTATCACATCTATAGTAATATCAACATTTAAAGAAAATAGACTTCACAGATTTGTCACAAAACAGGAAAAGAAAAAAGGTGTAACACTTACATTAGGTAATAAAATCTGCCCAAATAAATTTTGTTCATCAGTCGGCTCCATAAAAATGATTAATGAATGGAAAGTGGTTGAGTAACTACTTCTTACCTAAAAAAGAAAGAAAACGAAAATAGTAAATATGTCAACCTATATGTCATCTTTATGTAAGCTTATTTTATAATTATCGCATAGGCTCAGACTTGTTAAATGGTAATGTGACGTTCTAAGCTAGCATTTTCAAGCACAGTAGATACGAAACAAGTACTTTTTCTTAAGTTGAGTAAATGCATTCCATCATCCAAAACCTCAAGTTTGAAATTCGGTTTCAGTTTCAAGCAACAGAGGTAATTTTTAGGCAAGTCTTAAAGGAGCATATTTTGTTCATTAAATTCTGTTTTTATGAAAGTTACCGTGAACTATTTTCTTAAAGTGGAAGGAAATTCGTCCCTTATTCTTGACCGACTCAATTTCATGCAATTGATCCCATTAAGAGACTTTGAACAAAACACATCTTGTTTCACGAATATCTGGTATTTTTTTTTAAATCAAAATACTTGTAAAAGTTCTTTTAAAAAGACAAAGGAGTGGTTTCACTCACTGGGCATAGATATTGGATTGATTCCAGTTCTACGTCTTTCCCCGCACCGAGGTAATATAAAACGTTCCTACTGCTTAAAATGAAACGAAAATTTTCAATTTAACAGTCCACATTTATGACCTTTAGACTAAGGGAGAAGATGATTGAGGCAAGTGAATGATGATGGAAGAATTGGTGGAATGAGGATGTGGGAGGAAATGGGAGTACCCCGAGAAAACCCACGGACATGATGTACACTACAAACTTACTTGGCCTAGGATCGAACCAGTGACCCAACGCACTAGAGCTAAGCTCTCTACCCCTGAGTCACCGTGTTTTTTCTACTGCGTAAAGTGGAACCAGAATAATTTTTCAGATTTTCATCCGACAGTGCACCCTCACCGGGAACCAGACCCGAACTACACACCATAACCACTTATCCAGAAAAAAGGATAGTTGTCCCTAAGTGATTTCAACCTCACGCAATGGGGTTGTTTTTTCTAGAAGTCGTAATTGAAAGCAAATGAATAAAATGTATATATAAAAAAAAAAAAAAACTAGAAGGAGACTTGAAGATAAAATTGTGTATTGCGCCCTCAACCGGGGGGCAAAACCACGACCTAATTGCCATTACATGATGGGTGTTGGCTCATGTGTGTATCCAAAGTCAAGAAAAGTAGAGCACCTGTAGTACTTATGAAAGGGGGCGATATTTAAAAAAAAAATCATGGGAAGGGTTTGACTAATTTAAGGTGGAGCATTCAATATTTTTTTCTTTTCTTCTTTAATAAAAGGAGAGAGAGCAGGTTTCTACTTTCCGTATACAAGAAATACAACTCTTTTTTAAAATTTTAATCACGCACAGCGTAAGTTCCACATATGTTAAGCTTAATTGTTCTTCTACAAAACTACTTGTTAGAAGAAGAAAGAAAGAAAGGAGTACGTACGTCAGTATAGTTGTGTGGGTAAATCAGAGTACGCATGTGTACGTCATGTATTACGTGTCTTCGCATAAGTACCAGAGAATCAAATATCAAGCATCCATGCGTTTTACATTTCTTAACACTAACGAATAATACTTATATATATGTATATATAAATAGGCCTACGTATTTAAACAGGCACACAGTTAATTACACGCTAGAGGAAATTATTTAAAAATTTATGTTCTCTGGCCGTTAAATTATGCGTTGTATGTGTGCGTGCCTTTTTCTTCCTTCGGTCACGCGAGATTTAGCTACACTTCCGGCAAACAGAAAAATTATAAAGAATATACAGTATAAAAGCTGCAATAATAAGTTTAAAACACAATTTAAATATGATAAGGAAATCCATGCGCTTAAAAGATGTTTAGATAGATGAATGCTTTAAAACAAATATATAGACTAATTTCGCGTATGTTCTTTTCAAATAGACCCCTCCACCTAATGCAAACATAATGGATTTTCCATACGAAGGGGACAATGGGTTCTGTACAAAAAATTCAGTGTTAAATTGGCCACGATTATAACTTGAACACACATCTATTTCAACCAAAAATAATATGTACAACATCTAATTTTTTTTTAACCCGTAAGTTGGCCCTTTAACGCTAGACCGTTTTCTGAGGAATCAAGGGTAGACTTATATAGGGTTCTCCGTGTAGTCAAATAAATTCTTACGATGGATTTTTTTACTTACTTGTTAGAGAGTTTAACGTACATTTAAACACCAACCACCAAGTATACTAGTGCTCGAATTGGCCCAGTATGAGTCAGTATAGCGTGCCAGTAGTAAACTAAGATACCAACAATCATACTAGCTGTAAAACTTGAAATAAGGTCTACTATATTGAAATAATTCCCAAAGATACACTCGTTCATAGTTGAATACTGTACTCAGTGGCGTATTTAGGGGGGTGGCTTCCGGGCTTAAGCCCCCCCCCCCCGAAATCTTACTTAGTATACTAAAGTAAATGAAATATCTTGCAGAATTTTCACATTTCCAGGCAAAGCCCCCCCCGAAAGTTAGCAAAGCCCCTCCCGAAACAAAATCGTAAATACGCCACTGACTGTACTAAATGAACTGAATAAAGTATATTTTAATGTTATGCGAATATCTAATTCAATTTTTCTCGTGTTTCCATTTCTTTTAAACAGTTTTAACATACAGGTAGTAATTACTTCTAATCCGACTCTTGGAACTAAGAATATATGACGTTTGTAGTTTAATGTGAGGTCCTGCGACCACAAATCGAACCTTAGTATGTTTTACCAGATAATAATACTAGTTATTTTGGTACAGGGATTTTTTTTGTTTCAATATGTCACTTCGAACTTACATATCTTCGAACTTAAGAAGTACGGAAAGTAAAGACCCACCTCCCACTCTTAGGTTCGGCTCCGGTGATAGTTTTGGTGTACGATATTTCCAAGTAATGAATTCTCAGAGCAATCGCATTCTCAAAGCAGTGGCATGTACCTGCTATATAACGTGGATCGAGACTGTATGTTTGAAAGTGATTTTCTGTTATATATATATATATATATATATATATATATATATATATATATATATATATATATATATATATATAGTATAGAATACTTGCATTCAGTGAACATGATTGTAGGATCAAATCATTCTGATAGTACAATGCTTCGAATACAAGATCTAACGTATCACACACCCGGTGGAAGAGTGTTACAATTCAAAAAATGGAAATGTTATCATTGCTCAAAAGAGAATAGAGAGAGAAACGAGCTCTACCTGGTGGTATTTTTGCATAAACGTAACTAAACAAAAATGGTAGAAATACCAGTATTCCTAGATGGTCGAAATACTAGTCTTCCTAGATGGTCGAAATACCAGTATTCCAGGGATTAAGTTTGATAGAATAACAAACTTTAAAAGTCATGTTCCAACAAACGTGTAATTTTGACTTGTAACAGTCTTCTACCGAGTGTGGGATATGTCCGGGTGCCAATTTGATAGGAACATCTTCTCTTCATTATCTTCAATACATCTACTACTATACTATTACTACTAAATAATAAGTTGCTCTCCTCTCTAGTCTATTAGCTGGAGTGCGCACATTTATAGTATAGTGCGTTCACTCAACAGAAGCGCAGTTCGGTAAATTTCTTCCAAATTCTCATACTGGTTTTTACAACAACATCCCTTCATCCCTCCTTCCTTTTTTTTTTTTGATCACATTTTAGGGCTTGCAACGTCTTAACACTCTCTGTGTCCAAATTCTATGGCTAATATAAAACAGATGTCAGGCAATGTAAGAACAAGGATGCTGGTGTTGGGAAAGGAAATCGAGCACTAACTTTTAAAGGACGGAATTTGGAACTGTGTCAACTAAGATTACACGTGAAGCTGACAAGCGACTGTCAGTAGTTTGAAATGAGGGTTCTGGTTGGCCATTTAGTTATC
Source organism: Thermobia domestica (assembly GCF_964235325.1). Lineage (NCBI taxonomy): Eukaryota > Metazoa > Arthropoda > Insecta > Zygentoma > Lepismatidae > Thermobia > Thermobia domestica. The sequence continues at coordinate 206,900,605 of NC_137461.1, forward strand.
GGGGATTTTTTTTTGCAAGATCTCTCGGCCGAAGACTTATTTATGGCATGATCCACCACACATAGAAGGTGGTACTGTTTATATAGGAACTGAACTTCAATTGAAGAAATCAACTTTACAAAGTTCTGGCTGGGTTCCCAGTGGGAGAGCATTGAATGCATTAACTTTGTCGTTAACTCGAACGGAGCCACAGAAAACTGTATCGTGATCACATGGGACAGACCTTTGTCTAACATGCTTTACGCTACGCACGCTCTCTGTTGAATGTGCAGCATAAGACTTCGTTCCATTGTTCAGTTTCCTGCTTGTACTGCTGCTTGGCTCGGGTACACTGAGCTCAATAAACAACTAAGTTTACAGTGAGTAGTTAGAGGTCCACGTTTCATGTAGCTTTGGTGTTTAAAAAGAACCTAAGCTTCAACAAATTAAATAATAAATCACTATGATTATACTATTTCACTGTTCATGGTACGCATTGTTCTAATATAACAAGATGGTACTATTACTGGATAATTTTAACTAACTCTATGGTTTATAGAAACCAGAAGTTCAATGCCTCGTTCACAAAAGCTCTCCACTGACTTCTATCCTTAGTTAACTGGATCCAGTTTCTACTTTGTATTCCCATTTTTGTTAGATCCATCTTAATATTTTCCCCCTATTTACGCCTAGGTCTTCCTAATGGTCATTTTCCGATTCAAGACTGGAAGCGTTTCTACTTTCTTCCATCCTAGCTACATGACCTGCCCACCTAAGCCTCCTAGACTTGACGACCCTAAGAATGTTGGGTAAACCGTATAAATTATGTAGTTCCAGATTGTGGCATTTCCGTCATTCCCCTTCCCGTTCCTCTTGGGTCCAAATAGTGTTGTAAAGGTCTGAAAAAAACCGGAAATCTTGGGTAAAAAACAACAGTTTTTTACCTTTTTCCCCGAGCTTGGAAACAAACGGAGAAATTGGGAAAAATTGAAATTTTCGAATATTTTACTAAATTATGCTTTTAAAATGAAAACTATTTTATATTTACTAGTTTAAGTTAAGATCATTGAGTAGGTGTGTTTCTTGCATTAGAATAGAAAATTTTGTGACAACAGATATATGTGCACCACTCCTTTTAAGTTAACACTATGATAGAATGGAGTTATGGCTACAAAATATACTGAAACATAATCCTACTTAAATTAATTAATATAGACGCATTTAAATTATCTTAAGTAATCTTATAAAGTTACCGTTTTATGGCATTGAAGTGTTAAAATAATAGGGGCAGTATAATTTTAGTTAATACCAATATGTCAAAATCAAATATATATTTTATAGAGAGACGTATCTTCCTTATGCTGTGCAAAATTTCCGGAAATTTTGAACCCATTAGAAAAAATCTTTTGTTCGGAAGTATTGGCAAAACCCTGAAAATATAATTTAAAAACTATTTTTTTCGTCTGATGCTAATCTTATTTGCTGTGACGTGTCTGCAGCATATACACAACGTATTTTGCTAGCAGGAAAAGTACTTAAAGCAATAGCTTTTAATTTTAGTTTTTAGTTTTCTGATTTCTGATAAAAATCCCTCTTTATTATTTGTATATTTTTCGAACAACTCAAAAAGAGAGGTGATCTTATTTACATATACACACACACAATTTACAAGTGCGTAAATTTGAGCAGCGAAAAATATTGCAGAATTTAACATGTGAAACTTCTGTTCGTTATTATTAAAGACTAGCAGAATACCCGTTCTTTGCATGGGGAGAATAAGTTTCATTTTTTGGTATAAGGGGCAACAAAACTGTCACCAATGAACTTAGGAACCCCAAAAACTATGAATTCGACACAAGTTTCAGTCATTTTCAATTACTTTTACATGTCACCCTTCTAATTTACGAGTTCTAATGCGGGATGAATTTGTATTTAAACGACATCGAAAGTGTCACTGTTTCTCTCAGACACCCCGAAAACTATGGATTCGATACTAATATCGGCCATTTTCAGTCATTTTTATATGTCTCTTCCTACTCAAGTTGCGGGCCTGAATTTTTATTTAAACGGCATCGGAAGTGTTACTATTCATCACAGCAACCCCAAAAGTTATGGCTTCGACACTAATATCGGTCATTTTCGATCATTTGTATTATATATATATATATATATATATATATATATATATATATATATATATATATATATATATTAGATAATTTGTCGCATTAAAAGACAAGTATTTGCCTACCTAAAAAATTTGTACATAAAGTTTATATTAAAGTCTGAATATTAAATAATAGTAATTATATGTCATAGTGTATGAGTATTACTGAAATTTTTCTACTGCTCTTTCTTTTAAGAAATAATTTCGTTAAAATTACCAAAATTTCACCAGATCAAAGAGCACATTAAGTACTCAGTTTCGTTCAAGAGCCCTATTTGTTGCAACAGAAACACTTCATGATGGTAGACGTGTATGCAATTGTAAAAGTTATGTAATTAATGCACAGCTAGGAGTAAACCACTAAAAGGCACATAAAGGAGATGAGTGCAGACTATTAATTTCCAAGAATAATTACAACTGTTTTATATTCAAATGTTTCTACTTTAAATATTCACAGTATTGAAATTTCTCAATTTACATTTTTCACACGTTCGCAAAAGAAAAAAAGTTCAATTAAAGTAAAACTAATCTAATACAAAGATTTTTGTTCTTTTACCATTTTTTTCGAAAAAAAAATTGTTTTTTACCAGCAGGTTCAAAATTTCCGGAAATTTTACAACACTAGGTCCAAATATTCGCCTCAGGATCTTGTGGATAAGTTTAGTGTGTACAAATATCAATAGTCTGCAGAAACATAATAATCAGACAATGTGTCAGAGAATCATGTAAAGATTCTTTCTGTTCATACAACTCGACTTCGGAACTTTTTGGGTATACACAGTAGCTGCTTTGCAGAAAGCACATTTAGTCTCACAGTTTACTGTTATTACGTAACTTCGTGTGTCTGTGCATGCTGCAGTGCATGTACAAAAGGTATCATTACTAAAAGTCAACCTGATTTGCAAGTTAAGAATAATATGTTTGCTGTTCCCTTGCGAAAAAGAATGACATGTTTCGCAACTACACTGTCCTTCCGTTTCTTCCGTGTAGACTGCAAACACATGTAGCTGCCGGGCATCGAATAAGACTGCATGCTACTCGCCTCACAACATATCCACGCCTACTGCAGAGACATGTCCTCGTTAAATCCTCCCTTTCTGGCACATCCCTCTTTCCCACATTAGGACATTTTCCAGGAATTCAGTATAGAATTCCACTTACTGTTTGTCCTTTTCTGAAGAATTATTTGTCTTGAAGTCTTTTGTAGTTTGCAGACTTTCTTGGAAGCAAGAAACAAGTAACAGTATGACGTATACACAACGTGAAGGAGTTTGGTATTTATGGTGTGATGTCCTCTCAATTAATATTTAAACCGAAAGTGGTAGTAGATTTTTACCATTTCCTGTTTTAGTAGAGAGATTAGAATGGAGGAGGGATTATATTCTTGGAGCGCTTAAGAGTCTTCATCCCGGCGAAATTAAAATACCACTAATTTTACAGTAATTATGTGATATCTTCAAATAGATAAAAGATAATCGAAATGTGGAACAAGAGCGCCCTAGACAAATATTATTTTACATGAGATACCGTTATCACGACTCACTTATCTGCTTTCGATTTCGAGTCATTTTGAAAACCGGCATTTATTTTCGCGTTTTTAAACAGCTGAAAACTGAAAGCCACTAGGTGACTTGTAATAACGGTACCTCACGCAAAATAATATGGCGCTCTTGTTCCATATTTCAATCATCTTTTATCTATTTGAAGATATCACATAATTACTGTAAAATTAGCGGTATTTTAATTTCACCGGGATGAAGATTCTTAATTGATTACAAAAAAAAAAGAAAAAAGAAAAGAAAGAAAAGAAAAGAAAAAGAAAACAGCTTATGGTTATCTATTACTGTTTTTATTCAATAATGATCAACTTTATAACCTGAAGTGGTTGATTTCTGCTGTGTATGCTCCATGTAGATCATTTCTGTAGTGGATTGTTTGGTAAGTTGGATGTCTCGGAAGTTGTAATGGCTTTCTATTACTTCTACTTTTAGTAAAGAGTTAAGGATGCAGATGAAACATTCTTGTGACGCTTAATCGATCGAAGAAAACCGGCTTCTCATAATGTATTACCGTTTAAGCTCTATAGTGATCAATGTTAAAATTGGAAAGTATTGATTTCTACCACTTTGTTGATGGATCACCTCAATCAACGCACTCGACTCCTTACTTTTAACCCTTTCGTACTATACAAAATTGGTGATACATGAAGTACTTCTTGAGATTTTGTGTCTCCCAAACAGACACACGAACAGACAGTGTTAATACGTATAAAGAGTTTTTGCTCTATAGTGATCAATGTTAAAATTGGAAATTATTGATTTCTACCACTTTGTTGATGGATCACCTCAATCAACGAACTCGACTCCTTACTTTTAACCCTTTCGTACTATCCAAAATTGGTGATACATGAAGTACTTCTTGAGATTTTGTGTCTCCCAAACAGACACACGAACAGACAGTGTTAATACGTATAAAGAGTTTTTGCTCTATAGTGATCAATGTTAAAATTGGAAATTGTTGATTTCTACCACTTTGTTGATGGATCACCTCAATCAACGAACTCCACTCCTTACTTTTAACCCTTTCGTACTATACAAAATTGGTGATACATGAAGTACTTCTTGAGATTTTGTGTCTCCCAAACAGACACACGAACAGACAGTGTTAATACGTATAAAGAGTTTTTGCTCTATAGTGATCAATGTTAAAATTGGAAATTGTTGATTTCTACCATAATGTTGATGGATCACCTCAATCAACGAACTCGACTTCTTACTTTTAACCCTTTCGTACTATACAAAATTGGTGATACATGAAGTACTTCTTGAGATTTTGTGTCTCCCAAACAAACACACGAACAGACAGTGTTAATACGTATAAAGAGTTTTTGCTCTATAGTGATCAATGTTAAAATTGGAAATTGTTGATTTCTACCACTTTGTTGATGGATCACCTCAATCAACGAACTCCACTCCTTACTTTTAACCCTTTCGTACTATCCAAAATTGGTGATACATGAAGTACTTCTTGAGATTGTGTGTCTCCTGAACAGACACACGAACAGACAGTGTTAATACGTATAAAGAGTTTTTGCTCTATAGTGATCAATGTTAAAATTGGAAATTGTTGATTTCTACTATAATGTTGATGGATCACCTCAATCAACGAACTCCACTCCTTACTTTTAACCCTTTCGTACTATACAAAATTGGTGATACATGAAGTACTTCTTGAGATTTTGTGTCTCCCAAACAGACACACGAACAGACAGTGTTAATACGTATAAAGAGTTTTTGCTCTATAGTGATCAATGTTAAAATTGGAAATTATTGATTTCTACCACTTTGTTGATGGATCACCTCAATCAACGAACTCGACTCCTTACTTTTAACCCTTTCGTACTATCCAAAATTGGTGATACATGAAGTACTTCTTGAGATTTTGTGTCTCCCAAACAGACACACGAACAGACAGTGTTAATACGTATAAAGAGTTTTTGCTCTATAGTAATCAATGTTAAAATTGGAAATTATTGATTTCTACCACTTTGTTGATGGATCACCTCAATCAACGAACTCAACTCCTTACTTTTAACCCTTTCGTACTATACAAAATTGGTGATACATGAAGTACTTCTTGAGATTTTGTGTCTCCCAAACAGACACACGAACAGACAGTGTTAATACGTATAAAGAGTTTTTGCTCTATAGTGATCAATGTTAAAATTGGAAATTGTTGATTTCTACCATAATGTTGATGGATCACCTCAATCAACGAACTCGACTTCTTACTTTTAACCCTTTCGTACTATACAAAATTGGTGATACATGAAGTACTTCTTGAGATTTTGTGTCTCCCAAACAAACACACGAACAGACAGTGTTAATACGTATAAAGAGTTTTTGCTCTATAGTGATCAATGTTAAAATTGGAAATTGTTGATTTCTACCATAATGTTGATGGATCACCTCAATCAACGAACTCGACTTCTTACTTTTAACCCTTTCGTACTATACAAAATTGGTGATACATGAAGTACTTCTTGAGACTTTTTTTTCTCTCTCAGACGGACGAACACACATCAGACAAGATAAATATACAGGGTGACTAGAAATTCTACTTTTACCTTGAATAGAGTTACTGTACAACTTATTTGAAACAAATTTGCCCCCATTAACCGAAAGTTGTAAATCAGTGATTTCAGTCAAACTTATAAGTTTGTGATTGTTTTGAAATTTGTCAGTTTACAACCAAAAACTGTAAAAATGTGAAAGAAAAATTACTCCACTCTGCTCGCTAAATTGAGTTTTCTAATAGCTGACGAATGAAGTAAATAGAACATGTCCAAAATTACCGTAAGTCAGACATGAATGAGTCATAAATTAGAAATTGTGGTATTTTTTGGAAAAAAAGTCCTTTATGTCAAAGCGAATAACTGGAAAATAAATTACAATTGGGGTACAAATTTGTAAAATGACAACCCTAGTTTATAAGCTTCCCATACCACTTTCGAAGTTCGAAAAAAAAAACGCGCTGTAGCACTGACTTGTAATTTGGTTCGTAAATTAACTTAAGGGGGAGGAAGATTTTAGTATAGAGAAATACATTTAAAAATGCAAAGTAATCAAGTTTAATTAAACAAATCGGAAAAACTTAAATTACAAGTGTTGATCGAACTCTTCCCTGGTTTGAATATTCAAGCACGCAGCCTACGACGTACTTCAATTAAGATAGGAAATGGCCATGGAGCTGAAGGATGTGCCCATAGCTACAAGAAGAGATCTGGTTTATCAGTATGATGGTTGTCCAGGCCACTTTTATCCAAGCGTGCGACAGTCGTTGGATCGGAAGAGCTGGCCCAATACCATGTCGGACATGGAACTCAGATTTTAAGCCATGTGACTTCTACATTTGGAGTCACATGAAAGATCTGGTGTACCCAGATCTATAGCATCCTTAGAAAAGATGAGAGAGAGGATCTTTGCAGCCACCCAGTATATAGGTTTTCAACGCGATTAACAGTGATTGAAGTACGTCGTTGCTGGGTTCTTGAATACTTGAATTTGAATACACAACCAAGGGAGGCAATTCGAACAAGATTTGTAAGTGTATGTTTCGGATTTGTTTCATTAAACTTGATTACTGTGCATTTTTTGTATTTATTTCTGTACACTGACAACTTTCTCACACTCAAATTAACTTTCGTATCAAATTACAAATTAGTGCTATAGTGCGCTATGTTTTCTTCTCTTTCGAAAGTTCGCATCATTTGTACCTTTGTGGTAAGCTTATGAATGGAGGTAGTCATTTTGGCAATTTATACGCCAATCGTCCTAATTTTTCTCTGAGTTATTTGCTTTGATATAGAGGATTTTTTACCATGATTTGCGATTTATGATTCATTCATGTTCGACTTTATGGTAATTTGGGGCATGTTTTTTGTTTACAGTAGTACTTCAATCACCGGCTATTAAAAAATGTCAATTTAGAGTCCAAAATAGAGTAATGTTTTCACAATGCAGTTTCTGAGTAAAGTCGGCAAATTAAAAAAAAAGAAAGAAAGAAAAAAACATATATTTGGAAATTACGCCGAAATCACTGTACTGACTTGCAAACTCCGGGTTATGGAGGCAAATTCGTTTCAAATTAGTTGTAGAATAACCCTATTCAATGAATAAGTCGAATTTCCAGTCACTCTGTTTTGGTAAATCAATTCCTTATAAACAGCTTGTAAATCGATGCAATTATATTTATCTGCATAAAAATGAAATCAATGATGTATATTCAAATTTGCATGACAATACACGACTGAACCATTTGAAACGAAATTTTAAACTTATCATTGGCTCGAGATGATATTTTATCATTTCACTTTTAAATCAACTGCTTACAAGTTGATATAATTGATAATAAAGCATCCGAGAGACGTACGCAGAAGGTGATCCCAACCAAAATCCCGAATTTTCTGTAAATTTAGTCTAATTTTAGGGCTGAATTTACAAATTTCAAATTTCAATATACTAATCTTCATATTGAACTTGGAACCCTCCAAAATAAATTCCTGCGTGCGTGCCTGAAGTATCCATTAAATTACAATAGAGCCCATTTCTCTCGTAGCGGCGGGTCACGGCGCATGTGCAATGATTGTAATTATCATAGAATTTTCAGGAATGTTGTAAGATACAGCCTTAGGCCACAGACACTGTTCATATTTTTCACTGTTGCGCTATTCCTCTATTACAAGGATCATTTCATAAATAATACACACTAATTCGACGTCCTAGTAGCTTCTGTATTCCACCAAGGATGTAATCTTTGTAAAGCTGTCGAATGGTTTGGGTAACAGCTGCAGAAAGGTCTTCCAGATATGGAAACCGAGTCCACGCATACTGTGTTTCAACATTGGGAACAGGTTGTAGTACGAACGGCAGGGAGTACTGTATGAGGTAACATTTCCCAACCGTATTTGCGAAGCTTTGTAAGCAGATTCTGTTCAGCAGTCAAGAAGTGGGAGACCATCGGGCAGAAAATTTTTTCTCTTCTGTAAATGACTCGTCACAATTCGGGATATTGACGCAGATGGAATCTCTGCATGTCAGAAAGCTCCTCACGTGTCACATGGCGAGATTATTCAAGTGCATCTGTCACATGTTGCACACTTCTTTCATCGATTAATATCAACCCTTCTGGTTTTGCATCATCCTTTATGTTCACATGATCACTACGGAAACGAGTAACCCAACGAGAAACTTACTATGATCCACTGTTGTCTCACCACAAACTTCACGTAAGGCACTGTGAATTTCTGTGTAGTTGTTGCCACGTGAAGTTTCAGTCTTTATGTATGACCTCTGATCTTCAATAGACACGTTATCCGAGACACCTACCGCCATTTCTAACACTTCTCACACTTACACTTTGTTCACTAGAAAGCGCAACAAGCATACCTCCTGCTGCTTCAAGACGTCAACTTCAACGACGAAATGTTTATTTCTATTTCACTATCCAGTCCGCATAGTATGCATTACTTATGCAATGACCCTCGTATTTACGCAATTCTTTTTATTTCGTTTTATTTATTATTTTTTGTTTTCTTATAATTTTAAAGCTGTCTCACTAATTTTTATGTTAGGTTTTATGCAATTTTATTTTTATTTTTGCACATATTAGAGGTTGCCAACAAAAAGAAGATCAAATTTATGTTGAAGGCCAGGAAAACTGCTATAAGGAATAACTAAAGGGATGTTGACAACGAAAAAGCAAGGTCTCGACTTGAGAAGAACAGGGTGAAGATAGCAACGACTCGAGAGGTGGAAACTGAAGAGCAGTAGGAATCACGACAGCAGGAACGTTTACGGAATGGAAAAGGGGTCCTTGGAGATCCAAATTTATTCGTTATTAGAACTATTTTATTTAGCTGATCAAAATTTTACTTAGATTTGTATCAAAACTTTTATTTCTATACTTTGTACTAGTTAGATTTACGTCTTACCATCTAGTAACACATCTCGAGAATCTCGGTAAGTAGATCTGTCTAGCTAACTCTTCCATAATGACACATCGACAACAACATCTTAACTGTGTAGCCTAAAATGCAGTACAACTGCATTCCGAGTTACCTCATTTAACTCAATAATTACCAATCTGCAGCGTTGCCAGTAGCACACCTCGAAGTACAATATCGTACAACAAATATAATTTAACCATTCTGACAACAGTAATACAAATATCACTCCAGTCGTAATACGAAGAGAAAAAGTAAAATTAAATATCTACAAAGGATCTTTAATTTGTGTCCCTTTTTTTCACCACTGTCTTGGATAGTGATTTGAATATGAGGGACAGGTTTTGTTCCCTTCTGGCAATTCTGGGAATATGTGCAAAAAAGAAAGTGATCCTGACTGCAGCAGGCATATCATTAACACATATCCCGTTAAAAGAGAGTTAATATTTTTTTCTTAATTTTAGCTTTCTTTTATTTCACGCAATTAGAAAAAAGACTAATACCAAATGCAACGTGCATTTGCTATTTAAAATTTCAGTCATCACGGGACTAGGTAAAATAAATAAATATGCAGAGAGAGAGAGAGAGAGAGAGAGAGAGAGAGAGAGAGAGAGTTTACAAAAAGCAATGAAGAAAAAGAGGTACAGTGTTTAATATGTAGTGACTTTTGCTTTTTAAGGTTCATGAGGGTTAAAAAGCTGGATGTAAAATATATAATTATGGGCCTTACGTTTAAGATATTATCTCCCATGTATTGCTGCAAGCTATAAAACTTAAGAGCCATTAAAGACCGCTTAATGTTGCAGCACGCTTGAGAATTATACACAATTCAAGTCAACTCATCTGGTTTCTACGGCAGACACACACGTTTCTACTTATGTGTATATGTGTTATTGTTGCATTTACAAAAGACAGGTGTTGAAGAGTTACCTACATGAATTAAAAGTGCTATCAAAAGTAATAAGCTTAGGATAATAGTGAAAATTTTGGAATGCTGAAGTGACGATTATTTTGGATATTATCTAAGAATATTCATACGTGAAAAATATGAATAATGATTAATCATTATTATTTTTATTGCTAGCCGAAATTTTAATACTATTACTAATATAGATGAAAAAAGAAAACATGTAGGTGGTAGAAATGAACAATAACTAGGTCAAAAATGTACAATAGCAAGAAAGACGTTGTTTAGAGTGCAACTGAATTTACTTGCTAAAAATATAAATGAATAATTATTGGGTAACGGTTATCCTAAATGGTAACGGTGATATGTTTGGAAGGCGTACACAACTTGTTGTAAGGCTTAATGATATGAGAGTAATTTCAGAAGTCTGTATGAATTAGCGTCTTTTCGGAAACAGGTAAGCTGGTAACAGTAGTATCACATGTAAGGCAGGATTGAATACAATAATCCTTTCTATTAGACATTTACACAGAAGAGACTTTTAATTGATTTGACTGAGTTTAGCGTCCCTTTCAGCAGCGAGGCTATGTGAGACATGGACCTACACTTAACGCGGAATCCGAATCACACGAGCTCCCGCCAGGAATTAAACACGGGTTTCCCACGCCGAAGGAGCGTACGCTAACGTTTAGCCACGAAAAAGCTCCCACAGAAGAAACAATGAATGAACTAATGAGGAAGGCATAGAAGTGAGTTGTTCTACACAGTAGTTCGCTGATGACATAGCGCTGGTAGAAGAAGATAAAGAAGGGATTCAGCAGTTGCACAATTAAATGAACTATGGGAGATTTAATTTAAAGTGTCATTAAAAGTAAATGTACACAGGAAAAACAAGACAAATCTAATATACACTTAAAAGAAAAAATATATGAAAATTTTCTCATAGTTAAAATGATATGAAATAGTTTATTTAAAGTTATGCTCTTTAGACTACAGATAATCAATGAAAATAAGTTTGTTTCTTTGAGTTAAGCGTTCCTTTTCAGTGCCGAGCCTATGAGAGATGTTGACCTACAGTTTAAGATGAAATCTGAACCACCATAACAGTTTCAAACTTCAAGGCTTTCCCACTGTCAATTGAACCCGGGACACACTGCACCAAAGGCGAGCGATCTATCCACTAGACTAGCACGAAGAAGATCTATGAAATAATTGATAGAGTGAAAATGTGGAAGGAAACAGGAGAACGCCGAGGAACCACACAGACACGATGTGACGTCTACCAATTCGCATGTCCTTGAATCGAACCAGAGACCTCTCGTACAAGAAGTTAGAGCTCTCTTTTTGTATTTAGAAATGTGATAACATAAGATAAAACAAGTAAATGGGATGTGACAACAAGATGATTTCAACTTACGTAGTTCGGATCTCACGTTAAGCTGTAGATTCACGTCTCATGTGACTTGATGCTGTGCGAGACAAACTCCAAATCAACCAACCAAGGATCATTTCAAGCAAAGAAAAACTTTTACAGGAAGAAAGGGCTATCGGGTCTAGGTCAAAACCCCCACACTCAAGAAATGTCAAAACACCCACACAAACGGTCATAACCCCCACACAAATGGACAAATCTCCCAAACGCACGAACGGTCAAAACCCCCACAGCCAAAACCCCCACACTCAAGAAATGTCAAAACGCCCACACGATCGGTCATAACCCCCACACAAATGGACAAATCTCCCAAACGCACGAACGGTCAAAACCCCCACAGCCAAAACCCCCACACTCAAGAAATGTCAAAACGCCCACACAATCGGTCAAAACCCCCACACAAATGGACAAAACAGCCACACATAGCAACGGTCATAATCCCCACATAAATGGACAAAACTCCCACAAAATCGGACAAATCTCCCACACTCTGAAATGATCGTCATTTCACGTCTTTGTTGCGGCTCTTTATGACGCCCAAGAAGAATAGTTGCAACATCAGTTTAAGTGGAATAAAAGATGTTATTAAAAAGTACAAGGGCAATACATGAGTATGGGAGTTTTGTCAATTTGTGTGGCAATTGTGATTATTTCTGCATGTGGGAGTTTTGTCCATTTGTGTGGGTGTTTTGTCCATTTATGTGGGGATTGTGACCGTTGCTATGTGTGGCTGTTTTGTCCATTTGTGTGGGAGTTATGACCGTTGGAGGTTATGACCGACTACCAGTGTGGGGGTTTTGGCTGTGAGGGTTATGACCGTTCGTGTATTTGGGAGATTTGTCCATTTGTGTGGGGGTTATGACCGATCGTGTGGGCGTTTTGACATTTCTTGAGTGTGGGGCTTTTGGCTGTGGGGGTTTTGACCGTTCGTGTGTTTGGGAGATTTGTCCATTTGTGTGGGGGTTATGACCGTTTGTGTGGGCGTTTTGACATTTCTTGAGTGTGGGGGTTTTGGCTGTGGGGGTTTTGACCGGTTCCCGGGCTATCAACTTCCAAAAATATTTCTCAAAGGAAGTAAAAGAACGCTTCATTATGATCTCAGTTTGCTGCGCTATGCTGATTAGAGACCTGGACACTATGGAAAATTGACATAGAACCCCGGAAGCTTTCGAGATCTGCTGTTGGGACAAAATACTGTCTGTATTCTGGATGTAGAAAAGAGGTGTAATAAAATTAAGAAATAAATTAATTCTATTGTTACAATCATAACGAAAAGAGCAAATGTGATGCTGATTGTCCGTCTAATATGACATTCGGAATGGATTAATTACTCTGCTTGAAGAGGAAATAATGGGTTGCAACATGGAAAACATCACTTAAAGTGCATAAATAAAATACTAAAGCGAAGGCAATATTTTAGAATGAAACTCCTATTTCAAATGAGGGAAAGAATTTGGAACTATCACATTGCCCACAAATCAAAAGCTTAACCCTGAGAGAACCAAGCGTAAACACATTTCATTGTGGACCAAGGGTGAAGGGGTTAGAAATGACCACTGAAAATATTACTGACTGCAAGATATTTTAAACCATGAAATGCATTATAATTGAGAAGTAAATATGTTCATATCTACTAATTTACAGTGAACGCGACACACACAAAGTTTGTTGGGTATTTTCAGATAAAAATTGCGTATAAAGAACACTCTTTTGTTGTAAAAGCTAACATTACACAATGCGTATGCAAAGTTGTACGACAACTTTTTAAGTAACATGTTAGTATGGGAATTGCACTGCTATATAACGAATAAAAACAAAGAATTTCCCTAAATTCATGTTGATTACATTGGACTGGAGAGGGAGGAAGGAGGAGGATTACTTTGTATCCAATGTCTGAGTCTTTTCTTATTATTCATCTAGAACATAGAAGGAAAGCGTCTGCCACAAGCAAACACAAATTTTCCACTCTTATTGGTACAAAACAAAGCTGGAGTACGAAGCCACATAGCCTATATATTAAAAATATTCAAGAAAAAAAAAGAAAAACAATATTTCAAAAGTGTAGACATATTATTTCAATAAAATCATAAATGTTATATTCGGTTTATCAAAATACTTTCTGGGAAAAAAATAAAACATTTCTATAATTTATTACAATTTTGTAGATCAATATAATTAACTCCGTAAAAAAAAAAAAAAAAAAAAAAGCAGTAGAACTGTAGGCATTGTAAATTTCGTTGAGCGAAGAGATTTTTGTTCCAGATCGAACGAAAAAAGAAAGCTAGAGAATCTTTGATATGATCAATAACACGTGGAGAGGCGGTACAGCTGCATAAAACTGGGCCAATATCCATTCTACTGTTTATGTTAATGCATTACTATGGTTAGATAACAGGATTCCCATCAACAGAAGTGTTTAACAAGCAAGGAATCTTTTTAAGACGCTCATTGTTAATCAGGATCTGTCTGGCAAGGCCAAAGATGTTTGAGGTCTCTTCGTGATTAAAAAAAGAAGAAAGAATACTACACATGGTCACGGAACGGTAGCAGGATACATCAGTTTTATCTGGTTTAATCGTCGAAAGGAACACAAGATATCCATTAACGCAGAACGTTCCAACAGCTTAAAGAATTTGGTGCTAATAAAATTTGTAAGATGCTTCTTTGAGTTCTCATTGTCATAACAAAGAGGGGTTGTTATTTAGTTTTCACTCCCTTTTATGGACTGTTTACACTGTATTCATGACTGTGTGTTAAATACTATTTTATAAAAGTCAATGATTTCTTTATAAATGTTGAAACTTGAAAACTTAGTTATCTCACACATAAAGAGTCTTTTATCCACTTTTCAAGTTCACCAAAACATACTTAGGAATCATAGACTAATTTAATGAGTTATTTGTGTAATTTTCTGCTACGAGGGGCTATCCAAAATTTTCAACAATTTCCTCTTAAATAAGAAAACTTACTTTAAATCTTAATTTTCATCGTCATGTTTAAGGTAGTCTCCTTGATCTTGCACGCAACGATTCCAGCGATTTTCCAAATTATTAGAAACACTGCTGTACCCGCTGGCTACAGCGTGTATAAGAACTATTGCAAGTCCGCTTGGATCGTTTCAATGGAGTCAAAACGCCACCCTTCCAACTATTGTTTCATCTTAGAGAAGATAACGATAACGCGATGAACCGATATTATGTCATGCAAGTTGGGAGGTGGGACATCGAAGTAATGTTGGTTTCTGACAACCTCAACCTGATGATCTCGATGATAGTTGTTCAAAAGACTAGGAACAAACTTCACTGCAATTCATCTCATGTTCTGTTTATCCTCTAGACTACGTTGACACATCCCGTTTGACAGTTCCAAATATATTTAGCATTGTTAGCCTTTTGTGCTCAAGAATCATTTGACGCAATTCCGCAATCCTTTCCGGAATTATGCATGATGACGGTCGACTGCAATGTCTGTAATTTTTCACAGACTTTGGCAACTTCTAAAATACTCAGTTGTTCTTGCTTAGTTTAAAGCTTGCTCACCAAAAGCCTCTTTTAACACGCAGTGGATTTCAGCTGCAATTTTCTATAGCATTAAACATAAATTCGAAATTAGCAAACAACACGATACAGTGTACAACAAAACCAGCAAAACCTCAAAACCGTGTGTACTCGCCGCAATTCCACTTTGCAGATTGTCAGTTGAAATACACAACAGAGGCAATTAGCGATGAGAATTCATATTACTATTGGTTTGGGCGTTCAGATTTTTATAGCACCTCGTATTTATAACATAATTCCTTTTGAATATATAAAAGAACATGTGTATGTATGCCATCAAATTTTAACATAGAAAGAAGTCCCCAGAACCACCAAATTTTGAGCACAGATATATATTTTGTAGCTGATCTAATCGTGTATGGAGCAGCTTTTTCGATTTTTAACTCGAAGGGAAATTGAGGTGATAACAAGTCACATTCTGAAGTTTCAAAAAGTATAGAGTATTTGAGAAGCACTTCAAGTTAGGCAACTCAAACTACTCTAATGTGTTGCAGGTTGCATACTGATTGATCAATCCTTGCAAAGAACTATCACTTCTAGTAGTACATAAAATCTGAACAAATCACTTGAAAGCATATTCCAATTACAATCTTGGTATATTACATCTCACACGAGGAATGCTGTTGAAATTAAAATAACTATCAATCATTGCTTATGTTCATATGGAAAATACTACTCACTATGACAATGTGATAACGACGGGATTGGAGACAGTTTAACAATCATTCGTTGCAATTATTATACATATCTTTCAGTGTGAAAAAATATATGATTAGAAAGGCACTACGAACAGTAGAAGAAAAAAATAATCAATGCTAATTAGTGTTGTAATTAGATAGTTGCTCTGAGAGTTTACAGTTTAAGCAGTGTAATACATATGCCGACTGAGCTTTGGTTAAGTTATGATCAAGGTAATAATGTCGAACTCAAGAATATATATTAGAGGATGCTGATAAGTGAAGTTAAGATCTTAAGGAATAAAAAGAACGTAGTTGAATACGAATGAAAAGTTTAACGTATACATATTCTTTAAGATCTCATCTCTAGTGAGAAGTTAATATTTTGGCTTAAGGGTACTTTAGTTGATATTCGTTCGCAATCGTAGCATTAACAATCAGTTGAAACAGCGAAACGTTTACAACAGCTGAAGATAAACAAGTAAACGAAATAAGAATTGGTCACAACTATTTATTTTATAGTATGGTTGCTACGGTTCATTCTCTCTCGGATATATTCGGTGCCAGGGTTTCTATTTAGTCCACTATCATCCATACAATTTGATGGTTGTTCATTCTACAATAAACAGATCTTTGAAAACATTAACTATTTACCTGACAATATCGCGTAGAGTTGCTACTAGAATTGAGTATATTTCTCAATTATTTTTATCCTCATATACCTCTGAGTGTGTGTTAAGCGAATTGAGTGTGGTTTACTGCAAAGAACATCCGAGCATACTACTAGTGAAAATAACCACACTTGGGTAAGGAAAGTTGAAGATTGGCCTTTTTCGCCTATGATAGTCATAAAAAAAAGTATTCATAAAAGTCAGTATATTGTGTGAATTAGAAGTTAAGGTATTAAACGTTACATCTCTTTAAGATACATATGGAAACTATTATACAAAGTCGCAAAGAATTCCGGAAACAAAGCATGGTTGTTGATATTCTGCCAGTTTAGACGATTTTTTGAACATGCAATAATAACTTTAGTATGAGACGGTTCATGAACCATACTACACAAATGATTGTTGGTAAACTTATTAACTTTAGTCTTCAGGCAAACTGAAAGTATTATGGTTCATGGAGCGCTTCATACTGAAATTGTTGTTGCAAGTTCGAGAAAAACGTCTAAACTGGCCGAATATCAACAACTATACTTTGTTTTCTTTGTTCTTTGTGACTTGCTACAATATGTTTCGTATGCATCTTACACAGATGTAACGCTTGAACTTCATATTCGTGCAATACGCTGGCTTTTATGTACACTTTTACTTTTTGACTATCATGGTCTGCAAATGGCTGGTCTGCACCCACCTCTTCTCTAATTGCGCTTTTTACACCGAACTGTCGACACATTCACTATGGGCATAAGAAGTACTTCAAATACCCCAACTTTGAGGTCAGTTTTCTCGTGACGTCGTAGACGAATAAGTTTAAACATAGATTCCATATATTCTTTAGATTCGTTCTTAAATTAGTATAAAAAGTGCAATTAGAAATGTATTGAAATCGTCTCTCACATCCAGGGACGACAATGTCCTTTTTAAATTACAGAAATATCTCCTGGAAGAGGAGTTCTGAAGTTACTAACAGAATTTATGTAGGTGGAAAGCCATTACTGGGACTTTAAACCATATATATAATAGCTAATTTAACGTCCCATTTATTAGAAATACGGATACATAATATATTAGAGATGAATCCCGTTATTGCGAATGCGTAATTAGCTTGAACAGTTTAGATTGCATTATAGGTAGCGCCTAGGTGAAGTTCTAAAAAGATGCATCAAGAACACAACTGTCTTCAAATTATACAGTTATAAAAAGGTATCTTGCATACATTTTTCTGATTATTGGCGGCTCCTTGAGGAGGGAGCTGGATGCCACCGCCCCCCTCAAAGGTTACCATTCTATAGGCCTATATATAAAAATGATTGCACTACTTTATTCAAATTCCATTTAAATCTCCTTATTTCAAGTCAGCGATCCGCCCTGTCTAAACGAATCTTTTAGATCCGTTCTTACTTCTAGTAGATATAGATCATGCAAAGTACCTTTAACACTTAAAAAAGAAGTTATAAACCAATAAATTGCAGGCTACAATATTAAGTTTTGTTGACATTATGGGACTTAGGAATTAGATTTCGGGGCTTTCGATATCCATGGCCATGTTAGCCCGTCACGTACGAAAGATAAGATCTCTCGGCGATCTCACTATCCGAGGAAGGGGAAACAAGAAAGGATTCGGAAAGGAAGAGGCCTGGAACCTGTGTTAGGTATTATCCAGACATTTGCCTGGTGTGAATGAGGGAAACTTCGCTCTGGATGGCTGGCCTGAAAAAGCTTTACACTTTTTCGGCCGAGTATCCTCACCAGAAATCGAACGCGGGACCGCTCGCACCAAAGACGAGAGCGTTAACGACTACGCTATGTGGGACCACCTCCTTGACATTATGACTCATACTTTAATTTGTCCCCTCAATAATATTGTTAGAGAAAGAAAAAATAATTAAAAAAGACAACTTGTATTGAAAAGTATAATAAATATCAACGTCGTCTAGTTTTCAAGAAGCATAACATAAAACTTGCAAAGGAACATTTTTTTGGTTACCCACACACAAAGTTATTCGAAACAAAATGGCTCATAAAACATGATCTATCTGTGTCAAAATTGTTAACCATTTTATGAAGAAATAACAACTTTACGAAATAAATTCCACTCCTCTAAACAGTTGTTTTCACTACTGAGGCCATAAGATAAAGACAGACTATCTTGTTATCTTCTGTTGGTTTTCTCTGTAGAGCAGAAGTGGAGCTTATGAGCTCTCTTTTTGGATTTACTTAATGGAGCATTTTATGGTGTACTATACTTTTTATTTACTTATTTATGCATTACATTTGGTGTGAACGTTTTCCTTCAACGAATCATTTGTGCAACGAATTCTATTTATTACATATCCGTACAAGATTTTTTACTTTTAAAATCCTTTCCCCAGGAAGAGTTAAGAAATTCAGTAAAGAGAGAGAGAGACAGAGATTTTAAGTTTTCATTAAAATTTTAATACTTTCATAAACAAACAAACAAAAAAAAAAAATCACTTGTAGAAAGCCTCGTAACATGCTTGTAGAAAGCAGTAGAAAAGTGAAGATTGTATGTTGACAAAGTACATCATTCTCATGCCAGTACTTTTAGAATTTTAGTTACTTCATCCGAAACTCGACTATAGTTACCTAAGTGTCTAAGAAGTCCTTGGTCTTTTTGGATCAAAAGATCCAATATATTCCAGACAAAAAAAATTCTTGTAGATGTTATATCTGGAGAACTACATACAGTGCAGCCAAATCCAAACTATCACTTAACTCCGTATGATGTGCTTATTCCGTAAACAAAATAAGAAAACTCGATTTAGGGGCCGTTCAAAAATTTTGTGGACCCTCATCCAAAAATGCATGAAAAGATCCAATCAAAAATTTTCTTGTACGCTTTATATCTGGAGAATTACATGTAGTGTAGCCAAACCAAAACTATAACTTAACACAGTATAATGTGCTTATTCCGTTAAAAAAAAAAAAAAGTGGGGGGTTCAAAAATTTTGTGGTCATTGACGCTAAAACTAATTATTGGCCAAGATCTCAAACTTTAGATACATTTTTTGATCTTTTCTAAAATTCTTCGCCAAAATCGCAATCTTTTGATCCATTTTTTTTATCATTATCAAAATTCTTGTTGCTAATACTTTCTCTGATTAGAAGACATTTCCGTTCTTAAGCCTAGTTTGATTTATACTAATTGTATTTTTAAATCATTAATTTTAAGATAGATGAAAATAAGTAGGCGAAATATATTTAGACAGAACAGCAATTCTCCTTTCGTCTAGCATTACCATTACCTAATATATATAACTAGTAGGTTAGTGAACACGTGTATAGACCAAACCGGAAATGACTATCTGCTAAATTAAATTAAAAGTTCTTATATTTCTTTTCTTCAGGTCCAGTGACAAAAGTTGTCTTTTGTATCTGAATGATCAAGAAACTCCAGGAAGTGAATGAGTCTTTTTTTTTTTTTTTCTTAATTTAGCGGAAGAACGCTTTCATTGAAGACTCAATAGGTGCTGCTTAGTCCAACGAAAGAAAAGATAACATAAAAAAAGGATCAAGCATAAATATTTCTTTAGATTAAAAAAACGCTCGGACAAACTTCTTTTGTTACGACTTTTAGAATTTTTCTTTCTACCAAACAACTCGTTATGTCGCCTTGTTACTTTTCAAAGGCAAGTTATAGCAAGAACTGAACAGCTTTTCAAAACTTGTCCCGATTTAACTCTTAGAAGAACCCAGAAACCTATTTTTTTCTGTTTTAAGAAAGAAAAAAAACAAGGAGGAAAATCCAACTACCATAGCTATAAAAACAAATTCAGTTTATTTTAAACTAGAAGAATGGATTAAAGAATGTGAAATAAAATTATGGTTAGTAATACAAATGCTACAGTGGTTAACATCAACAGTGTTATCGTGTCAGAATAGAATGCACCTGTTTCAAGAGTACAATAACATTGCAGTTAGATAATTATGTTGACGGTACAGAAAACGTGGTACTCTTCTTTTCTTTTCTTTCTTTTTTCTAATCTGTTTATTATTTTTGTAAAGGTAGCGTTCACGAGAGGAAAAGAAATAAATTTCTATTTGAATGTTGAAGAAAAAACAGGATCAAAGAATGACTAATATTAGTGTTTGTCTAGCACCAATAAAGAAGTATAAGTACTATATAAATCTTGATTCAATTCTTTCCAAACATCCTTCAAAAACATCAAAATAACATATTTACAATTGAAATCTTTGAGTTTTACGTCCCACGCTCACGCCGGCTAGGCTAAAGGAGACGGTGATGATGAGAAATGAATGAAATGGTGGAATGAAGAAAGTGGGAGGAAAGGGGAAAACCCCGAGAAAACCCATGCACACGGTGCTTGTCCACCACAAAGTTCACTTGGTGAGATCTGGGATCGAATCAGGGACCCCACACACCAGAGGTGAATATTCTACCACTGAGCCACGGCGGCTCATACTTACAATTGAGTTATTCTGGTCTCCGGACACTATTTTTTTTATATATATTTTACTTTCCGTAGAAATTTGAACAACGTTAATTTGCCAAAAATATTTTAGTGATTTTCTTCTGCTATTAGGATAAGAACTCAAGTACAAAACAGCGTCGGAGACTCAAGTATATGAAGAGCGTATGGTGGTTCACTGGTTGTGACCATTTCTAGTGCAAAGGTTTCCTTGTTCGATCGCAGTTCAAGAGAGTTTATTGTGAACAACATCGTGTCCACAGGTTTTTCTCGAGATTGTCCCGTTTACCCCTACAACCATTCCACCAATTCTGTTATATATTCATTCACTTTCCTTTAGCCTAGAAGACATAAAAATAGAAATTTAATTTAATTTCATTTTCAAGATCAACATACTTAGACAATAAATTTCCAAAGAGAAGTTAATATGAGTTGTGACGTATAAAATAATAACGCTCCCCCCTCCCCCCCAAAGCCTCAAACCTGTCCTTCCGTAATTGATCTAGTGAGTAAGGAATTTGCTTGCTGAATAGTCAGGCTACTGAAATACAAGGTCGTATATGGTCTATCAGTACTGAATTAGCATTAAAATACTTCCCAATTATCCACTTCTGTTTTTTAGTCAGTTTCTCCGATCTCCGACTTATCTGGGTGAGTGGTTTTGTACTTCCTATTTGTAATATATTTTCATCTATACCCTTGTCTGTGACTATGATATAGTTTTTATTAACTTTCTATGGTACATTGGGATATTGTTGAGATAAGTATAAGACTTCGCGTGCGAGGACTTTATGTAGACATTAGGTAGTAGGGCAACTAGAATTGATATAATCCAGTAAAGTAACTAGTTTGCTCCTTTTCCCACACAGAAAGGACCTCTCCACTTATAGTCGTCAACGAAACTCAATACATCTCCATAGGATTTCGTCATAAACTTCCGAATGAGCAAACTGATATGTTTAAATATTTGTATAGCTTCAAGAAGTTATAAATTTCTCTTACCTACACCAATAAATTCTCAAATCGGCTAATCCTTTCTCAATATAATAATCAGCATACATTGCCACAGATTGGGGAAATATTTTTGCTCACAATTAGGTTTATCTATGATATACGAGTTGAAGCTGTTTCATCTCGAGGAAATATCGTGAAAGTGATGTCTGACTTGGAAAGTATACTGCAACAAATAAATCAGTTCGGGCGCTTTTTCCAAACTACCGGTACATTTGATCACTGTTTAACATACCCAAAAATGTCCTCAAGTGTTCTATTAGTGAACAATAGATGTATAAAATGCATCCCAACAGTGTAGGAATATCTCTAGGAGTGTTCAAAATGTACACTCATGTCCAAAATTAGTCGCATGTCTATAAATATGTTGTTGTAGGAATATAATTTGATAACGAATTCGCCCGGTGTTTTTAAAAATAATGTTAGTATGTGTATAATCGGCAAAGACATGTATGTGGCAAATTTCATGTCAAAAGAGCAATAAATAAGAACAATTAGACGAAAATAAAACTTTCTTGTCAATTTAGCAACATTTTGTTTTACTCATGCTAATTTTCGTATTTATAATTCTTTCCCTATGAAATTTACTACAAATATACATTTCCCGATTAAACACATAGTATCAGTATTAAAAGTACTTTGCAAAATTATTATCAAATTATATTCTTACAAGAAGACAGTTATAGATATGCGACAATCATTTTGAACATGAGTGTACCTGAGCTTCTGATGTGTCTAGTGAGTATCCGGGCAGAGAAATGACTAGTACGAGTAATTGTGTAAATGATAACGTATAAAGCGTCGTATCACTGTTTGATAATCATTTCTATGTCCATATGCTCATTAGATACATCAGCAGTTGAAGTACATTTTGAATACTTTTACGATAGTTCCTATTTATTCACTATTAGCACTATTAGGATGCATTGTAGACATTTTTGCTCACAGATAGGAAACTTTAGGACATTTTTCGATATGTTAAACAATAAGCTAAGAGGTCTTATCTAAAAAAAATCTCCAAATGATGTTCAAATAGGGGTTTATTTTTTGCAGTGTACTTGCGACGCTGAATCAACATGGAAAGTTCTGTAATTAACAGGAAATTAAACCCAGGAAGATGCACGGTAACCATTTCGATATACGAGATCACTAATTTTGTAATTCAGCAATAACGTTTACAAGCTATTACTTATCAGCAAATATTTGCTTTGATCGGTGTTCTGTTACAGTGAAACGTCATTCTTCAACCAATGACGATGACTATGCACAAGCCACATATTACTGAGTGGATGTTGGCTAATGGGTAACGTTGTTGTTGTTTTGTTTTGATATCACGAGGTCCCAGGTTCAACATGAAACTGGCCATTGTGACAGGTTTTCATGAGTTTTCTTTAGTTTTGCTAGATGAATGCTCGGATGATAGTTTTAAATCTAAATCCTAGTTGACATCATTCTACTTTCTTTCACACCGTCATTGTTTGCTAATGGTTGCAATTAACTTGGTCTCAAATATTTGGTACTTTCTTAATTAAACTAACAGAAAACCATGTTAAATGACTATACGTTTCCTTCTTCCTATTTTTTTTTCAAAAATACTCTACAAGACAAACTTTTGTTAGTAAATTCTGCTGAGATAAAAACCATAAAAAAACAATATTAATAAAGGCTTTTTTTCTTTAGAAAGTTTTACCCCGTGTGGTCTGTGTTCTCTAGCATCGCCTCACATCTCTTACAGATAGTTTTCGTACTAGGAGGAATAACTTCTCTTTCGTGCATACCGGAAGATTATGAAAACTCTTCAGCACAACGATTAGTGTGTTAACATTTCTCCCAGTTGGCTTTAACATTCAAACAAATATTTGGTTAGAAATCCAGAGATCTGCTATAATTCAGGGAAAAGAATTAAACTAACACATATTTTCTTTCAGATACGAAGAGGCTTTTGATATTAGGTTCGATTCCAAATGAAGCTTTAATGGAAGTTATAACTAGATGGAAAGACCATTTCAGCAACACGTTGGTAAAATGTGCTTACTGATATTGTTATTAATTCTATAAACTTGGTAGGATTCTTAAGAAATAAATTATTCCATTCTGATAAGCGATACTTCATAATGACAAAGCGATCAACTCTCTTAGTGAAACATTAATCTTTCAATCCGGAATTAATTTGGTTATTCTTTTTCCTGTATACATTACGTAGGTAATGTAAATAATACACAATTATGTAATTCATTTTCTTTTTTACATGCTTGGTATAAAGTTTGTGTCAATGAAGTCTCATGACTTTTGCATTGAACAAGAACCACTCCAACAGCACAAAAATTATCCAATTTTAGTTAAATCGGAAAATTACCTGTACAGTTTAATACCCGTTAGCACAATTAGTTACATTTATTTGCGTCAGAGACGCAAGCGACAACACAGGTAGGTAATTTATAAGCCTGACAGTTTATTATTAAGATTTTACCGTGATGGACATACTTACACGTTTACCGTTTCTTTGTAGGATGCTCATAGAAGATGGAAGGAAAGCAAAGCCATGGTTAGATCTGCAGCTTAACCAGACTATTTCCGTGGGCGTCGGCATTTTCCCCTAAAAGTTCCCTATTTCTATTACCAAGTTGACCTAGATTACGGTTTTTTTTATTTTAGTGTCCTTTTTAGTAGCGAGGCTATATAAGACGTGAACCTACAGCTTAACGTGGAATCCGAACCACGAGAGCTCCCGTCGGGAGTCGAACCCGTCTCTCCCACACCAAAGAGGCGCACGCTAACCGCTTAGTCACGAGGGAGCTCTTATGATTTTTTAAATTTAAATCTACGGAACGCTAAAGGGGAATCCATTAGTTAAACAAACTAACAATAGTATGAGACTTTACGAGGTACTCTTTTCTTCTCACGAATATATTGACTACAAATTTTAATTCTCTTTCTTAAATAATTTAATTTTAGAAAGCAGCATTGATATCAAGGAAATTTGATTCCATACCTCCGTGAGCACCCAATAGTATTTAGGCCACAACATTATTTAGTTGTTGTAGCCGTTAAAAAGCTATCCACGATGAAAGTACAAAAGCAGCATTCATTCGTTGTCGCTGAGTCGTAGACAAGTTCTTTTTCAACAAGTGGTCTAACAGGTACTAATATTCGATCAATGTCAACCATATGGTTCAACCGGTTGATGCCGTACGCCTATTACTCTCATCAGCTTTCATCTTAATCGCCATGCTGGCCTCCGGGTACAAGGACTACGTACATCATCATATTCTTAATATATAAATCCTGATTCACGGCATGTTTCTTTTACATTTATTAGAATACTATATTTTGAAATGTTCAAGCATGTACAGGTTATATTTGCATTTTAAACTTCTGTGCATTCTTTTAGCAAAAATATACGAAGGAAAACAATGAAAAAACAAATATATTGAAGAAAGAAGTCTTTTTATGTATTTCTGAACAAAGATTTGTTTCAGCCAAGGGCTTTCGAGAAAATTTTGGAATTTTTGAAAATATAGAAACAGTGTTCCAGAAGAGGGCTTCTTTACCACAACGATATTTTCCTTCCTCACTCTAGTGACTTCCTGGAAAGTAATCTAAACTTCTTGAATGGTTCTGTGTACTTACAAATAAGATTGTCTGTGAGAGACGAGTTGGGAATGGGACTATCTAGTTTCGAAAAGTCACCTTGAAAGTGAAGTCTCGTCTCGAAAAGTGTATCTGTTTCTATTGGAAGAGTTTTCACGAAAATTCTGTCTCGTCTCACCACCTTTATTCATCAGATACTAGTTAATACTTATAGAATATTCATCCATGCATGTGTAAATTCTAGTGTAATGAAACTGGAAATCATCGTGGAAAAGGTTGGCATCGTACATACTTTGGAGTAAAACATACAATTTCAAGAGCGTCTACCCAATGCAATTCTTGGGAAAATAATTGCAACAGTACTCAAGAAGATGATAATTGGATATTATGGAGTTATATAGACCGGCAGGAGATACTTCATAGTGAATATCTCTAGTGAATAGTTTGGGAAAGATATTTTGCTTTCTTTTTCTTGATTTCAATTTAGTACACTTTTTTTCTAAATGGAAATTTCTCTAGGAAGAGGGAGAATTTTTAAGTTCCTTCCATATTTTGATCACTAATATGTCTAGACTAAAGAAAACATACTTCATGTGCCCTTTGTTTTCCCTCTTTCAAATACAGTAATAGTTTAATCAAATGTTGCTTGTTGAATTAGAGTTTGATACACAGTTCACCACAGATGCTATGGGATGAGACGAACCTACAATTGGACCCGAGTCACACCAGAGATCTTCCTACTGAAGAATCGACCCCGGAGCTCTCATGTCAAATGCAAGACGAATCAAAGAGTTCTCAAAGCTTCGATTAAAGGGTTGCATTTAAAAAATCTTATTTTCTCCTGTAGGAAATAGTTATCACTTGTCACAGATATTAGATAAGTGTTCCGTTTCTACACGCTACGAGCAAACTTTTTAAATTCTTGCTTACTAAGCTTCTTTTCTTTCTTTCTTCTTTCTAAATCACTCCTCTCGACCAATATTGATTTATTTGTCCTTGTCTAATTTTATAGATTCAAATGAGAAAAGAAACTATTTCTGTATGGTAATATTACAATGTCAACTTTTTCTTACACTGTATCAGCTTGCCAACCTCGCTTGTCTAGTGACTAGCGCTCGCGCCTTCGGTGTACAGAGTCTCGAAATTTCTATTCGTGGTTAAAGAGCATTTGAACGGATCACGACGGTTCAGATTTTACCTTAAAACTGTAGGCCTACGTGTCATATATCCTCAAGACTGAAAAGGGACGATAAACTTTAGTCAACCAAGTAATCTTTCTGTCAGTTCATTTGACAACTAACGCCTCATCAAGCAAGGGAAGAGGAGGAAGAGAACATATTGCTAAGCAAACAATTGCTTTACAAAACATGGATAGCAACAGAGACACGAAATGTAAAGAACCTGTAATATTTACATTTACACACGAGAAGTAACGTAAAAGCTTCTGCCTTTGCAAAACTCAAATGTTGGAACTCTTATCTCCATCTCATGGTATATACAACTTTCTCCATAGGAATAAAAGAAATTATGACCACTGTAAAGAATGGTCCGTTTTCTTAGCTGTAGGCAATAATTATATATTTCATTAAAAAGAAAATTCAACAGAAAAGGTCCGCTTTGGAAACAAGGAAGAACGCAGAAATTCATAATGAAGGAAGGGGGAAGACAGACAGAAAATATAGCCGGACATAGAAAGAAAAAATATTATAAACTAAAACATTATGTAGTTTTTTCTTTCAGGACTGGTTTATGTTTATTTAATAACTAGTTGCAATTTTTTTCGCAAGTAGAAAAAACTTCGTTTTATTATTATTGCACGCTACACTACTGCTATAAATCTGGTATATGACATCATACAAAGGTTCGAAACAATAAAGAAACACTAAAAACTCATTTTATGTAAGTACACAAACATTTCTAAAGTATGCAAGCTACACCCAAGTGCTTTTGTGGAATACACGCAATACATTTTCTTCAAATGGTTCCGTTTATAATATATATATTCAGTTTTTACATGTAATATATGTCGTATTACATGTATATTCAGTTTCTATATTGCTAATCTATTAAATATTCACATTTTCTCCCTAAATGTCACTTCTAACTTCAAGAACACTATAACTTTGTAAGCTATTGTCCATTCGTTTTGTCATTGTCCATTGAATTTTCTTAAGGTGCGAGTAAAAATCGCCATTGCCAATAACACAATTTACCTATTTTTAACCGGTGTATGTCTACCCATAATTTCAATATACTCGTAGTTCCACCGATTATTATTATATTATTATTATTATTATTATTATTATTATTATTATTATTATTATTATTATTTTGAAAGAATATACTTTCGTAGTGGTTCCAAGTATATTTCATTAGGATATAATTATATACTTCGGAGCTAAACCATATACTTCTCAGTGCTGACAATATTCATACCATAATTGCTAGTATGATCACACACAAGTTTGACATAGGTGCACCGATTTCGATTATATTATTTTTTGAAAGAATATACTTTTACGGTGGTTCCATGTATATTATATGAGGATCAAATGATAGTCTACGAAGCTAAATCATGAAATTCTTTAACGGCTGACAGTGCTAATATCTTAATTAATTTACTTCATTGTGTGCATATTCATGCATAACTTCAACATAGGGGCACGGATTTTAATTTTTCTTATTTAGTTTCAATGACTATACTTACTTGCAGGGTCCATATTAATTTTGTTATGATCTAATGAAAGTCTTTGGAGTTACCTAATGAAACTCCTCAGCGAGCCAATGATAATGTTAATACCATGTGTATCTTCATGTATAATTCCGTAACGCGTGTATATTATATATATATATATATATATATATATATATATATATATATATATATATACTGTATATATATAAACGGTCACACAAGTTTCATAGGTCGATCCATTTTATAGGAAACTTGTGTTCTACTTTTAGTTAGGTATCTAATTAAACTGCTGGGGGGTAACAAAAAACTAAAAAAAAACTAAATAAACAAACTTAAAAGAAAAATAGTCTACTATAAGAAATTTACAATGAAAAGTAGAAAACAAAAACTTTGAAAAACAACTATAACGGACTTCAACAAAAACGTTAACAAGTAGAAAATAATAAAAGCTCTAAAAAGCACAGAAAAATAATCAGCACATATAAGCAGAAAGTAATTTATAACAAATCAATGCCTAATTTAAAATCAGTTTCAATGGTACTTTTTTAAAATTTGTTTGGCTGGCACATACTTAATATTTTTTTATAGATAATGGTAATAAAATTCTCAGCTTACCAGTGCTTATTATTATTACTTTTGTGCTTTTTAGTGCTTTTATTATTTTCTACTTTTTAGCGCTTTTGTTGAAATTGGTTAATGTTTTTTCAAATTTATTTAGATAACTTTTTTGTACATAAGTACAATATTAACAATATTTCAGTCAAATTCGGGTGCACAGTGTCTGAATAGTATAGCCCACGCTCATTTCTGATGCGGATAGTCCCAAGTTCGTTCTCACGCCATGTGAGCTTATGGTAGACAACAATATCGGTGGATTTTCTTGAGCTTTTCAAGTTTCTTCACACATTAGCATTTCCATAATTAACACCTTTTTATTAACCACCCATCCTTCGTTTGGCCTTTATAACATAACTGTGGGATGTAAAGCAAAAGATTTCATTTAACATAATTTTCAATTCAAACAAATTAAAGACATAAGTCTATATGAAAACTTCTGCCTAGATTAAACGAAGCATAATCCGAAGTTAGTCCATGTTTTTAAAAATACTATGCATTATTCTTTGTTGAGAGCATTCTTTTTCTCCTTTTGCTTCAATATTCTGCTGATCATTAGGTTCTTTGGTAGTGAATTTTTCTTAATGTTGATATCATTATATTTTTGTTGTTTTAAGAAATTTTGTATTATCTTCTTGGGAAGTTAGAATTCATAATCATGGGAAGCAAATAGATCATATCAACAGAGCATGTAAACAGGTGAAAAAACAGAAATTTATTGGTTTTTACAATAAATTTACAAGACGTCGACTTACATATTAATGCGTAATACAAACCTCTTGAGTTCACACCGGGAATCAAATCGTGAGTCAATCAATTTCAATCGTGAGTCAATCGTGAATCAATTTCTCTCCTGCACTAAAAAGAACTTGATAAAACTCGAGTTGCTGATGTAATAAAAATAAAACTTCCATTTCACTTGACTAAAATTGTAACTTTTGAGTGACTTGAACGCTGGTGAGAAAGAGTAACTTAGTTATTTTAATGATGTTATTCAACAGAACCAATAACAACATTATTTTTAGTACCATCATCAAGTAACTTGAATACTAAATAAAAGGAATCTCCTAAAAATTTTGATGATGCTATTTAAAAGACAACTTTTTATCGAAGTTTTATTATGTTACTCTTGCTATGTAGTATTCAAATTTAATAATAATAATAATAATAATAATAATAATAATAATAATAATAATAATAATAATAATTCCATTCAATTCTATCATGAAAATTATTAAGTTACTTTTTATATATAGCATTCAAATTACTGAAATAAAAACTATGTACTTTTTTAAAAAGTAAAGTTTAATTTTAATTTTCATTACACTAGTAAGTAATTGATTTCTTGATATTTTCATTTAATATTAGATTCCTTGTTATCTTCCGTCTCAAGATATGATTTTCAAGAAAGTTTAATTACAGTTGGGAATCTTGGTTTTAACGCCACCATCTTGTTATTTCTATTAACGGTGCCTCAATTAAAGATGTCATATAGAATTAATGTTTTAATTTTTCTAATCCTATTTCAACACATACTTGTTTACTATCACGTTTACACTGGATGAAACTGGTGTGTGATTTTAAAAAAATGTCAAAAGAAGGATTTAGTGGTTTAGTATGTCATCTGAGTAAAAGAAAAATCCTTTTCGAGAATTGAGGTGGTAGTCTAGTCCAGCCATTCCAAACCTTCTTTGGTTGGCGACACACTTGACTGAGCGCGCATGGCATCCCAACAGACTTGACTGATTTTTTAGTAACAACAATAATACAAATTATAATACTGTAAAATTATATATTTGTTTAAAATAGTGACTTTGTGTAATACTAAGCATTGTTGTCATCGCTGGAGGCGTTGACTGGTACAGCCTGTCTCAAAATTTACTATAACTAATCATAAAAATAACTTCATGATTTTTAGATTCTAAAATTTCGCGACACAATCTATGAAACTCCACAATACACTACTTGAGAACCACTGGTCTATTCTGTCATAATAATAATGTTCACAAGAGCAATTCTCACTCTTTTCTAGCTTCGGGCTTATTTTGAAAGATATTAAAATGTACGAGGCCGGGAAGCTAAATTAATAGCCGAGACTTCTATTTTTTTTAATCCAAAATTTTTGCAAGTATTCAAAAATACAATCTTTCATACACTTCGATGTAGTACAAGATTTGGCCTAAGTTGATATATATTGGGCCAAATAGTGACTAATTAACTGTACATATAAGAATTTATTTTTTGTATTTCAGTACTGGATTTTTAATTGTTTTTAACAAAAAGGTAGTTCATTCTTGACATAAATTAGAGTGGAATATGTCACAATCAACTTAATATCTCATCCGTATTACTAATTTAATGATATAGGAAAAAAGTTTAATTAGATTTAGAAATTTAGTACGATAGATATGCAATGCTGTAGTGTTGTCAAATATCACGCGTCCCTATGGTGAGGAACTCATGACTCCACCAAACACTTTCTCAAAACTCAGAAGTAGCTCGGAACCTACAGATTAAGAATTGGTGTTCTACATTTCCAGCTACAGTGATGCATCAATAGTACTGGACTACGTTTGTTTTTGTATTACAAGTCTTTGGGAACAGTGAAGGTGGAATTATACTATTTGGATTTTTTTTTTACTAACTTGTAGGATGACATACTGAACCACTAAATCGTTCTTTTCACACTTTTTTAAAATTACACCAGTTTCATTCAGTGTAAATGTGATAGTAAACGAGTATGTTTGAGATAAGACAAATAAAACATTAATTCTACATGAAATTTTTAATTGAGGCACTGCTAATAGAAATAACGAGATGGTGGCCTTAAAATGAACATTCGCAACTACAAAGTTTCTTGAAAACCATATCTTGAAATGCAGCATAACAAGAAATATTCTTATTTTCTAAGGACATCTCCGCTGAATATAGGTTTCGTTATCATAGGTTTCGCTGTAACGTCGATTACATGAGTTTCTTTAACTTACAATGGTTCAATCGTATCCTGTTCAACCATGTCCTTGTTTGAACTATGTTTTCAAATCTTGTAATCCTAATTCATTGCACATTGCAATATTATATATACACACACGAGTATTTGCTTAAGTAAGTTGTTCATGTTGTTCTCCACTAATATATATCTCCTATTCCGTTCATACTATGTGATGAAAATGCCTTTGAAGTGGCATGTAATCCAGGGAACTTCCGTAAATTACGTCTCATATTATGAAAGTACGATAAAATTTAAGAACTGATTGAAAATGAAATGACATTTTTTGAGTGTACGTCCCACGGTTATGCCGGCGAGACTAAAGGAGACGATGATGATGAGAAATGAATGAAATGGTGGAATGAAGAAAGTGGGAGGAAACGGAAGATCCCCGAGGAAAACCACACACACAGTGTTTGTCCAACACAAAGTTCGCTTGTAAGAACTGATTGAATCTGAAAACATAACAAAAAGTAAAAAATAATAAGCGTAAAAAAGTAACAAAATTAATGATTTTATAAAATGCACAAGAAAGAAAGATATGCTTTTATGTTTAAAAGAAAGAGATGTGTCCAACAGTATAAAAGCATTGGGCACAAAGCGTACCACTTAGAGTACCTCATGCTTTTTTAGTTTCAGTCTCATTTCTTCATTCTATTCCATAGAGGGGAAAAAAACTTCATTTTTGTGTAATTTATACATTTCTTCCTCAGATAGACTACAGTATAGTACTAAAGATACCAAGTCTTGGCAAGCACATCAAGAAAGAAACAAACAACATCCAAGAACGATAGAAAATAAAGTTAGTTATGGCTAAAAAGTAGAAAAGTGTATATACTCGTACGTATAAATATAAATAAAATATAAACTATATATACGTAACTAAACTATAATATAAACTATATAAACTATAAAATATAAACTATACTTTATAAGTATATAACTATATATACTTATAAATCATATGTTAGAACGCTCCTCATGCTCGTAGTCATAGATAAAGCGCTTTTAAGTAATTTTCCTGAAAACAGAATTACTTTTCACTATGATATGTTTTGTTTGTTTTTTTAAAGAAAATGTGCTTTTGAAAATATTATTCATAAAACTTTAGAATCTGAATGGACAACTTTTCCAAAAACATGATAAATTACTATGGAAATTCAAATTTTAAAAAATCATAACTTCACTATCAATCATCTTAAAAGAAACAGACGTTTCCGTCATCCATTTTGAACAAACGTTGTAGCTTATGTATAAGCACCAAAGGAAATTTAATTTTCGCTGCGGCCAGCATATATAATTTTAAAATTAATTACACCTGTCAATGATAGGATTCTTATTCTTGGCAACTTCTTAATGAAAATTGTAACGGAGTCTACACAAATTTTTATTCTTAAGAAAAAGGATAAATTACACTACATTAAAAAGTTAAAACACGAATAACAAATGCTTTACAATAAACTGACACAAGACCCTATAAAGATCAAGTTTTTAATCTTCCTGAATAAGCAGGAACAAAAGACAACTGACCTTTTATTTTTGAGGTGAAAAAGGTGGAAAGTTCTCTAAAAAGAAATAATATAGTAACACAGATTGTGAAAAAGGATACTGTAACATCTACATTTACTTATTTCTCTATGCAACTGCTGTATATGTAGGTTATCATTTGATCAATAGGACAAAAATCCCGTAACAAGAATAGTTTTTGATTCGTTATATTATTATTAACAGTTTTTCATAATGAACGGTTCTGTAGAATACGAAAGAAGAGGAAGATGGATTTTGTGACATGATGATGATGGGAGTCAAAAGAGAAGAAATACTCCTCCCTCCGCCTCTCTTGAATTCAAAATTATACTTTACCGTGCGGCTACGAAAGCTGACCAAATAGGTTGCCATTATACCATATCACGTTTCTCTGCGTTGGCGGTAATAGTAAGTTTTGGGGTCTACTCAACAACGGAGGTCTATATTAAAATGCATCTGATTACAGAGTTTCATGCAAGATGCATTATATCAGGCGCTGACATATTATCCATCGTCTCTCTGCATAAATACACACATACATACAATCATAACAGACACACACACACACACACCGTACGTGTGCATGTAGTTCCTTTTTATTTATAAGGTAAAAAAATAAATGTAATATGCTATTGAGGTCAACATGAACCATTATTTAAAAAAAATGAAAAAAAAAGGCTAAAGCAATAAATTGCGTATATTGAATCTTCAATTAACGAAGAAATACTGTTTAGTCTTATAAGAAAAAAGAAGATATAATGGTTTCAACGTGTGCCGATAAATGTGCTTCTTTTTAATGACTGTTTCATTTTTGGTAGGTACCGAACATCAGTTTTTAAATAAAATCCAGTTTTCGTTTCAATCAAGTAATATCCTATATACCAGAATGAGCTGATGATTCTTTCGAACTTATAATAAACGCAGTGTTTTATAATGTAGATCATCCTACTCGTGATACAATTATTATGAACAATCTATCATCATAGCAGATGAAACCGTGACGAAGTCATCAACGAGATTTATTTACAAGTAAGAGTCCTAAAAGAAATCGCACAGTTTTGTTTCAAGTTCTTTAATAAATGGGGCAAAGTTTCTTCCCACGGAAGATTTTATCAAATAATTAATTATTTTAGAAGGCTACAGACACTAAAATCAAGAATTAGCCTTGTGTATGTAACGAAAGTGGGGCTGAAACATTGAGGGACTGAACTTGCACCTTATATTTAATCATTAATTTTTCCTCATTTATTTGTTTATTTATTTATTTATTTATTTATTGGAGTTTAGTCTCTCTTTTCAGCATCGAGGCCATATAAGACGTGAATCTACAGTTTAAGGTGAATTTCGAACCATTGCATGCGTTCAATTCTCTCCCGCAAAAAAGTGAACCTAGGACCAAGTAAAAACGGCGTAGGCGCGAGTCACTAGGTTAGCAGAAAGGGCTAGTCTTCTTTTCTGAATATCATTTTTTAAATTTGTTTTGCGTCTTAGGCACTTTTTCGTGCCCTTTACTGATTTGTCTTTTATGATTATTCGGAAGAAACCGAAAATAAACGTGTTAGTTCACTACACACCGAAAATGAAATGAAATCTTTGAGTTTTACGTCCCACGGTTATGCCGGTTAGGCTAAAGGAGACGGTGATGATGAGTAATGAATGAAATGGTGGAATGAAGAAAGTGGGAGGAAACGGGAGGACCCCGAGAAAACCCACGCACACGGTGTTTGTCCACCACAAAGTCACTACACACCGAAAGGAAAGCCAATAAAAAGTTTTCTTCACAATTTTACTTTTGGAAATGTCTTCAAACAGTCAGACCTCTATCGAATATATTTTGGATTATAATTCCAGTGTGACATGAAAAGCACAAACTGTGTTTCTGTTTATCATTCTCCATAAAATTATTAGGATGTTCACTGAGCAGTGTATTCAAATCATACAAATAAAATTGACACATTTAGTAAAAAACACTAAATACAGATTTTCGTATTATAAGCTAACAATTAAGACCAAGACAATTAACATGGACGATTTCTTGGAAACATGGACGGGGAGTTTGGAAAAGAGATTCCTCTGGAATAACAAGGCCAAAATGCAACCATCTAATTCAAGAGTTCTTGAAGTCACTGTTCTTTTAACTTAAAAAAAAACAATAATCTTTTTATTTTGAATACTTTTTTTTATTTTGAGAGTTTCTTCATGATGTGTGGTTTAACTTAATTTTGTTTAGTGCTACGATTAGCACATAATATAAGCAACTAACATATTTTAATTTTTACTTTTCGACCGGCAGATTCAGACATATATCTGTACTTATCTAATGCAATATTTTAATTTTTAACGAACTTACTTACGTAGAGGACCTGAACTAAGTGCTGTGCCATACCCCTTATAACCACTAATGGTTAAGAAGAAGGAAAGAAAAGACTCCTCTGTGGGAAAAGCCTTTGGCCAGATCTTCAAGAATGTGAAAGAATAACATAAACGAGGGTCTTTGAAAAATATGTACCAACAACTGTATCGACTTGCAGCTGGATATGATTTTGTTTTTGCAGACTTGAACTTTAGGATTTGTTAAGCCATGTCATATTTTTAATTTTCCATTTGATGGTGATTGCAGAACAGATCTACACGACTACTTTTTTTTTTTTAAAAAAAAAGAAAAGAATTTGATTCATACACAGAAAAAGAATGCCTATGACAATGCATTGTTAGTATATGGATATATAATAAGTTCTTTTCCAGCGACAAGTACTATGGTGGAATGAAATGTTAGTTCAATGTCCCACGTTTATATGCCCTTTACGGTAAGAGAAGCGGATGATTGGCGGAAGTGAATGGTGGAAGAATTGGTGGAATGAAAATGTGGGAGGAAACGGGAGTACCCGAGAAAACCTATCACAAACTTACTTGGCTGGAGATAGAACCAAGGACTCCATCTACAGAGGTACGTGCTCTACCTCTGAGCTTCCGTGTTCCCCACAAGTAATATATTACTACCGGTAATTGTAAATCATAGCTCTGTTGAATTATTCGCATTTATTAACATGGAAATAGCCGACTACAATTGGTTTCTGTTTATTGCAACCATATAAATTATTAGGTGGTTATTCATATCACTTATGTCAAAAGGCTATGGGGTTAGAAAAGTGACGGCAATGAAAGTGGGAGGTAGAGGGAGACCAAGAGGGAAATGGGTGGACATGGTTAGAAATGATTTCAGGGAGCAACGGTTAACAGGGGAAGAATTCCGATACAAGATTTTATGGAGAAGATTCATCAGAAACGTAGCATATAGTAAGTGGAAAAGACGGAGAGAAACAAGAATAATTTACATAACTTATTTAAATCATTAAAATGAACTCTAAACTTTGCTTAAACTGAACTTGATCCTTTTTTTATATTTCAGTGAATTAGTACTAAACCAGCTAAGCAACTTAAAAAAAACACGGTGCATCCAGATGAACAAACTACATTGGTTTAAAATTCTTGCTGTATGTAGATTTGGACATTTCCTGCTCTGTTAAAATAAATAAACATGTTGGTGTATTTGTTTATTTATGAAAATGAAAATGTACACATTTTAAACTGAATTGAAATAAAAATTTATAATGACTACCAAATCTATTCATAGGCTTACACTTAAATTCATTCCACAAAATACATTTTCTCCTTGACAGTTTCCGGATCAGTTTCTCCTAAATAAGAAATTACCCGTATTTTGCAAGTTGCTAAAATAATTCTCAAGTTTCGAACGCTATGGCACATGTCATAGTCAAAAAGGCTGGATTTGGTTGCCGCCCACCTCTCATGGTGTGCGAGTTGCTTTAAAGGCTGACTGATTTTAACCAATAAATTTTAAATAGTTTTCTTAGGTGATGTTTACACTGAAATAAAGTTGGATTAAGCAGATTTTCTTACATTATGTTACTATAGAGTTAAAACATTATTACTTTTCAACCGTAAATAACAAACACAAAACTTACCGTTCTAAGGTATTATATGGTGCTCTACACTATAAAAGCATTATACTACAGTTGAACATTGTTTTAGATTATCACCAATAAGCCGTATTAGTATTGTATGGATAAACCTACTATATCAATATCAAGTTGATGACCAAGTGTACCATGGGTTCACTTCCTGTAGAAATACGCTGTATAAAAAGTGGAGGAGTACCTAATCTAAGGCAACGTATCTAGCTTAAGAGAAATATTTTAGAAACTAGGCACACTTCTTATTGTTGTAGAAGATGGATCCATGTTACACTAATTCCGATATTATCTACGGTGGTTTCCTAAACCGACAACAAAAAATTCTTATTGGCATAAATTGACAATATAAATTTTTACACACGAACAGCGAAATGGAAACTAGTATACGTTAAGCATTTGCTGAGAAACAAGAGTTTTTAAACAAATTATCTACATACAAAAAACTAACACTATAAGGATTAAAAACTACAAAAAATATAAAGGAGGAAACATTATATAATTAAGTAAAACAAACGTCAAAAATATTTCCTTCTTTACCTTGTGAGATAATGAAAAGTTTCCATTTGAAGTTCTTATACGATTATTAACAGTACCGTAAGATTTGCATATTTTCTTTCTTTATATGCTGAGTGACCACTCCCTCAAATTACATTCCCACGCTTTCTTCCAGTCAGACGTTGGAATATTCTTTATTTTAAATTGACCACCTTCTTGATTACACTTCCTTTTTCTGGTTACATTTAATTACTGTGGAAAAATCCCTTTGGTTTCAATTATGCCCTTTGTACTCCAATATTTCTCTGATTATTCATGAGTATTGTCTGAATGTAGTAAATTGTTACATCTTTCAGAGCTCTGTTGGAAGTAAATTGTTATTTTTTAAAACTTCATACTGGGCAAATCCAATATTTAGGTGACAATACATGTTTTCGTACATCATGTTTCAACTTTGTTAATATATGACAATGGAGGTTCAAGATCAGGGCCTTAGCGTGTTTTCTTACTGAGATCTAGATAGAATTATCTGATCTCGTAAGCTAAGCTACTACTGTATTTTATTTTTTCAAATTTGTTGTTTAACTTAGAAGTTCACGATTTTGAACAAGTTCTGGAAGCTTCAAAGTTTTGCTTATAAGAAATTACTTCCATGTTTTGAAGTACGAATGAGGATTTTGAAGTGCTTTGTTGTGAGTAACAATGTGGAAATTGAAATAGAAGAATGTCCGTCCATGATAGAGGAACAAACAGTTATTTCTTGTCAGTGAATACACTGTTAAAAGGTGGTTGCGTATACATGGGGTTGGTATATTTCTGCTATTCTAAACCGGGGCAGTTTGTTGGTTTAGAAAAGCCATTCTTATTTCATACCTGTTGGATACATCAGTAATGAATGGTAGATAAAAAAGGTACTACACATCCTAGACCCAAAGATTATAAATGAACTGTATTCCATGACATAGCAAAATGCAAGTAACCTGATCACTACGGTAGTGGACCACCATCAGTCTGTAGTACAGCTCGTGTTAGTCAAGAAATTGAGTCATATAGCGCCTATATTGTTTCCAGAGGAATAATGAATCGTTCATCACGTAGCTGTAATACTCAGTTGAGTATGGAGTGGTAGAGAAGGAAATCTTCACCGGACTCGCTGCTTTAAAATTAACCATACATGTTCATAGCGCTCAAGTCGTGAAATTGAGTAGACCAGAAGATATGATATTGGCACACTGACATCCTGGAAGAATAATGTCTGAGAACAATATATTTACCTCAGAATGCACTTGGTCACGCAAAAAGTCCACATGATCAATGGCACTACTTCGCCCTTTTGAGTAATAACAAGACCAACATCATACCATGCAGTTGTGGCTTAAATCTAGAGATGCAAGGGCTCGAAAAAAAACGGCTTTTTTGGAAAAAACTCGGTTTTTTCTGCTTCGCTTATTTGCTTGAGAAATTTTGGGCTTTTTTGAAAATTCTGCTTTAAATTGATAAACCAGATTTTGTTTTGCTTCTGTATAACACAAAAAGTCATTTAATTAGTGGTTGATGCCGATAATAATATAAAACCTTGAAAATAAACCATGAATTTCGAAAAGATATTTCAAACAGTTTTACTTCTCAACATATTTACATTATGAATTCCAAAGGATTAACCAATGTATATAATAAGATTTGTTTTAACCTCCTACATACAAAAGTAAGCAGGGTTGGCAAGAACCATGATTGTTTTTGAAAATGCCAAAAACCCGTTTTTGGGGGGGAGTTTAAACTTTTTTTTGGGTTCAAACCAGGTTTTTTGGGTTTAGATATTTTGCTTTGTGTGTTTATATTACATATTGACAGAAATAAGTTTGTTTAGCCTTGGCGTTATTATGGAACAACGGGATTATGCTGGAAGAGGTCACATAAGC
This sequence comes from Thermobia domestica, assembly GCF_964235325.1. Classification (NCBI taxonomy): domain Eukaryota; kingdom Metazoa; phylum Arthropoda; class Insecta; order Zygentoma; family Lepismatidae; genus Thermobia; species Thermobia domestica. The sequence continues at coordinate 206,940,784 of NC_137461.1, forward strand.
TTAAAGAAGTCCGGCCAGTAAATTTCTTAAATTGAGAAACTCCCACCCTACCCATCGGGAAAATCCCGTCATTACTCTAAATGTAAAACAATAACGGAAAACTCATGTTATTGCTTTGCATGTAAAATTTACAGATCAATGTATCATAATTAGTACGCTAAAACTGAGGTATTAAATTACAAATTTAGTACGTACATATCATTGAAAGTACAATCCAAGCTAATGTTGGAAGCTACGTAGGCAATCGATAAATTTTGCCAATTTCTATCAATATATTTAAGCATTCTTCGCTTCTTAAAAAAAAAGTCATCCAGGCATGCAGAAATATACAATTTAGTTTCGTTTCGTATGTTCAGGCTTAACATCCTTACGTAATACCGAGGTTATCAAGGAGAAGACTTTCGCTTAAAGTTATATCCGAACCGCTACTTTGTTTACGCATGAAAGAAGGGTTGTGGTTCGACCGATAATTGAACATGGGACACCTTGATTAAAAGATGAAAAGGAAATAAAATTAATACAGATGGTTTGATGTGTGGAAACGTCACCATGAAGTTCACCCGATTCGCACTTTTCGTTCTTTTCATTTTTTTTTGGGGGGGGGGTTAAACCAGTTGTTTATTTAAAAAAAACAGCTCTTGTAAACCAGCCAACCCTAAAAGTAAATACTTCTTTAAAAAAATACTCAAATAAGTAGCAAAATTCTATGTAGTATTTTTACTTCAAAATATTCCATACCCTCTTTTTGGAACAAAATAAAATTAAAATAAAACATAAGAAAAATACTTAGATTAATATGATACACTTAAAGCCTGCACATCTAGAGCTTTTGGTTTTGTATATTCTTGAAATTCTACAGTTTTATATAAGCACCATCACGGTTTACTCAGTCCTCAAGTTTTCTGTATTTTTAACAAGAGGGATTCAACATATGAAGGATGTGAGGTAAGAACATGGTAACCCACAATTTTACTATTTTAAGAAATTAGAAATTTTCTGTTGCACAATCCATTTTGAAAGTCGGAAAGCTGATTTTTCACATAAGAATATACATGAAGGATTAAACGAAGCTGTATGCGTTGCTGTCTATCTGGTGCTGCATAACTCAGCAATTGAAAATTTGTTAGTTACCATGTTCTTGGCTCACATCCTTCATATCATTATCCAAAATCAGATTTTTTACAGCCGTTTGCCAACCACCTGACACTCGTTGGGTAACAGAACGAATTTTAAGCAATTAAACTGCAGAAAGACAAAATCCATGGTGATTGGAACGAAGCGGTCGGTGCTGAATATTGAAATAGGAGAGATAACAGAACCGGTGACTAGTTTTCGATAACTGGGTAGTATTATTAGTGGAGATATGGAGTGCGAACGTAAATTAAAAGCAAAGATAGGAATGACTAAAGAAGCCTTTAGAAAGAAGAAAAATATTTTATGGTTCTTCGAATCAAGAGTTTGCTTCGTGTGGAGTATTGTGCTGTATGGGACAGAAACATGGACATTACGCAAAAATAATGAAAAATGACTCGAATGTTTCGAAATGTGGGTGTGGAGAAGAATTAAGAAAATTAGTTGGGTTGAGCGGAAAACGAACGAGAAGGTGTTAGGAATGATGGAGGATAAAAAAACATTTTAGATATTATTGAGAAGAGGAAGAAAAACTGTTTGGGACAATGGATAAGAAGGAACGGTATCATGAGGAACGTGTTAGAGGGTAATGGTAGCAGGGGGAGGAAGAGCAAAGGAGGCTACAACTGATGGATGGTATCAAAACAGAAAAATTGTACGTGAAGATGAAGAGGTTAATTAATTGGTTGATTGATTGTTAAGTTTTAATGGAAACGTCAGCATCGAGGCTATTTTGTTTCTGTCACGACGAAGTTAGCGGAAAACTGTAGAACTTGGAAGCTTCTCACATGTTAGTTGCAGCAATAATGGCAGAATCCTAAGATGATGATTCAACATTACTACTGTACTAAGATGCAGTATTCTTTTTCTTTAGAAATCACATAACTTCGAAGCGTTTATATCAATTGAGGTCTCTGTTTCAATCTAGTGTGAAGATTACCCACACAAAGACAGAAAGCTCAGTCAAAATATGTTCCACATAATTCTTAATGCATAATGCATGAATATATATGTTTATGATTGTGTATAAATGAGTGTGAAGCTTTTGGGTGCGTTGGTGTAGACAGATGCACATGGCTGACTATGCGAAAGCTTCGAAGGAGATAAGGGCTTTTGTGGGTGGGAAGCCCTGGAAAAACCCGTACACTCGCTGTGTGTGACATTGTCAATAATAACCTTCTATCTTAAAGAAAAGAGAAGTGAATGACAAGACAACTATTCACTACATATATATGAGTTATTTCAGCCAATCATTTGCTATGTGCAGAACGCCCATCCCACGGTTCTCCATTAAATGATCTCTTCATGAAATTTATTCACTTTTTTTTTAAGTAAAGAGAAACAATAGCAACACCTTTCTCGAGAAGAAATGCTAAGCATGTGAGACCTACTACCGCTGTCGGTAATTACACTGTCTACAAGCCAATGAGAACATGCATTTTTTGCATCAAGAAAAATAAGTCATGGAAAGTGTCATTTACAAGAGGTTAATGTTCTCTTCTCAAAATTAAGAGCTCCTTGGTTTAAATCCAGGAGCTGGATATGCTAACACATTTCCTCAGTTGTAACAAATTCTGGAAATCTCGATACAAAAGCCTGGCCGAATTTCTTCCAAGTATTCTTGATGTACCACCGCTCAGGTTTTCACTGAAGAATATCCTCGAGTCTCAAATGAGAAATATGTGATATGTTCATTTAATTTTACGTATAGTGAAATCTGCAGAAGCTGGACACTCTTAGCTTCGCAGAAAATGACCAATTGATCACAACTGATCAACTACGGCTAAATTGAATAGGCGGTCAAATTTGAAAGCTAAAATATTAACTGGTTTTAGTGTACTATACAGTTTACACAAAGTTTTAATTTCAAGGACAAACCAATAAAATGCTGTCAAGTTTTGCATCAACATATAGAGTTTAACCACTATCTACAAACACAAAATATTCATAGTCAATCGTTGGTGATATATCCAAAAGAAGGTATTACAAAAAAACTAGTATCGCGAGGTCACCGATAGAAGATAAATCAACTTATACAGTTTTATTGTTTCCAATTAAAAAAAAGAACACACACACACAATTGTAGCATATCTAATGGAAGGTGAATCTTTCATATCTCTTGCGGAAGTGCCCTAAATTGTACAATTGTGAGGTATGTAGTGGAGTGGCTTAAATTGAATACTTGTGATAACTCCGATGAGGGAGAATCAAAGAATACAGGTGCATCATCTCCGACGCGAGGTAAATCAAATGATACAGTTTGATATCGTCACCGATATGTGAATGAAGAATGGTGGTATCTTCACTGCGAAATGAATAAAACAATAGGTATAATGTAGTCATTGGGGATAGATGGTGCAAAATGTATATAAGGCTGGAGATGTTTGTAGTATTTGTACTCTACACTATACTTGCAACATGTAACTAGTATGTAACTATTTAACCAACTCTGACGTAATATCTTGATATACTGTTGCATTCCTTGATAAGAATATTGATAAAATGAACTCTGTTAATTGATACTGTGTGAATACTGGGTCAAAGTCCATGAAATTGAAATCAGGTGACTGTGGTGCAGGTGTCCACTTAATTTTTTGTTGGGGGTAAATATGTTCCATTCGGAAGTATATTATTCAAACAAAAAGACGAAGCTATTAGTTAAAAAGAATTACATGGAGTTCCCTTGTTGGGATATCCGTTTCCCATTGGTGCGTCTCTGACGTGACGCCAACTCTCTTCTTCCAACCTACATTTAGGAAGCAGATCGTTTAACCACTGAAATTTAATTTCTACCTTATGAGACGCTTGCATTGGTTCGAGACTTTCTAACCAACCTGTAGCATCCTGAAATATATCCCAGAAGATTAGTCAATATTGATTATGACTTTTGAACAATATATAACAATAGAATAATAATAATAATAATAATAATAATAATAATAATAATAATAATAATAATAATAAAGAATAACTTCTTTCAGAAATCAAACATTTAAAAGAGGGAAAGTGAAAATATCTGCTTTAAGTATGTATATAATCACTGAGGTAGAAGTAAATTATTACGTTGAAATTGGCAGAAGTAACCAAAATTTGCAACTAAATAACAACTGACTGAATATTATAGTTTGGAATTATTGCTGAGCTGATGAAAGTTGATTTATGTTTATTTACAATAGGCTAATATATTTAGTTTAGTCTTAATCTACATTTCAACATACAGGAACAATGCCTACATAAATTAAACTAGTGCTGTTAAAAATCCTTCCTGCTAAAGGGAAGGATCCCTAAAGTTGCTTGTACATCACCCATATTCAACTAAATGTAGATAATCAGTTTTCAAAATTAAGTCTCGGCACTAATAGAGATGGAATATAAGTTGATGTCTTTTGATAGTTAATTTATTTATTTTAAAAACTTGTTTATTTACTTTCGCAAAGGACAGTTAAGTCTTATAACTTGCAAGACTTCTCTTAACAAGTGATTACTATTAGCATTGATACAAACTGATAATACATTATATATAGGAATTGACTTCTGTCTTTGAAACTTTCACTAATGTTGTGCACCTTTGACATTTTTATTACTTTTGTGAACATCGGAACACTGTTTGTAAATGTAATGTAATGTAAACTGTCAGTTTAACGACCCACTATCATGCCCTTTAGGATGAAGTAGACTATGATTAAGGCAAGTGAATGATGATGGAAGAATTAGTGGAATGAAGATGTGGAAGGAAACGAGAGTACACCAAGGAAATGATGTTGTCCACCGCAGATTTATTTGTTGGAAATGTAATAATTTTGCTTAGTAACTTCAATTATGTTCGTTACCTGTTTTATTAAGAAAGCTACTTGCTAAAATCTAATTCATTACTTCAGCATATTTGTGCAAATAAAATGTATACAGATTCAATAATAAGGTAATTCCATATTTTCATTGGTAACAAAATTCAATGAAATACGGTAATTGTTTGTTGAAATTTAGCATCAGCATCGATCGACTTCCTACAGTATAAGACGGAATCCAAATCACCGTGACGCTTTCAATACTCTCTCACCGGGAACCGGACCCGGGGCTACGTGTAATAAAGTTGCACGCTCTAGCCAGTAGATCAGAAGTTTTTAATTCTTATTTAATTTTACATTTTGCTTTAAAAATACTAGTTCAGCTTAAACACTAAGTTTCCCCAAAAGTACGGTCTTAGAAGGGCAATAAAAATGAAAATGGAATGGCCTTCACGGTCCTCTGAGATACCACTTCGCAAGTCGACTCTGTGGAAGCGCATTAGAGATATTATTCTGTATCGATTTTTGAAAAAATTTCCGGATCACAACACGACGCAAAAACTTCAGTAAGGAATTAAAATTTCTATGTCGATTGTCACAAACTAAAACACACATTTTTGCATTGGATTGACGCAAAACAATTTTTTTAAAAAAAGCTCTAGATCTGTTGTGTATTAGAAGGTTATACTCAATTGCTATTTAAGATCTTTACATGTTTTACTATATTAGAAACATTATACAATGTACAATGTGCATTTAGTGTCCATGAGCATGTTTGAAGAATAATAGACTGTGTAAGCTTTGTTGACTTTTGACCATGGGAATTTCTACGCTGGATTCTAACGGGATTTGATGGGGGATGAAAGCATTTGCATAACAGACTGAGTAAAGCTATTTAAGACTGTAGAGTATTTTAAAGGGGAACTTAAATAATCTCTCAAAGATAAATATTCGGTTGACTCAAACCATATTGTTATAATTGCATACAATACATACCTGTACGTAACCTGCAACTGGGTAAGAAGCGAATGTGTAGCGGTAAACGAAAAATTGAACAAAATAGTATTGTATACAACACACGCAAATTTGAAAGTGTATAAAGAAATTCATATTTTAAAAAAGTGAAATGAACAAGCATTAAAATAATCAGAGAACTACCAATTGTTGGTCTCCCATGTAATAAGCTCAAACACACAAGCTTTTTAATGTATTAGAAATATTTTAATGATTATAAATTAAAGTGTCATAGCTCTAACGCTGAGATAAGTTAGTTTTTTTCTGGAAACATCTCATGCATCTGATTATTGATGAAACACCATCACAACTTCAGGTTTTTAGGGAAAATAAAATGTGCCATACTAAATATATTAATAAAGAGTACTTTTCCTCATAAAAAATTATATGTACGTTTTTAATTGTAGCTCATTATTTAAAAAAAATAAAACAGTATAAAGTTATCATGTACGTACAATGGTACATAAATTTGTAAACTGAATATTAGGATGAAAAGGGGCAAAATGTTATGAAGAAGAGCTAACAGTTCTAAACGAATATATTAATCTTTGGCTCATCTTTACATTCCTCTTCCTCCACATGTAACTACAACAAATTTGCACTTATATGTGTATCGCCGATTAATTCCTTTTGAGTAAGTTTAGAGACTATATCTTAAATTCACTTAATTACCAAAACCGAATGTATTTTGCCAAGAAGAAATAAAAATCTATCTATGAAGTGACCTGGAGATTAATATAGTTCACACACACACATTATATATATATATATATATATATATATATATATATATATATATATATATATATATATATATATATATATATATATATATATATATATATATATTAGTATATAACAACTTAATTAAAATGGGAATAATGTTTGATCAGTATGAAGATCTTCGATATGGGGATATCCAGATTACAAGATAAGTATAGAACTTAACCCGACTTTGTTTAACAAAAATTCTTTCTCTCCCACACATTTGGAAGTCTACAAACATGATGGATTATGATGTTGAACCATGCGGGGCAACACTTAAAGATTTCCAAGAAATATTCTCTGGTAAAGCACAGTACATGAATCGGTAGTTATATTATCTGTACACACAAACAAGACTACTTGAGGTTTTTCAGGATTTCCCCTTAACCACAAGGAGTCATCAAAGAAAGTCTGCTAATGGCGATTAACAGCTATTTCCATGCAGTGGTCATAGCAGTAGAAGAGAATGTCAAGCGACTAAGCCAGGAAATAACCTAGTTCCTTAAGAATGCCTGGATAGAATGTTGACATTAAACAATTTGTTTTGATAAAGAACCTTACTTCACAACCAGATGACTCAAATTTTCTTACACAACATCAACTTCTCTTGACTAATGTAACAAGATATGTCGGCAAAATTTCTAAAAGTAAAAAGGAATTTAGGATAAATGCTTCAATTGATACATGGACCCATTATGTGGTCTTTTGATTAAAATAAATAATAAGAATAAATTATATCGGAGTTCGTGTTCTCTCTCCGTGTGTAACCTCCATGTCAACTGCTGACCCAATTTTGAAGATATTCAAATTTTTAAATTATGCTAACGTGCAATTATGTGGATTACCTAGAAACAGTCTGCGGGTTCAATAAACAAAAAAAATGAAGTCCACTTTTTGTCATTTTGTATATAGCTCATATTTAAGGACTTTATTTGAAGTTACTTTCAGAGATTAACAGATTCATGTCCAGATATTGTAAATAATTCTTATAAGATAAAACAGTATATACTTTTCCATCTAATAAGGCATTTCGTACAAACTATTTCTCTCACGACTTGATTCCCTTGTGCTCTAAACGCCCCTACGAACAGTAATTAGACACTGGTAATATATTTACTTTATCATATTAAAAGAAATAATTTTCCCACTGCAAGACCAAAAATGTATTCCCAAAACATGCTTACGGTTTTAACACTTAGAACATTTACATTATCCACAGCAAAACACACTATACGCTTGTCGAGATTAAATACTAAAATAATATACAGTATTATAAATTATGATTACAATACTTTTTTCAAATTTGTTATGGTGTAGCTATATAAATTACATTAGGGTTCCTGATTTGCTCAAATATGAATAAAAAAAATGGTTTCGAACCACATGCAAACTAGCCAGTTGAGGATTTTCGTACACAAAAGGTAAATAAAAAAAAAACTTTGAATACGAATTCTGACTTATTTATATACGTATCTCTAACTAAATAGGCGAATGACGATGTATTTTGAATATTTTGACTAAATTTGATTTGTAGGTATGTATTTTACAATCCTTGAGAGATCACTGCCGAAATATGTTTTCGAAGTACAAACTGTATGGATTATCTTATTTTTAAGGTATATTCAATTCAACATTCTTTTCTAAACCATCTTTATTGATTTGCCCATCTCAAACGAACTTGTTTTCTCTAGAACTAAGCTTCGAAATTGAACTGACTCTCAAAAACGGATTTAGAGCGAAATGGAAGTAAATTTAGGGTCAGATTCGTGTAGTGCATATTGTATTATATACATGTGTCTGGGAAGTTCTTTATTTTAGTACGTTTGAAAAGCAGAACTTGAAACAGAAGTTGTCCCAATTTTCTTGAAAGTTTCATTACCTAATAGAATATCAATGAATGGTAATAACATTCTAATAATCTAACATTTTAATATTCAAACTATACATATTTTTTGTAATATTCTTTATTCGATTAAAATTATTTCGCATGCAATTTATTCAATAAACAAATAAGTGTTCTAATATTTATAGGAACTACAATTTGAATAATGAGGAGGAAATTATTTGAAAAATTACTCACTTCAAACAATTTTTCACCATTACTACCTATCAATGAATACCTAAGCTGTGAAGCGTTTGCACCCAAAGTACTCGAAGGTACATATATAATGTTAATGTTGCTTTCCGCATGGGGGCCGCGAGTAATGCATGACAGGAGAGAGAGAAAAAAGGAAATAAATAAAAGCATCATCTTTTTTTGTTTCCCTTCCCAGCAGAAAGAAGAAAAGAACAAAGGAATTTCTATCCCTGCTCTACTAATTCTGTCTTCCCTTGAGCGTTATATTTTATACACATACATATATATATATATATATATATATATATATATATATATATATATATATATATATATGTAAGCAGTACATATATAAAGTTGTCCGGATGGATGCAGAAGTAGAGATGCACATGCTGGGCACTCATCAAGAGAACTGACTCAAGAAACTTCCTTTATTTTCCTCTCTTTTTAACTTCTTCTCTTATTTAATTAATGGCTCTCCTTTCCGTCTAATTTTATGCTCCAGTTGTTAAAAACTATTGATTTCTTCCCCTTATTATTTTTGAAAGGTGACAGTTTTATTCTTTCTTAAAGAAATTATCATTATGTCTTGCAGTTATCTCAAGTTTAAATAGACATTGTCCATTAACCCTAGAACCTTTTCCATTAACTTCTTTTCGTGTTTGAAGTTACCAATAACAGTTGTCTATAAAGGGAATAGTTGAGGCGGTCTCGTCTCGAAAAAGTATCGTGAAAGCGACGTCTTGTACCGGAAATTGTATCTATTTCTATTCGAAGAGCTCTATCTCATCTTATATCTCAACACAAAAATCATGTTTCTCTTTCTTCTTGTCCCGTGGGCAATCTTGACTTCCAAATAGCATACAGGGTAGCAGATTCTTTGTTAGAAAAGCAGTACGCAAAATCTTAGCACCTATATTTTATACATTTTGAAAATATCTTTCAAAATATTATAATCTACAAGGTTTCTTTGAAAATGAATTAATTTAATTTAATTTAATTTACTTAGTTGGCATGCTTGGTTCCTTCTAAAATAAAAAATTTATACCTAGGGAGTTTCAAAACAACACCGACAACGTTTGGGAAATGATTCCTGACACCAAGGTAAGACAAAAAGCATAGACCAATCTGGATGTACAAATGCTTCCTTTCGGAGTTATAGCCTGCTGAAAACAGGAAAAAATGAACTTTAAAAGGTCCATAGCTCCAAAACAATGGGACCTACTGTAACCAGATCAAGACTTCACTTAGGAACTAATACGTACGCTATCCAAAAATACATGTTTCAGAATAATAAGGTACTCTCACAACAATTTTTATAGAGGAAGTTTAACTACGGGTATATAATTTGAAGCGCTCAACAACTACCTCGATAAAAATTGTTGCGGAAATACCTTAGAATTCTGAAACTTGGATATTTTTATAGGGCACATATTAGTTTCTTATTAAAGTCTGGATCCGGCTACGGCAGGTCCCATAGTTTTGGAGCTATGGATCTTTAAAGTTCATTTTCTCATGTTTTCGGCAGCCTATAACTCCGAAAGGAAGTATTTGTGTACCCAGATTGGTCAATACTTTTTGTCTTGTCTTGGTGTCAGGAACCACCTCCTCAAGGTTGTCGGTGTTATTTTGAAACACCCTGTATATAGACATTAACTAAGACATGTGGACAATTCAGCACGTTTTACTGTTATTGCTAAGTAACAATAACAAAGGTGAGGGAGCAATTACTAAATTCATTTGTGGGGCTAGAAAATAAAGGATTATCAGATTATGCTAAGTGCGAAGCTCCAGAGAAGGGGATCTACAAAAAAATGTATTGAATGCTCTTGGTTAAATCAGGCTAGAAATACTGGCGTTAGCGGTCCCTAGTTCTATCCCCGAGGACGTTAGTTCGTGGACAATATCATGTCCGTGGATTTTCTCGATGTTCTACAGTTTCTTGTCACTCTCTTCTTACACGAACTTTTTCGTAATAGTTCCCGTTCATTAATGTTATTAAAGCGATGTTCTTACAATTCATGAAGAGTTTCAATTGAAGATATAATAACTAAACTAGCTGTTTTAATATATCTTAGAAATGTTAGAAATTACTCAAAGGAATAGTCCTGATTACTCCATAAATAACATTTTAAAATTCAATAACACAATTCAAATGAAGCAGAGTGCAAAAGAAATTGGTTTACGAATAAGAAACAAAGAACCGATACTGAGACATTTAATAATGAATATTAAAAATTATCACTAAAGTAAAAGGATTTCCTAATGTGAGTTCCACCTTCGAGAAACGCTCAAAATGAACAATTTTTCTAAGTTTAAACTTTAATGAGACATTATACAATAGATTATGTCGAATTACATTCTTGAACTGGTTCAAGTACGCAGTAAAAGTTACTGATATTATATCCTAGATAAGAAAATCTTAGTGCATAACGTTTTTTGTAAGTTCTAGTAAGATCAATATGTAGTGATTAGAAAATGGAATGAGTTTAAAGCAGTCAGAGAATTTTTGCGTTCCATAAGATGAATCATTTTACATGTCATGAGGAAAACTGAATTAAATGTCAATGCTCTGGCCTCGAAATTGCATGTTTCACAGTTAAAAAAAAAAAAATGCTGCTTTACAATCCTTGTTAGTTCACACGCAATTTTCTTCGTCGTGCTCATGTCATGACATTAGCTTAATCAGATTTAAATTTAAAAGATAATGCGTGTTCCTGTATTTGACTATCTAACCCACTGGTCATAGAAGAATGCCACACAAAGAGAATATAGTGATAAGAACACTGGAGTAACTTCGTATAAGGAAAGTAGTATCCCTGTAAGTCATAATAGTGTAGACTATATTCAGAACAATAAGAGAAGATCATAAGCAAACATCTTGACACGAAAAGGTCAAAGGAGGTTTGGAATCTGTCGAAAGCAAGAAAGAAAATTCGTCGTAATGATACGTTATAGAAGTCTACACTAACTATTAAGTTACTTTTCCTCAGTTGAGCTAAAACTGGATTTTCTGGTTCCATAAATCAGCCAATCAAGACGAAAAACGGGGATTATTTTTTAAAAAAATATTATCCTTCTACTCATGCACTATACAGATTTACATGTAGTACATATATTGTTTATATACATATATGTCGAAGATGTATATACATTATCCTAAACACCCAACTTCAGGATGCCAATGTTGATTAACGGTAGGTAATATTTTCCCCGCACCATCTTTTACAATGTTGTTATTAAGTATTATTTATTGAACAAATATGAAACGCCGTGTCCTACATTCTGAGTAAAAGATACGTTCATTTTTCTTTTCCCATCCGATACAGTGGAGGTTATGTTTGACAGTTCCAACACTTGAAGACGTCAATCAAATTCATCCATATCTAAATATTGGTTACAATACAGAAGTCCCTTTTCTGCTTTCATGCACTAACAATATCAATTGTTTGTTGATCAACCGTGAAGAGAGAGACGACGACTTGGGTGTTTTGAAGAGCCTGAATATCTAGCGTGCCTCTGTTTAGGTTAAGTGTTTTGCAGAATTGGACGGACGGTTGTCTTTTTTTTTTTTTTTTTTTTGGCTGGTACGTCTTTTGCAAGGCAACCAGAATCCTACTTTCTAGGGTTATAAGCACTGTTCTCCTGACTTGCATGTTAAAGTAACGACAAACGAAGGAAGAGCATGTAAAAAAACATACACACACACACGTGAACATGCACGTATATACTCATACATGCATGTACTGTAGTAGGAGTTGAGGGACGGATCTATCTGTACACGGCAGTCTGTCAGTTACAAGCGCACACAAAAGAAGCAGAAAAACCGCCACGTCACACCCATCACTTCAGGTGCTGGATTCAAGTGTTTCTTTCTTTCTTTCTCCATCTTGTTGTTCTTCTGACTACATAAACTAAAGCACCAGGGCAGGGATCCAAGCAAAAACATTCTGTCATCTTACACATGCATGAAGACGTTTGGCCATCGAAACATTTGACTTGTCTATGCCAACTATTACGACGTTAACAACTATTGTTCTTTTCGACAGCTCGTCTGCTGAGTGTTTCTTTTCTTCGAAATTTACATTGCCCCATGAAAGATGACATTTTTATTTTTAATTCTTCTATCTTGTTTCTAGTACAATGATGTTGCAAGACCACCCGCATAGCTAAAACGATTACGGTGTATCAAGAGTGGTAGGTGCAGAATTTTTGATTGAGGAATACAGGCAGCTCTTGCATGCTAGTCGTCCTAAACTTCCTGAATGCAAAAGTAGGTTTCATCCTTATTACTCGTTGTACTGTGAATGATTCGTTGTGTACACTTATGATGTCACTACACAACTATTCAAAGTAACGCTAACACAGAACATTGTGTACTTAATGTCCATCAATTGTATAGTAATTAGGTAATACGGCTTAAACTAACTATTGTCTTATTACCATAGCGAATCAAACGAAAGTTGGTCATTTCAACCCGTAAATTACAGATATTAAGTGCAAAATGATTTTCTGATGTTAATTATTCTAATTTTTAGTTTCTAATTAAAAAATAAAACTAAAAAATCAGAATCAGTTATATTAAATATGTTCATACGTATAATGGTTACTAGCTAAATTTCAGTGTTTTTCTTCCTAAATTCCAAAACATAAAATAATAATTAAAAAATAAGACTAGCACAGTGATATTCTAGTGGTTTATTGTTGAAGTTTAGTGGCTCTTTTTACCACGAAGCTACATGTGATTGTGACCTAAAATTTAAAGTAAAATTCAAACCGCCGTAATGCATTCAAAGTTTAATGTTTTCCCACTGGGAATCGAACTTGGGAACATATGCACCAAAAGCGCATGCGCTGGCTACTAGACCAATGAAGAGTGTCTAAGGTTCAACTATTCGACATATTGGACGTAGCTGTATTTTAGTGTGGTGCTTCTCTTTCTATCTTTTCTCCTCCTTTCTCTCTCCCTCTGTATCTGTAGAACGTTGACTTTAGTAAAAATTTTATCTATGCCTACAATGCTTAATAATGTGTATTTTCTATGAAGGTAAAGCTATGTGTATTTTAACCCCTATTGCTTAGGAGTTGAAATCAACCAAGGATAAGAGAGTGCACTTACAACTGAACTCACCACACAAAAACAATCTGATTTTATTATTTGTTTATTAGAATGTAACTGAATGCCAAAAGAAGTATTTCTATTAGAAAACTGTATTTGTTTTCCACTTACATGTAGCCATAATTAATAGCTAGAGAAGGGAAAGTGAGACGGTAGCTCAGAGGCAGAGTGCGATTCTCTGGTTTGAAGGTTGAAGGTTCCTAGTTCGATCACAGGCCATGTAAATTAGATATGGACAACACCGTGCCTACAGATTTTTCTTGATTCTTCAATCTCAGCTCTCGTCATTTTACCAATTCTTTCATAATTATTCATTTTAATTAATCATCTGTCTCATTCAGTCGATAGGGCGTTAAATTAAAAAAAAAAAAACAATATCGGGATCTATCCAATTTGTCATAGGGATTAATTCTTATTAACCACCCGTCTGTTTTATCCTATACGACACAATTGCAGGATGTAAAACATTTAATTTTTTCAGTGAAAGAAGTCAATTACATCAAAAGTTCAATCTAAGACCCCATAACACAATCTACAAATTCGCATACATCCTTTTTACTTAACGCATGACTTACGTTTAACGTCTGGATAGAAATAGTCTTTACGTGAGGTCTCTTAAGCCATTAAGTGTAGTTTCCAAATTATGTATGACGTCACCGGAATAGAAGTTGGAAAAATGTGTACAAAAATCGCATATGTTAGCTACCATCCACTTGAAAAACCGTCTTTCTATGTTCACTTCTGTTTCACTTTGATGCAACTTTACTAATTGAACATTTTAGTTTAGTAACTTCTAATAAACTTCAAATACTACAGTGTTACTTGAGAAAAGTATATTTGTGTAGGATAGAAGTGATCCTATTAAGTATAAACATTTTAATTAAAATTTAAAAATAGTAAAAAGCAAACAAATTGTATAATAGTCAGAAAATATTAAAATTTAATTGACTGAACTATCTTGTTGCGTTCCTGTTTTAAATTCCTTGTAATATCATGCGACTAACAAGGGAACATCTTATATTGATAGTAGCATTGCCCAATCAAACAATATGCAATCGATAGAAGAGTGAAGAAAACTGAGAAATTGAAAGTTTTACTGGCCAACACCCAGAAACACAGGAGATCCAGAGGGAAAGAAGGATCTAGAATCATGTGAAAATAGCAATGCAAAAGATACACTGACACAGAAAGAACTTCAAGATGAATAAAGTAATCAAAATGACATTTACACAACAGTATAGTAACCAAACATTGTACCCACAGATATGCTCAAGAACATCATATGTAATGCAGTGTTGCCAACTGAGCACAAAATGAAGTTTTGTTAAATGGCAAAGAACACAAATTATAACATTTAGAAAATCTATTTATGAGTAGAACTATACCTGGTGAAGTGGTGATTGCAGTGTTGCCAACGTTTGAAGATAGGCCTATATAAAATCCTATATGAATTCGGATGTAGAACAGTACATACAGTACATGATTCAAACTAGCTGAAACTAAAATATGAGACCATAAAAAAGAATATAATCACTGAAGTACAAAATAACGGACGAAATACAGTGTCGAAGTATTTTTGTTAAAGGGAAATGTCAGAATAGTACCAAAACACAGCATATAAGCAACACACAGCAAAATTCATATAGGAATTTATATATATCTATCTTCAAACGTTGGCAACACTGTACATCAACACTTCACAAGTATGGTTCTACTCAGATTTTCTAGATGTTATAATTTGTGTTCAGTTGGTCATTTAACAAATCTTCATTTTGTGTTCAGTTGGCAACACGGCATTCCACATGATGTTCTTGAGCATGTCTGTGGGTATAATGTTTGGTTACTATACTGTTGTGTAAATGTTATTTTGATTACTTTATTCATCTTGAAGTTCTGTGTCAGTGTATATTTTGCATTGCTATTTTCACATGATTCTAGATCCTTCTTTCATCTGGATTTCCTGTGTTTCTGGGTGTCGGCCCGTAAAACTTTCGATTTCTTAGTTTTATTCATTTTTCTATCGATTGCGTATTGTTTGATTGGGCAATGCTATCAATATAAGATGTTCCCTTGTAAGATACCTTTCGACACCAGCATTGAAATAATTTCAGATGTTACCTAAAAGAATGAAACCGTTCCTTTTCAAATCTGTCTTAAGTTATGTTTAATAGTAAATTATGAACAGAGTGGTCAATTCCGAGTAGCTGTACCGAGTCCCGAGTTCATTCCTTGTTCAGGTTCCATGATAAAATTTATTGTGGGTTCTGTCTGAACTACATGTTAATTTGAAAGTGTTGCTTCCAATGTTAGTTGTTATTAGATACAATAAACTGGAAATTAAAAAATAAAATGGTCTAATGAAGAAGTATGCGTCTGATGTATTTTTGCACACGGCAAGATTGTAAAGTAATTTCATTGTTTACAAGTGACGTTACACATATGGTAATGTTGTCAGGATACTATTACTATCAGACACAAGAATTTTTGTAAGTGGGTAAGTTTATTTTAACTGATGCTGAATTTAATCAAATTTGTGTGAGAGTAGTCGTCTAAACTAACTAACTTACTAACTCAATGCAGTATGGAACCCGGAGGTTCAATGTTGCGTTCATAAAAACTTCCCATTGACTTCTGCACTTAGCCAACTAGATTCAGTTTCCACTTTGTATTCCTATTTCTGCCAGATCCATCTTAATATTGTCTTTCCATCTGCTCCTAGTCTTCCTAATAGTGGTCTCTAATAATTTGCAGTATTAAGATCCAGGCAAATTTCCATGTATAAAATTTTTTCTGCATTTATTTCTAAGCCCATATACCTGCAGGAGTTTAATAAAACTTCTGCATTTCTTTCTATGGTTCTTCTATCATCATTTATTAGATTTGTACAATCAGTATACGCCATAACCTGGTAAATACCATTCAGCTCTAGGTCCTGGTTGCTATCTTTGATTTTCCTTATAGAATACTCCAAAAGAAAGCTGAATAAGGATGGTGAAAACGCATCTCTTTATTTCAGGGCATTCTGGACGTGAATACTCGTGGTGAAGAATTTTCCTATTTGGACCTTACTTTGGGATTTAATAAGTCTGACTAGCATTTTTGGTGTCCCAAATTCTGTGAGAATGTTGTACAATGTTTTCCTCCTAACCGACTCGGTCATTTTAAAATCAATAAATAATTGATGTACCGGAGTATTGTATTACAATTTCTTGTCGAGTATTTGCCGAATGGTAAATATCTGGTCGATAGTTGATCAGTTACGCCTAAACCAACACTGATAATCTCCAATAATTTTATTTGCATATGGTGTCAATCTTGTTAATGGATTATTTGAGAGGATTGTATAGGTGTTGGTAGAAAAGCGATGATTTGATGATTGAAAACCTCGGGGAAAAATAATGATATCCCACACTGACATAATTTTGAGATACACGGCTTTGAATGTTTGGGTACGTAGTGAACACTATTGACAAACCTGTAAGGAATTGGCCATATCTCTGTAGTCTGTTGACCAAACTCGGCAATTCTTCGAGGGATGAGAGATCCACCGGCGTCAAGCAACACAGGCGGTTTCACACATTTTTCACGATTATTTTATTCCGAGGTCTTCAATTATTGCAATCAGTTTTGTCGCCTTTCTTGTGAATTGGAACAATGACTTATTCTTTCCACTCCTGTGGCAATTTCTCCTTGTTACAGGTAAAAATAATGAATTTCTATATCTTGTTTCATATTTTTTTTCCTCTCCAGCTAAAATTAACTCAGCCGGAATTTTGTCCACACATTCAGATTTGTGTTTCTTCTTTCTATCTATTCAAAATGCTATCTGTATAGAGTTGCCAACTTTTGAAAATGGAAATATCGGGCATCCTCCTGGAGTACGTATACTATTAAGATTGTGACGTCATCGCTCATTAAAACTGTGGATAACCTTAAAGTGGTTACTTCACATAAAACTGAGCGATTCGGAATTCGAATTTAATAACTTTAGTTACTTTTGAAGCATTCATTAAACTTACTTATTCTAGTTTTGGTTGAGTCGGTACATGTAATTTTTGTAGTCTACTATCAATAATTCATCTCATTTAAAACAGAAAAGCAAATATAATTGGCAATATAATTATGGCATGCACAAACTATTTTTGAAAAATAAGTCTCACCAATTTCGCTGGGGCTAGTAATGTCTCATGATGCCTACATTCTTTTACTGGATCTGGATGCATTATTTAATTGGAAGAGTAATAATTTCTGATAAGCATGTAGCTGATGAGCAGTGTTACCTGCGCTCTTGAAAATGTATTCTTGTTGTTCTTTAGCAGTTTTGTTAAGTTTCGTAAATTTTCGTGCCTTCAACTCTTTAGCAAATTCCGCGCACAACAGGTCGATATCAAAGTAAATTCTGATTTAACCATGTTCACCGACAAACGATTCGTTTCGTTACTCCAAAATAATCTGAATAGGACAGAGAATAGAACTAGTAAAAGGAAAAAAATTACCGGACATTTAAGTTCGGTTTTGAGATCGTACCGGAGGAGGTCAAAAACCGAACTGTCTGGTAAAATACCGGACTGTTGGCAATTCAATATCTCTATCAGTGAGAATTGTTTCTCGGTGCAGCGGTTCTTACCGGTACGGTGGCTTAGTGGTGCAGCGCTTACGTCTGGTGCGTGGGGTCCTTGGTTCGAACCCCGGCGAAGTTAGTTTTAGCGGACATCGAGTCCGTGGGCTGTCTCTGGATACTCCCGTTTCCTCCCAGTTTTTCATTCCACTAATTCTTCAATCATCATTCTCTTGTCTTAATCATAGTCTCCCTTAGCCTAAAAGGGCATAATCGTGGGATGTTGAATGAAATATTTCATTTTCATTTTTTTAAACATGAATTCGTATCAGAAATAGATAAAAATCATCATCTCTAAACGCAGTAACGCTAACCATCCCACGAGTGAGCTTCATAATGCTAATTTGTCTTTCATTGTATAGAGATAAAATATTGTGTGGAGCTGCAGGGGCCACCAAGGCGTTGAAGAAATTTGAAGACCTGGACTACTGTATATAAGATATAAGCTTCTATCAGGATCTCTTCCGCCTATTGGAGACAAGTCAGGATTCTTTGCTCTTAACTATCAGGTTGAAACCAAATAACAAGACACTGCCAGGTAGTCAAGCTGCCACGCCTGATGAGAATTGTGTCAGTTGAGTTGATGGAAAAGCAGCTTTTCTGCGTGCAGGATCAATTTACATTTGAAATGTATTCCTCCTATTAAAAAAAAAATAATAAAAAAATAACGGAATTCAACCCTTGTGCTGGTTTGTCTCTTGTTTGCTTCTCAGAACGTATCACAAATCATAATGACTTGAGAATTGGTAGTTTTTCATTATTTCCCAAAAGTCATGACTGAATTGTTTAAGAGAAACAAAATTGGCCATACTTATAAACAAGGATAAACAGATATTAAAGCCACAATTCCGGGAGGCTATTGTAACGTACACACCCATTAAATTAGAGGAGGCAAAATTTGAAGCGAAGAACTTTGTTTTATTGCTGTTGTGAAACTCGTAAAAAGAGCAAACAAAAGCTACAATTAGCATTTGTTCGTTACCAAACCAAGTTATTGTTTAAGGCTTGGAAATACAGTGATTAATCAGAAAATGTTGTTTGCTTTTTTTGTTATTTTACCTGCCTCAAGGCCTGTTGTGTGTAGTAATAGGAAAGAAAAACACGACGACGAAAAAATCATTTCTTTTTAAATATACTAATTTGGTTGAGTAGTTTAATAACTGCAAATGGGCTATTTTGAACTCAAAAGACTTAGGATAGAGCGCGCAAGTTCTCTGCATATGTATACTGTCTTTGAGAAAATTCTGTTGTCTTGTCTTTGCCTATATACATGTTTTTTTTTGTTTTATTTACTGCGTATTTGTCGGTCTCCGGACAAAATAAAAGGTTTAGAATCAAACGTACATCACGAAATAGGTTTTGTGATTTGAGGTTTTTGAACTAACAGAATAATAGTAATAAAACTGATGTTCTTAAGGGTGTATGTTTTGGGGTCAGCATGTGTACTGGATCAAGGCTAAAGTTATTGTTATAAACGCATGCGACACATATCATATATCATTATATATATATATATATATATATATATATATATATATATATATATATATATATATATATATATATATATATATATATATATATATATATGTGTGTGTGTGTGTGTGTGTGTGTGTGTGTGTAATCGATAATATTGAATAGTGCTTGTGGAACAATCAATCTCATGAAACAGCTGTATCTTCCAGAGAAATGCTGTAAAAAAATAAGTTCCAATGCTATTTTGTCTTGATTATAGTTTTTCCGAGTATATTTTCTTGAAATCTTTCAAGAACTGAAAATAACTCAATGTCTTTACACTACTCAGATGTATAGATCCTGTTACTGATAAATAACTGTTACTGGCCAAATGAAATATCATTTCGGCACACTTTTATTGGATTTATTTTTTTTTTTAATTTTTAAAAGAAGAAACGTTATACAGAAAGAAAAGTCATATTTGATTGGAATTTTAAAGACAGTCTTCAACTATCAAGAGAGTCCCATAGTGTATGTACAACTTCCACATGCGGATACTAGTAGCACAGAATGTGTAAATGATAACTTCTATGCCTAGATTGATTTGATTTTGAGTTTAGTGTCCCTCTCATCAGCGAGGCTATATGCGACGTGGACCTACTGATTAACGTGGGATCCGAGCCACAAGAGCTCTCGCAGGAAATCGAACCCGGGTGTCCCACGTGAAAAGTGTGTACATTAACTGCTTCGACACGAATGAACTCGTTATTATGCCTACAGCAGTGGTTCTCAACCGATGTGTCGCGACTGGTGTGTAACGCAGTTCCTTAAAGTGTGTCGCGAAATTTTAGAATTTAAAAATTATGAAGATTTTAATAATAATCAGTTAAAATCGAGACAGAATGAACAAGTCAACACATCCAGTAGTAGCAATAATGCTCAGTGCTATATAGTCATTATAAAAACTAATTGGTTTCACTATTAGAATAGATATTATTATCAATAATAATAATAATAATAAATAATAATAGTAATAATATCAAAAAAGTATGTCGCGGTGTCCTGTACTTGAGTAAAGTGTGTCGTCAGTAAAAAAAGGTTAAGAACCACATGGGTACTTTTCGAGAAAATGGAGGAAAATTAATAGAAATCAATGTTCTACGAGAACCATGCTATTTATTGAGATTGCTTTTCATTACGATGCCAGTAAAATGAAAGTACATAGCATAATTAATAAGATGTAGCCTAAAATCGCCATCAATTTCAACTTCTGTCCAACTAAAATATTGTCTAAACATAGGCATATATTAGTCGATAGATAGGTAATTAGATAATATGTTTGAGGATAAATTCTCATATATGTAGTTTTCGAGAAAATTAACAAAAAACAATCTTTTGTGGTACTAAAAATCGAGTCGTTCATTCCCAATAACAATTGACAGGTTTTATTTTGCTGGAATATATTGCTATGTATTCATCTAGTCCTTTATGAGCAAAATACATTGTTTAGCATCACGTTGTTGTTTCTTGTTCATAGTGGTGACACACATATTCTTTACGACCATACTATTTGTATATTAAATGTAAGAAACAGTGGCATTCGCCCCTTCCCCCAGAAGAGGAAACTTTTTTGATTTTATATATAAATAAAACCCATCCCAGAGTTTGGAGCTCTTAAAAGTAGCTCTAAGTAGCAATATTACAACCCCCCCCCCCCAGAAGTCCGTGCTGGATCCGCTCTTGGTAAGAAAGGTCATGAAATACGAAAATTTTCAGGTTTTCCATTGTTGTTATTACAAACAAGATGCAATTGTGTTAATTGTTTAAAGAAAAAAGAAAATACTAAGGTTTCAAGGAACTAGGTGCTATCAAATTATCATATATATATATATATATATATATATATATATATATATATATATATATATATATAACAATGTATGGTTTGTTAGTCGTCTGCCTTGTAGCCCAATGGTTATCGCGCTTGGCTCCGGGTTCGATTCTCGGAACTTTCGATGTTGATCAATCATCTGAGGTAATCAGAAAGCTTCTGGAATTAAAAATGTCAGGAAGGTAACAGATAACAACGATCGGAACCGATCTTCTAGTCACTACATATCAGCCCATAGAAAATCTGCTGGCTTGCCGTAGTCCTCCGTTCGTTTGTTGGTTGGTGAAGTCCATCGTCCCTTTAACCACCGAGGCTATATGAGACGCAGACGCACAGCTTAACATGAAATCCGACCCACATAAGCTGTGGCCAGGAACCAAATGCGAGTATGTTAGTACTCTGTAGCTAATAATGCAAGGAATATGGAGTTTTAACGTAGTACTATGCTTTGTTATGTTGTCCTCAAAAGTGCTATTGGCAATCCTTATGCACGTGCGATGAAAAATTTGAGACCGTAGGAGGATCGAGAGGTTTTATGGACTCTTTCGGATGCATCTAACTGAACTGAACTAGAGCAGCCCCACTGAGCAAAAGAGATGACCTATTTCCAACTCACGTTTAAGGCACGCCCAATATTCCGTGACTTTGAAGTCAAGCAAGATGAGTCTGACGGGGTCATTGAGGAAGGAGGGGGGAGACAGAGCTTTAAAACACAAGAATTAAGAAAAAAGGGGGTCTTTTCTTCTTCTTTGTTCTGACTGACGAATCAGCCAGCGTCACGGTCACGTGGGGGAGCACAAATGCATCTCACAACAATTTGTGCAAGACTGCGCTTTTCCATCATGCATAAAACGTGAGCGGAGTGATAAAATTGCATTCCACAAAATGAAAATATAGAAAGCAGACTGTGTGTATGGGAAAAGAGTGAAGGAGGGGGAATTCTACTGTTTTTTATTAGTTTTATTTCTTAGAATTTCCTACATTAACATTTGTGCATAACCACATAAGTATATGAGCCATAATACTAATAATAATATTAAGAAAAGACAACGAAAGAAGATTCATTGTTGTATACCTGATCATTATAACAAAAAAAAAAAAAAAAAGACTTCATTATTGTAACAGGAATATAAGCGAGATCCAGACGTAAAGAAGGCAACTCATGGGAAACTTAACTTTCCTGTTATTAACCTTATCAACGTAGATACCTTTAACAGGGAAAAGCTTTTAGCAAACTTAAAAATAAAAAGGGAAAACCTCTTGAGAAATTAAGGGAAGCTACAATATTTTAGTGTATTGACGTCCTCCTAATTCCGAAAAATCTAGGGAAGTAAGGCAATTTTAGAGGAATTCAGTTCCCTAGCCTCCTTGCGCTTGCGCACAAGCTTGGCCAGAAAAGACAAATTTTCTGACAAAAATTTACACGTGAAAAAGCAAAATACGTTATTTAAGGAATTTAATTTGTAATATATTTCTGTTGAACTCACAACAGACTATATTTTACACCAGCTTTCCCTAATTCCTCTCCTCCCTTGAACTTAAGTAAGTGAATAGCATAGCTTTTGAAACGCAATACCCCGTAAGCTCAAATTTTACGCTTTTCTGTTGTGTGGTTCATAAGGAAGATGTAACAGTAAAATTTCCTATTTTCGTTTTCAAGAATTTCTCTAATATCTAGAATTTCTGGAAATGAATGATATATTCCAGTTATGAGTAAAAAAAAAAAAAAAAAAAAGTTTCACCTACCCCATATACAAAATTTGAAGCTTGCATATGAAGGAATGTGTCAAAAAATACATGATCAAGAGTAAAACTTAGCATTCTGTCCAGTTCTCCATATCTGTTTCGTGGGATTTTATCACCTATTCATATTCTCTGAAGTTAGAAAGCAGCCATATATCATTTTGTCTTTCCTCACCGATAGAAAAGAAACACGTAGATACACGAATAGAAACATTCCTCCCTACTCGTGCGTCCACCATACTAATTGCTTAATTGTGTTATTTGGAATTTTGAGGTCTCTTTTCAACATTGAGGCTACATGAGAGGCGGATGTACAGCTTAACATGTGACCCTAAGCACAAGGACTGTCATCCGGAATCAAACTCGGATCAACAATATGCAGGAGCTCAATTTATTCAAATGTAAAGATATTTTAATTTAGCTCCTTTACTAGTTGCTGTTCCATGTTTTACCTTGGGAAATATTTTACTTCCTGTTCCTCTTACGTCTTTGATATTGCTTTCCTGAAAGTGAACAAATGATTCATATTTTCTAAAGCAAATAACTTAGCAAGATCAAGTTCCATACCCTTATGTCCAAAACTTCAAAACAAACATGTGATTATAATGAATATTTTCTCGGCTTTCCACCAGTTTTTCGGATTGTAATAATAAAAATATATAATTTATTATGATGGCCTTTCATCATACCAAAAATGATCCCAAATCTGAAAGTTGGTTTCATATAATGATGCACTTTAAAATGTTGACATTTAATTAAAAATATTTCATATCATAGATTAAGAGCATGTCTTTGTAGGTTCACAAATTAATGGGAAATGCATAGAAATTGGCCTCTAAAATATTGAATTGAGGCAGTGGCTCAGTGATAGAGAGATCATTGGTTCGAAGCGTTCCTGGTTAGATCTCACATTATACCTAGGTAATTTGATGGGAAGAAAAACTGCGTTCGTGAGTTTCCTTGGTGCTCTTTAGTCTATTCTCACTAATCGCATCTACTAATTTTTCTATCGTCATTCAGTTACATTTATATTAAACTTAACCTAGATTCAAACATCTTGAGATCACTGACAGCTACTTGACGTAAGTACAACTACTATGAATCCATGAAATCAGAAATAATGGGAATTAAGATTCATTGGGCTGATCATGAACCAGACAGTCGAACTTTTACCTTCTGGTCAGTCAATATCAATATAGTTTGGGAAATACAGATATTACTATTAGGAAACTGTGTACAAGATTTCGATATCCTTAACTTATACGTAATCCTTCCGACAATAGAGATAAAAAGGTTGCATAGCAGTGCAGCTGAAAGATCATGTCCCTTTTCGAAAAGTGTCAGCAGTTTTTTTTTTTCAGACTTCTAGTAATGCAGCAATCTATGACATGCGGGAATACAAATATTAGTAAATGCATAATGTATTTTAAAGATCCATAGCCCAAAATGAGCTATTAAATGTTCTCCCCCACATCCTCTTTTTCTCAGTTACATATTCCATTCAATTTTGTTGTATCCAGTTTAATTTCTGAATTAAATATAGTACTTTTACTTACGATTTGTGAAGGTAACGCATTGAATAGAATCTTTCCCTGAATTCTGTGTTCCTTATATTTTCTTTAGGACTTACCTGCAAATAAAACAGAAAAAATAGTATTAAAGTTAACATTACGTACACTTTATTTCGTGTACTTGATGAAGTTCTAACACTAAAAGCAGTAAGAAAAATAGCATACTTTCTCGAGTGTCACAGCGAACGCTATTTTTATTCCCTACTTTTCCTTCGCCCCATCCCTCTGCGTTTTCTGACTTAGATTCACATAAGTGAATAACAAGATTCATGTTCTCTGTAGCATAAAGCCTTCACATACAATATTCCGTGTTATTTTATGTCTAACAATTCAGAACAAACACATAATAAGCGTTAAATATTCTCTTTCCCAATTATTTGGACTGAATTAAAAAAAAAAAAAATCAAAGTGGCAGAATGGAGGATTATTATCTATTAAGGGAAACATTTATTGTTGTTAAATTCGTGCGTCACCATATATTAAAATTTCCATTGGTACACAATTTCCCATACGAATTAAAGAAGTTGTGGCATTTAATTATTACCTTTTATGATTTATCTACATAATTATGCCACTAGAGTAAAATTACAAAATGTTTCCCATAGGTCTAAGTTTACATATTGAAATCTGTTTTGAAGCGATGAGGAGACATATATTGCGACATGTATTTTTATTGGAACTACGGTGGCTGTGGTAAAGCGCTAGTCTCTGACGCGTGGGTTTCCTGATTTGATGCCAACCCATACCAAATGGGCGATCTGGTGGACAGACACCACGTGCGTAGGTTTTCTCAGGGTTCTCCCGTTTTCTCCCTCTTTTTTATTTCATCATTATCATTCATTTTATCATCACCATCTTCCTTAGTCTCGGTGCATAATTGTGATATATTAAAAAGCTAAAAAAGATATCCTTTTTATTAATAGAAACTTACAAAAGCGATGTTTTTTTAAAGAATTTAGATAGGTTGTCTTTTCCCCGCTAGACAGCAAAATTTTAATATCTATTTTTGCGAAGAAGACCTTCAATATCTGTCTGCAGGATCTCCTTCGCCAAATTAAGGACAACCATAGGCACACCTTCTTCAAAATTCAGATGAAGGTAGCTCAAGAGATATTTGATAGAATATTCGAAATAAAAATAAATTACCTACGTACGATTTTAATCCATACTAATGCATATAAAGTTATATGCAGGGATTAAATTCGGTATCAGGGACTTAAAGCAAATGTTATGTTTATGTGAGAGGGTATGTAGCTTAAATGATGTAGCCCATACCAGTAATGGACTTTAATACTAGCTGTAATGCCTATTCTTCGCATGGGGATAATAGGTTTACGAAAAGTATTGAATCCCTTCTTCCATGGATAAGTATGAGGGACGAATTTAGATTTAAACGGTACCGGGAAAGTCACGTTCATTTTAGTGAACGCAAAAACTATGGATTGGACACTAATATCGGTCATTTTCCATTATTTTTATATGAACTTCCTCTTTCACATTGATGGAGAATGGAGACTGAATTTAGACTTAAATAGCATCAGATATCATTATCTAACTCAGGGTTAAAAAAATGGATTGAACACTAAATACCAGTCGTTTTTCAATTAGTCTTACATGTCACCCTTTTCCACCCTCACCTCAATACCGATGGCGGATGAATTTGTACCTAAACGGTATCTGGAGTGCCACTATTCATCCCAGTGATCTCGAAAATTATGGACTGGACACCGATATCAGGATCCTTGTTCTGTTTGCCTATATTGGTATCTATGTTAAAAAATGATGGAAAAAGCTACGAACAAATCACACTTATAAATATCATTGTTAATTATGCATTAATCTACTAAATTATAGGTGAACTTAGAAATGGAAGAACATTTGGAGTATATTTTCCATGGGTTAACGTATATGCGTTTGGTATGCGTGTTTTGAGGTTAGATATCTGATAGGGCACAATTTTTAATGTCGAGGCAACTGGGTAGCTAGTTGAATTAGGAGAAACAGGGTACTCCCATCAAAAAACAAAAGTAATAATAATAACGAGAATGTGAAGTGATGTGCTGGTCACACAATATGATACTTAAGGCGTTTCACAATTGTTTGTCATACCTCTCTGGTGTCTACATTATTAGATAGTTTTAGCTTTATTAATAACTAACTCAAATGCCCGTTCAACACACCCCCTTAAGGCACGCATTTCAATGAAGTTGTGATGATACCTACGTGTATATGATAAAAAATTATAAATCTTAAACTCTATATTCCCCTTAGAATACTTCCTTTAATAAAAGCTACAAGATAAAAGTCACTACAAGGTAGGCGACAACTACAAGTATTCAAGAATTCATTTCAAATTGATCAGTCTTTTACCAGTGTGATCAAAATCAAAAACAACAAACAATATAGTTTTCAATGCGGCAAAAAGTACATAAAATACTTCCTTTATAACGAGAATTTTCTAAAGCACTGGCACGTATATCTACTTGTATATACCGAGTTTCATATTTCTAAATTGACAGGCACTTGACATACTAAATTTCACGAATTTTGGCTTCTCCGCTGCCCTTTTAGAATACGCATTTAAATCAAAGTGAAGTGACGGAAGACTAGCTAGAGTTAGCTGATAACTATATTCCTAAATTCATTTCAAACGGTTCAGTGTTATTTTGTAATGCTATCCCACAAAAGACCAGGCTCATTTTTATATTAATGATAAAGGTATCCATTTAAAAAGAAGGAGTTTCATAAGGAAAATATCAACCACCAGACTACGTTTCACTTTCTTGACACACTTGGAAAACTATATTTGGTACTATAATTACTTCTACTTCAATTCAATCAATAACCTATTTTACTTTTACCATGCACACACATCACTGTAACAGGAAACAAAAGTCAAAGAATAAACTAAATTAGGAAACTTAAACAGAAATTAAAAATGCCGTCAATGGCCCACGCCAGCATTCAGTAATAACCACGTTACTGTTTTTGGTCGTGATTATACCTAGTATAAGGAGTGGCTCCATTCAACATTCAAGAACTGCACGAACACCTAAAGCGCTTTACAGTATATGCGTATAGTAAATATGTCCGTAATTTTGTAAGAGTTTCTCCTTTCCCTTTAGAAAACATGTCTAGACTTATCCAACATCCTAAGTGTTAATATCTATGCATTCATGATCTTAACAAAAGGAAGTCTTAAGATACACCTTATTATCACCATCATCTTGATACATTAAACAATGTACAGATGTGTATAAAAGTATCTGATCATCCACACCTCTTTGAAAGTACTTGCAACCGTTTATAGAATTTTTAATATTTTGGGTTGAGATAGATTTCAACTGACCAAAGAATACTCATACGTACATCTTATTTGCTAAGTTTAGTTCAATTTAGGGATAGAAATGTAGGATTTTTTTCCAAGAAGTAGTTTTCCATACATTTAAAACAAGACAACATTTGTCAGAGGAAGTCCACACCTTTCTCCATGTCCTTTTTATCATTGATTTTAGTTTTCCGCGCTGGTCAAGCGACTAGAGTACATATCTTTGGTGCACTGGACTTACGTTCAATTCCGAGTGAAAGAACATTGAACACATTACGGGAGTTCAAATTCTACCATAAAATGTAGGTCCATCTTTCATACAGTTTCTGTGCTAAAAAGAGACGCAAAATCAACCAAATTCTTTTTGAAGGTTCTAAATAATTTAACAATGATTTAATGAAAACACAGTTGTCCGCAATTCATTCTAAATTTTAGTAAAATTCCTCCAAATACAGAGATTACGTAATCTTCTATTAAAAAAAAAAAAAAAAACAAGGAAATGAAAAAATGAAATGAAATCTTTCAGCTTAACATTTCACGAAAAATATGAAAACTGTACCAATTGGCCTATGCGATCCAAAGTTATCGGATCGCATGTATGCAAAGTTATGTTCTTAAGTTACCGCTGTAAATATTGTAAATCACTACAGAAGAGTGAGTGTCTTCCTAAGACCCAATGAATTTACATGTGACTTAGCATTTCCAAGATAATTGAAGTATTGACTATCATGTTTCACCATCTAGATATCTGTGTGCTATTATTGCTTCGTGTGTACTTAGCTCAGTTTTCTGTAAACCTACAGGATAGGAAATCGGAAAAAGTTCCACTGTGCATTAAAATACGTTAAATTGGGCATCTCTCTAGTGTAGTCAGTGACTGTACTGGCACTTGGCTGCATATTTTGAGGAACCATTTACATATAGCAGCGTTTCCTAAACTGTGGTCTGTGCAACAGAAGTGGTTCTCGAGGTATGTATTTGTGATCATCTTAAATTGAACATTAGTCAAAAATCAGACAGAAAATGTACAATTCAAGTCGATTGCATATCATGTACTATTATCGACAATTTTCAAACAGGTAAGCTTATAGATTATGCAGATTAACAAGGTAAAGATTACAGAAATTCTAATAGCTTATATAGATGCATTATCATAAAGTATTATTAATAGCCTTCAATTATTAAAAACAAAACTAATAATGTAATTTCTTGTATTAGTACAGTACATTATATAAAATTAAGACAATTTTGATTAATAGAGGGTCTCCTGTTTAAAAAATATAAGTATACTGGTTTATGGTCACAACATTAGAGAAAGATAATTTTGCTTTAGAGGCACGATGGCAACCAGTAAAACATTCTGGTTTTTACTTGGAAATGTTTGACAAACTCTGATTTATAACCATATTTAATAAGTTAGCTACTACTAACTTAGTAAGAAGTTTGAACTTTAGAATGGCAAACTTAGAAAAGTTAAAATTTATTTAATCAAATGTTACTTTCAATTAGATGAAATTGTGTTATTTTTAGTCACTAAGATTTGTCTTCATTTCGTAGTCTATCTAAAAGTATGTTCTAGCACACTTTCCGTAACAGCTAGATGAGTGGATATAAACAGAAAAGAATTTGAAAGGTTAGAAAAAATACAGAAAACTGGCATTGATGGATCTGGTGAGAAGGGATAGATTGAGACTAACGATTAGGAATAAGACATAATATATTTTTAGATAGGTATATATAATTTCTATTAAGACATGTTGAAATGAATTTTTCAACACCAATAATTGTATTTTAACTTGAACTCATTTAATCACAACTAGATATTTCACATATACCTTTCCTGGCATAATTTAGGTCTAATCAATGATCACTAGGATCACACTAGTAGGCCTTATAAGATTGGTATGTTAGTATATTCGTTCGTCTGTCTGTTACTCCATACGACAACTCGAACAACAGCAAATTTTTAAATTAGTTTTTCTTTTAGTAGACAACAGGAGCGATTACCTAGGGCAAGTTTGTTAATGGAGTCAAATTGTTAACATTTTCACTGGCAATAGTGACTTTCCATTCATTCATAAAACATTTTCGCGTAACAATAATATGCAACCCTCAAAATATTTAAGATTCGCAGGTTGCATAGACATCAAGGCAAAACATTACATATTTACGAATTGTTAATCCTTATAATAAACGCAAGACCATTCATTCATAAATGTGCACTTCGTGTGATTCTCTTTATTGTCTTTAGCAGAGTTTATAAACTTTTTATTTCTTTCTTACTTCGTTCTTTTCTCTATTTCTTACTACTTCTTGTCATTTCTGCTCATATCTCTGCTCAACAACCACGCATTTTCAGCTATTTATAATTATACAAACACCATTATTTATAAATATTTATGCATTCTTTACAGGACCACCATTCTTTACAGGTCCTAACAGCGTTACATATACTGAAGCCTCTCAATAATCAAAATAAAACAGCACTTGATAATTAATTAAAATTAATCAGCTTTCATTTACATATTTGCTCCTAACTTCTTCCGATATTACGAGTAACTACCTTTTCCAACTTATTCTGTTAAATAACATTTTCTAGAGCTGGCAACCATGGGCGATATTTTAACCTCACTTGATATATGAGTAAATTGCGTGCTACATATAATTTATTTTATATTTATAAACTCCAGTTGCATTTACATGAACATTCACGTTATTCCAGTTTGCTAATTGCCTCTCACAATGTAAAATCATATCTAACGGATGCTTCATAAGGAACAAGACTCAACATAATAAAATAATCGTCGAAATTGTCAACACTGAAGTACATATAATAACTGCTAATACAGCGTAGCATAGACCTTGAACAAAGTATCGAGATACAAGGAAGAAACTTAATCTTTGTCTCGTTTTAGATAATTTTCTCACAAATACTACGTAAATAGTTGACAAACAAAGGAGAGGAAAAAAAGTAAATGATCAAAACATAATTTTCAGTTATTTTTCATCAGGGTAAAACAACTGTTTTCAAATTTGAATCTTTTCTAAACTGCAGGAAATAATTATAGACATCCTGGTTTCTGTTCAATTTTATCATAATTTAATGAAAGAGTCCAAGATAGATGTAAGACTGGACTTGTGTATATTCATTTGAGAGAAATGTTCTTCTACGGCTATTTTATTTAGGATTGGATACGAGATAAGAATTTAGGCTCTCATCATCTTGAAAAAGTGTTGTGAAAGTGACGTCTCGACATGGTCGTAGATGTAAAACATAGACATAGATGTATCGTAAAACCGATGTTTACATACATCGTCGCTAGCCGATTGCTTGTTTTTTGACCACATTTATCGCCGAGTACCGTAAAATATTCCCTGAAGTTCGGACATATTTTCCGACAATCGCCATTAAAATCCATTGATTTGTTCAAAAAAAGAGAAAGAAAGAAAAAAAAAGGCTAGCAATGAGATATTGAAACACCGTCTTCCACAACGTATAAGCATAGGCCAACTGAGTTCGAAGTCCCGTTCACGTTAGTTCAGCGGCCAAGCGTTTCGGAGACAAATGCCATTGCTCAATTTGAAGGTAGCCACATTTGGAAAGTGACATTTGAATGACAATACAATCGAATAGGGGTGGCAAATAAATTTTATCAGACTATCAACCCGGTGTGCCAAACAGAAGGCATGCAAGTTGTAAGACGCTTTTACGCTTCACCTTCTCCCTAATAAGTGTTCTTATCTTGTAAAATGTGTACGTTTTGACCTCACCACTGTGCTGGGCATCCAAGAAAGTTTTCGATACCAAAAATGAAGCGTATATCTAAAAAATAGTTACATCAAACTTTTTGCAAAATCTGCTCGATTTTTGAACTTTTAACGCTCGTATTTCAAACACGCTTGCGATCCGTTTCCGGAATTGTTTCATATGTAAAAACGAGTCGATTGAGTATACTATCATATGAAGTCAGAGTAACACCTCACGACCTTTCCTAGTTAGTTAAATCTCTTGTTGCACCCGAAAACAGTAAAATTTATTCTAATTCGTGACACTTGGAGTCAAATTTGTTAAGTGCTCCTGGAGATAAAGCTGAAAAAAGTTTTAAAAAATAAGAAGTCTTTTCCATGACTTTTTGGCCTGGAAAAATTTTGATCTTTTCTAAATATTTCATTTTTAGTGGAGGGATAACAGTGTGTCCCATCTTTCTTCTTTCGATTATAGCATGAAAAATATTTAATTCTTGTATTCTGAAGACAAACAAAAATAAAAATATATTTAGGAATAAAAGAAAATCGAACATTCAATAATAAATGGAAAGGGTAGTTCGGTGAACTTTCTAGTTGCAGAACTATTGGAGTAATGTTTAAACACACAAATGTTTTAGTAAAACTTTTAATAATGTTAGCAGTTACTGTATGGGGATGCAGTAGATTTGGTTTAACAAAGTTATAATGTTAAACTTAAGAATGAACTAAAACTTCATTATATATAACATTTATTCTGACCATTAAAATTTGAAGATAAAGTTCAAAACGCTATCCACAAATTTCTTATTTGAAACATTTTGACATGGTTTAAGAGTAAAGAAAGAAGGAATTCTATGATTAATGAAGTTTTACTACAGTGTTTATCTAACAACATAATCATTTATGACTTATTTTGTAAACTGAACTCATTTTAGGGTACAATAGAATATCTGAAAATCAGGATAAAGTGTTTCCCAAGCGAAGATGATGATTAAGCGAAATTTTATACCAAAACAAAAATTGTTTTGGTATCTTTTTTCGGTTCCTGATGCTTTATTCTTGCTTGAAAGATTAAAGTATAGGTAATTTTAAAACGTATCAAGGTATACACTTTCCAGGTTCTTGATAAGATTGTTAGGCAACCAACACAACATCTGTGATATGTAGGGTGCATAACTTAGACTCTGCTAGATCTAGGATTTTTATTTTAAAGCTGTATTCCTATATATTAAACACTGTTAAGATACATTCAAAACTTCTTTTTTGTTCAGTGATAGAACACTTCAGGCATTTTCGGGCATGGTAAACAATGACCCAATGTTGCTTCTAAAAATGTCCAAATACTATTTTTTTCTGTAAGTTCAGTAAACGATTAGCGCCATTATTTCGCAAACAGAAGATTCCGGGCTAGAATTTTTGGTCAAAGATCAGATTGAAGTTTTGTGAGAGTTTCCTTTGTTCCAAATGGTGTCTTTAAAACAAAAGTGTAGACGATATTGCTTCCCACTTCTCATAATACATTTCCAATGTAAAGTAACGTGGCTTTTGTATTTGGAACTTCCTTAAATAAACTAAATAAATAGATAATTATCATTGTTCATTTGAGTGGGGACAAGATTTAATTGAAAATCATAGATTTTCGGTTTAGTTTTAAAGACGATTTGAATAAGACACAAATTGCAGTTAAGCGAACGAATTAAGTATGTCAGCACATTCTCTTGTCTGTGTGTATAAAATGGAAAATCAAATCCTTATGTTAGAGCTTCTTCGTGCTTATATGGTTAGCATACGCGCTTCTGTGTGGGACAACCGGGATCGATTCTGAGTGAAAGCTCATGAGGTACGTCTCACGTTTAGCTGTAGGTTCACGTCTCGTATCGCTTCGGTGCTAAAGGACTTTAATCCATCCAAATATTTGCGTTAATGTACCCTAAATGATATCGTAATTAATTAACAATGATTAATTGTTAAAGTATTAGAACACCTTCTACTTAGTGCCCTTTAGAAAAAATACGCTACTCACGACAAATTTTATTATTCTATGCGTTCTAATTGATTGTGAAGGAATGTATCAAAATCTAAATAAGTGAAATAAATTAGTATTCCTTGTTCTAAATTTTAAAATATTAGTTTCGTAAAGACGTTATTATTAAAGTAGCTAGAGAAATTGGGTCGAACTCCTATCTACACACTAGGGTTTTGTCCGCTAAAATCACAGGGAGGTATTTGGAAGTAAACACACTACTACAAAATAATCTCAGCACCAAATAGAAAACATGATGAAGAAAGAAAAAAAAAGGGGGACAAAATGAAGTCGAGCAATAGACTTACTGACAAGTGAGTTCCAGCGAGAATGAATTATTATTGGGATGTAGCCAGCGCTGTAAATCAAAATCGTAATAAAATGCATTCGTAAAATCAGGTTCTAATAAAACTTCAAAACTGCCGGTACGTAAGCATCGGCATGTGTTACATGTGCTACATATTAACTGTGGACCATTTATACATTTTTTATTTCATTTTCTCTTTTTCAATACACTTAATTGCATCTTGGATGAATATCTAATATTTTACGATAGCAGTAGATAATCTAAATCGAAATTTATTTGTTGTTTTATCAAATTGAGATCATCACAAGTAAATTGAGATTTAGCTTCGCGGACATACATATAATATATTCAAACAAATAGGTATTTACTTTAAAAAAATGTTGGAATGTACTCTTATATTTTCATTTATAGAATAAAGAAGAATCCGTTATATTAACTGATTAAATGCGTTATATTTCTTCTTTGATACAGAATAGAATAAGATCATAATCCTTGAAATATGAGTGTTGAAAAGATAATTGGAGTAGCTATCGTGTCTCTAAAATTATTAACCATAATGAAAGGTTTGGATACTAAAGCTTTCGTTTTTTTAAGCGTTTCGTGGCATCAGGTGTTAAATAATGGAGTCGTAACAGAAACATGGATCTTCTTTTAATTATTAAATTTTTGTTGTTGTTGTTGTTTATTTTAGCCGAAAGCAAAATTAGAAGATTACAACGAACAACAAAAACTATATATATTAAAAAAAAAAAAAAACTTACCTACATTTCAAAAGAATTCTGTATATGCTGTTAGTTGTTTTTATATTGTATTTTTAATCCGTTTTTGTTTTTCCTGCTTTGATGTTAAACCGATGTTGTCAGATAAATAGATATATTCCACAAGCTATTTCTGCTACAACTTATAATTACATTTTTTTTTTACTACTACTTCAGAACTTAAAATTACATAACAGGAAATTCTCAGTATACAACTAGTGAAATCTTTAAAATATGGCTGGCCTATGCAGTGTTTATTTTATAACTTTATTTAGTTTTTCTATTTTCTTTATACGATTTCAACGAAGATATATTGAAGTGATATTATCACATTTTCTTACCTTACATAACTCCATTTTACTTTACGGTGGATGGTGGAGGATAATTTAGCTGTGTGACATTAAGATGTTTCTGTATATGAACCAGCTCAGTCTGTAAGTCAAATGAGTGTGTTCTCCGAATTATAAAACAGATTCTATCTTAATATACTAATATATGTGTTCGGGATTCGAGTCAGCCCCACAAAGCTAGCTACTTGATTATGATTGATAACGTACGAACCCCAAAATTACAAATTGGATGGTTTCTCACCACTCCGTGCAGACCCGTAGTCAGAACACTAAGGAAGGGGGCTGGCGAGAATATTTTTTTGGGTGGAGGATGACTTGAGTTTACCTTACATTCATTCATATATACATACATACCAAAAACAACTAAAAGTTTCAGAGTGCTGAAGATCACAGAGGTGTTCAGCTCCTTCGATCGGCTCCTATAACGTAGATAGGTAAGTAGAAAATAACTCATTAGAATAAGGTTTGCCCAACTGAAAAGGAGGTTACAGGTATGTCTAAAGTATAGCTATCATAAAAAATGGTGCTTACAGAATATGATAAGTACGGTTAATGTGTAATATGATACCTACAGGTAATTGCTATTGATATTGATGCCCTGGTCCCAACGCATAGAATAAGGGTGGATGGCTTCAATGTAGAGTACGTTTGTTTTATCTTGGCACGCTTTCCGCCAGTGCACTTGGTTGGTTTTTCAAGTATTTTCTGTTAGCACTCATGTGAACGTTTTAATCCAATAGCCGTTTTATTGGCTTTGTCGTGTAGGTGACGTTAGTTGTCAGCCAGCCCATCAAATGAGGTCTTTGCTATTTGGCGGGTATTTGAAGTGCTTAGTTGCCACACGCGAACAAGTGTGTTACAGTGACTTGTGAGTGGTGTGGCGTTTTGCTGTGTTTCCTAGTGTATTGTAACTCGTAACTTAACTGTGGCGTGGCAAGAACGCGTTGCAGACAGATTCATCCTTTAGGTGAGAAGCGTGCCAAGATAAAACAAACGAACTCTAGAAACTTTCGAGTTGTTGATGGATACATCGTTCCACGGTGTACTGCACTTCCTTGTCATAGGTAAACCACCGACCTTTCGATGATTCTTTTCTAAGGGGGTGCAGATATGGGAGTCTCACGGAGAAATATCGGAAATAAATGCACAAAGGATATTTGAGGAGTTCCCATCGAAATGTTTTCAGCAGGTTAAGAGTATTTTTGGCCACATGGGATCTGGAGGAATCACCGCGCTAAACAACTTTCCCAGACTGAGAAAACAGCAGGCAGTGATGTTCGCTACAAGTTTAAACTTCACATCACGCTATCTATTGACAAACATATTTTCCGCACTTTGATGAGATGCAACACCGTCTGTCAAAATCTACTTTTAGCTTGGTCAATCCTTATATAATACTCTCTAATATTCTATTCTGATTCATATTCAGCAGCTCGTGAGAGAGGCAAGGCACGGTGCGAGAGGCTGCTGGTTCGGTCCCACAACATATGAGATTATGAAGGCCAACATTGTGTTCTTTGATTTTCTGCCACATTTTAATTCAAACAACTTTGTATATAACTTTCATTAATCATTAATCTTTTTTTTAGCCTAAAGAACATAAGTGACGTTAAATGATGATGATAATCTTAAGCGTCAACAACACTCACGATTTCTATAAACAAGACATAACACTAGACTACTTTTAACTGTTATAAAGAGAAAACAATGACCCGATGAACTGTGGGAAGGCAACTTCCTCCTGGAAACAAAATCAAAGCATACTGGGATCTATGCTCAATACCTGAAACCAAAGTAAATAATATTATATATATATATATATATATATATATATATATATATATATATATATATATATATATATATATATATATATATTGAAGATGGGTTTACAAAAGGGACAAAGTTAGTATTAAGATTAAAAAAGAAATTATTTAAAGTTTAAACTATCTGTTGTTGAATGATGTGTTTGATTGGTTGATTAACATGGATCACCGAGACAAATCTTCAACGCCTCTGGAACTGCACGGAAAAGTGACATAGCTCCTTTCTGCTTCTGCTAGCTTCTCTTTCAGAGAGAACAGGAATTCTATTATATTTTCAGTTTCTTCATTCCTGTCTTACTGGAGTCTTGCTCCGTGTAATTATGGCTAGAACAAATTCTTCTGTAATTAAAGGTGATGATTCACGTTGAAAGGACGAACAAGGAAATCTATTGATAAAATAATTTCTGCTGTCAAAAGAGCTGAAAAGTTGGTCTGCCGCGGTCTTTGCAAGCAGCATACACATAATTTCATCAGCAGAGGGTTCAATCTTCAAAGTTCATATAATTTCAGGGTACACGCGGTTTATGTATACTTATCTCAATTAGACTAGATTTGATTTTGAGTTTAGCGTCCCTTTTAGCAGCGAGGCTATATGAGACGTGGAACCTATAGCTTAACGTGGCATCCGAACCACAACAGCTCCTGCCGGAAATCAAACACGGGTCTTCTACGCCAAAGGAGTGTACGTTAACAACTTAGGCAAGAGGGAACTCCACTTACCTTAATATGGCAAACGTTATTTCTAATGAGTTTGGTATATCAAAACTCCTACCGTGTGCAGTTATGTGTACGTTTGTGTGCAGAGAAAAAATTCTCAAGAATCATTTGATGGCTCACCATTAATTTTGACCAGGATGGTCAAGGTCAGTAGTTAGAAATCGAATTTGTAGATGGAGTTGTTATTGAAACCGGAAGTGTAGAAATAAACCATTTCCGGTTTTAGCTTAACCATTATAAAGCAAAAAGGGTAGCATATAGAGAAAAACAGTTTTCTGCATTCGATTACGAGTTTCAAGTAATCGATTTAGCGTTCTAAGAATATGTGCAATCGTCACCTTCTATTCAAACCGAAAGTTGAAAAAATCAACCACTTTTGGTTTTAACGTCGCTATGAAGTAAAAACGGTAATAGACAGCGAAAAGCCGTATTCTGCAACCAACTAAGCGTCTCAAGAATATATTTAGTAAAGGGATAGAGGGAGGGGGGAATTTTCATTATTAATCCCTCTACTAAAGTTGGAAATGGTAGGAATTCATTACTACTGCTAATTTTGGGCACTGCTATTTGCCCAAAATATCTTCTTGCAAAGGGAGAATTAAAACTATCTTTGTTTACACCATTGGTCTTTTGCCTTTTTACGACAGATTTAATTTCTAATTAGTGATTTCGTTAGTGCTAACTCGTGAACCTTGACCTCAAAAACATCCTGTACATATATGCTCATATCCCACATTTTCTATTATATATCACATTTAATATGCACGTGTCTAAATCAGGGCAAATTAACAACAGTGGCACTGTTTACCCGCATGTAGGTTAAATAGCACATAAAAAAAGGAACATTTGTGGGAAATTGCGTCTTTAAATTGTGCATATAATCGTTTCTGTCATGTATTTTAAATCATGAATGAGAATATCCATGCTTGATTTTCATTAGACACGAATGAAACAAAAAATATTTATTGCTATTTCTATTTATATAAAATCTAACCGAATGCGATCACACTATATATGCTTTAAGGTATAATTTTGTTTTGTGAACAATTTTTAAACTGAAGGAGCACGTGCTTTGTGACGCGTGTGAGTGACTCGTACCACCGCCAAGGTATAGTTTTGTTTCGTTTTTCCAGCGTACGCGTCAAGGTATTGTGCGTTCGTTTTGTGCGATGATGGTCACGTGACAGAAAAAAAATCTTAAGGATTACAAAACACAGCTACATCATAAATAACACTAAAGGCATTTTTTTGTCATGTCCTCAAAAATGCACGCAATACTATAAACACTATAATCGGTAAATAGTACGGTTTACAGAGATAGTAATTTTTTTACATGTTTTTTCTCCTTCATGACCACAGTATTTTTTTGTCGTTTTGAATGTAATAAAAAAAAACGAGTTACAGTGTTGCCAAACTTTTGGTAATGAATGTGTATTGAGATAGGCTTAATCGCTCTGAGATCAATGGCAAGATGTTTACCGCACAACCTTCTCTCGGTAACCTTGTCGCTCATTATGTAAAACTTCTTTCATAACCGTTCGCTCTCATTAATTATTTATCTCAGAGCTAGCGGGGCACTATGACTCAGTGGTAGAATTCTTACATCTAGTGCATGGAGGTTCTGGTTCGATCCCCGCTCAAATAAGTTTGTAGTGGACAACATCGTGTCCATGGGTTTTCTCGGGGTACTTCAGTTTCCTCCCACAGTTTCATCCCACCATTTCTTTCATTATCATTCACTTGCCTTAACCATGTCGGTCCCGGCGTCCCCCACAGGGAACATAAAATATCACATTATTATTTTTTTCAACTTTAAAACCAGACTGGCAACATTGAAAACTGTTTACAAGGGATGATCCATCTATGATGGTTGCACGTAATCCCGGGGTTTCATTTCCGTGGGAGAGGATTAAAAAATTTGAAACATATTATGGTGGTTTGGATTTCAGCTTAAACTTTTTAAGTCCATGTCTTATATAGTCTCGGTACTAGAAAGGGGTGTTTCAATAAAAATACACACAAACAGACAAGCGCGGGTGATTGATACTGAAAGAAATATTTATCAGAATGCAGAAAATGGTTGGATCAAGTTTGAAATTGAATCACAGACAGTAAGTAGACGGACTTAGACTAATCCTCAATGCTCCTCCCGCCTAAGATCATTCCAAGGATAAATTCAAAATATTGATATAATATGGCCATAATGAATTTTACAAATTATTCAGTTTGTTGTTCATTTTTATCAGTTAATGTGTTAATACAACTGGCAACACTTGCATGATGTGGTTCCGACGTACGCTTGAAGTGTGTTTATGCGTGAGGATTCATATTCCAGTATTACATTGCGTGTCATTCAATTTTTGACGAACTATTTCGTTTCCGTTCAATTATGTGCCGCCAAGAGAGAGAGAAAAAAAACAAACTATAACCTACTATTTTTCTGTTTATATATACGTTATAGAAAAAAGCAATATTGCTAAAGTACTGTTATTAGAAAATCCAATTATCACCACGTTGGAATGCATTTTCAGTTACCTCTGAATGTATGAATCAATTTTGATACAGATTTCGTTAACATACCAGGAATTCTTTTCCTTCATGTGAAGGAGAATTTTAGTCATATCGGTCCAATTGTTCTGAAGTTATTAAAGCAATATTTTTTTTTATTGACGTTTGCGTAGTCGCAACAAAAATGCATTCCTTTCTTTTTATCTTTTTCTTTTCCACCAATAGCTATGGAGCCACTGGATGAATCTGAACACAATTTTCTTGATATGGTCGAAAATTGACCAATTCATTCCAAAGTCATTAACCAAAGTAAACTCAACAGTGGGAAAAGGTGTGCATGAAGCTTTGATCGCTAGATTCTGGTGCCGAAAAATGGTTGTTTATTTTCTAAGTCCATAACTTACAAAATATGACTTCTGTTGTTCTGCTTTTGTCCATGATATTCATCTCTCGTTCATATTTTCCTTTTTTAATTGGAAATTGTTGTCTAACGTGTACTGATTATATACATCTCTGTTGGGGTAAAATTACAACAGAAAACTACATTAAGTTATTTTTAAACAGAATAATGTACTGATGTGTAACTTGAAAACTATCGATGAACTTTCCTAAAAGTTTTACAGAACTCAATTCGCATTCGTTCTGATATCACTACTCATGACTATTATGTATATGAAGTCGTGTACTCCTACACTTGAATGAAGAAAGTGTATGAATGTCTTAGTACCAGGGAAAAAATGTGGGGGGAACGCGGGGAGACGCCGTCCCTACCTCGAAAAAATATGTAAAACGTCCCAGTTTCTAAAATATACAATGTGGAAGGATATGCAGGGGGAGCGGTGTGACGTCATGCCGCTACCTACTGTCCCCCGACATTTTCAGATCCACTTTTAACCCTGCTTAGTACTATTCTTCATCGAAACTATCTCTAATTTAAAATACTGTTTCTGCTGTTTCTTTGTACTTCGGGTTTTATTATAAGATAGTGTAAACCATTAAGGGAGGGCTTCAATTTGATTTACTTGTTTTTATTTTATTTTATTTTTTTTTTACCAATTTCAGTGAGTGGTTCAGTGTTTAGCATACATAGTCACATATTCGATCCCCGATTGGAGAATAAAACTTTTAATATAGATAGAACATAGTTGGACACTGAGAACAACTTGATTTAAGAAGTACAAATTCCGGTAAAGAAATCCAGAAAAAACAACCGACGTGTTGACTGCACATTACTGAACTTAAGGCTCTCTGTCCTCTCTTGTGACTAGATCGCATATCTGCTGCACGAGCTCCTAGGTTCGCTTCCCGGTGGGAGAGCATTTAATGCATTACAATATTTCAAATTCAATTTTAAACTATACATATTGCCCTATGTAGCGTCATTAAGACACAAGACAAAACAATCAAGAAAGCCTTCTGGCTGCTATAGCCATTCGTTTCTTCTGGGATTTTGCGCATGTGACGAGGCGAGACAGATCTCTTCCTATATATATATATGTGCGGCATCACTATCGCAGCTAATTTTCGAAACGAGACAGTATCAACTGTTATCTCCTAGACAACCCTGATTGGCTCGCAAGTATGGTAATCAACTGAAATATTGATGTACAATTTCCTCTTCACGCACCTGAAGGCAGATTCATTAGTGGAACAATACAAAAATTGAATTTTATACTGTCTATGTTTTCTTATTAAGCTGCGGCATCGTAGTCGATAAGGCATTTGCTTTCGAACTGGGCGGAACATATTCCGATTCCTGGTGGAGCAGGATTTTTCGATTCTATCCTTGTCTCAATACGACAGTTTTGAGGATCAACTAGTTTCTTTAAAATCCGTATTTGGGTGCTGGAGCATGGTTCTGACTACCTCACTTCCATGATTGCCGAAGTCAAGAAACTGTGAAGCTTTTATCTTCATACACAGCCCTTCCCTCTTCATGACTTGTCCCAAATGGGAGCAAACGTAATTTTTATTATCTTTTTTGGTTTAGATTTTCTTATGTTTGTATTGTACTGTACATGATGTTATAATTAATACTACAATATCCTTTATTTAAACATTGTCCATTATATAACAATGTATTTTGACGAACTCATGACACTTTTATGAGCAAAATTAGTTTCATAACTTTGTTAGACAAAGTAGACATGAAAACACGTTACAGCTCTCCTCGCTGGTATTAGTAGCTAGTGCGTGCCGTCGGTGCACGTCAGAGTAAATTGGAGTTATATGAGTTATGACGTAACAGACACTTGAAGGGTATCTGCAAATGGTTTCAGACATTGATTAGCTAATGACTATTTCGGCGTTTTGCACTGACCATTCTCGTTTGGAGAAGGGGCACGGTGGCTCAGTGGTAGAGCGTTCATCTGTGGTGCATGGGGTTCCTGGTTCGATCCCAGATCGCACCAAGTGAACCTTGTGGTGGAAAAAACACCGTATGCGTAGGTTTCTTCAGGGTTCTCCCATTTCCGTTCACTTTCCTTATTCTACCATTTCACTCATTTCTAACCATCACCGTCTCCTTTAGCCTAGCCAGCATAAACGTAGGACGTAAAACAAAGATTTCATTTCATTTCTCGTTTGGGGAATGAGTGTATAACTTTCAATTAATTTGGTGCATGTAATCCCGGGTTCGATTCCCGGTGGGAGAGCATTGAACGCATTACAGTGGTTCAGATTCTATTTTCAACTGTAGAGCCACGTCTCCTATAGCCTCGGTACAGAAAGGGAACGCTTAACTTTCATAAACAAACAAAAATTAAAGTAAATTTTGTGTTGACGTAAAGACAATCATTCGTTTTCTTAATAGTTCAATGAGATAATGTATGCAAAAATAGATTCCTCCAGGAGCAAGTTTTACAACTCCATTGTAAGAAAAAGAAAGATTTATTTATAAAAATCTTAAATATTTTTTATTATGTCACTTGTAATTAATGTTATTTGTTATGACAAAATAAGTATACTGTACATATTGTGTACATAATATGTTGTTCAGTATTCTTTTGTAATTAAATAGATAAAATCATACTATAGCCATTTCCAAGATACTTAAATACTTATTAAATTGTTGATTGCGTACTCAAAAACCTATGCAGACAATAATCATGCCACAAAGAACTAACTCGCAACGATTGAGAGTAGGCAACACTGTGTATAATTTCATGCGGGTATAATTGCGTAATAGCGTGCTTATGTTAAGGTATTCCAGCCGTCAAAGGTTGTTTCCCACCATGCAAGTACACCAGTGCTCAAAATAGGAAAGAAAACATGAAACGACAGACACTTCCTTGAGATCCGAATCTTCGCA
Organism: Thermobia domestica; assembly: GCF_964235325.1. Lineage (NCBI taxonomy): Eukaryota > Metazoa > Arthropoda > Insecta > Zygentoma > Lepismatidae > Thermobia > Thermobia domestica. The sequence continues at coordinate 206,984,827 of NC_137461.1, forward strand.
GCTTATTGACAAGTTATTAAGAGTTCCAGCCAACACAAGGAAATATCATCTGCATTATAATACAAAGATTCAAGGTCATTATATGCAGATTTTATTTTATTTTCATTTATTTTAATGATGATAACTTTCCTGCTTTATATTTTGTACAGTCTTTCGTAAGGAGATACTCAAAATAAATTAGGATTAAAACTGTTTGTCACTAATTCACAATAATAACATTGCTTCCTGTACTGAACGGTGTCAACGGATGAGAAATCCATTATAAAGATGCAAATAGTGGACACACAAAAGTAGATTTTTCATCCTTTATACATACATACGTATATAAGTCTGTAAGTTAGTTCATTTAAAGAATTTGTTCAGTCTTTATTTCGTTAGGGTAATTGTATACTCTCTTAAGGAAACGTACACCCTGTCAACTATTGAAAAACAAACAGAGACTTGTATGTTAGCAACAGCAGCAGAACAAAGGAAATTTAGAAAATGCTACTTTTTCCTTTAACAGACAATTTTAAAAGCAGTAGTAAAGATTTAACGTACTGAAAGCAGTGGCTATTTCATAATACAGACTTTTTAAAAGCAATAGTTCGATGGATTTTAGCGTCCATTTCGAAACGAGGTTATATGAGACATGGACCTACAGCATAACGTGGGATCCGAACCACATGAGCTCCCGCTGGGAATCGAATCCGGGGCTCCAACGCCAAAGGCGCGTACGCTGACTGTTTAGCCCGGAAGGAACTCTAAAATACAATAGTAAAACGTATTGCAACATTATGTACTCTTCTCTTAATTGTATATATATATATATATATATATATATATATATATATATATATATATATATATATATATATATATATTCCATATATTCCATTTATTCCATTCGACAAGTATCAATCAGCGCAAACACGGTTAGATATAGTGAGAAATTATTTTTTCTAACAGATTCATCATTCTAAGAATAGAATCCATTATCGCCCTTATTAGGATCATGCAATAAGACTTAACAGATAAAACTATGAACAAAATTATACTGTTAGTCCGTCCGTCTGTCACTCTACACGATAACTCTTGGAAGAAAGTGTATTTCTGACTTGGTGTTTTGCATCAGATAGATGCAGCGATTAGCTCGCCCGTCTCCGTTAATGAAGTCAATCTGTTAACATCTTCATGGATAACGATAACTTTAACGGTGGGTATCCATATCCCATATATGGAATAATGGCTGCTTCAACTACCAGTACAGATAGTTCATTAATAAATGTAAGTTTCTCGTTATTTCCTTTACTCCCTGTAGCAGAATTTATTGCATTTCACGTCCAATTATTCTGATCTTTAGGAAATAGGAAACAATGAGAAATGAATGATGAGAACGAAATAAACAATGAAAGTATAATACAGAACGTCAAAAATAGAAGTGGGATTCGAATTTGCGACTGGTCTTGCGATCGTCAATCTCCTCCCTTATATCGGTAGACTATGCCAACCGGTGAATAAAAGCTTGTAAAATTGCAAATATATTACTTTTCTTGTACTACCTTTCCGGCCATGCTTGATGTAATCACAATATTAGTGCGTGGAATGGCAAGATCACACTTAGTAGAAAGAATGTTGAAGGTGCTTTGTCTTCTCTAATAAATAAATAAATAAATAAATAAAACAAATAAACAAATAATAGAACTTAATGTAAAGACTGCTATTTAAGCTACTTCAAATATTATTTAGTCTGGAGTAAACTTAGTGATTGTTTCACTCCCATTTAAATTTGAATCCAAGTTTCCGACTTTGAAGATGGAAACGCTACTCACCCACAAATGAATTCTAGCGAAGTAAACTTGATACTTCAAACAGGAAGGGTTCTGACTCCCCTAAATTTCCCTGGTTTCCACAATTTTATGTTAAAAAAAATCAACGTTCGCATGATTCACAGCAATTTAATAAAGTTGGGTCTTGACGTGTAATAAATAACAATATTTTAATTTTTAAACCCATTCTTACATGATACGTATCTTACTCCGTACACAAGAGCATCATTTTAAGTTTCCCTTGGGGTGGAAAGGGGCACGACTCTCCAATATATGTAAATTTTCACGTTCTTAGTAAATTATATTATTTATTAAAATACGTAAATCAGACGGACAAACAAGCCCCTGAAGGCTCAAATGACGTCTCTGCTGTACATAAAGAAAAAATACTCAAGATTGTGGCTTGTAAAATTTTGATATATTTAAGAACACAAAACAATACTTATCCACTGATTTAAATTTTCTTACCATAGGTTGCAACAATGCATCTATTGTAGAAGAGACTATTTGGTGGTTAATTTCACGAAAAGAAAACCACAGTAGGGCTAGAGATAAAATAAACGTGTTTCCTTTCACATTATGGAACTATACAGCTACAATATTCTCGCACATTCTTCAGTTCTGGTTTCAATCGACAGACAACAGGAACGGTAGAACCAATTGTAGTGGATGGAAAGTGTTTGCATATTTTGTTAGTAACCGATTTAACAAATAAGAAAATGTATTATTTAGTTTGACTGTGAGTAAATATATTCTAAAAATATTCGGGTGAATAAATAAAAAGAATGTTTGCGTATGTTTAATTATTATTTTCTCAGTTAATTTCAATTTACCACGCTAAAGGGTTATATCCCAGATTATTTCTGTATATTTCTGATTCTATGGTTTTGCATAACAATAACCTGTAATTATGCAAAGTCACTGAGCCAGGAATATACAGAAAATATCTTGGATATAACCCTTTAGCACGATAAATTGAAATGAACTGAGAAAATAATAACTAAACATTTTACGCAAACATTTTTTATTTATTTATTCACCCGAATATTCTTAGACTCACAGTCAAACTAAATAATACATTTTTCTTCTTATTTGTTAAATCGGTTACTAACAGAATATGGAAACACTTTCCACCCGCTACAGAACCCACCTATTGGGATGCTAAACTTATACCTAAAAACAATTAACATTTTTGTTCTATGAAAATCTAACATTAAAACCGGTAGCAACACATTTCTACAACAACAGATAACTAAAGCCGAGACTGAATCTATATTTGAGAGCAATAAATTAAAAAAAAAAAAAGAGTTTCTTTTTATATCTTATCGTTTTCCTCTATTGTAATTAACATTATAACAGGATGTGGGTGATTTTTACAGCTTCTGGTTGGAATAGAAAGACGTGAACGGAAATACAATAGAACCTCTTCTTGGGACACTAAATGATACAAGAAAATGTTTTGGAGTATCCCCTTTTCTTGCCTTGATGCTTGTGAACAAATAAACTCGGGAACGAATACAGTCATTCTACCTAAAATTTGCCATAGTTCAGAAGTCTAAAATTATAACACTTTTCCCGCACTACCACTTGATTTCTCATCCTTATTAACATGGTTCGAAATTCAATAAAACATGCAATTGTATCCGTGTGATTCTTTTATTAAAATTACATTAATACACATAAATGCATTATAATATATCACGCATCTACCGGTATTTCTTTACCGTGTAACACAAACACCAATCAATGAATATTTAATAATTACGTTAAGTGTATACGGGTATAAAAAAGTGACAATAATCTTATGTAACATATTCATTACGCATATAATTGTGATAACTTTTTTTTATGTGTGTTATTGTAGTCTATACTTTGGTTATTTAATACCGTAATTTATTAAATATTAAATCCTTGAATGCGGAAAGGAATGCAAAACAATCAAAATATAATATCACACGTGCATACATTTTGAATTAAATACATCCTGTAATTTTCTCGTAATGCCAGTATTAACAATGAAACATTACTACATATCATAAATATTCATAAATAATAATGTAACAGATTTTTTTCTTTTTTCTGTTCAAAAGTAAAGAAAACTCGTGCAGCTTAGATATTTTACTAGTAATGAAAAATATTTGGCGTGCATCTTTCCTATAAACAGTGAATGATAAAGAAATACTTAATACCAGAAGCATTTACACACAGAAAAATATTTGTTCATGAATAACGGCGCAGTGCAAGCTTCGAAAATTACGTTAATCATACAATTCGTTTGTAAATAATATCCGTAAAAATAAATAAAAGATTCTGTAAAATGTACAAGAAAGGAGAAATATACAGTAAGTCATTTGGTTGCGTAAAAATGAAGAAATAGAACAGACTACGAAAGCACTGAGAATATAATGTATTATAAGCGCTCAATATATTTGTTGTTTTGGTTTTATATATTAATTTTACCCCACCAAAAATATTTTCTTCTTTCTTGCGTATTTTACAAAAGCATTATTTCAATTAATTAATTGTTACTGTTATTTTTTACTTTCATCAATTCTGTCGTAGTTTTACAATCTAAAACGTACAGTAATTCATGAAGATCTCCTGGATGATATACTGCGCAGACTAACTCCAAAATAGTTTTGGTTGCATAACGAAGCAGGATATATAATTGGCAGAACAATATTAAAAACAATTGACTTCAAAGTAAAACGATAACCCACAGCAAATATTATGTAAAAATATGGTATTATCATTGGGTGTACATATCTGTGCAAAATTACAGAGCTCTTGCCAGCATAAGAATGCGTAAAATTAAAGATGCAAGACTTGAGTCTAACAAACGGGAAAGTAGCCTTAATATGAAGCATTGAAATAATGTGTAAAACATTGAATTATATCTTTCTACTGTTTGATGAAGAAAGAAAACTACACAACAGAATGAAAGATTTCGTACAACACTGAGTACCTATATTAACTACTGCTTATCAGTGTACCCGTGAAAAATATTTTGCACCACTTCTTTGCTCTGAGCTGCTACTCTTGCGTTTTTCATATTGAATTCCTGCTAGTAAATGATAAGTTCTTGTAAGAATCTTCCATACAGAAAATGCTTTGCCTTTTTGAATATGATTCAAAAGTAATAGGATCAAGTAGGATGCGCACGAGATACGACGACACAGACGGGACGGGGTGAGACAGAATTTTCCTGACAAAATTCGAGTTCAGACACAGCTCTTCAAATAGAGAAATATATATTTTTCGAGTTGAGACATCACTTTTACAGTACATTTTCGAGACGAGACAGTCTCAAATCTTGTCTCGTGCTCATTCCTAGGATCAAGTAATAATAAAATGGCACTGTTCTTTAGGGATGAGCACGAGACAAGATTTGTGGCTGTCTCGTCTCGAAAATGTGCTGTAAAAGTGATGTCTCGACTCGAAAAATGTATATTTCTCTATTGGAAGAGCCGTGTCTCGACTCGAATTTTGTCAGGAAAATCCTGTCTCGACTCGTCTCGTGCGCATCCCTACTGTTCTTCATTCTTTTGGGGTGAAACTTAAGTGTATCCTCGGATTCTATCCCCAGTGGAGATATTTGCTTCTTACACAAGCACAAGTAGCGGTTCGAAGTTCACTTTAAACAGCAAGACCAGACTCACATAACATTGGTTCTTGGTCAAAAGGGACATTAAAATGAAATTAATCACTCAATTAATACAAAGTTAAATTTTTGTATGAAAGAAGTTTCTCTTTTCTTAATTGAATATAATTTTAAAATTTCAGAAAAAAATATTGTAAATTCTTGAAAAAAATTAAGTTAATTTTGTCGGTTGAGATTATCCTTCAACTTAAAATTTTATCCTCAAAAAGTCCAGTTGAAACTCGGTACGCAGGTACAAGAATTATGATGCAAACTCTTATTAGTGCCTATAACACGCCAATTGTAGCTACCATTACCTTTTTAAGAACAAGGTAGAAATTGGCGAAAATAGAAACAAAAAGCAACGAGAAACATTTTATTTGGATGTTCACGAACGTGCATAATTCATGTGCGTTGCACGTCTGAAACCTTGAAACATGAGTAAAAAATTCAGTAGCGTGAAACTAGATTTCTAAAGAAGAAGGTTCGAACTCTTGCCCTTCCTTCGTAGCAATGAAATGAAAGCCACAAATTAAAGTGGAGATCCCATGATATTCTGTGGTTTCTAATTCCGAACCTAGGGCTAACTAGGACAGAGTTCTCTCCGTGGATTGCTCGCTAAATAACAGCTGAATTCCCGTAATTACTAGAAAAAAAATCTTCATCGTCTGCTTCTAAATCGTAAACCACCTGCTCCAATCTTATTTTCTGTTGATCACGTTCCGTATACGTGAGGTATTAGCAGGCAGAAATTACTGACATTCCAACACTTAATGTAGCAGGTAGTCTTACGACCACATACAGTTTGACTTCATCACTTTCTGAATCATTACACAACCTCACACAGAGTAACGAAGGATTATATATAATCTTGCTTCTTATTCGGTCTTGAAACACTTATATACGTATTTCAGGAACTGAAAGATCCATCGATTTTTCATTACTACAGAAGTATGTGTAGTATAGACCAGAGATAGACAATGGTCTAGTCTAGATGGTAAGACAGTAGAAAAATATTACACACTTTCAAAGAAAAATCCTGTATCTGATAGTTTAAGAACTCCTATGCTATTCAGAACCATCTAGAAAGAAAACAAGAAGCAGTATTATATGTTGTCTCATAAAATATGGTTCTAATAATCACAACGGACAACGTAAATACGCCTAAATTTATGTTCTTACCTTCATATGGAAGAAGTAAAGCTCTATTAAAATGTTCTTTCATATCTATAGTGCAATGATTCTCAAAACTTTCCATGTATGCTCACTCACTCACTTCAACAATATAAGCTTACTTTAAACTACATAGGTTCATATGTAAGCTTCATGAAAAATACACTATCTTGACTAACTTGTAAGTTTGAGGTCTTAACACAGAAATGTACTCAACATAAGATAAATTTTAAGACAACAGATTGACAATTGTCTGGAACTTTATGGCGCGCTGCTAGAAAAGTCTTCTAGTATATTGATATTCTTCCAACAAAAGTCTTTTATGGTTTTCATCGGTTTCAAATCTTGTTGATGGAAGACAAATCCAGTGAATCTGCAGAAATGTTCTAAACTTGGGTTTCTCTATTTTGGTCAAAAACGGACGAATTACTGTTGCTGAATGAACTGGTGCATTGCCATGCAACAGATAAGGACAACGGAATGAACGAACTTATAAAACGTGAGGATATATTATATTATACTGTAATCACAAAGGTGACAAATTAGCTGGAAATAATGTTTCATTGCAACATGACGTAGTTCTATGATGTTATCTCAAATACAAGGGTTACACGGAAAGATTTTAGAATGATATATTTACAATTTCCCGAATCTCATGATACTATACGCGTTTTTATAGTAACTCCACACCTCCAGTGATACACTTACATGTCCTTGAAAACATGCTTCTGAAGCAATCTTGTTTAGTCCCCTAGAGACACACTCGATTTCTGAACTGAAAATTTATAAATAGTACCTCCACTTCCCATTAAACTTTACATAACTGAGACTTTCCTTAAATGTTGGAAACAGAAAGTATTCGCATGATCTGTCGAATAGATAAGCTATGACAATATTGACAGTTTGGTTTCAGCCTAGAAGTCAAATTTCAAGTAACCAAGTTGGCATTAACAAGATATAGCAGGATTCTTCAAAATCCTACCTTTGATCAACGATTGCGCAACTCATTGAGAATTTGGGTATAGCAAACTGTTTCGTACTTAATTGTACTCATCATCTTTTGTATTTCAATAAGAGAGAGAACCAAACATTTATTTCACTATAGTCTGTGAAAGTCGATCCTTTCACGGTTTTGAAATTTCCTTCATGGACCAAGGATGTTGATTGGCTATTGCTTTCAAAACAAAGTAGGCCATCTATGAAATAAAATTTCTATTACGTCCCAAATTTATACACCGAGGCTAAGGGATATTGTGATTATGATAACGAATGAAATTGAATGAAAAAAGTATGAAGAAACGGGAGAACTGCGAAAAAACTCACGCACACAGTGCTTCTCCATCACAGAACTCAGTTGATAAGATTGGATCAGTGACCTCGCGGACCAGAGGCGAGCGCTCGACCGCTGAGACGCTGTGGACCTTGGACCACATACGTTTAACTTCTGTGATCACTTTAGACAGACAGCGATTTCGATTTCTCGCCAGAAGACTTTCTTGCATTAGAATGCACCAACACTTCTATTTTCGAGTCACAGCTTTGGTTGAATCTCGCCCGCTTTAATAAAATTCAATTAAAATCAATTGGTCAGCGTGCTAATACATTTTTCAGTATTGTCCTGGAAGCACTTTGGTAATGATAATATTGTATCATTTAGGAACACAAATTATCATCAACCACCAATCCATTCTTTATTTATTTATTTTTAGCGCCAGACCGGTTTTGTGGTGCCATATATTGTACTCAGATCACATAAGACAAAGTAAACAAGTAATATTATAAGCATACTTTTCACGATTATCTTAATCTCTAGAAGAGATAAAAAAATTTAACTTCTCATTTGAGAAGCAGTCTCATCTAGATTATCCTAAATCTGTTTTGAAAAATTGTTGGAAAGTTTTCGGCAACATTAGTACAATGCAATAGTTACTAAAATAACCACCGAGACATGTTAGCGTACATACAAACAGAACACAAAACCTACTTATTTTCCTATGTCCCGCGATTATGCCCTTTATATTAAGGAAGATGAAGTCTTGCGAGATGAAAAGTCACGTCATAAGTGTTTCTAATGGCATTAAATGAAACAGTTCAATACATATGGATACTCTGGTCCAGTTTAGAACTGTCAAAATTCAAAACACGTTCAATAAAAACATTGATTAGAAAATACTTCAACACCTGGTTAATCAATCAAAGTAGGCCTAATGATGAAAAATGTGTTTTTGTTCGCCATTCATCAAGTGTGTTATTAACGAGTATACACAAGTATAGTCGTAAATGATGTTCACCTGCAAATTAAACTCATCACTATATGTAAATACTCTTACACTAGACAGATGGCTAAATGAGAGGTACCTTTTCAAGGTCATAGCACATTTCTCGCCTGAAGTTTCTATTAAGTACGTATATACATATTAAACACAATAGTAGCTCCTGTGTGTTAAAAAAAAAAAAAAAAGTTGATTTCTCTTTTTATTTATGAAAGAAGAATTTAGGTTATCGTCTTTTAATACTGAATCGATACCACGGAAAGTAAAATTAACCAAATGATGCTGTTACGTACCAACATATTCAACTCAAATCTAATTGCACTTTCTATAGTCAGAACTGAGTACGAAATATCTCCTTAATTCAATCGACAGTGGCCTCCCTGAGCTGCACGACTTACTAACACTACATTATTAATGTAAGCACTTAATGAAGGACCCCAAAGATCGTTTTTCTTTGCTGTTTCTGTTTTGCAATATTTTGCTCATTAGAAGAAGTGAAAAAAAGAACTTTAAAAAAGATAAACTTGATTTCTTCTGTTTTGTGCACGGAACAATTACACTTTAGGGGCTCCAAATAGTAACGAATCAAAGTGAACTTTCTCAGTTTTTTTTTTTTTTTCGTTCTTTTATTTAACTTCCTATAAAAATTTCCACTCTCTCCATTACAACTGCGGCTACTACACTTCTAACAGAGTATAATTAAGCATTGCAGGACAGTACATTTTTTTCCTTCCGCTGTCGTTGATGTTATCTACAATCACCATGCTTGTTCGCAAACACCTGTTCTTTTTCTTGAAGTTTCAAACATAGGCTAATTTATTACAGTTGTAAGCTGCGAAGGAGCAACTAACAACATATTATTAATTCGAGGAAGAGATTCTGTACGAGGTTAACCAAAAGCGTGTAGGAGAGGAAACAGTCAAATTGGGGAGAGGGGAGACAAAAGCCAAGGGAGGGAAGAAAGTTGGCAAAAGCAAGCGAAACAACCATCCCCCGCTGTGTGGCGTAACGAATGATGCGACCTAAATTCCGTATACATTGCCTCAGGCTACGTCCATCAGGCTATAGTTGTATTGCTTATAGTCTAGTGGTTTCTCAATGTCGGTCGTTTTTTTTTCTATTATAGTATCAAATGCGACCAAGTAAGATTATTTTATTCAACGAATAATATTAGATATGAGCTCGTAGTTTCCTTTGCAGGTGAAATTACTTTTTCCTCCGTCAAAATATATATAAAAATAAAGAAAGTTATGGGACTTGTTTCATTAAAGTAACGAGTCTTGCAATACTAGAAACCAAAGGTTTAACAATTTTATACACCATAAAAGTGTGTAAATTTAGAAGTAGCACTAACATTTACAAGTAAGTTTTATTATTATTATTATTATAATGTTCTGTATTATAATACTTCATAGAGACACAATAACTCAATAGTTGATCGCTCATTTCTGGTACAAGGAGTTCCTGGTTCGAAAAAAAAAAGAAATGAAATCTTTAAGTTTTACGTCCCACGTGTATGCCGGTTAGGCTAAAGGAGACGGTGATAATGAGAAATGAGTGAAATGGTGGAATGAAGAAAGTGGGAGGAGACGGGAGAACTCCGAGAAAACCCACGAGCATGGTGTTTGTCCACCACAAATTCCACACGGTGCGAGCTGGGATCAGACGGATAACCAAGTTTACACGTCCTATGAGCTCATTGTAAACTGCTATCACTTCATTGCCTGCACACTATCTTACGTGTACACTATTAAGGTTTCATTATAACAAATTATATTGAGTTAATCTTTTACTTCATTTTCTGAATTTTTGCCTGGTTTAGCCCCACTGTCCGGCAGTATATTTCTGCACAGTTTACGGAAGCTGTATTTTATGTTTACAAGTGAAGTGTTACTAATGTGAAACTATGACAACTATTATTGAAACTCGTATCATTGCCAAAACCCATTTTTCACTACCCTCGCTCATAAGTATACCCACCATCGCTGTCGCGCCTGCACCCTTCGGATACCCCCGTGCTATCGCCCACCAGTTTCGCCCTGGCCTGGCTCGGTTAGATAGCAATCATGTTTTTAGTGGCCAACTGGCACAGGTTGGTTTGTGTTTTTGAACTGTAGTTTCTATGCCATACATTCGGAAGCCGTATTTATATGCAAATTGTAAAATAATTGTAAATTTTCAAAAGTAAACCTGCATGATTATATATATATACCCTTTTTCAAGTAAAACTTGAAGTGATGCTGCTGGTGGGGCTGCTTCAAGTTTCAATGAAATTTTTTGTTAATTAAGGAATATCCTTGTATTTTTCGTTGTTTTTCGAAAATTTTTTCGTGATGCCAATTTCGCACATCAAAGTATACTTGGACAAAATTCCAGTTCAGACTCTTCGCTAAACCCACCCTATTTTTCTTTAAAATTATAATGACTATCGTCAATATAGACAACGATGAACATAAAAAATAGGAAACGAGTCATATAGTATCTACACAATACTACTGAATGTTCTAATAGTTTGTTTCAAGATCTTTTTTTTATAATACCGAAATTTGAGTGTCCCGTAATCATAAAGTTATAAACTGCGCACTGGATTCCTTCCATATAAAAAAATGTCTGCAAACAATTGTTACTTTTTTCAATAGTACTTTGCACATATCTGACTCACTTTTTAAAATTTTTGATGTTCATCATCGTCATTTACATACTTACTCAACTTTAAAAAAGTGAAACTTTAAACGAACTCAGAAATATTTGCTAAATAGCAACATTCTATATAATGTAATTGTTCGTTTTGTTGGCGTTTCTCACGATTAATTCATTTCTCAGAAAACTAACCTAACTGTATTAGCAAAAATGTTCTAATGACTCCTAAAAATAAAGGCAAACAAGGAAGATTTTTTGCATCTCTCTCTCTCTCTCTCTCCGTGTGTGTGTATGTGTTACAATTGTACTCGTAACCTGGATACCATTACAAGAACATGACAAAAAGGAAAAAAAGTTTAAACACTTTCTTCCATTGCAGTGAGTTAAATAGATTTTGGACATCCATCTTGAACCAAATTATTAATATTCTCCTTTGTTATAGGAATAGTATAGCTCTTCCGCATCTTAGAACTTAAGCAAACAATACGGTATTTATTTAACACCTAAACAGAACTCTTAACGAGAAGAGTGGAACCACTGCAAAAAGGAATGGGAAGGTTTGTCGCTGTTTAAAATAATTTCCTATCTCAACCTTCGAAGTTTTGGTTGATTTTAATCCTTAATTACTAACCCAGGGTGAAAAAAAAAAACACCTAAGAAAATTATTTTCGTTTACCGTCAAAAGAGGTAACTACCTACAAAACTGTCTTTCGGTGTATTTTATTGCTTTCTTATCACTCAGTGTGCTAGTGGCAGTGGAAGTGTACAGACATCTGGAGTTTGACTACTGCATTGAACATAGGGTGACAATACACCTGAGGTTAGTAATAGTGTAATTATGCAAAGAGTAGTAATTGAGAGGCCTAATCACAGCGAAATTAAAATATCGCTAATTTTACAGTAATTATGTGATATTTTCAAATAGATAAAAGACAATCGAAAAGTGGAACAAGAGCGCCCTAGACAATATTATTTTGCATGAGATACCGTTATCATGAGTGATCTAGTAGCTTTCCGTTTGCAGCCATTTAGAAACGCGAAAGTAAATGCCGATATCAAACTGGCTGGAAATCGAAAGCAGATAAGTGAGTCACGATAACGGTATCTCATGTTAAATAATATTGTCTAGGGCGCTCTTGTTCCACATTTCGATTATCTTTTATCTATTTGAAGATATCACATAATTACTGTAAAATTAGCAGTATTTTAATTTCGCTGTAATGAGGCCTCTTAAGGGTTAACAATAATAATAATAATAATAATAATAATAATAATAATAATAATAATAATAATAATAATAATAATGTATAATTATCTCTGAATTAAAACTACTACTTCAATCCTCTCTTTTAATTGTTCACTGCCGCCACTAAAACAGTACATTGCAATGGAGGCATGCGATCTCTATAGATCCAACGCATTAATGTATTTTATTTCGAACTTCGTCGCCACCCAAAGTCATGTTTAACATGTTACATGATTTTTTTTATTCTCTTCCTCGTCAAATTAAAATAATTTCAATTTATATAAGAGAGAGAGAGAAGAGAGAGAGAGAAAGAGAGAGAGAGAGAGATTGTTACATATCATGGTAAAATATGCCATTCCACGTTTATTTATTAATTTATCCAGTTCCAGATCCAGCTGGAACATAGCGGGTACAATTACCAAAAAAGAATGGAAACAAATTTTAAAAGAAAATCTTTGAGGGTTTTATATTTAAAGGTACTATATCAGCATTCGCATGCAAGTACTGTCAAAATATCCTTTAAAAATTTTAGAGGATGGCTGGCAGCTGGATTCAAATCCATTATCCTTAGAGTTTAGACTGCGAGGGGAAACTCTTAAAGATTATTTTGGGCGTAAATACCTAGTTCCGGGTTTGATTTCCGTGGGCGGCCCAGATAGAAAAAAAATGTCAAGTGGAGATTTAACGCACTTGTATGAGTCAATTTTTTTGTTTCATATGTAAATTTGATTCAGTCTTGACTGCAATGACGTGTTTATTATGGATAATATTAAGTAATAATACTCGTAAGTGCGTCCATGTGAATTACGTAGAAGCAATAATCACTGCAATGGAAGTTTTCTACTGCATAATGTGATATGGACTAGAACTGTGCAACACTATTTTCAAATATATAAATTGGTATCAAAATACACTAATCGATATGTTTATATTTTGATATACCGTGTTTTGAAACTTCCAAAATTTGATATTTCAATATTTTTCTATATTTTGATGTATCGACTAAGTTTCGATATTTTATCGATATCGATTTTCGATACTTAATTCAGAATTCACACAGCTCTAATATGGATTAAGAAAATGCAGTAGTTAGTATATTTCGACTTCAATGTATTATGAAAAAAGTTTCTTGCAAGTTGTTTCTTTTACGAAAAGTAAACATGTTACAGATATCAAAAATAAATGTGTGTGTGTGTGAAATAATGTTGTTACTTTTGATATACTTATATTTCAACAACTGCTCAAACATTTATTTGTTCTAATAGTTACTCGAGTAATTATGTTCTATTAAAGAATTTTCAAACAATCGTTTACTACTACTATAATTGATCAAAAATAATTGCTGTTTTTCTGTGGAATACTTGATCGAATCATTATTTAGGGCTAACATAATTCATTTTTACCTGGACATGTCTTCCTTTTCGTTTCTAGAAAGTTCAACAGAATTTTTTAAGAAAATACGTAATATCCCCTTTTTGGGAACTTTACACAGTGTAGAAAGCGGCTTCAATATTTTGTAACAAACTTTCGGAGACGAATAGTTATGGTGTACGAATGCACCGACCGGTTTGTGATTATATTAATTGAGAAAATTGTGAATCTCTTAATAAATATTTGAATGATTCAGACTTAGAAATTACTGATAATAGAGTTCATTACACAAAATAACTGAGTGTGTTTAATTAGTATTACGAATAATTAAGATATAATAGTGGTACTCAATAATATTTTAGAATATATATTAGGGCATGGTTATAGCGAATTTTTTCTTTTTTTCATTTTTCTTGTTCAATTTTTCTATTTTGAATCATCGTTCATAGAACACCATGTTTATACCTAATTCGTCGATCAAGTTTTCTCACTCAGAGACAAATCAGGGTTCGCAACAAAAATGAAGTACTTAACATTTAGATATAACAAAAATTTGAGATACAAACTGATTTCAAAACTGAATCCTTAGCAGGCACCCCAGAAAAATTCTTAAATACAGCACTATTTTTGCGTATTAAGGGTTTCAGACTCCCTGTGTTTCTATTCTTCTGTAATATATTTGTGTGCAGACTGAGAGGTCGTCAAAATAATAATAATAATAATAATAATAATAATCTTACGGCTTTAGGTTGGATTAGCAGAGTATTAGGTTATATTAGTAGGTTCGATTAATAGAGTAGATTAGGTTAGATAAAGAAGATAGGGTAGATTAGGTTGGTAGTAGAGTATGTTAGGTTAGATTAGAAAAGCAGGCCCTAGTATAGGATAGCATAGGTTAATAGAATAGGTTTGGTTATGATGTAAGGTAGGTTACTTTAGTAGGATAGAGTAGGTTAAATAGGATTAGTAG
This sequence comes from Thermobia domestica, assembly GCF_964235325.1. Lineage (NCBI taxonomy): Eukaryota > Metazoa > Arthropoda > Insecta > Zygentoma > Lepismatidae > Thermobia > Thermobia domestica. Next base: position 206,999,948 of record NC_137461.1, read on the forward strand.
TGTACGTTAGGGTATGTTAGTAGGATAGATTATGTTGTACTAAGAATAACCCATCATACAAATTATTACTTTATGGTTAAAATGAGTGAGTACATATGAAAGAGGATTGTATAGGGTGTTAAATTCTATTGTTGGAGGATTTTTTCAGAAAATAGGAAACTTGTATTTCATGCTTACAAGTGTAATTTACAAGTGTGAACCTATTAAAAGACTATACTAGGGTTAACATACGAGGGTGAATATCAAAGACGACTGTATAATACATTAATTTTCACCGGGGAAATATTTCTGAACGATGTAGATAAACTATATTTTATAAGTATAGAGTTACAAAGTCTGAAACCATTACGAGTGCTCCAACCTATGTGATTTTACATGATATGAAGTTTTTCTTCTTTCTGTTTACACTATTTTCATTTATGCACTTATCCTCCATTGTGACCACTTAGCACAGTTGGTTTGTGTTTCTCGCCGGTCGTTTTTATGGCATACGTCCGAACGCGATAAAGGCGCAGAATAAACGGGTTCCATATGAGGCTGAATCTAGGACCACGTGATTAGAAGTAAATAAAACAGTAACTGCTAATACAACAAAAGAAATTTAATTTGTCTAATACAACGGAAGAAAATTTTTCTTATGTTGATGCAGTACAGAACAAAACGTTTGAGACTACCAGTGGTATTTTTAAAAAGTACCTAAAGAAAAGCAAATTTTCCTTTCGATATTTTCATAATTATTTTAGTTCTAGTTTTATTTACTCCGTTACACAGAAGCGAAACGGATGAAGATTAAACCCCTACTTTTTGTATCAAGAGAAACAAATTTTCGTACCATAGTGTTGCCTGGATAATCTTAGCACCTTCGTATTCCAAGAAATAAAAAGAACCGGTTAACGGTTTCATGACGTCATTGATGACGTCATAGGGACTATTTCCCAACCCCCTCAATTTCTTTTTAATAGTCTGGGATACCACGTGGCAAGCCTACAGCTGAAAACTGGATCAGGTGCGGTAAGATCAACCAACCCAAGGATAAGAAGTAAAAGATAAAGAAGAAAACACAATGGAAGATCACCAAACAAAAATCATCTCATAGAGACCTCACAAAGAGTTTTTCTTTCTTTTGGAAAGAAGAAAAGCAAAAACAATAGTGAAGTGATGTGCACATTTGAAGTCTTGTACTCAACCTTCTTGTAAGGTAAGGAGTGGGTTGGAATGTCAACCATTTACTGATCACAAGGCATGGTTTCACGACGAGAACTTCAAGGGAAAATATGAAAACCTATCATACATGTATAGGTTTCATTTACATGCGGAGCAAGAAATTTGAAATGCATATTTCATTTATCTAACAATTTAGGCATTGTGAAAACGAAAGAAATACGTAATTATTTTTATTATATACATATAATAAAACATCGGACAAAAGAACTGTCCTCGTAGACTGCCGAATACATACTTGATGCCGCGTACAGACTGAGCCTAATCTGTATTCTGTTTCTGTAGTCCGCGTTGAAAATGACTCAACGAGGTGTAGCAAACATGTAATCCCCTAGTGAAGTACGGAGATACGTATTTCTAGGTTTCAAATTCTGCTCCAAATAATAATCCAACAGCTTGTTAATTTGATTTAAGTCTGGAAACTATGTAGACCAGGATGGTTTCGACAAGGATGCTTAAATGTTTCTCAAATCATGTACAAACGCTTTAAGCCCTGTGAACACTACAGTTGCCATTAAAAAATTGGAGTATACACCAAATATCATAATGAATTTGCTACCTCACTATCAGAACATTCTGGTATGAAACCAGTACAACGCACTTGTCTTACCGAATTTTCTGACAATACAATTATTGCATCAAATTTCATCATTTTTAACTGCCATACAAGTATACAAAAATTATGGTCAAAAATAAATTTTCACTATTAATTTAGAACAGCCAATTAAAAAGTAAAATACGCTGAGGTCTAACTAAAAGTAAACTTTTTTGTGGTCGAATGATGTGTGGTCATCATATAAGCAACCTGTGTGATCAGTATATTTCTGTTCTGAACTCTAGCTTACTGCCTCTTAAAATTTAATTAACTTTTACAACGTTGTTGGATCAACATTGATTATATGCTCCTATAAAGAACTAAAATCCGGATAATGCGTACCACAGAAACATACATAAGCTATTTAACTATACGCATATATAACGAAAAATTGAATTTTCGAATACAAAACTTAAGATTAAAAATTATTTTTATTGGTTTATGATTAATTGGACACAAACAATTCACACAATATTTAACGAATGACTAAAAATAAAGTTTGGATGTTAGAAAACTGCAAAAATCTCAATTCTTGAAGTATAAATCTGATGTTCTTTATTTTCAAAACTACTGTTTAGTAACAGAGAATGTAGTACCTACATATTTCCTTCATACTCTTAAATATTTTCAATAAAATGTGACATTGTCGTGTCGGATCAATTTTCTATGGTAGTTCAATAGGAGCTTTATTAAAAAGTTTCCTGCTTCACATTTGAATTTTCGAGATAAATATTCTAATATGTCGGGAGTACTTCAGAATTAAAAGTAGACATTGACTATTCCCAGTTGGAAATTATTCATTAAGATTCCAGCAAAACTTCACCAAAGAAATAAAATATCTTTTTAATCTTAAGTTTTAAAATTCGCAATTCAGAATACGTCTTCTACAGGTATGGGTGTGATTCGTTCTTGTAATTTTCATCGATCGGTCATTTCACTGTTGCGTTCACAACTTTCTTTTAAAGCTTTTTTAAAAGAAAGAATATTTCTTAATATTTGCAAAATTCTCGTCCACAAAGATTAGTCGAATAAACCGGGCCAGGTTACCAAATCATATTTCCAATAATAAAAGAAAAAAACGATCTGTTTTCTCTACTCTACGTGATATTCAGCACACATTTAACAAATGCGAAATATAAGCAGAGAGTATGTGAATCCAGGATTGTGAGCCATTCAATTCACACGAGCTTAGATCTAATCACAGAACTGCAGTCTGCTGCTACGTGCAAGAATCTCACGATTCCAAACTTCCAAGAAATGCTTCAAGAATCCAGTGCAGTGGGAAGAAAAGGATGAGAAAAATTCTACTGTGTTCTTGTTACTAACAATGATTTACTATAATAATTGCATTGTAAAATACTGATGCATCGTCTTAATGATTTAACTGCCTAAATATATTTTTTATTAGTCATCCAGGTATCGAAAGTTTCTCTTTCGATTCACCAGTAGGGAAGGAACGTGCAATCTGCTATCAGAAGATGGAATTTCTGTTGGTATTTATTTATCTTAATATTATTATAGGTTAGGTGAAGAATAAAGAGCAGCAAGTATGAATCAAATACGACTGTACAATACAGGATAAACATTACAGAGAAGAAGGCATTTATTTCAAATTCAGTGTAATGTGTATAAAGATGAAAATTATAAGAACATTTTAATACAATCAGTAACTTCATGTGCAGAAGAAAACACTATGCATTGGGATGTATGGATAAAGGTTCGGATTCAGGCTTTGGCCAACGGGCTGTACACGCCTATGTATCCTACATCGTACATGCATTATCTGTGGCGGTTTTTTTTATGTAGTCGTATTTTCACAGGTTGAATTAGAGGTCAGTGATATTGAGCATATACCATCTTTGCTTTTCAGCAATTTGTTTTTCTGTTTCTTTGAAATGAACTGAAATTATTGAAATTATAATAATTTGACTTTACTTATTTCTTTTTCAAGTGTAGTTAAATGCCCTCTCCTTATTTCTATTGAAAATGAGTTTGCATTATATACAAACATGATATAACTTTATTTAATTTTGATGATTATGTAGTAACATTATATACACTGCAAAAATAAATCAATGTTTGGATATTTTGTTAGAAAAGACTTGAACATTGTTTATCATGTCTAAATATATCCTGAAGAGTTCTATTAGCGAACTGAAAAATGTCTCGAATGCATCCTAACAGGGTTAATAGCAACTACCCTAACAGTGTTTGGCACATGTACCTGAACTTATGTGCCACATGAGCATGCGGGTAGAAACAAGTTTTAAATGTGTAGGGTCTTAACGCAGTTTTAAAGTTGTTTCTGAGTCCTATATAGTCTTTGGATAAACCAGAAGTTTAGGAACGTTTTGAACACTCTTACGGTAGTTCTTATTAACCACTGTTAGAATACATTCTAGACTTTTTTCTCACTAATAGAACACTTTAGGACAGTTTTGAACACAAACAATGACAAAGTAGTATCTAAAAGATGTCATAATCATGTTCAAACACTAATTTATTTTCTGTAGTAAAATGTTGATTTTCACGAAATAACGGGAACTTAAATAAATTTGAAAAATAAATCAGTACAATCAAAATATTAAAATCCTGGCTCATTTCAAAGAAAACAGAAAATAATTCCCCATAAAAAGATGGATTAAAAATGAAAGGGATAAAAAATAAAGATGGCAGACATATTCTAACAATTAAAGATTGTCTGTAAGGCAATTTTTAATTCATTTCAGATGGTACTTCAACTTTGATAATTTTTGATGATTCATTGTAAGTTTTTGATCCGTTTTATGCATGAATAAAGGCAAATGATGTCTTTTATTTGGTTTGAGAAATATTGATTTTGACCGATGATGTACCGACTAGTTTCTCAACTGTATATTATCTAGTTCATACTATCCTACAGTTTAAGCACTGATCTTTGAGTATCGGATTAACTAAATAAAATTTTCCCTGATATTATACATATTTAATTATCAAGAGTATTTTGGCAGGGAATATATTGAAAATCGAAAGTTATGTTTGAATGTGGCGTTAATATTCTTGACACCCTATCTGTATTGATAGCTGAGGAACAAACCTATGCAGAACAAAAACGATATTGCCAATTCTAACATTTTCACTGTTTTCTTTGGAACCTGGACTGATCTACACTAATACAGAAATATTAATGTTGATCCAGAAGTATACATGGTAACTCATACGATCTTTGTAGTCTAGATTTGCATGCATACTACGTATACCTTCGAGAAACGTTTCCCATTGGAATTGTCTGAACGACAGCCAAACGCTACGCATGCTTCATTGCAAGTTCTTTTATATTTTACTATTGCCATTTCTTCACACAAGAATGGAAATAAAGATGTAGAATAGGTGTGTAATAAACATGTTTTCCTTCCCCTAAAGCAAGTTCGCACAACAAGCTTGTTATATGAAGTGCGAGAAAAAAGGTAATCTAAAATATAAAAAAAGACAATTTCCCGAGCAATTTTACACCAACAAACACATTCATGTAACTTCAGCAACCATTAACCTACAAATACAACAGGTCGCGAAATTTACATATTGTACATGGCAATACTACAAAGGAAGATCAGAGAAAATATATCTCACCAAGGGAAAGCAAGTTTTTTATTCCGCTGACTAAATGGAGGAAAGTTTGTGCATTGATTCATTTCAATTTTCAAACTATAACGAATTATTGGTGTATAGATACAAGTTCAATTGCTGCTCAGCCATGGTTAAATCGCTATTTATAAATACAAAACACATGTATCTATATATTAAATTGTTATATTCAGACATTTGTGGCTAAATCTTTTCGACAATGACATATCGAAAACCACACGCCCAAGAAACGTCTCATTTCCACTAGTATATTCAAAATTGTGCGTAGGTTTGCCAGTTTTCATTCAAATTTTCAGAAAGGCATGTCATTTTTATATTTAACATTTTATGGGTCGTTTTGAGCTCATAAGATTAACATAGTTGTTACGGTGTTGCTAAGGTTGATATCCATGTGTTAGGTAACCAGTAGAAGAGCCACATATAGCAGGTTAAAGGAAATTGTAGGCGCTTTGCTTTAATCTAAATAGCAAAACCTATTGCTCATTATTAACGTCATAGGTGGAGCCGCAATGAGGAATACTCGAATATATATATATATATATATATATATATATATATATATATATATATATATATATATATATATATATATATATATATATATATATATATATATATATCGCTTTGACGTTACCTATTGTGGCAAACTCACTCCAAAATCTATACATTAAAATGCTACGTTTATATGTTTGTTTATAGCAATTCAGTGTCTTTGTGAGTTCTTCATTTGTGCCTATAAACGGACATATACAAGTAGGGAAAGGAGATTCATGCCCATAAATTAATAGTAGTAGAACTGTACTGCCAACGATACTTTTAACAATACCATTAGTGGCGTAGACTTTGGTCTGCGAGCTTTTAGTCACGCAAGATTTTGGCTCACACGAGGCTTTGGACGGCAAGATTTTCACCAGGCGAGATTCTGTCCCGCTAGGTTTTCGGGGGCGAGGTTTTGTTCACGCGGAGTTTTGGACGACGAGGTTTGGGTCACACGATGTTTTGGGAAAGGAAATTTTGGCCCATGAAATTTTGAGTGGCGATGTTTTGGGTGCGAGATTTTGACCTATCCTACCGGATTTGGGAGTTGATTCTTGAATTTTTCTTTTCAAACTACAAAACCAAATAAAAAGAATATAAAATTAAGTCAAAGTAGTTTGGCCGGCCATAGTGATTCTTGTTTCATCTATCTCTGCACATATAGACACGAAGACACGGTGTTTATTTTTTTTTCAAGAATATGTCATTTACATTAAGAATTCAATATAAAATAGTTGTTAGAAGAAGACTCAAAACACTGTATCTGTAATACCCGGGGATATGTGCTAGCAGTTATAATATTTTTGATACTTCTGATTATTAGTTTCAAAAATACTTTTAGATTGTAAAAAGAAAGAAAGTATTGATTACAGTTAAGATTATTTAAAATGCAATAAAATGGAAAATGCTCATCATAACATTATGGTGTTAACCCTTAAAGATACGAACTCTTAATTCACACTTGTGAAGATTTCACTATGGAAATTATACTCGAACTCACAAACTGAAGTACCCATGCAAACAGAAAAAAAAGAGAGAAAAAAAGAAACCAGGTGTTATGAGTGCATTAAGTGCATCGTGTGCCTATTAACTTAGTTACACTGTAGTTAGTTCTGAGGAGAAATCTGACTCGGATTCGCATAAAAGCACCTCTCGCAAAACACCAGTTTGAAGATTCTCTCGTTCTGCCATTATAGAAGTCAGATGAATGCTGGGATTTTCCACCCATCGCGCCAAAGAGTGGAAGAGAAGAAGGAAAATAAAAGAATTCCTCTCGGCAGCCAATGCAGAACGCCTTGTTGGTAGAAAAGTCGACGACCCAAGAGTGTCTTCTGTTGAATGATAGATGAGCATATTCACCTACTTTTGCGCTCAGAGGCATCGAACTGACACACTTCTTCGTCGTAGGTGCAACCGCATCTCCTCAACAAAATGTACGATAATGACATTTCTGTATACAGCTGGGTAGCTAGTAATATTGCAACCCACTGAGGGAAGCGAGTTTCTCAACAACGTGATTTTGACATTGAGTTGCAAAAAACAATTCCTTTTATTATATTATTATTGTCTTCGTTTTCTGCTCAAATAAATTTGTTTCGCTTTCTATCATTACTGTGCAATTGTACACTGGGCCTTACAAGAATGACATTTATGTAGATTAAAATCTGGTCTTGTGACCCGGCTCGTAACCAAAAACTTTAGGGAAGCCAAGATAAATTTAGAAGGGGGTTGATATCGATTCTCAGTTCTGCATATTTTGTTAGCCTTGCAGAAAATTTTTCGGATCATACATCGAAATGTTAGAGAATTACGAAAACCTTAAGGAGAAGGCGCCCTAACTCTATGTGCCAGCCTATGTACCAACTTGTAACTTATATTTTACTTACAGCTTGAACGCGTACTCAAGACTCAAACAAAACTACTTAGCGTGGAAACTGAGATTCTCCAAGTAGATTTTGAAAAGAAGTATCTTTGCATACTGGTGACAAACCTTATCTATACGGACACTCAATATCTTGCAGTATTAAGAACAGTTTCATGGGAAGGGTTTTCGTTCATTTTAAAGATGCGACCTATGGAACACGATCAGTTTTCCTGAGCTCATGCCTTTTGTGTCTGAGGTTCCCGTTACGATTCCAGTTGGGAACAGTTTGGAGAACTACTTAAAGAAGAAACGAATCAAGGAACACGCTCTAAAAAGTAACGACAATGGAACCGACGTGCTGAGCATATATCTCCTCAATTGGCGGCCAACTGGGAATTAGTGCAATGGAATTTTATACGATCTGGCATTTTGAAAAGTGATTAGCATTTTGGGAAAAAAAATGAACACATGTGCACTTGTAATTACCCTCTCTCACAACTATCATTTCCATTCATTTTTATTATTGGTACCGGTAGTAGTACGCCTGATTTCTTAGGAAGACCATTAAAATATTACAAGTATTATTTTCCATAAGACAACACTAAAATATTGCATCTGAATAATATTGCATAATCTACATTAGTTTCTTGCTAAGATTCTTCATTAATAAAAATCATAAATATTCTGTGGTTCACTTTGCGTCAGAACTAGAAAGAAAGCGAAAAAACTTGGCAATTTCAAAAGCAAATAATATTGAAATATCAATGAAAAATGAAATAAATATAAATTTTAAACGTATCTCAGAAACAGCGATGAACTATCGAGATAGTTTAGGGTTTTCCATAGCATTATATCTCCAACCATTATTCCAATTTATTCCCAAACTTCAGTTTCCTTCGTAACAGTTCTTATATTTGATGATGTTATTTTAGGGAAGGAAGAGTGAAGAATCGATTAGCTGTTTCTTTGCATGGTCAACTCACCACAACCTTGGATATTGCTGATTGTCAAAGAAGGTTCCGAATAAGGGCGTATCTAATGTATGAGTAGAACCAGGACAAGTTGAAGGATTACACCATGTACAGAAACCACTCTTGCTTGTCTGCACAGAATCACGTAAGCAACATTCTCCAACCAGCCTCTTTATTACAATGTTCGATCATTCGAAATCTACCAAAGAATCTTTTAAAAAGAAAAATCAAAGAGAAATGGAAATTCATTAAATCCCCAGGAAGTACCGGAAGAAGTCAATGCCATATGCAAACGAGGGATTTGTACGAATGATAAAAGATACCGCAGACATTATAATGGGTAGTTGGGACTGTTATTTACGTGTGAATCAGTAACACACCATATGCAGCACGCTAACTGTCGTGTTTCATGTGTTGTTATAAACGGAAATTCTTATCTCTTTGGAATACACATTCTTTCTTGTTCCACACATGGTCAACAATGTAACAGAGACGGAAGAAAATATGTAATATCGACAAGCGTTTACAGTACTTAAGAAATAACAATCACAATTATAACAAGATTTAAAAAAAATCAAATCCAATTTTGTGAGCATGTTAATGTATTGGAATATGAACATATTTATTTTGTACATACCATGAACCAGTATGACTATAGAATCTAGATCTGTTGGAAATCTGGGAAAATACTCATCTATTTGTAATGCAAAATAATCTCAGTCTGTGAGTAACGTTACTTCCTAATAGTTAACAATTACTGCTCCGCTATGTTTGCTACTTGCCTATCTGCTTGCTTTTGTTTTAAAATGGATAGAGCTTACGCTGAACATGAACGTGTTTAATATTAAGACAAAGGTCTATTAGGTGTAGATAATGTTATATACAATATACAATTATTTACTCCGTGTGAGGAACAACACAATTTATTAACTAAGAAACATACATAAAACAGTTACCGTCTACTTTGAGGACAGTGCAGTATTTAACAAGCTTTACTGCCAATCCACGTGACGTATACTACCATTAACAGGCGGTAGTCATATTTAGAATTCAGCATTAATATTTGTGTAACCGCAGGTTAGTTCGGCAAACTACAAAGAAATTTAAATAATTCGAACTTGAAATTAATCACTATTTTAACCTATAGCCAGGTGGTTAGTTGGATCGGAATGGATCGGAACGTCATTTCAAAAAATATCTGAGATATTCTATAGTTCAATAACACATTGTCTCATGAGCTCTCTGCATTATAGCCGTTCCGGTAAATATATATATATATATATATATATATATATATATTTTTTTTTTTTTTAGCTACATCACTGCCTATAGCATACAGCGACCCAAAAGCTTGGCGGGAACGACTAGTTATATTAATGCAAAATGTACACCACATGTCTGCCCCACTTCTCAATGCAGTCCCTCAAAAATTCAGTATTTCTTCTTTTAATTCATACAAAGGATTTTAGTAGCACATATGTCAACTTTCAAACTTTCCCATACTTCTCATTTTCGAAAACACTGCTGAGAACGTGGCGTTGAGATTGCATGATAGTGATACCACAAATTATCAAATACACTACAACTATTTGGACCGTGATGTGTAAGTTTATTGTATTTTATAGGATTGATACAAGGCGGCATTGGTGTAATAGCAACTGCAGTAAACGAGATAATTTGGGTTTATGAACTGCATGTCCTACTGATTGTGGAAAAGTTAATATTTTTAAAGTTGATTGTAATGTTTTAACAAAATAACACTAAAATTTATGAAACGATACGAGAAATAATTCTTCGACAACTAAGACAAGACCACACTTTTACAAAAAAATAAAGATACGAGACAATTTTATTTCTCGCTTCGTCTCATAGACAACACTAGTTGAGAACTGTACATAAAATTTTCCATTTATTTTTAGAATATATATATCTCTAGGAAATTTTGGTGAAAATAATTTTGATTATGAAATAAGATAGTGAAATAAAGCATATTTTTCCTTTAATATTTTCGAAGTATCCTCAGAGCCCCATGAGGAAGGGCTCTGTGATGCAAAAAGAATGTTCTATTCCATGGACCTTCTGACATTTTTATGTCATTGGTTTATCCATTAGGGTAATTTCATAGTTATTGAAAAGCATGTGTTTCTCAAACTTGGGGTGGAGGTGGGGGCAAATATCCACTGCTCTCCCCAAATGACGCCGCTGGTTTTATTGGTTTTATCATTTTATCTCAAACATCTGGTATAATGTTCCATCAGCAATATATTTCTAATTTTCTGAAGAAAAAAATCACTACAAATTTAGCCACTCTTGCTTCCAACCTAAGAGAGTATTTTCTATATTGACTATTATTTCAGTTTTCCTTTTCTAGCTATAAAAACCACATATCATTAAGATGATTCTTTACGTTTCCCACCAACTGTTAGTAATTCAGTAATAATAAATGATATGTTATTTTTGGAAAGTACGTAATTTAATATTTAAAAAAAAACACCATCAAACAAAGCAGGTATTCAAAACTTCTTATCACGACGTTTCCTATCACGCAGAAATTTGAATGTTCGATGTTTATGACTTTATAACCGTGCTCCCAGATTTCTGGCTTTGAAGAGAGCTCAAAACAATTACTGGTTTATTTAATCATTTTGTAGGAACTATTTGAGTGGTGAGAACGTTTAATTTATTACTTTACTGAATTAAAGATCTTCAATTGTCACGTCTTTGTGTTCAATGACCTATCAACGGGAATCAAGTACAGGATCGAACGTCAGCCCTTTAACTAGCTGGTAGCACTTACAAAGACTCCGTAATACTGCATCATACCATATTCTTTAACAATTTACATAGACAATTTTGCTTAGTGTTTAAAATTTAAGAAATTACTAATATACTTAAAACTTCTTTGTTTAACCTTTTCAGCCTTGATTTTCTGTTTACTCATCGATTTTTATTTTTATTTTGCATTATTATGCTTTTTAACTTAACAAATGAAATACAATCGCCATTTTGATTGCGGTTGTAATATTTCTCATAATTAAGAGACGTACGCACTTGTGTGCACTAGGGTTAAAACATATATGAAAATGCGAAATTGCGTTAATCGAAAATATCATTGTATTCTACGTAGTTTAGAGACTTGAAATGCATCACTAACAGCAGAAAAATTACTTACTGCAAATTATTTCTTCGCTAAAAATAGAACAGCCTACATGACTGAACTTCGTCCATCGTAGTAGCACCTAACAATAGATGAAAGCACTAGAAAAATAGTGGAAAATGATTTAAATAATTTTAAGGAATGCAAAGACATAAAAATCAGCCATTTTGAATCCTCAAGAGTAATTATGGTAAATTTGAAATATAGTGTACACATATGTTACCACCAGGGCCGAAAGGGTCAAGACTTGCAGTCCTTAGTTTAAGATTTAGAGCAGCGTCTTTCAAACATTTTTTTTTTTCAAATGGGAAGCACTTTTATTAGGCAGCACATTCTACGAAAGCAAGTTTATAATCTTTTTAAAGCGTTTCGAGCATACACCAGTACACCAGTTTCGTTATATTTTACAAATAGTAGTAATAAAAATTCTCTTGATTTTATATTGGTATCAATACAAAAAAATACACTTCAAAATAAGTAAAAGATAAGAAGAATATTTTATAATAATACATCTACATTACAAGTACGCTATTAGAATTTGTAAAATCGTACCTTACTTAATTCTTATAATCTATTATTTGGATAATAGAATGTAGAGACCTGTTTGAAATTTCAACTCAAGTACTCTTTGTGATAAAAGGATACATAACAAAGATAAAAACTACAAAATCGAATATTGTGTGGAGAAGAAACTTAGAGAATCAAGAAGGCGTAAGAGAAGACACTAGGTATCACTGAAATGAAAATACTCATATCGATGTGTAGTATTATCAGATTGGATAAGATCAGAAACGAAAGAATAAGAGACAATGCTAAAGTTATTGAGATATTAAAGAAAGTACGAGAGAGAAGATTGTAGTGGTATGGTCATATTGTAAGAAGAAATTATGATTATGTTGGCAAGAGAGTGAGGAAGATGGAAGTAGAAGGCAAATAAGAAAAACGAAGACCAAACAGAAGATGGATAGATTGTGTGACTACCGACTTAGAAATGGGCCCGGGCAAATTAAAAGCGAGTCAAGATATTCGACCCTGCGTAAGCGGGAAAAGACAGTAAGAGAAAAAGTGTATAATATTCATTTCACTTGAATTTTGTTTCTTTAGTTTTTCTAAAACTAATGATCAATCTAAAAGGACTACACGGATACACTTCGAGGATCATAGTTTGAGAAACAGTGATTTAAAAGCTAGGGAACAAGCTTCGTAGTCCAGACATAACTAGAACTTCATTTATAATTGACCTAAATAGAACTCAATCCCTGTTATTGGAATCTGTCATAGCAAGCCTGCACCATCATGACCAAGAGAGATGAAGCCTAGATCTAAACTGGGCCCAAAAGAAAATTGCACGCTATTGGCCTCCTTAGCCAATATCTAACTATATGTCCTTGCTTCAAAGAGAAGAGTATATCACCGCTACAAAGCGTTGGGTGCCTCCAGGGATCACATCTTCTCTTTATTTGCAATGGTCTTCCAACTAGCACGTGTCTGTAAAGGGGTCGCAGTTCGCTTTCTCTGGTGAGAACTGGTCACTGTGCTAATGGTTATACCGTAAACAATGCACCACTGCACAGTTAATTCAACACAATCATTTCGGTTATCTTGAGACTCCGATTGCTTTGAATTAACGCTGGATTTCTTTTTCTTATATGTGAAAAAGGTTGTCCCTCATTGTAGCTTTATTTCTTTTTTTCTCAGGTAATAAAATACCTGAGGTAAGGTAGAAGAAAGAAATGCAACTTTCTTAGAAGTTCTTTAATAAATAACTTCTATTAAAGACGTGCACATTGTATGCCACATGTTATAGAATAAGCATATAAAATAAACGCTTCCGTATAATTGCATTACTAGCGTATGTGTATATCTGATGAATTGAGTCCTGGATTCGATTCCTAGTTCAAAGATACGCTCTTTTGGTAATGACCCAGCATCTGATCTACTCGAATTGAGAGATAATTAGCTCCGGTCTGAACTAGAAACAACTGTAAAGGGAGACAATGTACTAACCACACAACACTAATATAGTAAGCTGTTGTACAATAAATATTTGTTGGCTGATAAAACTTGTTCTGAACAAAACGAAATTACGCACATTACTCACCAGTTGTATGATTTCATCATCATCATTATCATCAGCATAATATTCTGGTATTATTGGCAGGTTAGTTGCCGTAACTGAGAAGCTTCCATGCTCCACGGTCTTCAGCTAACTTTTTGGTCTTCCAGTACGATTTTTCTACTTTCATACCATTTATCAATTGTGGCCTCCTTCGTCCCTTCCTCTCTTTCCTGTTACCATACCCTCTAGCACGTCCCTCATGATAACGTTCGTTCTTAGTCAATGTCCTAACTAGTCTCACTTTCTTTTTTCAACAATATCTACAATTGTTCTTTTCTCCTTCACTATTTCTAATATCCTCTCATTCGTTTTCCATTCAACTCAGCTAATTTTCTCTATCCTACTCCACACATATTTTGAAAGCTTCTGGTTGTTTCCTTTTTTAACACCTGCGTAATATCCAATTTTTGCCCGATACAGTACAATACTCCACACGAAGCATTTTATGAGTATTTTTTCAACTCTTTGTTCAAGGCCCTATAAAACAAACATTTCTTCCTCCTGAAGGCGTCTTTGCTATTCCTATCTTTGCTTATTTCTCGTTCGGACTTCATATCACTACTAATTATACTATCCAGGTATCGAAAACTATTCACTTGTTCTATTTTCTCCCCTCCTACCTTTATAGTTGACACCAACCGCTTTGTTCCAATCACCATGGGCTTCGTCTTTCTAACCTTTATTCTCAACCATATTCTGGACAGTCCTTCTTCAAGCTTTCTTACATCTTATTGATTTTCCTTTCAGATTTTACAACAAGTGCCACGTCATCCGCAAACCGTATACACAATCATTCTACTTCCTACCGAAATACCGTCTTCATTATGCAGGCTCGTTGTCACTATCTCTTCTAGATAGATATTAAATAATGTAGGCGAGATACAGCATCCCTGTCGAACTCCCCTTCCAATTGCGCTCTTCTCTGTCATTTTCTTCCCTATTATAAAACTTACTTGTTGGTTCTTTTATAAGTTTCTTATGAGTTTTCGATATTTCCATTCCAACCCAACCTTATATTAGAACTCCCAACAATTCCCAGTTCAGACGGCCAAAAGCCTTTTCTAGATGAATAAATACAACATAAGTCTTTCTCTTTTTCTATAAACTCACCACTGACTATTCTTAATAATCCAATTGCTTATCTTGCGTCCTTACCTCTCCTTAACCCGGACTTTGCTCCTCAACTTCTTTATTTGTGCATCCATACAAACTTCTGTTCAGTATTAGAAGCAAATTTTGTTGCATGCAATATGAGGCTAACAGTTGTATAATCCTAATCGAATCTCTCTGAGTTCGATTTCTTAGCCATCGGTATCTTGATACTCTTCACATAATCTTTTGGTCATTCATGTGTTTCATATATTTCATTGCAGAATCAGAGCAATTCTTTCTTATTATTGTCTCCCATATTCTTAATGAATTCGATTGGTATATTATCTTTCCATTCCTAATCTCGGATATAGGTTTTTCAAACTCATTCCTTATCACCCTAACGTACTTCATTTTCTACTTCAACATCTAGAGCACACGATCAATCTCAACTCTCACATAAGTCCTCAACATATTCTTTTCATCTTCCTAGGACTTCCCTTCTCTCGCTGACTACCTTCCCATTCTTATTTTCTACCGCCATCGTAATACTCCTTGTTTCCTTTGAAGTTCCATAGATGTCACCTTCTTGTATATTTTCTCATATTTCCCAAATCTTTCTAATTCTTCTGTCCTCCCATTTCCTTTCGTAAACCTCTTCCTCTCTTGCTCTGTCTATTTACCTTCGATACTCGTTATTTAAACATTATGTGCATCTTTCTACCCTCTTCCCTATCAAGCTGTTTCCACGCCGTGATTTCCCTCATTTTCTGCAACAACCTCTGTAACCCATGTTTTTTTTTAGCTGCTTTGTGTTAGTGGCAACCTACTACTTCATTTCCAACCTGCTGTATGCAAAGTTTAATATGTTGCTACCGTTTGTTACTACCTGCATCTATCGTTTGAGTATTTTTTCATCTAAGTTTTCAACGATAAGATTTCTTACTCCCTCGTTTTCCAACTTTTCAGTATTCAACATCTTGTTACCTACCTTTCTTCTGACTACATTTTCAGTGGAATATCCACTTCGGTCACCACAAGGTCATGTTATGATAAGAGTAGAGATGCAAGGGCTCGGAAAAAAACCGGCTTTTTTGAAAAAAAAAACTCGGTTTTTTCTGCTTCGCTTTTTTGCTTGGGAAATTTTGGGCTTTTTTCAAAATACTGCTTTAAATTGATAAAACAGACTTTGTATCGCTTCTCTATAACACAAAAAATCATTTAATTAGTGGTTGATGCTGATAATAATATAAAACATCGAAAATAAACTATGAATTTCGAAAAGATATTTCAAACAATTTTTCTTCAACATATTTACATTATAAATTCCACAGGATTAACCAATGTATATAATAAGAATTTTTTAACCTCCTATATACAAAAGTAAGCAGAGTTGGCAAGAACCGTGGTTGTTTTTGAAAATGCCAAAAACCCGTTTTTTGGGGGATGTTTAAACCAGGCTTTTTTGGTTTAAACCAGGCTTTTTTGATTTAGATTTTTTGCTTTATGTATTTATATTACATATTCACAGAAATAAGTTTGTTTCGCCTTGGTGTTATTATGCAAGAGCGGGGTTATGCCGGAAGAACTCCCATAAGCTTAAAGAAGTCCGGTCAGTAAATTTCTTAAATTGAGAATCTCCCGCCCTAGCCATTGGGAAAATCCCGTCATTACTTGAAATGTAAGACAATAACGGGAAAATCCTGTTATTGCTTTGCATGTAAAATTTAAAGGTCAACGTACCATAATCAGTACGCTAAAACTAAGGTATTAAATTACAAATTTAGTACGTAGATATCATTGAAAGTCCAATCCAAGCTAATGTTGGAAGCTACATAGGCAATCGATAAATTTTGCCAATTTCTATCAATATATTTAAGCAATCTTGTCTTCTTTATAAAACAACACGCATTTAGGCATGCAGAAATATACAATTTGGTTTGTTTCGCATATTTAGGCTTAACATCCTTACGAAATACGAGGTTATCAAGGATAATACTTTCGCTTAAACTGACATCCGAACCGCTACTTGGGTTACGCATGAAAGAAGGTTTGTGGTTCGACCGAGAATTGAACATGGGACACCTTGATTAAAAGGTAAAAGGGAAATAAAACTATTGCAGGTGGTTTGATATTTGGAAACGTCACCATGAAGTTCACACGATTCGCATTTTTCATTCTTTTTATTTTTGTGGTTTAAACCAGTTATTAAAAAAAAGTTGGTGTAAACCAGCCAACCCTAAAAGTAAACACTTCTTTTAAAAGAATACACAAATAACTAGCAAAATAGTATGTAGTATTTTTACTTCAAAATATTCCATACCCTCTTTTTGAAACAAAATAAAATTAAAATAAAACATAAGAGAAATACTTAGATTTATATGATACACTTAAAGGCTGCACATCTAGAGCTTTTGGTTCTGTATATTCTTGAAATTCTACAGTTAAGTTTTATAGAACCACCATCACAGTTTACTCAATCCTCAAGTTTTCTGAATTTTTAACAAGAGGGATTCAACATATCATTACGGAACTCCCCCCCCCCCCAAAAAAAAGGACTACGGAATATATTTAAGTTAAGCTAAATACAACTGCACAACGAACATGACTGAGTGATTAGCTTTTGCGCTTCTATCGGGAAGTCCGGGATTCAACCAGCATTCGACCATTCTGACAAAGCTTTTCTTCATTCCGTCTGTGAATGTAGAAATAGTGCGTATACTGTGAGTTGGGCGACTTCCTTTCTTATTGTTTTTAAATCGTTATTACCGGCATGGGCGGCGATTACGGGGGGCAAAGGGGGGCAGTTGCCCCCCCACTTTTCTGAAATGGCCTATTAATGTATATAGTCTCAACCATTGAAATTTGTATATTAACATTGATATACAAATATTCAGATCATGTCTTGCCCCCCCACTTTT
This sequence comes from Thermobia domestica, assembly GCF_964235325.1. Lineage (NCBI taxonomy): Eukaryota > Metazoa > Arthropoda > Insecta > Zygentoma > Lepismatidae > Thermobia > Thermobia domestica. The sequence continues at coordinate 207,018,046 of NC_137461.1, forward strand.
AACGTCCAATCGCCGCCACTGATTACCGGTATTACTAATTACCAGCCGTGACGGTTTTGCGAAGGTTAGGGGGGCGGTCTTTCGGACTGAAGCCCGTTCCCCAAAGTTACGGAATGTCTGCAACAAACGAAATATCTATTATTTATGCCTTTACTCATAAACTTTAAGCTCCCGTCAAATAAAAATTACGAATGTTTAAAAAAACTAAACATTAGTAAGAAAAACCCTTCCCAAAATACTTTTCTAAATCCGCCACTGATTCTCAGTATAAAATGATTTTTAAAGTTGTATCCGGAAGATTATTGCTAAACATATAAACGAAACGAAATATTAGTTATGCCTGTACTCATAAACTTCAAGCACCTCCCAAATAAAATTAGGACTTTTTAGGAAACGAAACAATCAGAAAAACCCCTCCTAAAGTACTTTTCGAAATCCGCTACTGATTATTTGTATAAAGTGGTATTCAAGGTTGTGTCCGGAAAATTATTGCTAAATCACTTCACAGCTACAGTATAACATAAATGTGGAAGTACGGTTTGACGGATATATTGAAAAACGGGCAAGTTTAACTTTTGCGCTAGAAGCTAGAGTACTAAAAGCTCTTAGAAATGAAACACGGATGACAAACTAGAGAAGAAAAAAGATGTCGATAACTCAAAAGTTAAAATAAAGTTAAATAGCCTCTAAAATTACCCTCAAATACTACATTCTTCATGTTAGCTTTAATTCGTAAAACATGTGCTCCATCCATCTTGATGGTGAATTTCAGAGCGAAATATCACATTCAGGTCATGGAATTCTTATCTAACTATAGAATATACTATAAGAAAGCTATTTAGATAGAAAAATCATGAAGTTGAAAAAAGCCAAAATTTCCAAAATTCTCAATTTTTTTCCAAAAAAGCCGGCTTTTTATGTGAAAAAAACCATCGATTCAAAAAAGCCAGCTTTTTTGCATCTCTAGATAAGAGGCAATGTCGGTCCTGGAAATAGTCTTCCCGTTCTTCAAGTTATTCCGATACCTGTCCTGAATCATAACATAGTTTATCTACTGTCTCGGACCGTCCATTGAGGATTTCCATTATTACATGGTTATACAAAATTCAAATCTGTTAGAAAGATGTTCTCAGACTTAGCGGCGGCTCTTGAGAGAAGTCATCATTAAATATTTAAATTGTATTGCTATAAGCTAAGAAAAGAAAACTTATTTAATGTAGTAGTTCTTGTAAACCGCTTTCTGAAACTGCATGCTTTAACTTATAGCAAACAAAATAAAATTTTTACCGAAGTGATTTCCCTCGAGAGCCGCTTACTGCTTACAATAAGGCCAAAATTATATTGTTTAAAGGAGACAGTTAAAAACTTGGATTGTTCTGGAGAAAATTGAATATTTCTATTCAGGTAATATTTAAGAAATTCCAAAAAATGAAAATATCCTTATTATCTTAAAAATTAAACTCTCTGGCGTTATAACTCTCTGGGTGATTTCTGGCCAACCAGGCAGTACGTGTTTAACTGAGTGATGCATATTCTTCATCTTGCTTTCCAAATCCATTATTTCTAGTCTTTTACAACAAAGTCGCTAGCTGTTAATTGTAAGTGGGTTGGGGACTTTGCTGCTGGCACCCCCATTATATTTTAATTTAAGTGTGTTGTCCAATTACCGTGCTCGGACGATAAATATCTAAATCTTGAGTACCACTGGGAATTGAACCTAGACCAGAAAGATTGAAGAAATAAGATTTTTCTAACATTCCACAGTCGTGCCCTGCAGGGTAAAGAAGACAGATCCAAGGGAAAATTGGCAATAATAAAAGAAAACGCACTAATAACAAACTCAGGGATCTCTCGTACCAAAGAAATGTGATCTATCAGCGCAACATTCTTCAAACTGTGATTCTCGAGATCTGTCCTTGAAGTCCTCTCAGATTGAACATTAGTCAATATATATATATATATATATATATATATATATATATATATATATATATATATATATATATATATATATATATATATATATATATATATAAATGTAAGTTAATTTCTTATCACACACTATGTATAGCTGAGAATGTCAAATTGGTATAGAACATACAAATAAGAGATCATACAATTTTAATAAGTTAAATATTACGAATTCTAATAGATTATGTATATCTATTATAATTATAAAATATTCTTAATTGCTTTCAATTATAAGAAATTTATATGCATTTTCTTGTATTAAAACTAAAATGAAACTAAGATAAACTGATACATTCTTAAATGAATAACTTTGCTTCCAAAGAGGATAAGAATAGAGTACTCCATAGAACACTAATAAAACCGGTCCCCACTTGAAAAAAAAAAAGTTTGAGAAACGCTACCCCAATGAATCAACACGTCCCCCAAAGTACACCAAAGCGCTCTAATCATTTTGCTTCGTGAGAGAAATCGAAGTTCTAATTCCTGGATTAGTCAATACTGGTATTATAAACAGAGCAAACAGGAACCAAAAACATGGCAGACAAACTATTAGCATTACAGTTAAAACAAGTAAATTTGCTTCATGGCAGGCATCAAAACCACAAAAATTTTACATTGTTCACTTCCTTACAAACATTTTAAAGTTCTGACTAAAATCATGATAAAAGGATGTTAAAATCTGAACTATAATATTTATATAAAGTGCGCTGACACTATGAGTTAATGGAAACCCGCAATTCACACGAATCCTGTTCCTCCTTCTCTCTGAAAACAACAATGTTTTTAATTTAATGTTTCACTTGCTGAGTGCACATGTCCTTCATAACAAGTCTGATTCGACCTTGACAGGCAAACATTAAATGAGTAACGTTACCTGTTTCATCAGAAGAAGGAAATAAACATAATATCTTATGCGTTTCACGTAATAAATAAACTGCCAGAAATTGAAGAAAGAAGAAAGAAACTACTGCATTGTATTATCTCATAGGCAAATTATATTGACTAGCTAAAGTAATAGAACTAATGGAAAATATCAAACATTCCAGTAAGCAAACCTGCGGTTTCTGCCTGGGGCTGTACGATATCCGGATACGGATATTGAAAATCAGTATCAATAAAATATCGAAATTAGATTGATATAGCGAAATAGGTATCAAATATTGAAATATTAAGAAATTAAAAACATCTAAAATCTAAAATATCGAAATCATAATATCGAAAAATTATCAAAATATTGAATATAGTAATATCGATCAGTAATATTTTGATATCGATACTTGTACATATCTATAGACTTATACAGATATCGAAATATCGCACAGCTCTAGTTGTAACTTAAGAAATTAGTTGATGCGAGTTCAAATACTATGATGTTCCGAAACCTTCATTAACTTTAAGAAAGTGTCGTTTTGAGCCCACAATCTCTCGACTGATATCACAGAGCTTTCTATTCTTCCCTATCCCCCAGTGTTTCGTTTCCTTACAGTTTCTTTTCCTTACATCTTGTATTATTTGCCCCGTACATTACAATCTTGGAAGTCCTTTAAGTATTCTTCCTTCTGCTATTCTTTTCGTAGCCAATATTATGGTTTCTCAATGTCTCAATGTGTCCAATTATCATCTCTCTTTTTCCGAAATTGTCCCCAACATTCTTCTAATGGTCAAATATAGAATTAGAAGAGAATAAAGTACAACAGGTAAGTAATTCTAAATACCTCGGTAAATTATTAGTAATGACATGAAGTGCAAAGTGAAGTAGATCTAAAAGCAAAGATAGGGGAAGCATAAGAAGAATTTGTGAAGATGAAAAGTCTATTTTATGTGTCCTTGAATAAAGAGTTAAAGAAACTAAAAAAAATATTTTGTGTGCGATACTGTACTTTATGAACTGAAACATGTACACTATACAAAAGCGATAAAAAAAATGGAGGATTTCTAAATGTGATTATGGAGAGGAATAGAGAAAATTAGCGAGATCAAACGGGAAGCGAATGAGAATGTGTTAAAAATAGCAGGGAAAAAAGAACAACTTTAGATATTATTTTAAAAAAGAAGATAAACTGGCTGGAACATTGACTGAGAGGAACTGTATCACGAGGAACTTGATAGAAGACAGTGGCAGGAAAGGAAATAAAAGAAAAAGAAGTAACAGAGACTGCAGTTGATTTAGTGTTAAAAGAGAGAATTTCTATATCAAGTAGATGAAGTTAGCTGATAACCATGATGCATGAAAACTTCTCTCCAGCAAGCAACCTGCCAATAATGGCAGAATACCTATGATGATATTCCTCTTCTTCCTCTAACCATTTACAGCATTCCTTTATGTGATAATATATCCAACCCATTTAATTTTCAACATTCTTCTATAGCACCTTATTTCGAAAGATTATGTATAAACATAGTTTGGAAGTCTAGATGATTTCCATTTACGTTGTGAAAGTATGATGTTCTGCCAAACCACGAGAAAGCAATATTGAATTGTAATATTTATTACTTCAGTCTCCTTCTTCGATACCTGTCGGATACAAGACAGGTGGACGGATAGACAGACAGATTGGTTCTAAAAAAAAAAAACTGCCCATACTTACGCATTAAATAGTTTGGAAGCAGAAGACTATTGCTGAATTTACCTAGATATATTTCCTGTTAATTCACACCGTAATCGTAAAATTTTGAATTTGTGAAAGTAGTTTTTGTTACAGTCAGAGTTCTGTATAAATTTTATAAGCAGAAATCTAAACCAAGGCGGTTAATTATACTGAACCACAATATACTGTAGAATGTTCCAAACGGGACATTTTGTGGCAAGAATTACAGAGTAGAGATAATAAATTCTTCAGAGAAGATATCATTCCGCTGAAGAAATTTACAACATGCTTTGGTATTTGCCAGTGTGGCACTAAAAATGACACTAGACACAGGTGGCAATGGCCAATGGCATTAAAGCAGGAACCGGTGTTACACACAGGTGTCAACTCTTCTGGTTAGAAAAAAAAGTCACTGGAGAACTTGGAGAGTAAATTGAAGCAAATATGTGGTGACTTATGTCTTAACATTCCGACTAAGAAAATCAAAGTATCACCGAAGTTACAGAATCAAGTTACGAGTAATTAGATGGTTTAAATTTTCGTCATGCCGCTATGTCCGTGTTGGTCCGCTTCTCGAATACGCAAAATATGTTCACAAGTCATGCTGCAATCTTAGGTGCCAACATGAAAGAAAAAAAAAATCAAGTTCCGACAAAGGTAAGCGAAATGAAACTTTTAGTTAAGAAGTGTGCATCTACTTCATCACAATTATTCACTTTTTTCAACGTAGTGCAGAAATCAACTAACACACTATAGTTTTTCTACGATAACTTGAGTTCATTTTGAGTTTAACGTCCCGTTCAGCAGCGAGGCTATATGAAACCTGGACCTACTGATTAATGTAGAATCCGAACCACATGAGCCCTCGCCGGGTATCGAACCCAGGTCTCCCACGCCAAAAGCCTACACTCGATATTTGTCAGCCTGGCACTCATACACTTTTGTTGGGACGGTTCCAAAGTTTGTGACGATGCGTAATTGTCAAGTACTGTCACCTACACTCTCAAAAAAGTGATACAATTACATAACAGAAAAAGTACAAGTTAAGTTTAAGATCAAATCTTTATGGTACATCAATAATTTATCTGCTAAACAAGTATAACATTATTAGAAAAATGTACACATGTATTTCGAGTTATGAAGTTTGGGGGACTGGTCCCCTACTATCCACTAAGTAGAAAATACTACATGGCGCGCGAATTAAAGGTTTAATTTCCGGTAGGAGCTCACAAGGGTCACATTTCAAAATGAAGTTAAATCTTCCAGTTTAACATCCCACAATTATGTCTTTTAGGTGAAGGGAGACGGTGATTACATCAAGTGAATGACGATGGAAGAATTGGTGGAATGAGAAAGTGGAAGGGAACTGGAGTATCCCGAGAAAACTCACGGACACGATGTTTGTCCACCACAAATCTAATTGGCCGGAGATCGAACCAGAGACTTCACGCACCAAAGGAAAGCGCTCTACCACTGAGCCACAGTGCTCCTGGATTACATTTATAAGCTAAGACACAAGCATGTCTCATATAGCTTTATACAACATTAAACAACCAATTAATAAATGTTTTTTTGAGATTATATTCCTTCTTGCTTGGTTATTATCTAAGTCTGACATAAATTTATTTGAAGACATATCTTTTATCAATATGGGATATGCTTTCTAGACTACATACTATTTTTACTAAACAATACTTTCTAGATACTAAATAATAACGAAGACAAACACAAATCATTGGTCGGCACTGATCGGCGGCACTACATTTCTTAAAATCCTTGTCGACGAAACAAATCAGTTTACAAATGCATCGACGGAATTATCTGAGCGGTAGAATGTTCACCCTTATAGTGCGTCCAGTAAGAGAACGTATCTGACAGCTCGCAGCGACATTGCCACTATTGATCTTGCATCGTTTGGCCTAATCCTCGTTTTGCCTAACCAATTATCTGACACTTTTATGACAGATAAAAGATAAGCTTTATTCCCGCCATTTTAGGCGAAATAAGGATACTCGTTTGGCCTAATCCTCGTTTTGCCTAAAATGGTGGACTATAGAAAAAATCGCGGAGATAAAACTGGAGGGAAATTTTTCGGGAAAAAAATCCCTACTATGTGAAGAACTGAGAAATACAAATTAGTTTTCCCATAACTAATTTGTAATAGGACTATTTGCTTTCGGAAAAGTGTTTCGACAATTGTACCAGATTTCATTCCAGTTTCAACGCATTTTTGTAACTGTTGATGCATTACAAGGGATCCTATTGTGATTCTATTGTAATTACAATTCGTATGAAATTTGTAGCTATTTCGAGCTACATCTGACAAAAGATCCGTAAATTTGCTCATAACTTAACAATGGACAACTGTGATCGAAATGAGTGATTTGTGACAAATCGCTCTGCTGACAAATTGCTCTTTGGTTAATTCCACAATTCAAACATCTCAATGTGTTACTGACAAAGAAAGAAGAAAAATATATTTCATTTCTTATTATTACTTTTGAAATTACAACTTTTGAGTTGAATTTCCACTCGTTTCACACACTACCGGGAATGTCCATAGCATAAGTCTCTGAGATGTACAATGAGACTGAAATCCGGGCTTCTCAGTGGTTGTTTCAGCAGGAAGAAGTTGAATGCTCCTCCAAACAGATGGTGGCCAACCGGGATCTGTTACGAGGGTGGTTGTCCTGCTGGTACATTCCATTTCCACTCGTATGACAGAAATAAAGATAGGAATATAGTTGACTCTGGTGATCTTCGTACTTCGATACAATACGGGTGAATAGTAGGTACCAAAGGTCCAAAACATTACTGACAGAAAAACACTATAAATCAACATGGTCTCCGTTATTTTGTACAATTCCAACCTGACATGATTTCGTTGGGCTGGCACCAAATTATTGATCACTATCGGCGTGATTGAAAACGAGACTCATCGCACCAGGATTTGCTGGTTTAAATCAGCTGTTAAAAATAAATACAGTGAAACCTGTCTTCAGCGGAATCGAGCGGGACTCGCAAAAATTTCCGTTAAAGACAGGTTTCCGCTTAATGGAGATAGACCTTTCCGTTAAAATATATATATATATATATATATATATATATATATATATATATATATATATATATATATATATATATATATATATATATATGCTTATAACGGACATAATGAGAAAATGTATTGATGTACGCAACTTGTTCAATTACAGTACTTTTTCCTTCTACGGATTAATACCCCAAAAAACTTAAACACAAAATATGCTGTGCACACTTTCCTTTATTTTTCCCAATAGTCAAGCAGGATTTTTTGCATACATCGCTACTACTTGGCTGCGGTATACTTCAGGACACAAAAAAGCTTTCTCTGGAATTTTGAAAGTCCTCTGAACTCTTTCCTCCTTGTTTTCACGACACGTGATGGAGATATATAACTTCTGCTTTACCTCAATTCCTTTTTTCCAGAACTTTGTTTTGTCAGTTTTCTTCTCATTTTTGTTGGCTGTCGCTAGTTGCTACACAAGCGGAACAGAAGTACGCCTACAAAGAAGACTGACAGTTGACATGCTACATAGGACTAGCGAAAAATTGTGGGAGCTGAATATGAGTAGTGATTGACGAAGGTCAACACTGCCCATGAAGATTTAACAAAAGAACGAAGTATTTATCGCAGACAGTATATGTTTACCCTCTCACAGGATGTTTAAAAATTTTCTAAATGATGTAGTCTGAAACTGAGAATTTTCCGTTAAAGGTTTATTTTGCTTTCCGTTGTCCGCATAACACAGTTTCCGCTTAATGAAGGGACTTTTACATGTATTTTACTCCAAAATCCATGGGACCATGAAATATTTCCCTTTAAGACAGTTTTCCGTTTAATAAAGGGTCCGTTGAAGGCAGGTTTTACTGTAAATAAATAAATAAATAAATAAAACTGGTTTAAAGCAAAACACAAAAAATGTTCGTAAAAGTGTAAGTGTTCGTAAAATCTTGATGAACACACACTTATGGGTTATTACGTTTCACTCCCGTATATTATTCGTATTATATTCAGACCTAAAAAGTGCCATTCATTACTCAAAAAGATTATACTACAAAAGCAACTTTTGTATTTTTTTATAAGTTTATGAATGCTTCTTTTGTGATTTTTTTAATAGTTTGTTATTATTGTTATGCAATTTCAATCAAAGAAAAATTCTAAATATTGTTTCGTTCTAATAATGTTTACTATTGATAAAATACATCGAAATGCTGTAGTTTTGGGGGGAGGAGGGTTCATACAAATCCCACGAGAGTCATTTATTGAAATCAGAAGTATCTTTGGTATTTATTTATGTATAAATAGGTCAGAGCCAAAGTGGACTCAAATAATTCGTATCTTTATTCACTTTTCTTACTGATATGCAAATTAAGTCTATTTCTTCTTCTTCTCGTTGTATTTCTTTAACTTGGACTAATAAGAGTCGTAATGAACTAACTTGGACTAAATCAGTTCTTCTGTACTCTGCAGCATTTTGAAATTGTCCATATGTAATTCTGTATAATGGTTTCACTTGTGCAACTGGTTATCTTTTTGTCCTTCTGAAATGACTCTTGACAGTTACTTCTACAAGTACCTAAAGATCAGCACAACGTATTTTTACCAGGAGTCCTTCATGAGTGAGTCGGCAGATATATCGCATTTGTGGTCAATTAGTCCCGGTTTCGAGTTCAAATGGAGGACAATTTCTTTCGGATGTAAGCCGAGAAGCGGTTTGATTCCGCTTTAAGCTTATGTGACCTCTTCCAGCATAACCCGGTTGTTGCACAATAACCCAAGATGAAACAAACTTATTTCTCTATATATGTGATATAAGTACATACAGCAAATTATTTAAACAAAAAACCTGGTTCAAACCCAAAAAATACCGGGTTTAAACAAAAAAACAGGTTTATTGTTTTTTTTTTTTTTTAAACATGGTTTTTGCCAACCCTGTTTAACCATGTTACTCGTTTCTATGGTCCAGTCACAGCATTCTGTTGCCAGTGTAAAACATTAACGGTAGTGACATATAATGACAAGTAGTAACCTCGTGGGTTATCGGCTTCTGAAGTCCATACGATGAAGCGAACGTTGTCTACTAACTATCTGGCTGAACCCCTTATTCAGTTGGGTATCCGTCTTGGCTAAGGTTTACTGGTGTTCGGTGCAGTGAGCAAAGTTATGAAAACATTTATACCTTGTTCTCTTACATGTGAGTTTCTTTTACATTGTTAAATTACTGTAGATTTCCAAATTATGCAGATTCAATATTGAAACCGGAAATATATCTATAACTTACGGCAGGAATAGAGTGATAGTGTGAGACATGCAACCTGTTTATCGGAAGCTGAATTCTCATCAAAAACGATTTCTCATTATCTCTTACGATTTTAAATATTTAGGAATCAATATTGAAACCGAAAGTTGTACTAGTTCTTACTTTAATAGAAGACTCAAGCTGAAATGAAATATATTCTTAAGATTTGGAATCCATACCATAAATCGATGGGATCGTTAGAGAACGTGTCGATATATATGCGATATATGAGTAGGCCAATGGCAAAACCCGTTAAATTCACTTAAAAAAAAAAAAAAAAAAAAAAAAAAAAAGAGATAGTGGTTGCTCTGGAAACCTTACTTGGAAAGCTATTATTTCCAAACAGTATTCAGTAGAAAAAGCCATTTTAACTAGTTGAAAATTGAGATTGAAATATGTGCCAATTACCAAAATTTGTTAAATCCATCATGACAACAGATGCAAAACCAGTTAAATTCCTCTTCCATATTCAGTTTCATAAACTGTTAAATACCAAATCTGCAAATAACCTCATGAGAAAAGCAGAATCAAACCCGGTTAATTCCATATTTCAAACAATTTGAGGTTTCGTACTGTATAGGATTATCTGAATTTAGTTTAGTATATGAGTTTATGAGTTCAGATTAAACTATATGAGTTTAGTAATCTGAATATTTATTGCAACTCTTCGTAAATCATTCGAAATTTTATTTGACAGGATTTGAAGTGTGTGCTTTTATTTTTTTTATTTTTGGACTGAAAATTGAAAAAAAAATGAAAATAAAATATTTAGTTTTAAGTCTCACGGTTATGCCGGTTAGGCTAAAGGAGACGGTGATGATGAGAAATGAATGAACTGGTGGAATGAAGAAAGTGGGAGGAAACGGAAGAACCCCGAGAAAACCCACGAGCACGGTGTTTGTCCACCACAAAGTCCACACGGCGCGAACTGGGATCGAACCAGGAACCCCAAGCACTGGAGGTGAACGCTCTACTACTGAATCACCGCGCACCCTGGACTGAAAATGAAGACACTATATGTCTTAACCTAACTGTTCGTGAAACTTTTCTGTGCTTATATTCTTTTCTCTAATAATTACTAGACAAATGCACGCAAAATCGAAAGAAAACGATACTCTAGGCAGCGATGATCATAATTTTGTTATCAGACAACACCAAAATTGTCTAGAAAACGTACAAGACACATGAAAAACTGGAAACGAAATGTAGTCTAAAAGACAAGGTGAATGGACTATCCTATGCTTAAAAGTCGTTTGTTTTGTATTTCAGGGTAACTCTTTACTTTGAACAGAACATTGCTGGATTAGGTTATTCTCTAAACAGTCTCTTCAGCTTCAGCAGAACCTCTTTCTTAAAATGTCTCGTGTCAATTATCATTCAAAATTTTAACATGCTTCTGGTACAACATGTTTTTTAAAAATTGCCACTTATTTACCATTTCTGATTCTCTTTCTGCCGCTGTTTTGCTCAAACTCAACATTTGCACATTTTGTTTTGCTATATTTCAAATTCATATATTGGGATAATTGGCAAATTAATATTCACCCTATGTTAGTCCATAAAAAGTTACAAACTCTTCCAAAATATAGTCATTCAGTTTAGAAATGTATACGGATAGGTATAATTAACTCCGCTTGCAGTTACGAAGGGTTTGACGATTGAAAGCAGCTCAAAGCTCACGTTTTACAAAGAGATTTTTGAGGAATAGAAAACCGAGAAAATGGTGATGCACCAGAGGACGACGATATGGATTTCCATTTAGTAGATGATGATGGAGAGGAGGTTACATAACTCAATTTTTTGCACATTTGGGTCCATTGTTTTCAATTTAGAACAAAATTAATGTAGCATTTATGTATCCATATTCATTTGTGCCAATCTTGTGCAATGTATAGTTGATAATACATCCCCCCCTTCCCCAATATTTTAGTAGGCATAATACTGATTTCTGACTCTGGCTCCCTTTCTTTGTGATAGGTTTTGTATCTTGAGCCTCAACAAAAATGGCCGCTAGTCCAGATGCAAAAGCTGTTATTTCCATTTACATACGCAAAACCTGTTAAATCCAAACTTTTTCTTCAATAACGCAATTCACAGACTAATGTGATTATACAGCTTTCCACAGACCAACACTCTCATTATTCTTAATTGTTTAATGTTCTCTAGTTTCTAATGTTATTTTACAATTCTGACGTGTTTAAACAGTTTTTCTCGATTTGTCACAAATTTTAAAATGTGAATTTAACGGGTTTTGCTATTCGCTTACTTATATATATTCGTATATATCCATGGTCCTAGTAAATACATAAACAAGTTTTGGTAATCCTAACTTCTTGAAAATAGTTAATATAATATTAATCTATATATTTTGCATTTCTTAATTCTTTATATACTAGGGAATTTTCTCTTATATAATTTCCCTGTGTTGAATTTGCACGGTTTTTTCTTATTGTCCGCCATTTTAGGCGTAACGAGGATTAGGCCAAACGAGGATCCTTATTTCGCCTAAAATGGCGGACACAAATCTTATCATTTATCTGTCATAAAAGTGTCAGATAATTGGTTAGGCGAAACGAGAGTTAGGCCAAACGTGGCGACACGCCACTATTTGCGTGTCAAGGTTTTTTTCGGTGCAACTGTAGTGGCAATTTAATTAATGGTATAAGACAAAAGTGATCGTGGTTAGTAATACTGGTATCAAAGTAGAGGCTGCAATGTCCCACCGCATGTGGTAAGAAACGTCAGAGACCATCTCTTGTTGGCCGTGCTATAGTACAATGGGTCTCTGGTACGATTCCAAGCGATTTGTGTTTGGAGAGACAACATCGTGTCCGTGGATTTCGTTGGGATTCTCGCATTTCCTCTCACTTCCTCATTCCACTAATTCCTTCAGTCATTCACTTTGATTAACCGTTCGTCTCCTTTAACGTAAAGGACATAGTACATACGACATAAATTAAACACTTTATTTAAATTCAACGATGCTTACGAAAGAAATAGTGGAGTTTAGGTTGTGGGGCAGACGCAATATTTGTATGCTTCAAATTATATCAGCTGTGATCGAAGCACTATTTGAGGCAGATATAAGCCATCGTTTTGTTATTATTATTAAAACATTAAGGTCTACAAGTTTCAAGCAAGAAAACGAATAAAAAAAGATTTTTTTTTTTCAAAAATCACTCGACAATAGATGTAGTGAATGCTGCCCGTATAATGAAGATACAATTATGCGAGCAAATAGTAGAAATCAATCAATAGCTGTTCCAATGAACAAAAATGAGAGGCACGGTGGCTCACTTGTAGAGTGCTTACAACTGGTGCGTGGGTTCCTGGTTCGATGCCTCCTGCCAAGTGAGTTTCTGGTGGGCAACATCGTATCTGTGGGCCTTTTCGGAGTATTCCTGTTTCCTGCCACATTTTCATTCCACCAGCTTTTCCATCACCATTCACTTGCCTTAATCATTTATCTCTCTTAGTCTAACAATCATAATCGTGTAATATTAAACTGAAATATTTCATTTCCAATGAACAAAATAATAATAATAAAATCGAATGACCAATTCTTTTAACGAGCAGCGTAATTTCAAGTTTTAATGGGGGGGGGGGATTCTCAAAGACATGAATCACGTTTTTCATTAGTGTATTACTATACTATTAATATATATATCTACCTTAAATGCAGGGCTCAATTTCCCCTTATCCCCCCGAAAAAAAAAAAAATACAGTGTTGCTTTTAACTAAATTCAACGCACTGTAGTTTGGTGCTACAAGTAACCTATAATATCAATTTTAAACATTTGACTAAATCTTACTTTCAGCTTTACATATGTCTTTGTGCGATTATAAAATAGTGTATTTTAATAAGATAACAAGAATTACAATCTGTTTATTGTTTTATATTTAAAATATTGCAACATACTCGAACTATGTTTGCGTATAAATGTACATCTAACAGAGTACTATGTTATTACAAGTACGGATTTCATAGCACATATTATTGTAATTTCTGTAAATTACTGTAATTTTTCGATCAATTCTATTCGTACTACTAGCATTCTCATCATCGATAATGATTTCGTTCGATTATTTCTCGGATGTTGACTTTCCAACCTCACTTTCCTAATATTGATATTAATTGGATATGTATATATACATATAAAACAGTACGATACTGACTTAATTTAAGTGTGATTTCATCATTGCAATAAAAGGAGTGTAAAAACCTGTTTTTTTTTCTTCTTATAATTTGCAATATCATTTCTTGTCTTTAATTGAGTAATCGATCCATGAAAATTTCTGCACTGGTAGCGAAAATATTAAACCTTGTTTCTATTCATAATAATAACATTCTTTTGTTTACCAGTTCATAAAATGTGCCAATACAAGCATTTTCACATTTTTGTTTTGTTTCTTTTTGCAACTTCTTGCGAAAAGAAACAGAAGAAAAGCCTACCATTAATTATGCAAACTAATGATCAAAAAAAAAAAAAATCGCAAAGTGGGAAAAACAAACGTAATTTTAACATACGTCCATATCCACACAATAAAACATTATTTTCCAAATGAAACAAGGACAATTAAATATACACAGAAGAATGAATTCCAAGCACCTTTGGCGTAAAGACAATTATTTCTTTCTTGCTTTCCACCTAACAGTGTTGGATTTTTTTTAAAAAAAGATTTTTTTAGAGTTCTTAAAGTTACATATATTGAAATAATATTTGCTCACTACTTTAGAAGGTAAATATTAAAAAAAAAAAAAAAAAAAAAAAAAAAAAAAAAAAAGTAGTACCATATTTCCTTCGAAGCGTGACATTTCTCTAGGAAAGAACTTTGCCAAAAGAAAGTTTCCATTATCAAAACACGTATAATAAATTACATTGTTAATTGTACTTGTGTTGATTAATCAATATTTGCTCGTTAATCTACTCATGGAAGTGCTCTCTGATAGGAGGCTACTAATAAATACATTATATATAGAACAATTTTATATCTAATAACATATTATGTGACATCCGGAAGTTCATCACTGCAGAAACACAATTTTTCCCCATTGGATGATATCCTGTACCAGGCCAATCTAGACAGAATTGTTGATAATGGAATGAAGTTTTACGTCTCAGGGCTATGTCCTATGGTTAAATGAGAGATGATTAATGAAAGTGAATGATCGAATGGTGGAATGAGAATGTAAAAGGAAGTGGAAGAATACTTAGAAAACTTAGACACTATTTTTTATCTTCCACAAATGGATATGACCCGTGCTCGAACTAGGGTTCCTTCGCAGCAGAGTTGAGGGCTCTACCACTTAGTCACTGTGCTCCCAGATGGCTGATAGCTATCTCTCTTAGATCCTGTTACACCTGATATATCATATATTTTCAAACTCTCTTATTGATATATCCAAGGGTTTTAATTTCAATTGGATTCCTAATTAGAATTCTTCCGTTCCTCCCAGCTGTTAACATACTGAGCAATTAATTATTAGATCTATAAATGGTGAGAATTACGATCACATATTATATATATATTAGGGTGGGTTGAGGGCTTAGATTTCTGGGCTTTCGGCACCTAATTCCATTTAGCCCTTCACGTGTAAGGGATGCGCCCCTCGGCGAGCACATATCCGGGGAAAGGGAAGGAAGGAAGCGGCCTGGGACCTATAAGTTAGGTACCACCCTGGCATTTGCCTGGTGTGAATGAAGGAAAACCTCATTCAGGGTGGCTGGCCTGAAAAAGCTTTTTAAACTTTTTCGACTGAGTGTAGGGTGGATTGAATTCAGGTAACATTTTGCTGGGATAACCAAACATTGTAAAATTGGTATTCCACGGCATCCTGATAGTGGCAAATAAAAAAAAGTGCTGTCTAGGAGGAGGGGGAGACTTTACTTTGAGCAGATGGATTTTAATGTTAATTACAGCCAGATATGGAGTAATATTGAATACGCATTCTGAACTCCTACCTGCAGTAGTATAGTGGTACAAATTGCAAACAACATCAGATCGGAGCTCTATCCAATTACAAACTAAACTGTGTTAAAAGTAATTCATTCCAGTTTCGTTTGTAGATCACAACGTTAGCTTCCTTTCGTTCTCCAATAAGAAAGACAAAATATTCCGTTGACAGAGATTTTGTCCATAAACAAATGGAATAATTTAATGGGGAAAGAAATTAGAGAAATTTTCCCTTTCTAAAAAAAAAAAAAAAAAAATCTAAAAACCTCACAAAGATGTATCATGTTAAACGATTATGTTATATTATTTTTATTTATTTTTTTGTTTCTTATTTGTTTGAAATTCAGCGCCAAGGCTATTTGAGACGTTGACGTAGAATCCGAACCACCATAATGCGCTCGATGTCCTCCTCTCGGGAATCAAAACCGGAACTACACATTAAATGGGTGCGCAGCTGCCAGTAGACCAGCGGAGAAAAATATCTTTCAGTTTAACGCCGCACGATTATACCCTTTAAAGGCTAAGGGAGAGGATGATTAAGGCAAGTGAATGATAAAAGGATTGGTGCGAATGTAGGAAGAAACGGAAGTACCAGGAGAAAACCCATGGAGACGATGTTGTCCACCATAAGATTATTTGGCCAGGTATCGAACCAGGAACCTCACGCGCTACAGATAAGCGCTCTACCACTGAGCTCATGCCCTCTAGAGCAACTAGAGAGCTCATGCCCTCTAGAGATCTCTTCCATTATTTTTTAAAAATTCGAATGTAGAGAGAAAATTTTTCCTACTCAATTCAGATCGGAGTTAGGTCAGAATAATCTATTTTAAAAAGTGCAAAAGGCACTTACCATTGAATATGCAGGTTATCACATGAAAGTTTTTAATCCATATATTGACTTAGGATTAAATTTTCATGTATTGCATGCATTTTGCAACTAAGGCAAAGCTAAGAGCAATCAGTACTGTATTCTAGTGTAAAAGAACTGTCACAACTCAAGTAGAAAGCTTTAACTTTCTGTCAATCCTTTTCTTCTTTTTTGCAAATTGCAAATATTGTGTTTCACGTTGTTTTCTTTTTTCATTCTTCCCCCTTTCGTATCATGCTATTTAGTTTCACGTGAATCACTCAGCAACAGGTGAACCAGATTCAGAGGAAGTCCAGTCAATCGGAACGTTTCCCAAGGCCGGTGGCATAATGCAATGTCTTTTTAAAAATTAAGAAGAAAAACTATGTATCAAGTATTAAGAAAATATATCTAAGTAAAAATATAATTTTAAGGACATTTGTAGGTAATTTTGACCTCAGGCTATTTTAATATTCAACCTTTGTTTGACTATTTGTTACGTAACAACATTAATTTAGGAGTTGGGACTTGAGCCTAGGACCTTGTGAAGTCTTAACTAATGACGTAATCAGGAAATGCGGTTTAAATGGGTGTACAGTATGTAATTATGAAGCTGTAGAAAACTATAACATCCAGACCAACTTCGTAATCCTAAGTAAGTAATATTTATAAGATTAACATAACCTTGCTTAACGTTACTTTATAGATAGTAATAATTTCCAAGATTGTAATAATATCTCTTGACACGGCTATGAACATCCGGACAGGTTTGAGTTAGGTAATATGTGGTCAATACATTGGATCCAATCACGGTTGTTTCTAGCTTTCTAGTGCAGAGTTCATTTCCTCCTGATTTAGCAACTCCTCAATTGCTTTGTGATACTCGGAGTTACAACTGTGTGCTCCACTAGAAATTCAACCCAATATCAGGAACATGTGAACTACGATTTCTAATTATGTTTTCTTAGGCACTGTCCAAGAGCAGATTCTTAATTTATTAATGTATTAAATGAAATGAAATCTTTAAGTTTTACGTTCCACGGTTATGCCGGCTAGACTAAAGGAGACTGTGATGATGAAAAATAAATGAAATAATGAGAAATAAATGAAGAAAGTGGGAGGAAACGGTTGAGAAAATCCTCGGACGCGGTATTAGTAAACCACAAAGCTCACTTGGAGCCAGCTGGGATCGAACCAACGACCCCGTGCACCTGAGGTGAATGCTCCACCGTGGCTCCTTTATTAATGTAGTAGATCAACAAAACTTAACAAAGTTACATAAAGTTTAGAGTTGCATAAAGTTCAGAAAACAACCAGGCCCTCACTCGAATGCTTTATTACAGGTTTCCGAGTTTTCTTGTTAGAATAGTTGATAGCTAAAATAAACTCACAGTTTTTATGAATTTTTGAGTTGTGTTGGCATAGATATATTTTACATTATAAGATTAACAATGGAAATATTAAGAGTCTAACAATAAGCCTCTTAATACGATTAGTGCTAGAATTTAATTGGTGCTAAGACAAAATGCTATAATTAGATCCTGTCTTAGCGTTAACTCAGTTAAATTTATTAGTATATCTCCCTTCGCCTAAGTTCTATCTTTATTAGAAATCTGTTAGTGGGCTTTATAAGATTATAATGTTGGTAAGTACGTACGTTACCAAAAATCCGTAACTCTTGTACGAAAGCGAATTTTTGTATTGTGTTTGCAATGAATAGGTAGAGCGATTATTTCAGCTGATTTCGTTAATGCAGTCATTCTGTTAACATCGTGACGGATAACGGTGGCTCTATATAGCTCATATGTGTAAGCGAATTTTTAATTTTTTTTTTGTAATGGATAGCCAGAGCAATAATCTCAGCCGAGTTCATTAATGGAGTTATTCCATTTACATATTAACGAGTAACGGGAATATCTCAACCAATAAGTAAGTTTCGCGTAATCCTATTTATTGTCTTTCGCAGAGTTTATTTTATCCAACTATAACCTTCACTGAGTCGAGATTATCTAGCCATATACTCCATTTACCTTAAGTATTTGTACGTGAGTGACAGTTTTTGGGTAACCTCAACATATATACTTTAGACGAGTTATGCCATAATCGTTTTAACTTTAGTGTTTGCAAGGCAAAATGACAGGTCTGATATGAACTTTTGCATCTTAGCGTCTATTTAATATTTTGAAAACATTCGGTCATGACTTCTCCGCTGCATTTCTTCCTCATAAAAGGATACATAAGTTGTCCAATTCTATAACGTCTCTTGTCCACTTTTCTGAAATTTATTTTCTTCGTGATTTTTGCTTTGCTAACACCTAATTTCAGCTTATTTATCCCATTTAATGGTTCAGGTATTTATTTTAAGTTTACAAAACTTATTTTACTGGTTCTCCCTACTAATTAAGATTACGGCAAAGGAAAACAAGATTTCCCGAAAGGTGTGTAAAATGGGCCAGAGACGTTTTGAAAACGGGCAACACACATAATAATATAGTATGAGTGCTTGGAGTTTAAGGATACTTTTTCATCAGCAGCAAAACTTTATGGTATAGAACTTACTGTTTAAAGTAAGATCTGAACTGCTATTTGAGTTTTGTCTACGCACCTGAAATCAATTTGCAGGACCATACGCATTACCCACTTGGCAACAAAGGATGCTGATAATAGTTATCACATACGTATCCTCATATACAAGCGTTTATTACTAGAAATCATTACTTAACCTACAACTCTAGTTAAATTGTGATTCCTTATAGGAAAAGTGTCCATTTTAAGGATAAACTAAACAATATGCAACCTGTAATACATTAGAAAATTTAGGGTTGTCTAACTCGAGGCGCTTCTGGTATTTTTGAACATCAAGAAGTGACCCTTCAATTCCCCAATCGAAAAAAAAAAAAAAAAAAAACTACTTCATACGATTAGATTTGTCGAAAATCTATGTACAAAATTTTGGTAGCTCTAAGTGACTCCTTTATATGTGAAAATCCGACACATACACAATTTTATGCACACTACAGTCTCGTTTAACCGGATTCTGATTAACCGAATCGCTAAAATGAAAGCTTTTATTCTTGTTTTTACTCGTGCTTTGTACTTAAAAAAAAATCAATTTTCTCTAACAAACTGAATTATTCTTGATTATTTTAGTCGTATGACTTAAGTTAGCAATGTTCTGTACTAATGTTCAGTTTAAAAGATCACATTATTGCCCATAAACCCTTTCCATGCAGAAAATATATAAATATATAGTAATATTTATATAGATATATGTATAAAACCTTTATTCCGATTTGACAGTTTGTCAACTGAAATATAATCGGTAGCATAAAATTAGGTTAAAGGGAACTCTAGTGTAAGTGTGGAACTCTAGTAAGGATAAGGATAATGTTTGTTTGCCATAAACCATAGAATAAATTGGTTCAAAATTCTAGTGTCATTAACACAAAGGCCAATCGAGCTATCGAGCTAACCTGACGTGCACCTAGAAATTTTTATTGAGAGTGGTCCAGTGCTACACTATGTAGTATTGAGAGCTCCTTAGTGGCTAAGCTGTTAGCGTACGCGCTTTTGGCGTGGGAGACCGGGTTCTATTCCCGGAGAGAACTCATGCGGTCCGGATTCCACGTTAATCAGTATGTCCCCTCTCATATAGCCTCGCCGCTGAAAGGGATGTTAAACTCAAAATCAACTCAACTCAACTATGTAGTATTGAACAGGTATTATTCTTCACCCGAAAATATAAGTAATTGTAAAATACTTCCAACTATATTTTCGGGGAAAAATGATAGAACAAAATTATTTTCAAAAGAGAAAGAACTACAGATAAAATATAAGATCAAATTTTTATGCCATCAATAATTTCACTGTTAAACACGTATAGTTTTGTTGAAATAGAACGAAATGAAATCTTCCAGTTTAACATCGCACGATTATGTCCCTTTGGCTAAGAGAGACGATGATAAAGATAAGCTAATGATGGAATAAGAATGTGGGAGGAAACGAGATTACCCCGAGAAAACCCATAAACACGATTTCCACCACGAACTTACTTGGCCCGGGATCGAAGCAGAGAACCCATGCAACAGAGGTAAGTGCTCTATCACTGAACCACTTTGCCCCCCCCCCCTTATGATGGGCAAAGTGTGGAAACGTCTAATTTTTATATTATGATAGAACTAAATATATTCACTACGGCTGTGGTTGCCGCAAAACATTTATAGCAACCGAAATTCAAATCACGCTGTTTTAAAGCTTTAAGTGTTGTTCTTAGAGTTAACGTGCCGCCCTCCTCCTCCGTTCCCGGAGCTAAGAGATTAAACTACGATCACATATCACTCTTGTACAAGGCAAATGTTCCAGCAAATAGTCTCTCTCACATTATGATTCACCTCTTCCGGAAGAAAAAGCTTTATCACAAAATTATTTAAATTACCAAATACATTTATTGTATTGTTTCGCAAATTTACTTCCTGGATACTAACATACGTAATTCATTTAACTTAAAGTTCAAGTCCTTTTGTCTTTTCTTTAAAGTAGTCAACAAGAAATCCATTTATTCTATTAACGTCTGTTGAAGTAGTGCATTCAGTGAATTGAGGTAGGTCCGTAATCTATTCCACAGCCTGAAGCTGTATTTGCGAGCAGAAACTTGTACTACCAACTTTCACTAATAGAACTTCATGTTTTTATGGATTGTTTATTTGCTCTTCGCCACCACTATATGTATAATAAAAAAACTAATTATTTATCTTAATGAAATAATTAGAGGTTAGCAAACTTTTCCCCCCAATAATAAATGCATTGAATTGGAGTTCAATAATCGTACCTGAAAGAACAACAGTTCTGGCCAGTACTTACAAACTTACAAAAATAAGAATCCAATATTGATAAGAAATCATAAAAAAAATCATACTAACGGAAAAATATTTGCAAATATATTTTTTGTGATATCATCTCATGCCAATTGAATGAATTACTTGTCTCGTTGTTATATTGATTAACAAAAACTTAAGGACCCTCCGAAAATAAAGTATTCTTTAAGTGCACACAGCTAAATTGTAATAATACTATTTTCTTACGAGAATAATTCTTGAAAATTAAAATTTAAGCACTTCTTATTCAATTTTTAAAGCATACACTTCTGATGTGAGGGTCCTTTAGTTCGATTCCAGACCACGTAAAATTGTTGTGGCATGTTCGTGCGTTTTTCCATTTGTCCCACATTCTGATTTCACTATTTCATAATCATTTACTCCCATTAATCATCCCTTAACCTACAGGATATAATCGTGGAACGTAAAACTGAAAAATACCATTTCATCTCGTCCTATTACACTTTTGGTTAGAAATTTGAATTATAGATACATTTATTAAGTAGAATATATACTGGTGCATTCGGCCAGATTTTCAACCAGACGATCCGGCTTCAATCCCCGGTGGGATTGGGCTTTCTTTCTAGTTTTCCCTTCGTTAGAAAGTGGCTCTGCAAAATGGCCCGAGGAACCTCGGGAGGGTGTAAAGTGCTCGGAGCATGGCACTGACTTCAATTCCAGTGCGTGAAGAAGACTAGAATATTTGTAGCCTTACTACCATATCTTTGAATTTCATGTTTAGAATATTATTTCAAATTTATTAAAACTGACAATTAATAATTGCTTTTCTACTCCAGATAATATTCTATTTATTTCATATTAACAGTCAAAAAATTCTATACTTAGTTTTAACAGAACTTAAAGGTAAATATACAAACTTAGGTCAAGATTTCTAAATCAATCCCATATTATGAGAGATGGAGGCGAACAGTATTTTTGTTTGTTTCGGGGCTTTCTCTTTTCCCCTTATCTCTGTTCATTTTGTCAATTCTATCATCATTATCATGACCCATTTGTAGTTATCCATTCCATTAAACTATATGAAAAATTAAATGAAATTTCTAGTTTCCCTTTAGGCCCTTTAGTTTAGGCCAGGGGTGTGCAACTTGAAACACTGGGCGGGCCAATCACAGAGCACTAAATGGCGTCGTGGGCCTCACTGCAGGTATATTTTTTTATATAACAATTGAATAGTATAGTATTAAATGATGGAACATGCTCATCGTAATTTACAGTGCAATAACACAAAGTAACCAAAATATTTACTCACTAAAGAGGAGCAGAATAATGTATTTAAAACTTTGTCGGTATATCTAGCAATTCTTATTCCGAGGGAAATTTCCCCCCCAGTACCTGCGCTTGCCAAGTGCTTGTCTTTAGGGCGTTACTACGTTTCGCACTGTGTGATCGATGGAAAATTTCCAGTTCATTCTTAACAGGTTCTGTGAAAAAGAAAAAAAAATAATAATTATTGTTTTCAATAACTGACCAGCGGGCCGGCTGTTGCACATGGCTGGTTTAGGCTAAAGGAGACGGATAACTAATAACAGCGAGTGATTATGAACAAAAATGGCGGAATGATAATGTACAAGGAAACAGAAAAACCTCCGAGTAAACCCGTTGTCCACCACAAACTTGGTGGCCGAGTTTGAAAGCGGGGATCCCTCTCCCCATAGATAAACTTCCTATCATTGAGGCACCGTGTCCTAGCCTGCACGAAACAACCGCGGAATGTTTCAAGTAAACATTTCAATATTTAATATGGACATCCTGTCCCTTACCAATGCGTTTTTGCAACGCTCAATAATGCTCGTACTCTACAGTATATTTTATCTGTATCACAAAAAAGGTCCAAGTCATAATTTAGAATAATATATAGCATAACTTTAAAAGAAGAAGAAAACAATAAACCTCCATAAGTTAGGTGTGTCACAAATAAAAAGCAAACTCACACGTAATATTTTTTTTCATTCTTGAAGCTGTGGCATGCAAAGAAAATTTACATAAATAAGGCAATTTATGTATAGAAAGCTATTGTTCACGTTTATGGGCTTCGCTGAACGAATTAAACAGCACAACTCAGTTGTAGTAATTTTAAAACAAGAGAAACAGAACACACATAGTACATAGTAACAAAACAAGAGGATGCCATAAACATCTCCAGGTTATGTATGAACTAGTAAGTATATAAAATACACTTTCTTTCAAGAACTAGGACGAAATTGTTAACAAATCAAAATTTGAAACAAATTCTAAATATGTGCTTGCTAATGTTGTTGATACAGATCCATATATGGTTTCTAAGTGGAATTTATAACTGCAAAGCTTATCACATTACCAGCCATGTGAATTAATACATTTTCTCTCACGCTGCGTTTGGTTTACGGATTTTGTAAAATAACCAATATGCTAGGTACGTACGCAAGAATTTATGTCGGGAGGAGCCGAAAGCTTTTCGAAGAGTCTAAATTTAGTATGACAGATTTCATCATTTATAAAATTACATCTAAAATTGCAATAAATTTACAGAAAAGTGAAATTTTGGTGAGTTCGGACCTGCTGCGTATGTTCCTGCCATATGCTAACATTTTGCTTTAGTTTGTTTGAATTTTTAATGCTAAAATAGGTATGGAGAAGAAAGAAGAAAATTACCTGGTCGAGAGGAGAACGACTTAGGAAATGCTAAGAATAGTAAACAAATACTTTTAGAAGTAATAAGAAGAAAAAATGATTGGGAAGGATCTGCATCACGAACGACATTACAGAAAGTATAGTGGAAGGAAAAAGAGCGTGGGAACAGAAGCGCTATAATCGATGGCACACGGCACTAAAACAGCAAATTGTTACTTCAAGATCAGGTTCGCTTAGGAACATGAGTGCATGAAAGAGTCTCAGTTTGTAGGGAGTAAATAGAATATTAAGTAAATAGAATATTTATTAAGTATTTATTAAGTAAAGAAAAATGTGTTTGTTAAAATTTAACTTCACTTTCCAGCACTGAAACTGTATGAGACGTGGACCTATACCTAGGTAGTTTAAGATTGAAGTTGAACCACTATAGTGCATTCAATGCTCCCACCAGGATCGAACCCTGGACCTTATGCACCAAAAGCGTGCATGCACTAGCTGTGGAAGGTCGCCAGTAATAGAAGAACACCTATGAATGATGGACGTTCATGTAATGTAAACTTGTTAAACACAATCTAATGTACGTGTTCGAAAAATTTATTGGAAACACACTAATGGTTTTCAGTCAAAAAGTTCTGCCTACTTTTTTTCTTTTTTTTTTTACATCCTACGATTATGCTCCCAGGCTAACAGATAATGATAACGAACGAAATGGTAGAATGAAGAAGGTGAAACCTCCCCCCCAAAAAATAATGACTAGGGATGAGGGGCAAGTGAAGGGGCTGTTGGTAAATTCAACACTAATACCTGTTGTTGGTAAATTCTATAAGATATTTGAACTATATATTTCCCAGTCCAAATTGTCTTGTTTGTCTGTCGTGTACGTGTTTCCATTCTATTACTGGAAACCTTTTTCAAAATAATCCTGGAAAAGTGTGTTCTTATCACTGGAAGAGTTCTATAACGCTCAAACAAACAGTAGGGTTTATATAGTCGAAATTTACCAGAAATATTTCGTTATTGGGACTTTATCCACTTATCAAGAGATTATACTCTGAAAGAATTTCCAAGGCAATTGCAAATCATCAAACACTATTAATTAGCTCGAATAATGGAAGTAAAAAGCCATCTAAAACATTCTATCGTATAACAAATAATGTAAGAAATTGAGATTGTGTGTGTGATACTGCAAAGGTCCTTCTGCATCCGTCAATGTGTAAATTTTAGTAACGAGTCTGTCACGAAAGACAATAGTATATGGGAAACATGTTATAAATAATAGAAAAACCTAACAATACTTTAGATATTCGATACTCTCACCGTAAATGATCTATATAATGATTACTTACAGCATGGAAATTCCTGCAGATACAGATGCTTTAAAAATAGAACTACAGAGGAAAAGAAATGACAATACGTACATTGCAACTCCATTTGGCCAATCGTGTAAATAAATCGGACATCACTCTTTTTGAACCATCTCACAAAACGGGGTCAAATTTACCTCACCCTCCATCTATACGCAGAGATGCCCATCCCCATCTAAGTGCTAGGACGCAATCTCCCCTCCAAAAAAGAAGTATTAGAAAAGAGCTGAGTTGCTTGTGACGAAACCAAGATAACTTGCTTTGTAGTCTAAATTTTATTTATTTTCGGAATTTCTTGCGTTCTTACAAGTATCCTTATGGTATAGTTGAAGTTCAATTGTGGTATTTTCAATGAAAAATTACTTCTTATCCAAGAGAAAAAGGTAACGATAAAAACCTGAGCCCTAAAGCTCACCTGTGGACATCCCAGCCTATATTAGCGTACTATTTCTGGCATTCTCAAGAATAAATATGACGAAAGTACCTTAAGAAGAATGTAATATTGGATTTGCTGAACAGAATGTTAGGAACAAATTTTATCATATGCTTGACGTAGAATAGAAACATGAATACTAGGTAAAAAAAAGTGATGGTAAACAACTAAAAAACCTACAAATTTGGGCGTGGAGAAAAAAAAGAGAAAATTAGCTGATAGAAAAGAAAACTAATAAGAAAGTGATAGAGAGAGGAAATTGAAATGTGGAAGAGAATGAAAAGAAACTATTTAAAGATATCGTCAGAGAATAAAATTGTTTGTTAGAAAGACGATTGACGGTATGGTACAGGGATTGTTGAAGTTTTAAGTGTTCGACGTTCCTTTCCAGCAGGGAGGGTATGTGAGCTAGAATATACAACTTAACATGGGATCCAAACCACATCAACACGTGTGAAATATATCTATGGCGGAAGGAAAACTAGGGAGGGGAAGAATATCACTATTGACGATATTAATTAGGTAAACTCCTAATTTAAAACAAATAGTTAAAAGGGAACAGGGTGAGTATAAAAACTTTTCATTATACACTATTCATTCATAAACTTGAATAAGATGAAGGAATATTTGAAAACGGAAAATATTTAAATGTTCAAATTTGTTGACTAGAGATTGACTTAGCTTTCACATTAGTGTTTTATTCCACGGACGAATTAGTATTTTGCATCCTGTGCACTATACAAACCCGCTCATTGCAACAACACTGCGGATAGTCTATCCAGCAAGGATGATACTCAAATATTCTTATGGGAATGTGTGGGGAACCGATTTCGATTGTCCGCATCTGGAGATCAACTGGATGGAACACGTCGAGCAATGAACTCGATTCCTAATTTTTAACCTTCGAAACCTTGTTCATAACTGATGGTGATTCATCTTGTAGTTCCGGAGATTTTGTCTCTTCCAGATGGGCATACAGTTGCATTAACGTACCTGCCATTACTCTGAAATAGTGTCTGTATTTTCAAAACTCTTCATAGAACTGGCATACATAACGAAGAGTTTACAGGCCATGTTAAAAGAAACCTCTTAATCCATAGTAGCTGTCAGTGGCGCACGCAGAATTTAACGCATTCAAGCTCCTAAACAGCGCAGGTTCTATTCTTGCGTACTATCTTAATACGTTAAATGTTTATTTGCCCATAATATTTGAAGGTGCGAGGGTTAAAACCCAAAACTTCCCATTTGCGTACGCCACTGCTAGCTGTACCTATTCCTACTCTCCTAAGCTCGGAACGATAATGTTTCTCACTTTACAGCAAGTAATCTACCACTGAAGGCAGAATACACTTTGTGAGCAAACAAGGTCGTTTTATAACATCGTGCATACATAGATTTTTCATGTTACCCATACATCCTTAAATATATTCGATATAGAATCACAACAATCATCTTCTTCTCTCACAAATTATAAAGGAAAAATCGATTTTATACCCGCCTACGTTAACGTAAAACTACTAATTTCTATTTACAATGTTTTCTAGGAATGGAAACTTTCGGTTTCGTAGCTGATTTAACAGCTAACAGATTAGTCATGGTATATTTATGACAGAAGTGTTGATGGAAAGTTATATGCGTCATATAACGAACGTCAAACTTATTATCAATCTCTAACGAAGCATGTATTTGTATTAAGTAAAGAAAGATTTATCACTTTGCCGTCACTAACAGAAATTCCATTTCAAACAAAACAAATAATAGACATGAAAAACATATAAACTAAAATTTGAAATATGTAGCAGTTAGCTAGATTTGTCTCGTAAGACTAATTCACACACTAATTTTGAAACGTTTATTAAGAAGATGGTGATGGCATTCTAAAAATAAATGTTTCGAGTTAAATAATTTAGTTGTTTTTTTTTTTATCAACAAAAATGGTGTAGTTAGTACGGAAAAAGCTTAACAATTTCAGATACATTTTATCTCATTGACATTATATTTGTATCATAATATTTAGTTCAATCTCTTTCTAAAGAACGTCATACCGGTCAAAAATTTCAGGTACCCACTTCCAATTTCTTTTTTACAGGCTTAGACATAATGTCCTTTCCAGCACTAACGCTGTGTGAAATTAGGCTCTCCTTCAACCCAAAAAAAAAAAAAAAAAAAAATTGTCCTAAGGGCGGCCAAATCATAATCTGAGAGGCTGCTCTTTTGATATTATATACCGAACGAAGTGCTCTGCACAGAAGTAACATGTAATCGCAATTTATTTTAGCTTTGGGAGGAGGCAATTGGTCACTCCGGAGGGGCTTTGTCTCTCAAAAGTATACTTGCAAGAAACACTGTATGAAATACTAGGTACAAGTCAGAAAAAAAGGAGCCGCTAACTTTTTACGCGGAGTTGGTAATTGTGATGAAGTTGAGTATGTATAGATGCATGCCCCAATATGCTTGTAACAGAGATAGCATCGTCCGAGTGGCGTTGCGTACGTGCAAGTTTCTGTTTATAGCTTTATTAAACATATGCCTAGTAACTTATTGAAGTTTTGGAAGCTCCTGTACCACGCACGATGCAAGTTTTCAAATATCGGAGAATAGAAAGGACATCTTAAAGCAAGAAGCATCACAGTAAAATTATAGCGAAGTCTTCCTTGATACTTAAGAATCTCTATCAATAAAATATGAAACCAAACACACCATGTACCACCTTCTATGTTTCTTTAAGGGAACTAAGTAAAATCGCATACTCATTTAAAGTAACTTATTTCCGTATCTTAACAGAGAGCAAATATTAAGTCTTACTTTTGATGGAAGACAGATTGCTCTACCTAACTTTAAGATATAAATATTCTGAATTCCAATAGCTCGCATTAGGGGCATAATAAAACTTTATCTTTTTATCTTCTAGCTCTCTTGAACGCTATTCAACCTACAAATGAATCAAAAATAAATTATGATTAACATCCTACTAATGTAAATCACTTGGGTTTCGGAAACAGACATAGGAGTACCCAGTATCGCAAATTGTACTGTACTGCAAGTGGGACTGGATATCGAAATACGCAGAATTATTTAGAATGTGTTCCTATACGAATAGAAAATACATGTAAATCCGAAATACGAATAGAAAATACTTGTATAAGAAAATGGAACTTAAAGAATAAGTGCTTTTTAAATTTACTGTGACGTACAAAAAATAAATAAAATATAATGCTTTCCTATTGTATTTATTAATTCAGATAATTTCTATATTGCACAAGTGCATAGAAATTAGCCAAGTGGTTAACGCACGTACATTTTGTGAGAGTGGCTTCAGGTTCGATTGATGATGGAGATATTATTGACTTCCGATATAACCCTAGTAGGTCAGTAACCTTTACATAGTAGGTCTCCTAATAGCATTGGTGCTGAGAAAGGACCTTAGACCTCTAGCAACAACTAAACAATATACGTTGCACAATGGAAATGTACACACCAAAGGCAAGAGTGCTATCAACTTGGTACTGGTTGCACATTTAACAATATATTTGCTGTAGTAGTAGTGTCTGAGATTACGGAAAAGTTTCGGTTCGTAGTTTGTGGATAGGGAGATAATAAATAGAAAAAGCTTTCCAAGGTCAAACTTATGCAAAAAGTTGGGAGATCTGGCAATACTATACCCCAACCACTGTTTTTTCCTACTAAAGTCAATCCATTCAAAGGTTATTGAAAAATTTTCCCTTAAAATGTTAGTAACGTAAGTTTGATTCCGAAATGCTCACCACACTGCTGTTGCTAAGCGCTCAGAATACAGTTAATACTAAAGTAGGTCACTAGAATAGTAATTTCCTTATTATACCTTGAGTGGTCTATCGTTTGCTACCTTCTACTATCTATTAGAGAAATGTTCTAACATTAAAATAGCTCAACATACCATAAGATCCTGTTACTTAAGGCACGGATTATAAAGCGATTTTTTAAAATTGTAGCAACGTCAGTACAACGAATGATTGCACAATAGCATGTAAACTCACTAGAAAGCGATACGAATATTTGATTTAGTGCCTGAATTTTACCTCTGAAATATTATTACAAAAAACTAGGAATTTATTGCCTTAAACCGGATTTCTTTGTTAATGGTACATAAATATTTCCTCTCTGTATGGAACCGTTACGTTCTATTCAAGATCATAGTAATACATAATAATTATTTATATCGAACGGATTAAGACATTTCAAAAAAGTTGTCTTTTTTATTAGATGAAAGATCGATGCAAATTACTCCAGCGATGCTTTTTATTCACCCCTCTTCTTATTTTCTTTCTTTCTTTTTTTTTTTTTTAAAAAAAAAGTCGCATCATGTACCGTTAGTTGGGAAAGACCGTAACAGGTGGATGGAAAGGCAACCTCACAAGCAGCTAGCTGTCTCGCTGGCTGGGATAGCTGTTAAAAAAGATTCACCTACAGCGGACATCCGGTTTCCAGTAGATAACTTACACTTGCTTATTTTTTTCAAGTGAATATGTATATACTGTACGATCAGGTGTTCACAGTGGTGCTTTTGTGTCTTCCAATTTGCACTTACACAGTCTCAATCTTTTTTATACGAAAATGAAATCCGACTTTGCATTTGCCTTTTCACAACAAAAGAACTGAACCATCTGCAAAGGAATTTTGAACAAGCAATTGAGTTCTATCACTTTACTTAATTATCATTTATCCATAAGTTGAGATAATTGATCATTAGATGCCCATTGCATTACAATGGAGAGGATGTCTCATTATTGCTGCTGGTCACTGCACATGTGCATTGATTTTAATTTCTATAGAACTTGTATTAACAATGTAAAAGACTGTTCAATTCTTAGTAATCAACTCTTCAATTTTTTTCATTGTTGCACTATTGTTCTATTAATTACAATTCTTTTCGTTTAGCCTTTTTCCTATTTTTCCTTCCTCTCCTGCATTTTGAAACTTTTTCACATTAATTTTCATTGTAGATCTCTTTTGATTTTATTTTCATTTTCCCGATTCTTGAATACATTAGTAAAGATGTCAAGAAGAACACGGAAAGTAAGGAACTTGACGTGAGAAATTTATTCAAGTACATTCCCCCCCCCCTTAAACTGATCCCAGCGAAGGTGGTTGAATAAAACTAATATTACAATAAATCCGTCTTTTCTCGAATATATTTTCTGATGAGAACTTTATCATATTAGACTACACAGTTTCAAAGACCGATTAATTGCTTTACTAACTTTAAGTATTACGGTATAGAGCACCTTACTGAACACCGAATGTAGGGAAATAGGAAATCAAAGCGCGATATTTAGAGTTTCATTACTGCAGTCATGCGTCCAAATCTAGCTTTCATTTGACAGCAAGACATTTTGAATGAAGTCTTTGCTTCTTTGTAGAAGGATATAGATCCTCAAAGTTTGCACAGAGTTAGATTCAAAGGCTTGTATACGTGTGAAGATGGTGTAGAACTAGCAAAATAAATGAAACTACAGTGGGTTCAGTAGTGACTTTTAAAGGGTTTCACAATGGATAAAGATTAAAAAAAAAAAAAAAAAAAATATTCCTATAAGTCAAAGAGAAACTTATCACGTACTAATTCTCGTACAGAATAATTAATACATTCGCTATATTTTCTTATCTTAGCTTGCAGTGTATAATTTTAATTTCCACCAATAGTGCCTTCCCTCAAGAGCCGCTACTGAATGGCTCTAACCAAAATATTAGACAAACTCTAGACTTGCCATCAAAATTCCAGGAAGAAGTTCTACAAGAATGCGAGAAAATTAGAACAGGATATCTTTTTATTCTTAAAAAGGGAACTGTTTCTGACACTGAAATGTTCTTGATATTTGCAAGTAATTGCTGTCAATAAATAATATTAAGATCGCGATGAAATTTTAACTTTCTAATGTCCAGCGAAGTAAATAAATCACAATAATGAACTAAAATAAACCAGGACCGGGGAAACAACACCTCTCCTTTTGGCTAAATGAAACATTGAGTAAGGTCGAAAAATTTCAACTCAGTCTTTACTTGAAAGTGAACTTTGAATGGTTTAGTTACAAACCAACCAACGGCCTACTTATTAATTTTAATTTCGAGGTATTCTATATGGCAAACTAATTAATGTGCCAACCTTGCCGACTTCTAACTACAAAAGGTAAAGAAAGCCCACAAAAATGTTAATGATATTACTGAGATAATACACGTGACATTCCACCCCTTACTTTTCACTTGGGATGTGAGATCTGGATGCGTAAAAATATAACTTTTAACTCCAGTTGTATGTCTTTTACGCAGAAGTATAAATAGAAGAAATGTAATACCAGGAGTATACACAGAATTTTATCAAAGCCGGAGGTGGGAGATTAAGGCACTCAAGTTCCTATCATTTCAGGTATTTGTATGGTACTATGTATTTGTATAATGATGTGTATTTTTGCATATCTTGCTTAGCGGGGGGGGGGGGGACCCGGAAATCTCCCTTGGATACGCCACTGGTTAACATGGTATTTTCATGTATCTATTCCGGCTTCACTCTCAGTAAGGGAAAAATGAAATGAAATCTTTGGGTTTTACGTCTCACGGTTATGCCGGTTAGGCTAAAAGAGACGATGATGATGAGTAATGAATGAAATAGTGGAATGAAGAAAGTGGGAGGAAACGGGAGAACTTCGAGGAAACCCCACGCACACGGTGTTTTTCCACCACTCTCGGTAGGAAGTGGGCCCCTACTAATCCATAGGGTGTAAACAGTAAGATATGAAACGGAGACAAAACCACGTCTTTGGTTCAATAATTCTGTTGAGATTGGACTCACAGCGGATTAAATCCCAAGAATGCACAAATCAATTAATATGACGATCACCTGCTTATTGCAGATAAACACTGATCTGACGATAAAGGTTGTCACTAGGACAGATATAGAAATCGTATATTACGGAGTTCTAGCAGACGTGGGATCGTAGATATGATAAACACACGCACATCTGACACATATTCTGTCGCTCAAATCCTTAGACAAACGAAAACAATACGAGAAACGGTTAACGGTGAAACCTTGTCGCCCGGCTGAAATTAGTACAGGACGTTGAACTACTTATTGATTGAGCACACTGCGCCTTCCCGAGTCCCGTTAGATCAGCTGATGATGTCGAGCTGGTTGCAAGCGCATTTTCCTTTATCCCGCCATCACTTGTTTTGTACCACATACACAACAAACAAATTAAAATTACGTACCTGTTAAGAGTACATCCTATTTATTATGTTGCTGTCCTTTGTTTTTTTAAAAAAATAAAGCATTTATAAATGTTTTAATCCTCATAAGACTTTGTTTTCCAATTGATCAATTTTTCAAACTACACAATTTGTAAAACCAATAAACAAGCTTTTACTTTTTTGTTATTTTGCACTCACACCAAAACATCCCACTACATTAACACTGTGTCACCAGGTTTCTTCCAATAACAATAACATAATTTTTGTCAATCACTATTGAAACCGTCACATTTGTTTTCTTCTCGTCTTCTTCCTTATTATTTTATTATTGAAAATAATCCTTCTTTTGAAATCGGACACCACGTGCTTTGTACAAGGAAAGATCTCACAGAAATCGTAGCCTAACACCACTGACACTACTGCACTACTGCCGAGAATAACATTAACAGTACAGCCTGCCGGTTCCCCACGCCCAATCATGCCGAAGACCTACATTTGGAGCTGAAAAATGTAGGGGAAATGCCACTTCGCGCAATGGCTACTAGAGGGCTCTGCTGTTTATGTTCTCTTGCGCTTCGTGAAGAAGGAAAAATAACAACATCCAAACTTTATGTATAGAAAAAAAGGTTCCGAGAGGAAAAACAGCTGTGCAAGGTAACTTGGGAATCACGGAACTGTAAACGTATCATACCTTGCAAGGTTGTCGCGGAGGATGCTTGTTTTTATTTTCCACGTGGAATTGAAAAAAAAAAAAAAAAAGTATTTTATTTATGCATGTAGAACACGATATAATTACCGCACTGGATATTTTTGTTGCATGCAATAAACAATCTGTGCAAAATTGTTTTAATAATTTTCTTCATGTCTTCAATTATTTTATGATGTCAAATAAATTTATATAGCGAATGTACCTTCGTGGTAGTTGCATAATATTTTCTAGGACATCTGGATACACCGGATGGATTATTTCTGCTAGTTTGGGTAACTCAATATTCTTCGTTGAAGAAAATAAAATTAAAAAAAAAAAAAACACTGTGTGCGTGGATTTTCTTGGGGTTCTCCCCTTTCTTTCCACTTTCTTCATCCACCTTTTAATTTATTATCATCACAATCTTGGAGCTTAATCGTAGGACCAGGCGTGCACCCAGAATGTTGTGTTGGAGAGGGGACAAATACTGCAAGCCGCTACGTATAATTATGTAGTATTAAACGGGTATTATTCTGCACCCGAAAAGACGATAAGTAATTGTAAAATACTTTCACCTATATTTTCGGAAGACAATGACAGAACTAGATTTTTTTTTTTTTTTTTTTAACAAAAAGAGTAAGATGAAGTGTAAGATCAAATATTCATGCTCATCAATCATTTTCCTGTTAAACAAGTATGGTTTTATTGAGAAAGTACACACATGTAGGTTGACACAGGGTGCGAAATCCCGGGGGGGACGGGAGGGATTTCCCCTCCACCAAAAATTTTACACTTGCTTTTCCCCCCTCACCAAAATCTGTAAGGGGGGACACCTTAATAGGAAAATATAAGTAGGTGTATAAAGAAAATTTTCAGACAAACAATAATTTTAAATGCATGCTGTTTTAAAAAAC
Organism: Thermobia domestica; assembly: GCF_964235325.1. Taxonomy (NCBI): domain Eukaryota; kingdom Metazoa; phylum Arthropoda; class Insecta; order Zygentoma; family Lepismatidae; genus Thermobia; species Thermobia domestica. The sequence continues at coordinate 207,052,874 of NC_137461.1, forward strand.
GTAGTTTATTTGTAAAAGGATCAGGTGTTTAACTTTTTCGGTTGTTGACGAGATGAAGACCTTTATTCTCTAGCGTACCAGTTGCATGCAAAATTGGTAACATTTCTCAAACAAACAGATTGTTCTTCAATTTCAGTGGACGAACCTACAAACAGGTTTGCGGATAAGCACTTGCTGTTATATGAACATATGTGGACGAAGAAAATAAACCTTGTTGTCGTTTTTATTAATTAGTGCCTGTAGAAAATGCCGATGAAAAATCCCTTAAAGAGAAAATTATTCAAGCATTTTCCGAAGATGGCATAGATATTTTTAATCTTAAAGAAAAACTGGTTGGATTTATTTCGGACGGGGATGCAGTGTTTACTGGGAGAAATGAAGGTGTTGCTGCTCAAATTAGAAGAAATGTCAACCCGTGCCTAATTAGCGTACACTGCTTGGCACATCGAATTGATCTTGTTTCTGAAAGAGTTTTTGGTGTTGTGAATACTGTTCACAACTTTGCATGTTTGTTAGGCGAACTTTACCAGGTGTTCAGTAAGTCATCTACAGCTGCAACATTTAAAAGTATCGCGACAGTCACAGATGCTGCAGGACAAAAATTTGAACGATTACAGTGGTTCGGATTTCACCTTAAACTGTAAGTCCACATTTCATAGCCTCGCTGCTGAAAAGGGTCATTAAACTTAAATCAGCAAATCAATCGTATTGTGCTTTTATTTTCTCAAGTTTAACGTCCTATGAATATTCACCACGGCTAAGGAAGACGGTCATGATGAGATGAATTATAATGGTTGATTAGGATAATGGAAGGAAGCGAGAGGACCCCGAGAAAACCCCCACACAATTGTTTGTATACCGCAAGCAGAATTTGGCGCGAGCTAGGATCCAGCCGATGATTCCACGCACCTGAGGAGAGCGCTCTACCACTGAGGCAACACGGCTTTTTGTTGTCTATCAAGTATTTGTATTGAAATCATTATTTATAATAATATATTCTTGCTAATAATACAATATAGATACATAGTATTATTTAAACTTACAAAGGTGACCGTATATCTGAACGAACAAACTGAAACACTACGTACGTAGAGAAGAAACGAGAATTTCATAAATAATAATAAAAACTATACTCTGACTCTACAGCTCATGAGGATCTATGGCTTGCCAGGTGGAGCGCTTCAAGTTAGTAGTTCTAATGCTTGGTTAGGACATCGGTTCTCAGGGACTATTATTTCTGACTTATACAGTATATCTCTACTACTATTTTCGCGAATGTAATCTTCAATATAATGGTTAACACAAGGGTACTGTGCTCCCACTAGAGTCTAACCCTGGACGATACGCACCGAAGTGTATATTAAATGCAGTAGATAAGTTACGAATTTTGGTTAAATGAATAAATAACATTAAAGTATTTTTAAATAACAATTACGACTAGTTTGAACATTTATTATTATTATTATTATTATTATTATTATTATTATTAATCCATTAATATTTCAATTTTTTGGAGGCTCCACGAAGCATTAGTGTGGACCGCTGAACTTCTTCCCCCCACCATTTTCAAATGATTTCGCACCCTGGTTAAGAAGTTTTTTGGGGGGATCCGGACCCAGTGGAATCCCTGTGGGTGAGCTCCTGCGTAGAATGTTAAGCTAGAAATTTATTTTCATTTTCTTTGGCAGAAGGAAAAAAGATGTGTGAACTAGAACAGCGTAAGTGAAATAAGGTTCTAATGAAAGGGAAATAAATAATTACTAATGATAAAAGCAAACGAAAGACTTATTAGAAGTTTGGTTTGCAGTACATCTCTGTACTGATCGAAAATATGGATACTTCGTGGGAAGTTCGAGACTGAAATGTATGAAAAGAAAGAGTTGAGTTTGAGTTTAACGCCCCGTTCAGGACCTACTGATTAACGTGGAGTCCGAATCACATGAGCTCCCGTCAGGAACCGAACCCGAATCTCCCACTACAAAGGCGCGTACGCTAACCGTTTAGCCACGGAGGAGCCCTATGAAAAAGAAAGAGAAATAGATTAGAATCCAAAGAGGTGATGAACTTAATACCATGCTAGTTTGAGAACATTCCTCCCCGGGTTCTTTCAATACATAGGATTCAAAGTAGTACTAAGAAAATACCGGTGACTTCCCAATCGAAGGAATATCCAAGGGCACCGATCCTGGGGGGACGCCCCCCAAAGCTGATGTGGGCCCCCTATTGTATTTATGAATATACAATATTTGGCATAATTTGAATACAATTTGTCTTAAAATCCTCATATATATACCTTCTGCATCTGATTGGGCTTCCCCAAATTTACAGAGAAATCGGCGCCCTTGGGTATATCCCGGAGGAAATTCGTGGTTCCGGGAAAGGGAATTCCCAACAGGCAACTTCTTAAAATCATCACTGTTTGGGACATAAACACATACACACACACACACACACACACAATGATGAATGTATTTGGTTTATCTTCAGAATAGTCTAACATAAGGTGCCCAGTAGGAACCGAATTACAAATAAAATACGACCAGTATACTTGATGCATGCACAGACCTGCCTTGGGTCTACTTTTTGAGATATGAAATAATTATCGTTTTTATTGTCCATTTTTAAAAATCAAAGTTAAACTGTTTTTAAATATATTTTTCCTACTTGCAAACTGTAACATATGTATCATCCCGCGTTACTGCAGAAGGGTATAAAACAAATGTGAAGGATTTACTGTCGTGTCGAGTATTACGTTTCCATAAACAGAGTTGTTGATTTGAGTTTAATGTCCCTTTCAGCAGCGAGGCTATATCAGACTGGATCTACAGCTTAACATGGGATCCGAAACACCTAAGCTCTTTCCGGGAATCGAAGCCGGATCTTCCGCATCAAAGGCACTTATACTATCCATATAACCATGTGAAAACTGTTTTCATGAACAGAAAAACGAGAAATTAAAGTATTTTAATCCTTTTCAGGCTGTCTGCCAACGCTGCAATTAGCCATCGTTTGCACTATGGTGTCTTGTGTAAACTGATTTGTCTTATTTATCCTCGGAGTTCTTGTTTCCAGACCAGATACACAGAGGGTCAGTAGTAATTGCGTTACTATAGGAAAATTTGGACTTTGACCCCGACCTTTGTGACGTCATAGGTCAAAGGTCAATGACCTTAGCCCGGGGTCAATGACCTAGGGGTACATAGGACCACCCCCTCTAAATTTTGGCAGGGGTACCTTGGCCCACCCCCTAAATTTTGGCAGCGGTACATAGGACCACCCCCCTTAAATTTTGGAAATTGCCAAATCTAAAAATTTGGTATGGTAGCCTAGGACCATAGTATGTACCTCTATCCGTATTGGGGGTCTATGTTGTTCCCTTTCATGGGTAAAAAATTGCCAAAAATTGAATTTTCGGAGGTTTTTGACCTAATTTATCCCCTTTGATGAGGTGTTTTTACCCTATATGGTTATATGGGCGTATACAGTGGTCCATTAGCTTTCATAACATATGGGTATATTAATGCACCCCTTGAAAAATTTGGGAGGGGTACCTTGGCCCACCCCTTAAATTTTAAAAATTGCCCAATTTAAACATTGGGTATTATAGTACAGGACCCTAATATGTATCATGATAAATTTGGGTGGTCCACCTCGTCCCCTTTTAGGGGTACAAAATTGCCAAAAATATAAACGTAAGCAATACGTTATACCACGTGTTTGGTTTTCGGCCTAATTTATCTCCTTGGATGAGGTCCTATTACCTTATATAGTTATATGGGCGTATACAGGGGTCCATTCCCTTTCATAAGACATAGGTATATTAATGCACCCCTTGAAAAATTTGGGAGGGGTACGTAGGACCATCACCCTCAAATTTTGGAAATTGCCAAATCTAAAAATTGGGTGTGGTAGCCTAGGACCATAGTATGTACCTCTATCAGTATTGGGGGTCTATGTCGTTCCGTTTCATGGGTAAAAAAATTGCCAAAAATTCAAATTTCGGAGGTTTTTGACCTAATTTATCCCCTTTGATGAGGTGTTATTACCCTATATGGTTATATGGGCGTATACAGTGGTCCATTAGCTTTCATAACATATGGGTATATTAATGAACCCCTTGAAAAATTTGGGAGGGGTACCTTGGCCCACCCCTTAAATTTTGGAAATTGCCCAATTTAAACATTGGGTATTATAGTACAGGACCCTAATATGTATCATGATAAATTTGGGTGGTCCACCTTGTTCCCTTCTAGGGGTACAAAATTGCCAAAATATAAACGTAAGCAATACGTAGTACCAAGTGTTTGGTTTTTGGTCGATTTTATTCCCTTTGATGAGGTGTTATTATCCTATATAGTTATATGGTCATGTATAGGGGTCCATTACCTTTCATAAGATATGGGTATATTTGTACACTCCTTTAAAAATTTGGGAGGGGTACTTTGGCCCACCCCTTAAATTTTAGAAATTGCTCATTTTATATATTTGGTATTATAGTACTGGACCCTAACACGTATTATGATAAATTTGGGTGGTCCACCTCGTTCCCTTTTAGGGGTACAAAATTGCCAAAATATAAACGTAAGCAATACGTTGTACCACGTGTTTGGTTTTGACCTAAGTTATCCCCTTGGATGAGGTCCTATTACCTTATATGGTTATATGGTTATGTATAGGGGTCCATTCCCTATCATAAGACATAGGTACATTTGTGCACTCCTTTAAAAATTTGTGAGGGGTACCTTGGCCCACCCCTTAAATTTTAGAAATTGCTCATTTTATATATTTGGTATTATAGTACTAGACCCTAACATGTATTATGATATATTTGGGTGGTCCACCTCGTTCCCTTTTAGGGGTACAAAATTGCCAAATTTTAGTACAACCACGTGTTTGTTTTGGCTCAATTTATCCCCTTGGATGAGGTCCTATTACCTTATATGATTATATGGTTATGTATATTGGTCCATTCCCTATTATAAGACATGGGTATATTGATGCACCCCGGGAGGGGTACCTTGGCCCACCTCTTTATTTTGGAAATTGCCCAATTTAATCATTTGGTATAATAGTATAAGACCCTAATAGAGATTACTATAAATTTGGGTGGTCCATCTCGTTCCCTTTCATGGGTACGAAATTGCCAAGTTTTAGTACAACCACGTGTTTCATTTTTGACCTAATTTATTCACTTGGATGAGGTCCTATTACCTAATATGATTATATGGTCATGTATAGGGGTCCATTTTCTATCATAAGACATAGGTACATTGATGCACCCCGGGAGGGGTACCATAGCCAATCCCTTAAATTTTGGAAATTTTTCAATTTAAGCATACGCTATTGTAGTACATGACCTCAATATGTATCATGATAAATTTGGGTGGTCCACCTTGTTCCCTTTCATGAGTAAAAAAAAATGCCAAAATATAAACATAAGCAATATGTTGCATCACGTGTTTGGTTTTTGGTCCAATTTATCCCATTTGATGCGGTCTTATACCGTATATGGTCATATGGTCATGTATATAGGTTCATTTCCTATCATAAGACATGAGTACATTGATGCACCCTTTAAAAATTTGGGAGGGGTATCTTGACTCATCCACCCAGTTTTAGAAAATGTTTAGTATAAGCATTTGGTATCTTCGTACAGGTCTTCAATATGTACCACTATAAATTTGGATGGTCCACATCGTTCCCTTTCATGGGTAAAGAACTACCAAAAATCAAATTTCGGAGGTTATTGACCCCTATTTAGCACGTTATATGGTTTATTACCTTTATATGTTTATGTTCTCTTTTAAATTTGGGAATTATCAAATAACAACATTCGGTAAACGTTTTCTAGGACCCATTGGTGTTCCTCTTATGGCCAAATATTCAAAATTTAAAGGTTATTGACCGGCTTTATTATTAAATGCGTACAGGATTTATTACTTTTTCATAAGACATAGGTGTATTTGTGTACCAATCTTAAATTTTGGAAGGGGTACATTTCTTATTGTCATATCAATAATTGGTAATTGGATAGTATCTCATTCATTGGGTAAATCATTATGATCACGTGATCAGTTATTGACCTATGATGAGATTAGGAGTCCAGGACATTGGTACATTGAAACTTTGTAGGATAATTTGAGAATTACGTCATTGGTATTGATTATTACAGCCAAATATAAACGTAAGCAATACGATGTACCACGTGATTGACCTTGATGAGGTAGTGTACAGGGATACATAGCTAACCTTATTGAATCTTATGACTCATAGTCTTAAGGGAATACATGCTACAACACTGGCAATTTGATTGGTTGATCACTATCTTTCGTGCAATCTGATTGGCTGATCATTATCTTTCGTGCAATCTGATTGGTTGCTGATTTTCAAATCTTTGCTGCATTCAGTTTTAAGTTTTGTTTAACATTTAAAAATCTTGGTTTCGTTCAACATTTTGCACTCACTGATAAATATGATCAAAACCGTTTATTTGTTAATCGAATAGTTAAAAACCGGATAAAGTTTGACGGTTAACCGTGAAACGTGAAATTTTTTTAGTTTGAAAATTTTTTTTGTTTGAAAGTTTTTGTTTGAAAACTCTTGTTTCAAATTTGTGTTTGAATTTTTTTGTTTCAGAATTTTGTTTGAAATTTGTTTCAAAATTTTTTGTTTGAAATTTTTTTGTTTGAAAATTTTTAATTTTTTGTTGCAAAATTTTGTTTGAAAATTTTTTGTTTAAAATTTTTCGTTTGAAAATTTCGTTTCCAATTTTTTTTGTTTAAAATTCTTTTGTTTCGAATTTTGTTTTTTCAAAATTTGGTTTGAAATTTTTTTGTTTGAAAATTTTTGTTTCGAAAGTTTTGTTTGAAATTTTGTTTCAAAGTTTGGTTTGACATTTTTAAAAGTTTGTGCACTTATTAGTAAAGAACCGGAACTGTTTAGAACAAAAACCTCTGGCAACATTGTGGTGCAATAGTACACGTCAGAACATGATAATGCAACTTCATCAGTTTTGCATCATATATAAGTATCGTTCGAGTTAGTATTCATGATAACTTCATCATGGCTACTTGTCTGCAGTTTCTAAACACACGTGATGTGATGAAATCATTTACCAAGATTACTGATTTACAACAGAATGTACCTTATAGAATCTTAGCTAGCCAAATGATCCCTACAAAGTTTGGATTAAGAATCGTAGTGAAGCTTGAAAATGATAAGAATATAATTTTACCAGCAAGATATTTACCCATGGAAGCATCAAAACAAGAAGAACTGCTGCGTTTCTTAAATACTGGATCTGTATCTTTATGTTACAAAGGATTCTTGGGTCGAAGTCATCAATTTGAATTTAGTACACAGCCGGATTCGTCAGCAAATCATGAATTCAAACGTCAGCACATCAGACATAGTTGTATGAATTTGGTTGGTCAGCATGACGTCAGCAACTGTGATGAAACCATGAATTCAATCGTCAGCACATTCCTTACCAATGACGTCAGCCGTAGCTCTATAAATCAACCAATACCGTGAAATCATTTGAGCAAGTGCTTTTCAGGAGGAAAGATGTGTACTTCTAACGATAAAGAGTTCATCTTCGCAAGCTATTATCCAATAAATATATTTCAAACAAAACATGTGATGATTGGTATCAGTGCTAGAACATTTGAACCTGTGATTCGATTGGGCAAAGCAGAACAATTTGGTGTACAACTGACCTGTGAAGAATGGCACGAATCAACCAAATGAACGATTATTTTCATGATGAGCTAAATGTGACCATAGTCAAATCATTAGGCTCAAATCATGAAGTGGTGATGCGTACAGTCCTCGAAGAGAAGATGGTGCTGTTACGTAAAAAGAGTACATTCCATGTCCCTCGCAATATGGTGTATCTAACACAAACGGAATGGAACAAATTCATCAGCGTATTTCAGTGTGTTAAACATGCAGTGGAAGTGTGCAACAAAACAAGTATATTCCTGAAAAAGTACTATTTTGAAAAATGTGTTATGCATATTGTACAACATGTATCTAGATATTGTGATGGTTGTCAACATCGTTCGTGGGTGCATACCTGTATTGATAAACAGTTTATTTGTGATCAAATGGACATTGAGTTTCCACCAATTGATATCGCAATAGACCTTAAAAGACTTCAATTGGAATTAAAATTATATGCTAAAGACAAACTAGTGCAAGAAGTTCAAAATACATTGTATCGACAATATCCAGAACCACTATCTGGTATGGATGTATGTGGAGTGTAATAAAATGATCCATTTCAATGAATTGTGTTTTTTCATTTCAAGTACAACCCTATGTTCTGACGTGTACTATTGCACCACAATGTTGCCAGAGGTTTTTGTTCTAAACAGTTCCGGTTCTTTACTAATGAGTGCACAAACTTAAAAAATTTGGAAACGAAATTTTGAAACGAAAAAAAATTTCAAACAAAATGTTGAAAAAAAATTTAAACAAAAAAAAATTGGAAACGAAAAATTTCAAAACAAAAATTTCGAACAAAAAATTTTTCAAACAAAATTTTGCAACAAAAAAATTTCAAACAAAAATATTTTCAAAAAATTTTGAAACAAATTTCAAACAAAATTCTGAAACAAAAAATTCAAACACAAATTTGAAACAAGAGTTTTCAAACAAAAACTTTCAAACAAAAAATTTTCAAACTAAAAAATTTTACGTTTCACGGTTAACCGCCAAACTTTATCCGGTTTTTAATTATTCGATTAACAAATAAAACGGTTTTGATCATATTTATCAGTGAGTGCAAAATGTTGAACGAAACCAAGATTTTTAAATGTTAAACAAAACTTAAAACTGAATGCAGCAAAGATTTGAAAATCAGCAACCAATCAGATTGCACGAAAGATAGTGATCAGCCAATCAGATTGCACGAAAGATAGTGATCAACCAATCAAATTGCATCAACAATAACTTTGCCAGTGTTGTAGCATATATTCCCTTAAGACTATGAGTCATAAGATTCAATAAGGTTAGCTATGTATCCCTGTACATTACCTCATCAAGGTCAATCACGTGGTACATCGTATTGCTTACGTTTATATTTGGCTGTAATAATCAATACCAATGACGCATTCTCAAATTATCCTACAAAGTTTAAATGTACCAATGTCCTGGACTCCTAATCCCATCATAGGTCAATAACTGATCACGTGATCATACTCATATTTCACAATGATTTACCCAAAGAACAATTACCAATTATTCGTATTGCTTACGTTTATATTTGGCTGTAATAATCAATACCAATGACGCATTCTCAAATTATCCTACACAGTTTAAATGTACCAATATCCTGGACTCCTAATCCCATCATAGGTCAATAACTGATCACGTGATCATACTAATATTTCACAATGATTTACCCAAAGAACAATTACCAATTATTGATATGACAATAAGAAATGTACCCCTCCCAAAATTTAAAATTGGTACACAAATACACCTGTGTCTTATGAAAAAGTAATAAATCCTGTACTTATTCAATAATAAAGCCGGTTAATAACCTTTAAATTTTGAATATTTGGCCATAAGAGGAACACCAATGGGTCCTAGAAAACGTTTACCGAATTTTGTTATTTGATAATTTCCAAATTTAAAAGAGAACATAAACATATAGAGATAATAAACCATATAACGTATTACATAGGAGTCAATAACCTCCGGAATTTGATTTTTGGTAGTTCTTTACCCATGAAAGAGAACGATGTGGACCATCCAAATTTATAGTGGTACATATTGAAGACCTGTACGAAGATACCAAATGCTTATATTAAACAATTTCTAAAACTGAGTGGATGAGTCAAGATACCCCTCCCAAATTTTTAAAGGGTGCATCAATATACCCATGTCTTATTATTGGGGATTGAACCAATATACATAACCATATAATCATATAAGGTAATAGGACCTCATCCAAGGGGTGAACCAAAATACCAAACACGTGGTTGTAGTAAAATTTGGCAATTCTTTTTACTCATGAAAGGGAACAAGGTGAACTACCCAAATTTATCATAATACATGTTAGGGTCCAGTACTATAATACCAAATATATAAAATGAGCAATTTCTAAAATTTAAGGGGTGGGCCAAGGTACCCCTCACAAATTTTTAAAGGAGTGCACAAATGTACCTATGTCTTATGAAAGGTAATGGACCCCTATACATAACCATATAACCATATAAGGTAATAGGACCTCAACCAAGGGGATAACTTAGGTCAAAAACGAAACATGTGGTTGTACTAAAATTTGGCAATTTCGTACCCATGAAAGGGAACAAGATGGACCACCCAAATTTATAGTAATATATATTAGGGTCTTATACTATTATACCAAATGTTTAAATTGGGCAATTTCCAAAATAAAGAGGTGGGCCAAGGTACCCCTCACAAATTTTTAAAGGAGTGCACAAATGTACCTATGTCTTATGAAAGGTAATGGACCCCTATACATAACCATATAACCATATAAGGTAATAGGACCTCATCCAAGGGGATAACTTAGGTCAAAACCAAACACGTGGTTGTATTAAATTTGGCAATTTCGTACCCCTAAAAGGGAACGAGGTGAACCACTCAAATTTATCATAATAATACATGTTAGGGTCCAGTACTATAATACCAAATATATAAAATGAGCAATTTCTAAAATTTAAGGGGTGGGCCAAAGTACCCCTCCCGGGGTGCACAAATGTACCTATGTCTTATGATAGGGAATAGACCCCTATACATAACCATATAACCATATAAGGTAATAGAACCTCATCGAAGAGGATAAATTGGGCCAAAAGACCAAACACGTGGTACAACGTATTGCTTACGTTTATATTTTGACAATTTTGTACCCCTAAAAGGGAACGAGGTGGACCACCCAAATTTATCATAATACATGTTAGGGTCCGGTACTATAATACCAAATGTTTAAATTGGGCAATTTCCAAAATTTAAGGGGTGGGCCAAAGTACCCCTCCCAAATTTTTAAAGGAGTGTACAAATATACCGATATCTTATGAAAGGTAATGGACCCCTATACATGACCATATAACCATATAAGGTAATAACACCTCATCAAAGGGGATAAAATCGACCAAAAACCAAACACGTGGTATAACGTATTGCTTACGTTTATATTTTGGCAATTTTGTACCCCTGGAAGGAAACGAGGTGGACCGCCCAAATTTATCATGATACATATTAGGGTTTTGTACTATAATACCCAATGTTTAAATTGGTCAATTTCCAAAACTTAAGGGGTGGGCCAAGGTACCCCTCCCAAATTTTTCAAGGGGTGCATTAATATACCCATATGTTATGAAAGGTAATGGACCCCTGTATACGCCCATATAACTATTTAGGGTAATAATACCTCATCCAAGGGGATAAATTAGATCAAAAAACCCCGAAATTTAAATTTTTGGCAATTTTTTACCCAAGAAAGGGAACGACATAGACACCCAATACTGATAGAGGTACATACTATGGTCCTAGGCTACCACACCAAATTTTTAGATTTGGCAATTTCCAAAATTTAAGGGGGGTGGTCCTATGTACCCCTAAAAGGGAATGAGGTGGACCATCCAAATTTATCATAGTACATATTAGGGTCCTATACTATAATACCCAATGTTGAAATTGGGCAATTTCCAAAATTTAAGGGGTGGGCCAAGGTACCCCTCCCAAATTTTTCAAGGGGTGCATTAATATACCCATGTCTTATGAAAGGTAATGGACCCCTGTATACGCCCATATAACTACATAGGGTAGTAACACCTCATCCAAGGGGATAAATTAGGTCAAAAACCTCCAAAATTTGAATTTTTGGCAATTTTTTACCCATGAAAGGGAACGACATAGACACCCAATACTGATAGAGGTACATACTATGGTCCTAGGCTACCATACCAAATTTTTAGATTTGGCAATTTCCAAAATTTAAGGGGGGTGGTCCTATGTACCCCTGCCAAAATTTAGGAGATGGGCCATGGTACCCCTGCCAAATTTTAGAGGGGGTGGTCCTAGGTACCCCTAGGTCATTGACCCCGGCCAGGGACCATGGGTCCTGAGGCAGGGACCCAGGGGCCAAAAAGTTAGGCAAAGTGCAGCCAATACTACTGGGTCTGTACTTATTAGTACTTGGAGCATTTTATAGTCAAAAGAAAGAAATTAGTTGAAACTCTTTATGTGACATAAAAATGAAGTGCAAAGGGTTAAAATGTTTAGTTTAAGTTGAATTCACAATTGCAATTTTAAAAAAACAAGGAGGAAGAATGAAAGAGAGAGAGAATTGACAATTGAATGAATGTGCATTACTCCAATATAGTAGAGCTTTTCGTATATTTTTAAGCTGGCATGATTTTCAGCATCTTAATTTACTACCAGTATGTCTCACTGACTTACAGTGGCCCAATTCAACCATTGGTGAGTAGTCATTCTTATATATATATATATATATATATATATATATATATATATATATATATATATATATATATATATATATATATGTGTGTGTGTGTGTGTATATGTATATATGTATATATATATAACAGGATTGCCCCTTTATTTGGACAGTAGTCCGATGTTCGGGGGTAAATAAAAACGGTACTTAAAATTTATCCTCCTTTCCTTTTCAAATCCTGTTTTCTTCTTCATGGTGTAATTTTTACACGTGATCGTGGACCACGACTTAAATATCCGTTTGGAAAGATTTCAAAATATTGAGAAATAGTTTCAACTCTTATTTTTCGAACAGATGGCACTATAGTAAAATCCATCTTTTGACATTCGATAATGTTACTTGGAATGACAAGCAAAGGTTACGCAAAAGATTCGGTACTTCCAATTTCAGATTCATTGACATCAATAATGCCATATTGATGTCGCTAGTTTATCGTGAGGGTCCCATTTTATGGACCTCCGAAGTATGCTTATGCAAAAGTATGGGAAGTCTTATAGATCGGCTATGTCGGTCTTCGTGTATGTCGACAGGTATTAAATCAAAAACGATAAGAGATAACACGAAACGGTCTTCTTACATGGTTTCAACATGATTCACACACAGGGTGCCGTGCTCACGCCGTTCCCCTGCCATGCTCCATCCGTGCTACGGCCGTGACCATTCATACATACGACCGTCCCGTCCCGCTACTGCCTTCTACACCATTTCTCAAGATGAATTGCAAGGAGGATCAACTTCGTGCCTCTCCGAGTATTCCAAAGAAAGACGAAGCATCGCGGCCGTCTAGTCGCGACCGGGGTGGTTTCACTTCAAAGCGGGCTGTCGGGGCACGGCATGGAAATGGCACAGGCAGACACGCCATGTGTGAATCAAAAAAAGACAATCCAATGAAATTTCAATGTCAAAGTCTGAAAAGAAACTTCATGGACCACGGAATAGTATGGGGACAGCACATTGTGTGAATTAACCTTAACAATTTCTCTCTCTCCTTATATCTCTCCATTCCAATTAGTAGTAATAGTACCATTTCTGGTCTGAATGTTAACTGCAATAGAGCAAAAACGCAGAAACGAAAGAAAAAAACTAAAATCATTTCAAAAGAATATACTCCTTCTTTGCCCGTCACGGTGGCTCAGTGGTCAAATGTTCACCTCTGGTGCGTGGGGTCACTGGTTCGATCCCAGCTCGCGGCAGGTGGGCTTTGTGATGGACAAACACCATGTTCATGGGCTTTCTCGGGGTTCTCTCGTATCCTACCACTTTATTCATTCCACCATTGCATTCATTTCCCATCATCACCGTCTCCTTTAGCCTAGCTGGCGTGACGTAAAACTGAAAGATTTCATTTCATTTTTTTCCTTCTTTACCCGTATCAATATAGTAAAATTGCAAGTTATCCTTCCCTCTGGTCTAGTAGCTAGAGCGCGCACCTTTAATGTACGGGGTCCCGGGTTTATTTCCGAGTGGGAGAGCATATTGAAAGCCTTACAATGGTTCTGGTTCCAGTTTATATTGTAGTTCCAGGTCTCATATAGCCTCGGCGCTGAAAAGAATGCTTAAGTTTAAAAAATAAAATCAGAAGTGAAACTTTGGATTTCAATATTTATGCTCACAGAACAAAAGGGATAATATAAATCCTTAACCTTGATAAGAATTTAGTATCCCAAAAATAGGCTTCTTTATCTATGCTCTATTGCCTCTATTGCAACTGCAAATAATAAAAAAAAAAGTTTCGGTATGTCAAGAACAAATTCCACCTGCGTCCATAACACTACTAAAAAAATGAAATGAAGTAAAATCTTTCCGCCTTATGCACAGTCGTTTTGAAGTATGATTAGCATCATACTAAAGGCTGACTACTGCAGGAAACATATGTTAGTCGGACTCTTTAGTATGGTACTAATCAAGCGTCAGAACGACTCTGCATAAGGCCCTTTGAGTTTAACATTCTACGTTTATGTCAGTTAGGCTAAGGGAAATGAATGACTAAGGCAAGTGAGTGATTATAGAACAATGGATTTCTAATTTAATAACAAACCTCCCGCAAAAACATGTCAAATTCTGTTATTCCTGTCTATTTCAAACAATAAACAAAAGCAACTTTATTCGTGTCATAAGCTCTACATCCCAATTAGGCACAACACGATATAGGGTTGAGAATATTGATTTCAACGGTGATAGCGTGGGACGGTGTTTTGAAATGAATTTACTGGTCCAAAATTATAGGTTAAATCTCGGCAACATGTGCAATGCTTCCATTGCAACTGTAAGTTGTAGAAACCTGTCACTTCAACTTTTAATATTTTATTGTCATAGTACAAAAATGGTAAGAGATAACAAGATTTGGTTTATAAAATGTCTTTTAATTCTGTATGTCCATGTGTTCGTCTGGCACTCAAAATCTAAAGAAGAACTTGATGTATTGCCATCAATTTTGGCCAGGATATGGAGCAAAAGCGATAAAAGATAGCGACAAGCTTTTCTTTAGGGAGGGGGAATGGATCTAGCGTTCAGAAAATAAGTATCATATTCATTCTTAACCTCTATTCAAACCGGAAGTGGCAGAAATTAACTACTTCCGATTTTAACGGTGATCGCAATAGAGTAAAAACAATGATAGTGAAAAGCAGTTTTCTCCAATCAGTTAAGCGTCCTAAGAATATATTCCATATTCAATCTAATCTTTGTATTAAATCAAGAAATGGTAGAACTCTACTAGCATCTTCGATTTCAGTATTAACGATTCACGTCTACGAACTGATACCTCTATCACTTTTAGTTAGAATGGACTCCTTAAGTTTGGAACTCTACCCTAGTGGACAAAGTAGTGTTATCAACGACTCGAGCGGTTCGGCTCACGGCTCAGTCACCACCGAGCAAAACTGAGTCGGTGGCTCATCGCAACCGAGCCGGCTTGAGCCGAGCAGAACCGAGCCAGTGGCTCATTCCAATCGAGCCGAGCCGAGCCGGTTGACATCACTAGCTAGAGACTTTCCCAACAGTGCTCTTTTCCAGATTGTAAGTAATATGTGTAGGAGATTTGCTTAAAATTGCTCCAAGTGTTCCAAACTCATGCTGAAACACACACACATACATATATTTTAGATATAGGTCTATATAAATACAGATAAGAAACGGCTCGTCTCACGACTCAGTCACCACCGAGCCGCACTGAGAAATGAGCCGAGCCAACAGCTCACCCAACCGAGCTGAGCCGATGACTCACCCCAATCGAGCCAGCTCGAGCCTATGGCTCATCTGAGCCGAGCCGAATCGAGCCCGTGGCTCTTCCAATCGAGCCGAGTCGGTTGACATCACCATCACAAAGTGCAACGAAATTAGTTTCCTTATGTCTTAATTTACCCTAAAGTACGTAAATACTTTTGCAAGGAGCTTTTAAAAGGAGAAACGAACATCGAAGAGCAAGAACTAAGTGTTTGGAGTATAAAAAAAGAAATCCTAAAATATTATTATCGTTTAACGAAAGAAAAAAGTCCGAAGACGAGATGTGCATCAATTGATATATCTAATTCACCTGAACAAAATGATATAGGTGAATGTAAATGTTCATTCGCAGTTTTGCAGAAAATTCAGAAAAACGATAAAAAAAAAAGAAAGAAATCAAATTTAAGTTGTACGTTAACCGCGATGCCTATTAAATTGAAACTGATATTGAAGTATACAGATATACCTACCAAGCTTTCCCTTATGATACTAGCAAAACGACAATATACACTGTACTTAAACATATACAGCCCAAAATTATAATTAACTGTTAAACTTAATTAGTTTCAACAATAACATTTTCCCAACATAAGACACAAGTCTCAATATCTGATATCGAGCTGAACAACATGACGTGGTTGAAGCTGAATTCTCGTGCGTAGTTTCTGAGAAAATGGATAAAAGAATTAACTTTCATTGCTTTAAAATGATCTCGTTGATATTTTTTAAAATGAATTTGGTTACCAAACAAAATTCCTTTATATATTTACCTCTATCTGTCTGTGTGTCCACCCATCCGAGAGACAAAAAATCTCAAGAGCTACATGATGGGTCACCATTGATTTCATACAGGTTGTAGAGGATCAAAAGTTATGAATCGATTTCGTTTATAAAAGTGATCCATCTATTTGATCCAAATATATTGTCCATCCATGCATTTTTACAGGGGCAATTACAGATGAATTGCGCCTTCGTATTATGCAACCTAACTTTATTTAAATGTTAGGTTGGTTTCATATCGTTCAGTTATTTTTAGATTATAGCCAAACTCCATCGTGTGGTGTACATGTGACACTATTATTTATTATTCTAGTGCAATAGATTGTTTATTTATTCAGCAAATATGAAAAATATACGCACATGAATAGCAGATTGTATGTATTACTCTTTGATTTCTCTTAACAGTGACACATACAGACCTAACAATCATGGAATACTTCTAATAGTGACACCAAGGCCGGATTAACCCATCTGGAGACCCGGGGCTAGAAAAAAATATGTGGCCCTTACTGACTTCGCCTAATACTTTTCTGTGAAAGTACAGTAGGAAAGTTAAGAGTATATGTTTAATATTTTTGGTCATATTTTATTTTATGATCATGATTGTGTCTTTATGATTCTTTTTAGATAGCCAGTTGAGATTTTGATCAGAGTAGAGGCCCCTGTCCACATGGAGGCCAGGGGCATTAGCCCCCTAAGCCCCCCTTTAATCCTGCTCTGAGTGAAACACATACTGCTAACAGTGACGGATATACTACTAGTAAAACATCATCAAGTCTTAATTAAAATAACTACTACATAATTAATATATTATTCACTAACTGTTGATTGGAGATAGAAGTAAATATTTCTTCAATATCGTAGCATGTCGATGTATGCTGTCATCATGGTAAAATATTTATAACATAGTAGTTTTCGTACATTGTAATTACTCATTATTCTCTTTGTGTTTACAAAGGGAATTGTACAGTTTAATATCATCTGTCAACAGTAATCTTGTTTCCCTTCTTTCTTCTTCTTCTTCTTCTTTCGTATCCCTTGTGTCATATACCTCACACCTTAATTCTTTGTTGCGTGACATCGCAACCAAAATCAGCGTCCTGTTTTTGTGAAGGTGCTGGAAACCGTGGTGCGTCATCTTCATCTTTGGTCAAAATTGAAATAACATTTCATTTCTATTTTCCTCCTATATCACAATCATTTGTAAAATTCTTATGCACAATGTTTGTGTGTAAATATCAAGATAAATGTTTCCTTTTGGCGCTATACTAGCCGTGAATTCGTCGGAAAAATACGAAAGGAGTAAAACATGACAACAACATATCGGATTAAAGTTGAGTAAAGGGATATGGCTCTTATTTTTAATTGTATGTTCTATTAATGCACAACTGGAGGTGGTGCTAGGGCGGCACAAGAGTGACTTCCAAAGGAATTGGAAACTTCCTGCGTCATTTCGTGAAAAGTTGAATGAGGAAAATAGGCAATATCTAGTACATATACCAAGCAGTGACCCAGTAAGACTGTGCCAAGCTATACCCCAAAAACGCCAGAAAAAGGCAGAAAATGAAAAATGTATACAGGTAAACTGATACCTACGGGAGCGGGACGCGTGATCAAGAACAGCAGTAGTGTCACACAAACAATGTTGCCATCCCAATACAAATTTATAGTTTTTCAGATAGAAAGTATATTATTTTATGGCATTACAACAATTGGCATAAAACGTGAAAGAAAATAAGCAAAACGTGGGTTATCGTTGTTGCCAAATAAAGGACATATAAGGCTCTAAAGTTGAGAAATTATGGGGTCCGTACAGAGAAATGAACAATGTACAACAAGAAGAAGACTGCAGAAGTACCAAATGTGCAGTAGAGTATAAACTACAGCATGCACAGCATCCAGTGACTAACGGGCTTCACTCGAAAAGGGCACATGGTAGAGTTGCCTTATAAAGAAGAAGTTCCATGAGACATTATGCTTAAATGTGAACAACAAGTCTTCCTGTAGCGCAGCAACTCCAATAGCGTTTGTGCGAGTCGATATCTCGAACCGTTCCCGAGAGCTATAGACGAACCTTGGGGTTGCAACACTGTATAAAATCCTGCATGCCTTCCAAACCACAGAAAGAAACCCGTAGCGCCTGAAAAGAGTACAGAAAAGCTGTGACACGAAAGGTAACAAATCTGTGAGAAGAAAGTACTACAGAATTGATTCGAAAAGAGTAATGAGCTGTATTAGGTGTCAATCGAAAGTATAGGAAACGTCTAGTTAGCATGTGAGACAATGATGAAGATAAAATACACTGCATTCAGGTTACCAGTAATATACAGTTGCAAAATATTTTAATACACCAATACATACAACAGAAAAGCCGAAGATAGTATGGAAAAAAACATACATTTCTCATCCTAGCCGCACAGTCGACATGACACATGTGTCCCACGATACATTCTCAGAGAACCCGCGGTAATTTACCGTATGTTATTGCTATGAATCGATATTCCACTGGTAAAGAGAAGCCTGCTAATGGTTTACAGAATTCTTATGAACATTATCAAATAGTAGTGGAAGTGAACGTGGCGGTAATGGACCAGATGAAAATGAAGAACAAGATGTTAGTGATAAAGCAGTGGTTGCATGTACTGTCATTTGGAAAAGGCTGCCGAAATGTAAAATATTTGTAATCATAAATACGTTCAACTGTTTTCCTGACAATATACGTATCATAATTGAAAATACAAGATGATCATTCATTTCACTACCACTGGGACATATAGGTCCCAAGTAAAAATGTCAGTGGGATACATATGTCCCACCTTTCCAACGTCCCGGAAAACGAAACGGAGAAAAATGTTATATATATGTATGTTTGAAAACAACTTAAAGTAACCATATATTAGTGTTCCTCACTCTGAAAAAAAATGGTAGTGAAAGGGTTAAATAGGAGATGTTTACATAATAGCATATCTTATTTCACAGTTTCTTCGTAATGGTAACGTACAAGCACAAGCAGAACAGTCAGATCTGCTAGATCAGTTGACTCATCTATTTGTAGTGCAAAGGGGGATGACTTGTGCCAACGGTCCAAGTCTTCCTTTATGTAGCCTGCCATATCTTCAATACGACGAGACTGTGTCATTTAGAAGTGGTAGTATAGAGATTTGTTTACCCGAATTTTTATTTATTATGCATTTATCCATTAGCATAGGAAAATTAAGCCAAAAATGGCTCGAAACGGGGAAAAATATTAGAAAGCAAATTTTCATTTAGCACGTTCTATGGACTGCCCTGATACTTCACAGAAAAATACTCAAAAATCCTGCGTAGGCAACCACCTGAAATGACGTCATCAATATGGTGGCCACACAACTACGACTACTTATTCTTATGTGCTAATATCTCATCACAGAACTGAGATACGAACTTCGTTTTGGTGCCAAATTAAAGATAAAGCATTGTTTAAGTGATTTCAGCTAATATCGTTCTTGTGTTGTCGTCATTTTTAAATATGGTGGTTATTATCTTAAAAATTAATTTTCTCCGTTTCATTTTATTTGTTTTATAGTAGATTACTATGAAACTATCAGATATACGGAAAAACACCTTGAAGTAAACTTTATAGAGTAGAGTCACGCCTTTCTAAAGATACCAATATTATTTCTGTATCTTTCACTTTATGTAGCTCTAGGTGCTGAATTTTCAGCAGATTACGCTAGACATGTGAGAATATTTTTACAATTAAATGCAGAAAAACGTTCGAAAAACAAACTTCTAACTGAGACTCCTGAGAAAATCGTCAAAAATAGCACATGGGCAACCACCTGAAATGACGTCATTAATATGGTGGCCATGCGAATACATTTAATTTATGCTTATACGACAATATATCATCACAGAACTGAGATAAGAATGTCGTTCTGATGTCAAGTTAAAGGTGCATGATTCAAATGATTTTAGGTAATATCGTTTTTATGTGTTACCGCCATTTTTAAATATGCCGGGAATTATCCTAAGAATTAATTTACTCCATTTCATTTTATTTGTTTCAAATCAGATTACTATGAAACTACCAAATACATACATACGAAATATTTTTAGTGTTTTAGAGTAATATTGATATCGCTAATTTACTGGACTTTGTAATGTCAAAAAGTTTGCATTTTACATTATGATATTATCGAACAAAATTATTATTTAAAATAGCAAATATTAAACATATTGTATAGTGTGGACGTGTGTGGTGTGTGTATAGTGTCGGCCTCGCCTGTCGGTGCTAATCTAACTTACAATAAAAGATACTTCTGATGCATTTTCATTCATAAAAAATGACGTCTGAGCTAAGCTGTTCTGTGAATTTAGTAACCCTCGACGTTTTGTCTCAAATAAATCAATATTTTTGTTTTGAAACTCAGGACGTTTAGTTTCGAAATGACTCCGTAATTTTGCAGGAACCATGGAACTGTTAGGTAAAACTCTAACACATATTACACATTCAGGGCCACTTGGGTATCAATGAAACCTATGGCTAAATAAAGAAGCTTTTGTCATTTTCGATTTTTTTTAAAAAAATCATATATTTTTAATTGCATTCCGTTCAAACTTAAAACAAATTCCGAAGGACCAAAAACATTCAAACGAACTTTTAGATGAGATAGAGACTTGCGAATTTTTTATTCGCTTCCTTGAGGTCAGTTTATATCGAACCCCTAGAAACTCTTTGCATAACTCCTGGGTTCCGCGGAACACACTTTGAGAAACTCTGGTCTATACGTTTTGTCTTACCTTGACGTCAGAAATGTTGTCCTAAATGTTGTCGGTGCTGTTTAGAAATACTTTCTATGTGTAAGTTACGATTTGAAACTTTTTATAGTAATACGTTTGATGTGTGACAGAGAATCCTAGTGTTTGATTTTTTCTCATAAAAATGAATTCAAGGTGACCAGACGTCCCGTTTTAGCCGGAACACTCCCTTATTTTCAACCGCTGTTTCTGACTCTCAAACGGGACACCTAAATGTCCTGTTTTTAAGCAAACATGACCCAGGTGTCCCGTAATTATTATTCAAAATATAAATGGTCAATGCTAATTCTACACTTTTCCGTACCAACACTCATTGGAAAGGTTCAGCCGTGCCTAGAACTTCTGAATATTCAAATGAGAATTGAGTGTTCTGTGGTTCAAGTGGGAATTGAGTGGGAATTCTGAGTGTTGAAGCAGTTAAAAGTATTGTTGGGAAGTACATAAGTTAGAAACGCTGTCTTATCATTCTTACTTGTGTATTTTGTAAGTTGAAAACACTGCTGAGTCCCAAAATGGAATGTGGAAGTCACTCTTCCCCGCGGTCGCCGATTCATATGGGTCCCGTTTTTAAAAGCAAAAGTTCTGGTAACCTTTTTAGTTTATCAACTCTTCCGTTATATTTAATATTGTTATTGTCACGTAGAACCATAGAATTATAAGAGGCAGCAACTTTTGTCATTTGTTGTAGTCTACTTCTATTGTTTATGGCGTTTAAGACTATGTAAATCTTTTTGGATGGTTTAGCAGAATTCACCAAACCTTTGTGGCGCTTCGGAAAGAAAAATTAGAAAAGATTTTGAGGGACTAAAATTGCCAACCATGACCCCTAGGATCTTATAAAATAAAGTAT
The DNA here is from genome assembly GCF_964235325.1 of Thermobia domestica. Lineage (NCBI taxonomy): Eukaryota > Metazoa > Arthropoda > Insecta > Zygentoma > Lepismatidae > Thermobia > Thermobia domestica. The sequence continues at coordinate 207,075,028 of NC_137461.1, forward strand.
CTGCGTTTACAGCAAAATCTTGAAGCCATACGTCACAGTTCCACCACCCCTACTCTGCCCACTCCGCCCAATAAGATCGCAATGTTTTGAGCCAACAATTATGGCGGAGACGAAAGTAGTCAATCAGACGATGGCGAAAACGAGAGTAGCCAATCAGACTTGCCGAGGCTTGGTTGTTTTTTGGCTTCATTAATTTAATAGGATGAAGATACGTATAGGCAGATCCTCTATCTTATAACATTCTTGCTTGACCCCTGCAAATTAATCACTACTCCCCTCGGAATACTTTAATCATTTCCAGGAGGAAAGAGCGTGAATTATTTTCTGTGAATAATTCTTATTCTTAGCTAAAAATATAAATCAGTTTTAGATGAAAAACTAAGATGAAATATTTTTGTCCCCCGCCGAATTGCGCATAACGCTGAGTATGAAAAATGAAAAACTTATGGGGATATCCGTACCATAGAGGTTTCCCGTACCCTTCAGTAAAATACACATATATCTGTGGATAGTTTCTACCATTCACAGAGGGGATATGAAATACTCCATGAGATTCCCTCCTCGAATGATCATATTATTTTTATTAAACTTTCAGTGAATATTTCTCTCCCCCCATGCAGATAGTTCCCCATCTGATTTACGGAAGTTTCACAGTAAATTGTTTATTATTTTTAATAAAATTTAAAAGAACTTGACAGTGGTTTAGAACCCAAAATTAGAGAAAGCGTTCGAAGTGATAAATTTACAGTCCCCTTCCAAATCAAACACTATCTGCCATGAATAGTTATAATCACACCGGTTAGAGAATTTACGAGGTAGTTCCATTACATTATTCTTAGTTTTAGATGAAATTGTAAAATAATTTTAAACGGAAAATCAAATTAGTTGAAATATATTTGTCTCCCTCAAAATTGCTCATGACGCTCTATGCGTCGTGGTACTATCGTGTGGGTACCTCTGAAGAGAAGTGCTGAAGTTGTGAATGGAGAAAGATTTGATGTTAAAAGGCTTAAGGACCAAAACATTAAGTATGAATTCCAGGTTAGGATCCGTAACAGGTGCGAAGTCCTCCAAATTTTTGAGGTATGGGATAAAGGCGGGGCCAGAATCGAAGTAATCATACTGTTGGAAAAAAATCTGCGACACCATGGTCAAAGCAGAAGAAGAAGGTATGAGATACTTTAAACAACTCACTTCTGTGTGACATTAATATTTGCTGGTCGCCTGCTAGAGGTCTGCACGGCCAGCAATTTTTAGCTCAGGTCCAGCCCGGCCCGTGAACAGGTCGTGAGACCTGTTCCGAACCCGAAATATGTTTTAGCATTTAGGCCTGAGCTCGTGTGATAATCAAATGAGCCCGAAATAAGCCCGAATTCCAGAAACTTAATAATTAACGCAAAATTGTATTTTTATTTACCTCAAATAGAGATTTAATTTTGGAGTTTTGCATTAAAAGTTCTCCAGAAAGAACGGTCTAATAAATATCGTTATTTACAAAGTTAGGCCCGAGAAATATGGTTGTATATTTAAAAATTTACTGCTCGAGCCCGACCCGGGCCCGAAGTGATATATGGTTTGTAGGCCCGAGTCTGGCTCGCGGGTTCTGCCCGAGCCCGTGCAGGCCTCTATCGCCTGCTCAGTAAACCACCCGGACTGAGGGAAGATCGCCTGATGTTGAGTGGCGACGTTGAAAGATGAACATTAATAGTATAATCGATTGTTTTACAGGAATACTACACTGGGAAATAGGAAAACGGAAACAATGTTCAATATGACGCTGTGCAGCGCAACGTTAGCACTAATAATCGTTACTCATAGAAATAAACGCATGACTTTAGAAATTAAAAACGGGAAAACATAAAAATCAAACAAGGGTAAGTAACTGAAGATAATGATAATAGTGTATGCCAATGCGCTAATTTATTTTCAACATTATGTCAGTTTATTGTAAGAATTGTTTTTTCTCTGTAATATCACATGTTTTTTCAATTTGCTGTATGGAATGTAGATTCTCAATAGGATAAAAATCAGCCATAGTCAGTGGCGGATCTAGAAGGTAAAACCTGAGGCGGTGCAGCTAGATATCAGATTATGATAGGTATGTCAGGAGTTTACAATTGTTCATGGGTCCTGCAAAAGTTTCCAACTTAACTCTATATTACGACTAGGTTGGATCTTGACATTGTGGACCTCAAGTATTGTTTTACACATTGCATAGCAGAAAAAAAAAATGCAACTGAAACTGTATATAATGTTTCAAAAATTTCCAATAAAGAATAAAAGGTAACGCCTCGTATGAACTTTCAAAAATATACTATAAATAACAGCTTCAATTATCTTTGTTACTCAAAAAACTGAAAGAGGACTAGGCTCGGCCCGCCTGGATCCACCACTGGCCATAAACGAAATAAAAAAGACGTTATTATTATTATTATTATTATTATTATTATTATTATTATTATTATTATTATTATTATTATTATTATTATTATTATTATTATATCGCAAATGTAATTTACTTAAGACAAATAAGTGTCTGCCCCCTCCCCTTTTCCAGAAGAAACCTTGATGTCTGAAGACAAAAAGTGTCTTTTCAAGCTTGGTCAGTTGTTTTTCATGTTAGTATCATGCCATGTCTTTGATTTTGTGTGTGACAGATGTGAGTTCGTCTGCGTAAACAGTACACTCAACTGCTTCCCAGAGTTGCTTAATATTGTTCAAATACTTACGCCTCCATGCTACGATGTTCTTTCTCTCGATCAATTAATAGCAATTAGCGTTTACGAGACATGCTCTCCCTGCTAGTCTAGTGGCTGGTGTTCCTTTGGCGTACGTGATCCCGGATTCGATTTCAGGTGGGGGAGCTCAAAATTTTAATTTCACAATCATTCATTTCAATTAATCATCAGCCTTCTTTAATCTAAAGAGTATAAGCGTCGGATGTTAAAAAAAAAAAAAAAAAAAAAAAAAAAAAAACTTTTGCTTACAAGATATACATCTGAATCTCATGTCTAGTAGAAGGCGATGCAACATCGACAGTGATACAGTAGGCAGATCATCGTCCTCTGCTACAATACGGTTAATTTTCCGCAAAGAAAGATACTTATTTACTTCATTTTCCTGCTGCTTATGTGAATGTGCCATATTTCTCCAGTCTTGTCTTCTTATTGTCGCTATGACCCTCATTCCTTAGCGGTTTCAGTCAAAACAACGCAAAATTTACGTTATAATTTGCGATAATCCGCACAGGGATTTATTTGTAGCCAGGGAAGCCTGGGAATTTCCCCCTTCTAAGTTTTGGTTTCCTTGTCTCTAGGTTTAATTCTATCTTTCCAGCCTGAGAAGATATTTTCTACCTTTCTTAGGCTATACAATCTGTTTTAAAGTACAATAATTCAGCTCCATATTTTAGTAATAATTCTCTACTTTTTAAGTATGTTTATTGTCGCGAGCTATGCTGGTCTTGTTTATAGAGTTGTTTCCCGAAGAAAAATCTTGCAACTGATATCACTGATTATCGTACTTCTTCTGAGTAGCACAGTAATAATAATAATAATAATAATAATAATAATAATAATAATAATAATAATAATAATAATAATAATAATAGAACATTTTCAGTTATTAGTGAGCAGTCACTGCAATTGTGAATTGGTATTTTCTTCGTTGACAAGCACCTTAAAAAGAACATAAGGAAATGGATATTAGACTATATTTTAATAAAGGAAAAGCTCCTGACGATTAAAAGGCAAGTAATTCCGGTACACGTTATTGCGCAAAATCATCTGTCGTTTACCGTTCATCTTATTAAATTGTAAGAAATAAATGGAATGAACCTCGAACAAGTCTTCTACTCTAATCTTTCGTGTTCAAATATTATTGACTTTGTAGCTACAGAAATGAACGAAAAATGATCCAGTATCTTGCGAATTCCGATGAACCCTTCACGCTAATGATGGACGAATGCTCCACTGTGGCTCATAAATCTGTTTTCATTCTGTATATCCGTACTGTAGTTAATCAGGTGTGTAGCAATATTTTTTAGGTTTATTTGAGCTATAGGTAACAATAGGCAGAGAGGTTTGTGATTCCATAGTTAAAATATGTGAAAGTATGAATCTTTTCAAAATGACATTACGGGGAAGATTTATAGCAGTTTGTATTAATGGCGCAAACAACATGCAAGGCGAAATAAATGCTGCTGTTTGTTTACTCCAGCGAGAATTAGAGACCAATTTACTGTGTTTCACTGCATGAGTCATAAGCTGGAACTGGCTGTTCACAACGTTGTAAATACAATTTCAGATATGGTTCATTTTCAAAGCCTTGTAGAGCGATTGCACGCTGTTTACTCAATGTCCTCGAAAACAGGAGATAAATCAAATTAATATCACGAGAACTAAGTATTCGCTTCTATAATATTACTAAAGTTTTTGATGTACGGTGGTCAGGCTCTTCATATTGCTCAGTAGAAGCATTGCGGAAGTCCTACCCTGCGCTAGTGGAACACTTTCGAGAAGCTTCTACAAATTTGCAGAGAAGCTTTCAGCAGTGTGCAATATTTTCAGATCTGTAAGTAAAACTCACTAAGTGGAACTTTGTTTTTGAAATGTCCACGATCCGAGATGCGCTGGAACCTCTACATATCCTTAGCCTGTTTCTACAAGAAAGGTCTGAATCCCTTGTACAGGTAATAAGCAAAATTGAAAAACTGTAAATGTTCTGGAAGCGTTGAAAGAAAAATGGGCATGTCCATGGAACAATTACGTCAGTTTGAAGAAACTGGTCGGTTTTGTGGAGTCTCACTGGCAAAACCCTGAGACAATTCTCTTGAGAAGTACCAGAAAATAAGATTGCAAGGGTCGCGAACGCTCGAAACGTTCAGTGGGGCCGAGGTTTTGCTACAATCCAATTGGCGAGAAGAATTGTCTGCAAGAAAGTTAAACGGCAACAAAGAAGTAACACAAATTTCAAAAATAAAATTAAAAAAATAAAAGAGTTAAAATTTTCCTCTGATGATTCAACCAAAATTCTGCAGGAATTTCGAGAGCATAAGATGAAACCTAATATTGGCCAAAATCTACGAATTCTTAACATAGAAATCAATGTTATTCCAGTTTCTTCTGCAGAGTGTGAGAGTTGCTTTTTCCAGCTTAAACTTCCAACATACTGATACTAGAAACCACTTATCTGTAAAAACCCTAGAATTTATTATTTTCATAAACGTTAATGGACCAGATATTATTTCGTTCAATGCAGAAAAGTATGGCATCAGCTGGATAAAAAATGGACATCATGACATCATGCTACTACCAACAAACTAACTGAAAAAAAAAAAAAAAAACGGTATCCGATTTAAAGCAACCTCGTATTGCTACACTATTCTACGTATTGCTAAAGTGAGGTACGGTGTGAAAGTGTTGTTAATTTCTAAACACAGTGTTAGATAATATGCTGTAAATTATGCTTCAGCTTAACCTTATGTTTGTTTAATTCTGGATTCATTTTAAAGCCAGTATGTTTTGTTGGCCAAAAGTTTACGTTAGCAGAACATTGATAGGTGCACACACCCCTGAATCTAATTTTATTAAGTACAGGGAGCAAAATGGTACTAAAAGTTATTTATGATAATGAGGAATAGCGTCTTTCCCCTTCTATTTAATAAAATTAGGCTCAAGTATATATGCATCTATCACTGTTCTGCCCAAAATAAACTCTTACCTTTTGTTGTATTTATTGTTCGGGCGGGGAATTTGGTCTTTAAGGACCAAATTAGAACAGACTAAAGAATTACTTGTCATAGCAAAACCGTTTTATGTAGGAGTGTGACACTTGTTATGACAAGGTGTGCAGATTGCAATGCAACTATAGGGCTTTTACTGGATGCTGTACACTTGTCCTCAGCAGTAGGGCAAAAAGTAGTAAGGTAACCAACGCATGCAATATAATCTACCTAACCAAATCTTATCTAATGCACCTATCCGTATTTATCATAAAATTGTTTTTTTTTTAATAAAAATGATGAACTTGGGGGTCTCCTATTAAACCAGATAATTTCAAAGTAGGTAGGTTTAAAAATAACGTTGTCCCAACCCCACTTTAAAGTTGTTATGTTATACGGCCACGATCTTGCATAAATATTCCCCCCCTTCTACAAAATCCACAAATAAATCACTGAATCCGTATATAACTTATATTTGCTTATTGTATTTATTTCATTGCATTGCAATCCCCAAAGTGTGCGAAGACCTATGTGGAATGGAGCCCTAGGCCTATTCTTGCATGGAACAGAAATCTTTCTTTTTGTTTGATACGATAGTATTTCTCTCAATTTTCTATTATTTTAGTGGTTGTTGCAACTAATGTTGCTTTAGAGATCTTTTGAATTGCTTCTGAAACGTTTTGAATACCCTCCTTTACTGCCTAATTTCGGAAATATGAATATACATTTAATAACAGTTTTTCACCGGTAAAATTAGGTTTTCCTTTCTTTCTTTGCTCTTTATAACACAGCAGAGAACTTGAAACTATTGTCTTCTAAAATAGCACAACATGATTTGAAATGTTCTCAACACTTGTAACAAAATTGAATGTTTAACCAATGTCATTATTAGTTTCCTTATCGTTGTTGTTACTGATATTCTGTGTTATTGTTGATGTGGGAGAGCAGGTTCGATTCTGTGTTAGGGCTCATGTGGTTCAGATCCCATGTTAATCTGTAGGTTTACATCTTATATACCCTCCCGCTAAAAAGTTAGATTAGCTTAAATCCAACAATCCTTCCCCTCCTTTCCTAATGCGTTTCTCTCTGCTTTTCTCTGATTGTAAAAGCGCGCTCCTACTTCTACCTTAGGTACACTCATGTCCAAAATTATTATCGCATCTCTATAAATATGTAGTTGCAGAAATATAATTTGATAACGAATTCGCCCGGTATTTCTTATAATGTTATTATGTGTATAATGGGCAAAGACATGTACGTGTCAAACTTCATGTCAAAAGAGCAGTAAATAAGAACAATAAAACGAAAATCAAACTTTCTTGTCCATTTAGCAACATTTTGTTTTACTCATTCTAATTTACGTATTTATAATTCTTTTCCTATGAAATTTACTACAAATATACATTTCCCGATAATACACATAGTATCAGTTAAAAGTACCCTGCAAATTATATTCTTACAAGAAAACAGTTATAGATATGCAACAATCATTTTGGACATGAGTGTACATATTCAAGTTGGAAAAAACTGCAATAAGAGGAAGGAAAAGAAACCAAAGTTTAATAATAAGTATAAAGACGTAAAGGGACAATAGAAGCGAGTTTGCAGAAATAGAGGAACATAATAAAATCAATAATAAAAGAGAGTTATATAAACGAAGTTTATTCAGACTGAAATACTGTAATGATGGATGATGTGAAAACGTTCTAGACAGATGGAGAATATATTTTGATGAAATTCTTAATATGTAAGGAGTAGTGAGGAAAAAGATACTGAAATTGACACTTTTGAACCTTCTGTTAAGGAATAATCTCTTTTAGTATAAAGATGTTCTCGGGATATCAGTCAGGTGCAGTCCGAAGATAGAGCCGACGTTTCAAGAACTGACAAGCAGTCGCAAACTTTTTCATGGAAAGCTTCGGCCAGAAAGTACTACAATCAGCACCATTAAAGCCATCATGTTGATAAGTTGATGATACTTTTGTCATCTGACCTCATGGAAGAAATGTACTGCAATCGTTCCTTGAATTTCTCAACAATCAACACAGTAACATCAAGTTTACCATTGAAAAAAAAGCAGAAGGTTGTATACCATTTCTAGACATCCTCATTGGTCGCAAGCCTGAGGGAAATCTGGGCCAGAGTGTTTACAGAAAACCTACTGACACTGAACTTTATCTTAATGGAAACAGCTTTCAACATAAATCACAGCACAATAGTCATCAGGACGCTTGCACTTAGAGCAAAAGCCATCTCAGACCAAGAAAGCTTCTCCAGTGAACTTACACATCTCAAGATCTTACTGCAGAATGGATACAAGGAAGATGACATTCGATTGGTCCTAAAAGGGACCTTTTCCAGTATCTGAAGATCCAGTCAACATCTCAGTCTTGCCCTACGTTGGGAAACTAGCTGGAAAAATTGCAAGAATCATGAAGAGACACATCAAAACCACGCACAGTCCGCCATCAAATATCAGAAACATTCTCCGTCCAGTTAAAGACGATTTGGGTCTTAAAACACCAGGAATATACTGCATTCCCTGCGAATGCGGGAAAACTTACATAGGACAAACAGGACGAACAATAGAACATCGATGCAAGAAGCATGAGAGAAACATCAAGCTGTTTTATCCGGAGAAATCAGCCCTGGCAGAATACAGTATAACGGAAGGAGATATAGAATTTTATTTTCAGATATTAAAATTATTTCAAAGAGCTCAAACGACTGGGACAGGATAATTATAGAATCTCTTGCCATACTACAAGAACCCAACAATATCAACAGCGATACAGGATTTCAACTCAGCCAGACATGGACACCAGTCATAAAGAAAGCATATATGAATACGACCAATCAGGGTCAAGCTACAGACCATCCAATCAGAGACACAGATTCTTAAGCCCCCCTTTACCTCTCCTATATATAGTACACACGAACTGGTCTCAGTATAATTGCCCTGAAGACTAGAACAATGTTAGTTCTTGAAACGTTGGCTCTATCGTCGGACTTCACCTGGCTGATATCCCGAGAACATCTCTATAATATTCGCCGCCATGAAAGATTCAATTCTTATTTCAATCTCTTTTAGAGCCGGTCATTAAAATATTAAAGTATGACAAATCCTCAAGAGTCGATTTTATTTCAGCTGAAGTACTCAAAGCGGAAGGAGTCCAGCTAATGAAACAAGCACACAAACTAATCTGCGTAATGTGTCAAGCAAAAGAAAAAAATGAAAGAGTACATTGTAATACAAATATTTAAAGGGAATCAAAATGGATTGCAGTAGTTGCCGTGGAACTTCATTATTAGCAACCTACTACAAGATCTTAACAAATTTCTTGTAGCATGGTTAATTTAATCCTTTGATGAAGTAGTTGGAGATCCTCCAGGTGACTTGAGGTACAATAGATTAACATCGGATCAGAAAAAAATCAATATTAGAAAAAATAATTTGGGAATACTATTGACCATTTATGTACAGACACAAAAGAACGTCACGTTGGAGAAGTTTTTATAACCATCTTGGTTAAATTCGGAATTCCCAAGCAGATGGTGAGATTAGAGAAATCCTATCTTAGTGAAGCCAGTGGCAAGTTTGTAGACCCTCTTGGAATTCATAACTGCCTGAAGTAGGAAAATGCTTTGTACCATTATTACGCGATCAGGAAAATTAAGAAAAGATAAGATCCGAGTATAATAAGAAAAACGTATACGTCTTTTCCACTATGCTTCCAAGTCGATTTGTTTTATTTACTGTTAAGAAAATATTTGTATTTTATTGCACTGATCTTACATCATTTCCAACTAAGTCCTCATTGTCATTGTATACACTAGCAATTGTTTAAAATCTAACCTTGAAAGATTTTAACCAGTTGTTCGTTTACTGTATTTGGGCAACATAGAATTAACAGATGATGTAAGAACAGTATAAGAAAATATCAACATCATCTTAGCAGTATATAAATAAATCAGCTGGAAGCAAACGTAGAAAAAACAACTCCATATCAAATAATAACCATATTAGTGAAGATGACTGATGATTTTTAATTAGTGGTAGTGAAGTAGAGAAAGTAGACATGTTTGAACATTTAGATGCAACTGTAACAAGTAAGAATTAAGTTAAGGTAGAAGTTAAAAGTAGATCGTTTCCTGGACATTCATGGAACCATTCAGTACAAAGAGTTACCGTCAGAGACCAATTCCCGGAAACGCGGTCAAAATTCGAAAAAGTAATTTAAGCTTCCTAAACCTCACTGGAAATGTTTCTTTCAAAATTTCTGATGTCGAATTTCGTATTATTTTCTGCTCATAACTAAACCAAAACAAAATGGTGGATGGGTATGAGGGAATTCCGAGGTCAAATTTCATATTACTTTTTGGAAACATAAAATGTTGTATCCAATGTGATGGTCTTAGAATTAAAAAAAAAAATCGATTTCAGGAAAAATCAGTATTGAGAAATTTCGTAGATCACTTTTTAAAGATAAATTTATGACCAAGTAAATTTATTACTACATTTAATTGGATATTTTTATTCATCTTACTATAAAAAGCTTGGAATGTGCGCCCAAAATCAAATTTATGTATTGTCGCAGAAAAACCTGAATGAAAAGAAATAGAGCAAAGGGAGCAGCTACTTTATGTATTATACAAATGAAGAATGATTTCAAAAGTCGGGAAATTTGTTTGACTGGACTCTTTTGGAGCTTTTGACATCTTTATATTCTAATGTCTGCAATTTAAACTGAAAAGGGTTATTTAAAAAAAAAAAATTGTAAATGTTCCAATAATTTAATAGCAATCAAATTTTATTCCATTGTATTGACATAGTCAACCGATACCAAAAGTGGATGGAATTTACTACTACGTCCGGTTTTAATACTAATTTCTATAGAGCAAAAGCCGTGAAAAATAGCGAGATGCAATTTTTTGCAATCTATTCAGCTTCCCAGGAAAAGGTTCTATGTCCTCTGTTAACATTATATGCAAACCAAAAATGGTTAATGAATCAAATAAATCACTTCTTGTTTCTATATTTTATCACCATGGAACAAAAACGGTAATATATAGCGACAGGTCGTTTTCTGTGATCGATTCATTGTCTCAAGAGAACATACCATCATAACTCGCAACACTCTACCGATACCACAATAGGTTGAAATTTACTACTACTTCCAGTTTCAATAATGATTTCCTAGAGCAAAAACTAAGATATATCGACTTTTTCTTCTCTTTTCTTTTTTCTTTTCTTTTCTTTTTCTTTTTTTTTCTTTTCTTTTTTTTTTTTTGCAATCGATTCAGCCCTCTAAGAATAGTAGGTTCGATGTCCTCCGTTAAATTTCTATTCAAATCGGAAGTGGTTTAAATGAATAATTTTGGGTTTTGAAAATTTATCATAGAACAAAAATTGTAACAGTTAGCGATAAGCCGTTTCCTGCATACGAATTCTGTATTTCAAAGGAACGTCCCACACAACTCACAACACTCTATCGATGCCGGAACTGGTTGAAATGTATTACTACATCCGGTTTCAATAGTTATTTCAATAGAACAAAAACAGTATGAGATATCGAAAGGTGCGTTTTTGCAATCGATTCAACGGCCCAAGAATAGGATCCGTCTCCTCCGTCAACCCTCTATTGAAACCATAAGTGGTTTAAATTAATCCTTTCTGGTCTCAACGTTTATCATTATAGAACAAAAATTATAATACAAGCGACAAACGCTTTTTATGTAATCGATTCAAGGTCTCAAGAAAATTCAGGATACTCTCACAATCCGAAAACTTTACCAAATGCTGATGTAGTTGAAATTTAATACTATTTCCGGTTTCAATACTGGTTTACGTAGAGGAGAAAGGTAACAGATATTGAGATGCAGTTTCTTGCATTCGATTCAGCTTCTCAACAATATGTTCTGTCTTCCTCATTAATCCTCTATTTACACCGAAAGTGGTTCAAATTAATCATTTTCATTTTCAAAGTTTATTGTCTTAGAAAAAAGCTTGGTAAGAGATAGCTACAAGTGGTTTTCTGCAGTCAATTCACAGTCTGAAAGGAACACATCATCACTACTCGCAACATACTACTGATGCCGGAAATGGTTGCAATTTACTTCTACTTTAGGTTTCAATGTTGATTTCCGTAGAGCAAAAAGGTAAGAAATATCGAAATTTACAATTGATCCAGGTTCCCAAGAATAGGTTCCATGTCCTCAATTAACTCTCTATTCAAACCGGAAGTGGTTGAAATTGACCACTTTCGGTTTTAACATTTATCGCCATAGAATAAAAACGGTAACTGATAAAGACAAATGCTTCTCTGCAACCGATACAACGTCTCCAGAGTATGTATTATATACTACATACATTCCCTCTTGTAGTTACGCAACCAAGCTTAACACATAAAATTCTTCGCCATCTTGATTCTGCTCAAGATATCGTTGTTCTGTCAGGAAATTTTTATTACATACTAGGATATCGTTCTACATTTCATGAACTGGACCCATCTTTCTTTACGGAATATCCGGGCAACCCACTCTTCCTGTCGAAAAGTCCATTACACCACCACTAAGAGATTTCGATTCATGCATTTTTGGATAGAGCAAATTACAAGTCTAAGATGATAGCATGCCGTCTCAGCTCAATGGCTAATAGTTTTTGAAATGTTCACCTTCAAATTCATTTTCCCATGCTTTCAGCAGCTTGTAACTTTGAAATTAGTCAATTCCGAGGAAATAATTACCGGAAATTTGTTTCTTGTTTACCTCCTACGACTTTTAGAAACACTCTGTAGAGGAAGAGTCATAAACTGAGCTGACATAAAAAGTAAGAAAGAATATATTGGCGCGTACATCCTTGGTATTTTACAGGTCTCAATTTCGTTCTCCTACTTTACATTTACCTAGTAAAATCTTATCTAGTTATGCATTCATTTGTGCATACTTGTCTATTAAGAGTTCATTGTGTTGTGAATGAAGGAATGAAGTTTTTTTTCTTTTTCTAGTTCCGTGCTTAGCTTGTTTCAAAAACACGAACTACTGATATATTACCACGACTTTTGGAGAAAATAATACCAATTTCTGAAAAGGAAAACAAAGTACCTAGATCCACAGTTATCAAATTCAGGAATAAGCCTCATTTCTCAAATAAGAAAGAAAAGAAATCGTTAAAAGGAAAACGACGAAATGAGAAAGAATTAATTCGTAATCAATTTTAGAAGGTTAACGCCGACGCGAGTGTACATAGAAATATGTAACAATATCTGTTGTTATCATTGAAGTCAATGGATGCTTTGACAATATCTTCGCAGAATTCTTCCAAATAAAACAGAAATATAACACTACGAATATGATCAGTTATCTCTGGACTAATGCTATGTATATGTTAATAAATGGGTTAATAAATTAACTCCTAATATTCATCATACATAATGTTTCGTTGTCTTTTATAACACTGTAGTAACCTCACGGTTACATTAGTTCTGGGAATTCTCAAACGAGTGCGGAAACAAATTAATTGCTAAATGAGCTTGTATTTTAATTGAATACATATTACTTAACATACTCAGGAAAAGGTCATTGCTAGGTACACTCTCACCTTAAACTTATTACATGGACCATACTTACACACTTGAAGAGAAGACTGTAAGACTTATTGATTCATTTTAGTAGAATTTAAATTACAATTCAAACACAGGTAACTGAGTGTTTGACTTAAGGTTTATTCATCACAGAAACGAAAGAACTCCATTGGATCATATCCAGTCACTTGCTTCACCAAAATTGAGATTAATATCACCTTATTTTAAGGCTATTCACAGTCTGTTACTCAAAGATTTTGAGACCACACCTCTATATATCTCAGGCGAGTTTCTGTAAGAGTGACGAGCTACCTCAGAGTTTAGAGATCTTTTCGAATAACTCATAGTCAGCGATGCATATATGGTGCATCCAGTGTACACGGAAGACAAGTCCATTTTTGGTCATTTTGAAGATATTTCACCTTTAAGATCTTAATTTGAAGCTTTCTTCAAAGCATAAATGATCATCTTCAGATATTGCAAATAACTCAATAATATATATGACGAAAACCGCTTGTCGTTATCTGTTACAATTTTTGTTCTATGGCAACAAATGTTGAAACAGTAAATAATTAATTTGAACTAGTTCCGGTTTGAATTTAAGGTTAACGGGGAGATGGAACATATTCTTGGCAAACTCAATCGTTTTGCAAGAAGTCGCACCTTGATATCTTGTACCATTTTTGCTCTACGGAAATTAGTTTTGATACCGAAAGTAGTACTATATTTGAAACTAAATCCGTTGCGAAGAAAAGCGCTTAGCACTATCTATAAACATTCTTGTTCTATGACGATAAATGTTGAAACCGGAAGTAGTTAATTTGAATCACTTTTGGGTTTGAATAGAAGGTTGATGTTGGAATTGGAACCTATTGTTGGGACGCTGAATCGATTGCAAAACACTACACCTTGTCATCTCCTATCGTTTTTACTCTGTAAAAATCAGTGTTGAAGCCAGAAGTAATAGTAAATTTTAATCACTTACAGTTTTGGTAAAGTGCTGTGGATACTGATGGTATGTAAGTTTGAGACACTGAATCGTTTTCAAAAAAATTTCTTGTCGTTATTTACTACCATTTTCGTTCTATGGCAATAAACATTGAAAGCGGAAATGGTTAATTTGAACCATTCTCGGTTTAAATAGAGGGTTAACGGAAGAGATGGAACCTTTTCTTAGAACGCTGAATAGATTATAATAAACTGCATTTCGATATCTCTTATTGTTTTTGCTATGTGGAAATCAGTATTGAAACCATAAGTGATAGTAAATTTCAACCACTTCTGGTAGAGTGTTGCAAATAGTCATGGTATGTTACATTCAGATGATACATTCAGAAAACCGCTTTTCGACATCTTTTGTTACCGGTTTTGTTCTGATATCTGTCGGCATACCGATGAACACACAAAGCGTTCTACAAGACTTCCGACACCTATACCCCTACATAGCATAGTTTTAAAAGTTGAGAAAAGCCGTGTGAAGGAAGTAAATATCTCGAAAAACGTGAGGAAATCAATCTTCGAAACGAATAATGGCAAAGATGAGAATATTACAGAAGTTCGGAGAAAGGAGGCTCACAAAGGTACACGTCACATTCACATTCGCTGCCGAATTTGTAATAGCACATTCAGTAGAAGTTTCGGAAAGACCTCTAGTAGAGACATAAGGCATTTGCCATCACAAAGAAGAGTAGGCAACAAATTAGGACAAATCAGATGGTCCTGCACTATATCACCACACATTTAATGTAAACGTGTGCTGATGGTGTTGCAAAACAGCAGCACGCGGATTTTGAACCACACCCGTTGTGTCTGTTGAACATGTCAACCGTTGCAAATATTGCCTCCGCGGTCCACAGAATCAAAATTGAAAAGTTGCTGCAGAAATCATTGGCAAAAGGTCTGCCGGCGAGAAAAGTCTTCCTCTGATAAATATTGCTCTGTACACAATTTGAATGGGTGGATCTCTTCCTCATTGAGGACTCACAGTGACCAGACAGATCCCAAAATTTCTTTCAAAAGTAGCTTTTATTTTCATGTTTTGGATCAGGCCATAAGCTCACTAGAAGAACGGTCTTCTCAACTAAATCATAATCATGACCCATTTGAGTTTTTATACAAGATCAAAAATGAAAACAAGGATTTCCTGATGAAGAAATGTGCTTACCTTCAGGTGGCTTTAATAGATGAAGATCATTGTAATATTAAGGGTTTCTAACTTCAGCAGTGAATTATTGAGTGTCTCCCCCCTACTACCAGATGAAAATGCTAAAAAAAAAAAAAAAAAAAAAAACCTTGAAGTATTAAAATACTTGACAAGTAACCTGCTGACTGAAAATTTACCTAATGTATCAATTGCACTCAGAATTTCCCTCCCTCTTTCCGTCAGCGTAGCTTCAGACAAAAGGAGCTTCTCAAAATTAATATTAAAAATTATTTCAGATCTACCACGTACCAGGAGCGCCTCGTGGGACTCGCCATGATGTCGATTGAAAATGAAATGAAATCTTTGAGTTTTATGTCCCACGGTTATGCCGGCTAGGCTAGAGGAGACGGTGATGATAAGAAATGAATGAAATGGTGGGAAGAAGGAAGTGGGAGGAAACGGGAGGAAGTGAGAGTCCACCACAAAGTTCACTTGGCGCGAGCTGCGATGAGCCACTGACCATATGCACCAGAGTTGAACGTTCTACCACTGAGCCACTGCGGCACCATGATATTGATTGAGTTCGCCATTCTTCAAAACATTGACATAGATTTCATTGTCAGAGATTTTGGAGGCAAGAAAGCTCGGAAGATTATATTGTAATTGTTGTTAATTGCTAAAAACAAATATATTTAAAATTGCTTAATTTGTTGCTAATTTTCAGTAATAGTGGAATTTATTTTTTATTTTTTCTTGTTTTATTATGCTATTAATTAACCTAAGGCTAAAGATCGCAAAATTAGAGAAAAACGATTTCTATAAATTATTCTATAAGTTAAGGTACTGTTTTTATGGAAGAAAACGATATGGACGCTTTCTCATAAAGTTCCCTAAATTGACTTTGATATGGTTTGATATTGGCTTATCAAACTTACGAAAGTTAGAGGATTTCTATTACTTCATAAAACCTGTTATTAAGCTTTAGTCTTGTAAGAGGGTTCAGGTTTTGTACAAATTCATGAGATAACGTTTTATGAATGCTTTGGACTTCAACTACTAGAACCTACATAAAAAGGGTTGTTTAGGGTGGGCCAAATAAAAACTTTTTTTGGAATTTCGATTGGCGGGGTTGCGGAAAAGTTGCATCGTGTTAATGGAAGTCAACACACAAAATTTGGATTTTTTGGTCAACCCCTTCCTTTGCCTCATGGGACTTGAATATTTTTATAGCCGCGACTATGCAACACGCACAACACTACGAAGAAAATTGTGCTGCACAGCTATTTGTGTTTTAATTTTCGATTGGCCGGGTTGCGGAAAAGTTGCCTCGTGTTAGTAGTTGTCTCCACAGAAAATTTGGATTTTTTGGGTCATACCCTTCCTTTGCCTCGTGGGACTTGAATATTTTATAGCTGCAGCTATGCAACCCGCACGACACTACGAAGAAAATTGTGGTACACAGCTATAACCTTTGGTTCTTTTTCACAATGAAGCATTCTGAGGCTGAATATAAAACGAAAGATAAAAGTGAGATACAATATTGTCCCTATGTAATTAAAAATTATAATCAATTAGACGAAGAAATTGTATTGATGTTTTCAAAACACATTATGAATATGGGTCATGAAAAATTGTTGATAAACCTTCCATTGTATCTCTTAGCTTTTCTATGCACATACATTCCGAAACTCTCCAGAACCCACCACAAGGAGGTGACTGCAAATGGAGTTCTACCCGCCCACACACTTGCTTCCGTTTTTGGCTCATTTACACTTGATAGTCCTGCTTGGAGTTCAATTTATGCATTTTTTCTTCGAGACTATAATATTGCCATACGAAAGCCTTCTCTTCGATCCGCTCCACACTCTAATGCTGACGCTTTTGTAACAAGTTTTATCATCCTCTCCATCGCTTGCGTATGGCACGGAAAACATCTAATTTCCTCAGAAGCTGTAGACACCATTCTACTATTTTCTTCTATCTGGCTCGAAGAAAATTCTCTTGTTAATGGTGGCTTGGTGATTTACGTTGAGAAACAATCGACCATCTCATTATATTTACTTGCGTCTATGTTTACTTTCGGAACAAATTCACGAAAAACTTGATCTCTATCTTCGTCGATACTTTTTAAAAAATTCTCCATCCTAAAGCTTGCATGTTCTGGTTGTGATCATTGCCAACAACGAGTTTTCCTGATGGGGAAAGTAAACGCTGCAGTTAATCACAGTATACAGGATTCTTCTTAATTCCTCTGGAAGAAATGATGCAGATCGAGCGAGTAGCCACAAGTGTCGGGTCCCGTTGGTGGAGAGAGAAGAATTTCGCTTTATTTGAAACCAAACTTGTATAAATACTTTGCTGATATACTGTGCAAGCCAACGAAATGCTTCTTCCTGATCTTCGGTGCAAATATATAATCGGAGAATGCAAGAACCTGTCATAAACCATCGGAACATGGCAATTTGTTCAGGCTTTTCCTTCAGAAGGTCTGGCGGACACAAACCTTCGGAAACGGCTCGACAAATGTCCAAAAGGTATTGCTGATCATTACTCAAATCTTAACATATTGTCAAGTCAGGCCAGCGCAGAAACACACAGGCTGCTGGACTGTGTATAAAATTACAATGTTTCCGACTTATTATAAAACAGTGCTTTACGTATTATTATTATTATAGTCGTGTACAACGTTGTAGGTAATATATTTTCTATTATAGCACAGCCGATTTTAAAATTACTTGATATCAGATTACTTGTTTAAAATTTTCTTTATAATATAAACAGGTCTAAGAGAAATTGTTCATGATATACGTGAAATAATCTGCAATGTAAGTTGAAAACATTTTTCAAGCTATATATGAAGAACATAAATTGAAACGTAAAAATACAATTTTTCGTCTACTTGATTATAATTTTTAACCACATAGGAACAATATCGCATCTCATTTTCATCTTGCGTTTTATATTCAGCCTCAGAATGCTTCATTGTAGAAAAAAGATCCAAAGGTTATAGCTCTGCGCCACAATTTTCTTCGTAGTGTCGTGCGGGTTGCATAGCCGCAGCTACAAAATTATTCAAGTCCCCTGAGGCAAAGGAAGAGGTTGATCAAAAAATCCAAATTGTGTGTTGACTACCACTAACACGAGGCAACTTTTCCGCAACCCGGCCAATCGAAATTAAAAAAAAAAAAATCGGCCAATCCTATTATTTATATTGCTGTGCGTAAAACACGTTCAACATATGTGAAATGTATTTATTGGTATTTCACGTCATTAGAATAGATTGTTACATAGTAGCATATATGGTAGAATGACTTCTGATGTTATTGATATAACAAAACAATTTACAATATGTAATTATGCCATCATTAGTAGTATTCAATAAATGCTATTCGATATTGTTTTTGTTTATACATATCGGTACATAAATAACAATAACAATAATAATAATAATAATAATAATAATAATAATAATAATAATAATAATAATAATAATAATAATAATAATAATAATAAACACAATGTAATTACAATGTAATTGATACCATATGTATATTTTTAAGTACTGATTATATCTATATCATATATATATTTGAGTATTATTTTTTTCTTGAAAAATGGATTTAAAATATTAAATCAGTGTAATAAAATGTAAAATATAGGCTAAAACTAGGGGGGGCGCCAAAAAGTAACTTTTCCTAGATGAAAATTTTGCCTTGGTCCTCCCCTGGGTTTCATGTGGACCCTGTATGTGTGCACGGGCGTCGTTAGAGAGGGAGACGAGGGAACATGACCCAGTCAATAATTTTCTATATCATGTCTAACTGCAAGATTGTATATAAGATTAAAATTGTAAGGAAATTGTTATTGGAAACAAATAGTTATTGGGAAACTGTAAGGAAAACAAACTTATATAACATAAACAAAAATATAAATATTTCTAGAAGTTCCCTTTAAATATCGTAAATAGGCGCTCGACCAACTAAAGATAAGGAATTAATAGCAAACTAGCAAACCCACACGTCCTGCACAACCGCAGGACACTATTGTTGTCAGAATGATTGAATTTTTATTAATCTCACCTTTCTCACCCCTCCCCTATGTTAAGTGAAATTTGTGGTGGACAAACACCGTGCTCGTGGGTTTTCTCGGGGTTCTCCCGTTTCCTCCCACTTTCTTCATTCCACCATTTCACTCATCTCTCTCATCATCACCGTCTCCTTTAGCCTAACCGGCATAACCGTGGGACGTAAAACTTAAAAGATTTCACCTCCCCTAGGTTCTAACGTCAAAGTGAACATATTAAAAAAAAAAAAAAAAAACTTTCCAGGATCGAACGTCATGTATGTTGAAAATTTGATCGAGATCAGTCAGGTGGTTTAAGAGTTATTAAGTTTTATTTATTTTTATATATCTCGTCCTCCCCTCCTTCTACCTTAAGTTCTACCATCAAAGGGATGTGATAAAGACCACCCCAGGTCCGAACTTCATCTATGTTGATAATTTGACTAAGATCGGTTCGGTGGTTTAAGCGTGATGAAGTTACAAAGACATTCACTTTTATTTTAATTTTTTTTTTACATATACTGTATATCCCCCTTCACCTCCCCTACATTGTGCCGTCAAAGTAAAATGATGAAAACATCCCAGGTCCGAACCTTATCTATGTTGAAAGTTTGATCGAGATCGTTCAGGTGGTTCAAGAGTTATTAAGTTTTGTTCATTTTCATATATTTATCCTCCTCCCCTCCCCTCCCTTAACTTCTACCATCAAATGAAATAATAATAATAATAAAAAAACTTCCCAGGTTCGAACTTCATCTACGTTGAAAATTAGGTCGAGATTGGTCGCTTGGTTCAAGAGTTCATAAGTTTTATTTATTTTATTTATAATTCCCCTATTCCCCCTCTCCTAAGTTCTACCGTCTAAGTGAATAAACTAAAAACACTCCCAGGCCAGAACTGCATCTACGTCAAAAATTTGATCGAGATCGGTCGGGTGATTCAAGAGATTAAGAGTCACAAACATAGTCACTTTCAATTTAGATGTGAAGTTTTTTGTTCATAGACACCGCTATTAATATACTGTACCTAGATAAATATTTTAGTGAGGGTAATATAAACAAGAAGCAATAAACGGGAGAATCATTAGTGAAACTTTAAGGATGGAGTTTATATTGACGAAAACAGAAAAAGGTGTACCTTGTGTATTAATAGGAGGTATTAAGTATCGTTTCTTTCACCAAGGAAAGAAAAGCTCAAATTGGAAGTAAGTTAATGTAGTACATAATTTTTGTGTGTACGTAGGCCTATACCTTGTTAAGTGACGCAAAGCCTACATTAGTATTTTTAGAAGTCAGCTTCACCTATATTTTTGTAAGTAATGTAATGTAATGTAATTTATGCTAGTCAACAGGATCTATACTTTGCCAAAGATGCATGGCTTTATTAGTACTTGTGTCAGGAAGTTGGGTCTATATTTTGTTAAGTGATGTAAGCCTATATTAATACATCACTTGCCATTAACTTGCCTTATGCCATTAACTTGCTTCTATACTTTGTTAAATAATGTAAGGTTATATTAGTATCTATGTCAGTCAGTGGGGCCTGTCATGAAAATGACATCGAATGTAAAAGGAAATTTTACTGAGGCTCAAAGACCAGCAGAAATCAAAAGGAGCGAGTTCGTCATGAGAAAATACGCTGAGTTTAGGAATTCATAGATAAACCACGAGAAGGCACGTATGACATTTTTGAATGTTGTAGGATTTAAATTCCAAAGATTGAAACTGTAATATATATTATAATAAAACTGTAATATAATTTATCACTATTTATTACAGTTTTTGCTCTATGAAAATCCAATATTAAAACTTGAAGTGACAGATTTCTACAACTAGCAGTTTCAAAAGAGGAATTAAAGCAGAGATTGAATTTTATGTTAGGACTGTAAATTCATATTAAAGTCTTTGTCTCTATGCTACACGTTAACTTATTGACGTTTTTGCCCTGAATATAATTTCTTATTTTATTTCTTTCTTACTATGTATTTCTAATCTTGTAGCGGGAGCAAGTTCTAGCAACTTTCTTAACCGTGCGTTCAACTTACTGACATTATAGTTCTTGAAAAGATAATC
The DNA here is from genome assembly GCF_964235325.1 of Thermobia domestica. Lineage (NCBI taxonomy): Eukaryota > Metazoa > Arthropoda > Insecta > Zygentoma > Lepismatidae > Thermobia > Thermobia domestica. The sequence goes on from NC_137461.1 coordinate 207,096,610, forward strand.
ACATTTCTGTATGCAATACATGCCACTTCAATTTGAAGAGTCTAGGTTTTGAGTTTCGTATTCGATAATCCACTGAAAATTAAGCGTTCTGTATCTCATTATTATTATTATTTCTACCTTCCACGCTGGCCTAGTGGCGCCGGTAGCAATAGTCAAGAGCAATAGACTCGGGCACTTGCTTCAGGTCATAGGCAGCGTTGTCTTTAGTCCTTTTCCAAACCAAATTTAATCTTTTTCTAAGGTTGTCTAGTTGGCAAATTAATTATTTGTTTGCTAGTGGGAAATCTAGTTATTTTAAAATATTATCTAGTTGAAATCTAGTGAAATAGAAAGAGCTAAAATAATATAATGTTGTGACATATTATTTATTAATTTTGTTCTAATAGTTAATATCAAGATGCTTTTCACAATATGTTTCTATTTAAATCAGTTTTATCCTTTATTCAATATACTTTTTAAAAAATAAATTTTATCTGTTATTCAAATACTTATTACGTGAATTTTCCATATTGTATATACATTTACAACAATAATATTGTAATGTAAACTTTTCAACAGTAATAAAAGAAATCCAATCATTAACAAGTTCAATCTTTTTAATTGCTGATCTATTCGTTTGTGAACGATAAAGTCTATTTCTAGCTGGTGATTTTTATTTCCTTTTCATAACAAACACGGAAAATACGGATCTGATACGATTCTCTTCTTTCACATCTAAATTCTGGATGTCTATAACTGTCTTCTTGTAAGAATATAATTTGATAATGATTTTGCAGGGTACTTCTAATACTGATACTATGTGTATAATTAAGAAATCTATATTTGTGGTAAATTTCATAGGAAAGGAATTATAAATATAATTATGAATATTAGAATGAGTAAAACAAAATGTTGGTAAATGGACAAGAAAGTTTTATTTTTGTTTTAATGTTCTTATTTACTGCTCTTTTGACATGAAATTTACCACATACATGTCTTTTCCGATTATACAATACTAACATTATAAGAAATACCAGGCGAGTTCGTTATCAAGTTATATTCCTACAACAACATATTTATAGACATGCGACAATAGTTTTGGACTGAGTGTGCATCCTATATTTCTCTAGCTCACTCGTTACAGATTTGCCTGTTCTGTGAAGATTTCTTATATTATAACCATTTTACTTTGCTGAGGTCGTGTCATGTTATAAATTATGGAACCTAATTCGTAAATGTCTTCTCAAAATTCGCAACGCAACGCAACGCGATTAGCGCTTCAAATAATTATAACTGCTATGCCGACTATCGCAAACTAAAACGCAGATTTCACGTGTACCGATCATTCAAACCATTATGGAAGAATGAGGCCTCAGGTCCAAAGGTTCTGTGAACTTTCATTTTTTTTTTCAGAATAAGTTTTTAGCTTCACACCAAATCCCCACGCTAGTGAACCACCACTTGTCGTGTGTTCGCGTCTAATTATTCGATGTATTCGCAGCTAACTTCATATCTAATTCTTCTCCTGATACACAACCTGAGGTTGCGCCAGGTCGTGCGTCAGAAAGCCATGTAACTTCTACGCATTGAGCTGAATTCAAACCAATAACAGACAGGTCTTACAAATCGTCAGCGATAAAAGAAATAAAGAAAAGAATTTAAGGAATTACCTCAATCACATTATAGTCCGCGTCACCCGAATTGGCGTGTGGCATCAGCCAATAAACTCGTAGTGTGCTATTACAAAACCTTCGGCGAGGAATCTAATCATTCATTATTTATTTTGTTCGTATTTGTGGACAATTATGAATGATTAAATTCTTCGCTGAAGTTTCAGTAACAGCACACTGCGAGTTTATTGGTTGATGCATGCCACATGCCAATTCGGGTGACACGGGTTATACTAGTAGAAAAATCGATTTCATAGTTCACAAATAGGAATTTTTATATTGTCTTTGAGACTCGACAATAACTTTTGTTTTAAAAATGAAAGAGGTACCAAAGTATACATGTAAGATATACTAAAATGCAAATTTCTTTAGCATAATATTGCATTTCTATATTATGTCATGGTATTAAGAAAAACTCAAAACTACGATTTGAGTAGTTTTGCTTCAAGTCCCTTACAGGACAACTCCGATATATCCGGTGGGTAAAATTGAGAGCACTCGGTAGAAAAAGTGTAAAAAGCTTTTTCAGACCAGCCATCCTGAATGAGGTTTTCCTATTTTTCTCATTCACACCGGCAAATGCGGGGGTGGTACCTAATTTATAGGTCCCAGGCCGCTTCTTTCCTTCCCTTTCCCCAGATAGTGTGCTCGCCGAGGGACGTCATACCTCATACGTGACGGGCTAACATGGCCATAGATGCCGAAAGCCCATGAATCTACATCCTACATCATAAAATCAGTTGGGAAAATGTGACATTTACTGGCAAAAATGGGACGTTCCATGCACATTCCAAGATCCCAGGGTTTGATTTCCGGCGGGAGCTTTTATAATTCGAATTCCACGTTAAGCTATAAGTCCACGTCTCATAGAGCCGGGCTGTTGAACAGGACGCTAAAGTCAAATATGTTATACCAGGATATGCTCGAGATTTCTGTGATATGTGGATGGCTTAACTAGGCAAAAATCTCTTCAGAAATTTTAATAAGTCATCTCAGTTTGTTTTCTAATTATAGAGCTCCCTCGTGGTTATACTATTAGCAGACGGATAGATGGATAGAGATAGATAGGGGTTCGATCGTCGGTGAGAATTCATGGTATTTGGAATCCACATTAAGCTGTAGATTCACGTCTCATATAGCCTCAGTGCTGAAATTGTTACAACCAACCTTTTCTAATTATTCATTCACTTACGAAATTAATTACTGTGTGTTCCTCTATTCAATTTTGCAGACTTCGAATACAAATTAGTTACTTGAGTAAGCACTTTTGTACTTAGTGTTTTACACCTTTGTTCTAATCCCTATCTTCTGTATCTTTTGTTAAGGCTTTTTGATATGTGTACATTGTTTACATTGTAAGCATACATTAAGTCATTTTTTTCTCTCGTTACTAATTATTTCCTACGTAAACCTAACGGTTCGGAGCATATACCAAGGGTTCCACGTACCCGAGGTTGAAAGCTGCTGTTATATACTTTGAGATATATACATTTAATCTTCATGGTTTCAAAATAATAATTTAAATAATAACTCAGGTTGAACAACGGATAGTTATTTATTATTGATTTCATTCGAAAGCGAGAAGTCACAAATTTTTCGAAGACTATCGTTAGAAAATATCTTTCTCTTTTTCTTTCCAATAAAATTCAAACATGCCTAGTTAAAGATTAGATGTATATTATAAATTGAAAACCTTCATTCCGTGCATCAGCAACCTTTAATTCCATTGGTTTCTCCACAGTGATCTTATCGTCAATCAACGACCTAAAGCAACTGTTTTTTTTTTTTTTCACAACTAAAGTCCCTTTCCTCATTGCGAATGAATTGTCACATATGTTTACAATGATTTTTCAACAATTTGTTTACAATTACATTTCAAACATACGTTACACACAAGTAACATTTCAAATACAAACAATTGAAGCAATAATACTTCGCTTCTTTACAATATATTAGGACATTAGTACAATATGAAGGAATAAGATGCAGTTCCACATGTGGTAACTCTAATTCATAACGAAACCTTTTTTTTAAAAAAAAAAAAAAAAACAAAACAAAAAAAAAAAACAAGTGTTAATCGAGGAATATTTAAAATTTCATTGAAGAAAGCCGATGATCTGTCTTCATAGTTGACAACTTGTCTATCTTAATTATATTGTTTCTTGAGCCATTTAGCCCGTCACGTTTGAGGGATGACGTTCCTCTGCGAGCACACTATCCGGGGAAAGGGAAGGAAGAAAGGATAGAGGAAGGAAGGAAGTGGCCTGGGACTAATGTTGGGTACCACTCCGGCATTTGCCTGGTGTGAATGAGGAAAACCTCATTCAGGGTGGTTGGCCTGAAAAAGCGTTTTACACTTATCGCCCGAGTACCGCTCGCACCGACTACGCTACGCGGGGTCACTCGATAACTATTTCGTAGTGTTTAATGCAGTTCGAATTGTGTAAAATTAGATTCGTTATTTTTCCATCCAAACATTATCTTCAGTAATATGAGCCAAGGCACTGCATCTACAATGAAAATTTTCTTCCTTTTTTGTTTAGTAAATGAGTATATAGTGGCATACAAGGGCGGATCCAAGGGGGGCTATAGGGGCTATAGCCCCCCTTGACCCTCAGGTATACACTGGATAAAATGGACTTCAATCCTGTTTTACACTGGATAAAGCGACAAACTATGGTTTAGCCTCTCCCTTGATCATATCCTGGATCCTCCACTGGTGGCATATATAGGTATTTTCGATTCGTGAGGCTTCAAGTTTAGTGTGTCAGCTAGAGATGTCAGTTGCTGAAGTCTTCTCTGTTAATTGACCTCTGTAGATGAAATAGAGGCCCCAAATACATAAAAGCACAATAATCCTTGATTAGAAACAGCCATTGAAGCAGCAGAAGCAGCATATAGCTCCACCATGACTTCTTATTTTTTGACGTATCTGAATCTGTATCGAAAATTATTCTGTTCTGATTCTGGAACATCATCTAGAAAGCTACCTTCAGTTGTTTCAGTTCTGCTACCATCTGAGGCAAATGTGGTAAGTGAGTTAGAAGTGTGCAGAAAGTATAGGAAAGTGTTGTTCGAAGATAATTCATCAATTTCTTCAACATCGTCACCTGCTTCATCTGTAATTAACGAGCTCGAAGATTCATTGGAATGCAAAGCGTCACTGGCATCCAGTCTATGTATTTCAACAAAAGATCTTAAGTCAGATCGAATACTAACATACAGAAGTATCCAGACATTTCTTGTGGAGAAATCCAGAATACGGGATACGCTCGCAGAGTGAATATGAAATATTTTGTGATTACTACCTCATCGAATTTGAAGCTCCATACAGCATTACCATTACTGTCCCTATTTGGTATTCGGTGCACCTTCTATCGCAACTGATGGTATCGATAATATCGTCTACGTAAGGAAAAGTGTTTTTGATAATACGTAAGTCGCACCACTGAATTTTCCTTTTCTTAGGAACAACAACACTAACCACAAGAATAGAAACAATAATTTTAGCAACAATGATTTAGAATATTCTGTACTAGGCATAAAATTAGAAAATAAACAAAAATATACATTTAAAACGAATACTTTAATAGTTTAACGTCCCTCGATAGTGCACCGAGGCTAAGGTGATCATGAGATGGATGACTCTTGTAAAATGACGAAAGAAAGAGGAAACAGAGGAACCTCGAGACGCAGTGTACGTCCATCACAAAGCTCATTTAACTGAAGCTGGGATCGAACCAGGTTCCTCACCAGTGTGGTAAGAAAGTATGGATTTAAATTCAAGTTTGAGGGGTCAATATGAAAAATAATATTTAGGTATATTTAAGAGGTGCCTTATTTTAAATTCATTGTAATCTTTTCATCAAAATGCGAGTTAAAAAAATGCAGAAAATACCATGTAACATAGCTACGGAGAATACATATCATTTCAGTGAAGTTTTACACCAATGGCAACTCCTCAATTACATCATAGATAAAATGTAGCAAATGGAATTGAATAAAGGCAATTGTAATAAACGGAATGGCGCAGAGCATACATATATTTTTAAAAAACAGAAGAATACATACCGGTTGCCAAAACCTGCGAATTCTGACTGACGTTGGGACGTTCTCTTTGTTTAATTTGTCTGGAGTTCAGCATTTCTTTCAGCACCTATATAGGAAACGTGGACTTGCAGGTTTACGCGGAATGCTAAACACATGAGCTCTCACCGGGAATCGAACCCAAGTCTCCCGTACCAAAGTCTCGTATGCTAATCATAATGCTATGAGGGACCAACAGACGTTCTCGTTGAGTTTATCTACTCTCTTGGAGCAAGCAAGTGAAAATGAAATTGAAAAAACTAATGAGAAACAAGGAAGAGTTCATGAGTTGATTCTCAATTTAACGTCCCTTTCAGCAGCAAGGCTATATGAGAGGGTCCTACTGATTAACTTGGAACCACATTAGCTCCCGCCAGGAATCGAACCCGGGTCTCCCACACAAAGCGTGACCGATTGGCTTACTCTGCAAAGATGAATTGTGTGGTAAACGGCAAAATAAAATTCTCCCGTGTTCTTCTACGACTAAATTGTCAGTGAAAAAGGGTTAATTCAACACACTGCTTTGTATTTAATCTTGACTCATGTCTGATAATACTTCAAATCCATCGTATTTTGGAGAAATCGTTAAAATGGTAGTACTAGTTAGAGTATCTGACATAGTTATAAAGATAACCAAGAAAGTTCTGTCGTTTTTTCACCCACAATCTTCGAACATCGATATGTCACCTAAAACATAACAAGATCAAAAATAGTTCCCCACCAGCATCGACAACCTTCTGCCAACGTTCTCGAAGGTCATGGATTCCATCGCAGTAGAACTTGGTGGGTCGTGAAGCGAAGAAGGTATCAAGTGCATTTTGCACCTTTACTAGGGATTTCAACTAGAGTCCTCTAAGGTCCAAGGAATGAAACAGGTGATAATCGGACGGTGCAATGTCCAGGAAGTATGGCGGATGCAATAATGTTTCCCATCCAAGGCGTAGAATGGTGTTCCAGGTCATCCTAATCACGTGGGGCTTAGCAATGTTCTGTAACAAAGGACCCCTCTGCGATTCAGAAGTACTGGCTCCAGAGTTTGAGATTTTCTTGAACATGGCTCAACTGCTGACAGTACACAGTTGCATTGATGCTCTGAACACCTGACAGCAGTTTCCGACACACGATGTCGCGAGCAGTCCACCAAATACACAGGAGGACCTTCTTGTGGTGCAGTGCTAGTTTCGGTTGTTTGGAACCGGTTCATGAAATGCTAACCAATGATGACGGCACCGTGGAGCTTCCTAAAGGATCCATTTCTCGTCACATGTCAACACTCTGTCCAGAAATGGCTCCTTCCTCAGACGAGATAGCAAAGAAACGCAGGTATCTGCTTGCATTACCTTCTGGCCCGGAGTCAAATCATATGGGAGCCATCGACTCAACTTGTAGTGCTTCTGAAGTTGACGGAGATGCTACCGAATAGTTTCTCCACTCACACTGAATTTTAGTCCCAGTTCCTCACATGTTCGCCTCAATTATTGACTGAAGATCTTCATTTTGTACACGTGTTGTTATTCCGGCGCACGTTGTATGTCTTCGAGTGTTTCCTCATCGTCCTTAAACTTGTTAAACCAGCGCTGCACTGTCCGCGTAGTCACGACACCCTCACTAAAGACCTGTCATATATTCTACCCCGCTGCAGCGGCGTTTGGCTCCAGTTTCAGCTCATACAGCATACACGCCGTTATGACGCTCTGCGGAGGTTCCATGTTCACTCAGTCCTTACGCAAGTTCACGGTGTAACTGAACTGCCACAACCAGGTAGTATGTTGAATATACCAACGTCAACAACTGACCTTCGCCTCATCTCCATTCGCATTCTACTCACAGTGTGAGGGCCAATGGAACACAGGCCTCCACGAAAAAGTGATATAACTTTCTTGGTTACCTTTATACTTAGACTTGTTTTGTGTACAGCTCTCATACAACTACATCTACAAGAGAAAAAAAAAAGCTATTGTCTCCCTTGGTTTTGATGCAAAATCGTGTGAAGTTAAATTAAAAATAAAATCTTATTAAATGAAAATGTCTGTTCTGAACGATAATAAAGTGTGGCATAATTTATTACAAAGAACGAAATACAGTCACAAGGAAGAGGAACATAGTGGACTTTAAAAATGAAATGAAATTAAATTTTTGAGTTTTACGTCACACGATATGCCGGCTAGACCAAAGGAGACGGTGATGATGAGAAATGAATGAAATGATGAAATGAAGAAGGTGGGAGGAAACGCGAGAACCTCTAGGAAATCCACGCACATGGTGTTTGTTCACCCCAAAGTTCACTTGGCGGGATCAGGGTTTGAACCCGGAACCCCATACACCAGAGGTGAACGCTCTACCACTGAGACACCTCCTGTGAATCCACACCACACAGTCACGTGCACAGATTGTAATGGATGTTCCGTCACAATCTGCGGATTATCCGAGCCCCATACCCAAAAGTTTTGCGTGTTCACTGCCAATTCTAGCGTCAAATGCACCTCATCAGTCCACAAGATACACCACGGCAAAATGTCATCCACCTGCCTCCGTGCCAAAAACCGAAGAGCACACTGAAGGCATTGCTTCGGATTTTGTGGTTTTAGTTGTTGTACTGTGTGAATCCTATAAGGATACGTGTAAAATTGTTTTAAGAACTTTCCTCACTGTTTGACCACGGGATGACCAATTCCCGTGACATCGCCTGATCACTGGTAGCAGAATATGGAGCATGTGCTGAGCGGTCTACAACAACTACAATAATCTTATCAACTTAGGGGTGTTCGATAAGGCTGAGGACCTATATCGAATTTCGGGAGTGAAAATTTATTGAGTTATCAACGGTTATTCGAAGCTGTTAGAGTGTTTGAAATTATCAAAGTTTTGAGTATTATCGAAAGTTCAAGTATTATCGAAGTTTCGGGTATTATGGAAAGTTTCGGGTATTATCGAAAGTTCGAGTATTATCGAAGTTTCGGGTATTTTAAAGTTCTAGTGTTATAAAAATATCAGGTAATTTTGAAAATTTGATTATTACAGAAATTTCGGATAAATTAGAAGCTTCAAATATTAAAATTTCTATTATTCTCGAAATTTTGGGTCTTATCGAGATTTCGTGCATTATCCAAACTTTTAATATTACTGACGTTTTGGGTTATTGTCGAACCATTACGAAACTTCATTCGTCAAGTATTCAAAAGTTTTCGAATGTCACCAAATTTTGTCAACTATGATTTCTTTTTTTGAAATTGTTTTAAGCCCACCTGTTATGCATGAGGCTAATAGGGCTCCCCAAAAATGTACATGCCTAACTAACATTCGAATGAAGGACCCCTAGCTTCGGAGTGCAGCAAGCTTACCCCCTTTGCTAGCAAGGTCGAATAATTTTTTTTCTGAAACCATTATTGGATATAATTTGCAGAGAAGAATGATGTTTTTCAATTGTTACTATAGTGATATTTTAAGATAATATTTTAAGTGTAAAAGCTATTAGGATCCTGCATAGAGGAGTATTAAAACACACCTGTGATGACTCAGGGGTAAAAGAGTATCTAAAAAGGTAGGGATGCATGATGTCACGCCTTTTACCTTGCTTATCTCTGCCTATTGTAATTTTTTAGGAAGTGGAGGAACGACATAAATAGTTTTGGAAGTGGGGAAACTGCATTTACCCCCGTTCCCTCTCACTCTTACCCACTGTGTGAGGCAAATTAGATATATTAGAGTAAATTAAATTTATTATCGTACTACTTTAGAGACTATTTATTAAAGTAAGTCACATATGCGGAACAAATGTATATAGCTACATATTTTGCTTATATGAATCAATGACGTAAATATTAAAAATACGTAGGTTGATTTCCATGAGACACACAAATCGCTTTCAAGTACTTATTACGTATTATGAATACACGACTCACAGTTTTGGATATTAGGCCTTATTTTAGCCATGATACCTATACAAGTGTCTGATAGCTTCGTGTTGTAGATTTACTTCACTTGAACTTGCACGAATATTTTGTTCTCTTTAAGGGTGTAGAGAAGTCTCTTTTACGCCTTAAACTTTTGCACATTGTAGAACTGACTATTCTGACAAACATTTTCGTTCATGAAAAGCAATGTTTTGATCTTTTCTTCAATTAGCCGGTTTTGTGATTGGACGACTCAGAAACTCGTATTTAAAAATAATATAAATTCAATATATCAGTGTTCTCGTACAACAGAATGAGCACACACGTCCCTTTGGTGCATGAATTCGATCTCCGATGAGGCCACATGCAGTGTTGTGAGCAATGGAAAGCCATTTCAACTAGCATGTTGGAACTGCTTGTCTAGAAAGCCAGGAATAAAGCAAACATAAGCCAATGTATCACCCACCTTAGAGTTAGAAACTTTAATAGTAGCTGTAGCATTTAAGAATTTGATGTTAAGCCTAGAATAGAAAATATGTTAATTAAACAATGCACATCGTTTTCTATATTTTGTAATACAATAATACCTAAGAGTTCGAAGAAGGAAAAAAAGTATCGTGCCTGTACAGTTACACCTTATTAGTTTTCCTTGAAATAACGTTTAAATAAAAGGGTCGTTGTCTTCAATATGAAGGCTTTAAGGCAATACTATAGTTATGTTTCTTAGTTTGTTTTCCTTGTAAATATCTAGGTACACTCATGTCCAAAATTGTCGCAAATCTATAACTGTCTTCTAAGAATATAATTAAATAATGATTTTGCAGGGTACTTTTAATACTGATACTATGTGTATAATCGGGAAATGTATATTTGTGATAAATTTCATAGGAAAAGAATTATAAATACGAAAATTAGAATGAGTAAAACAAAATGTTGCTAAATGGACAAGAAAATTTTATTTTCATTTTATTGTTTACTGCTCTTTTGACATGAAATTTTTCACATACATGTCTTTGCCGATTATGCACATACTAACATTATAAGAAATACCTGGCGAATTCGTTATCAAATTATATTCCTAGAACAACATGCGATAATAATTTTGGACATGAGTGTACATTCTCTACTATTTGTAACACAGGTATGACACGATATACACTTACGACAGAACTGACAGATTTTTCAGAGTTTAGAAAGGAAGATTTTATAGATTTTAGGGGGAAAAGAAAGAGAACTGTGTAATATTTAGGATTTACACTTAACAAACATATTTATTAGGATTAGGAGTTAAAGGTCTGTGCTTTTGACATATATGGCCATGTTGGCCCATCACATAAGAGGGATGACATCCACGGAGCTCACACTATCCAGGCAATGGGCAGAAAGAAATGAATGGGGAAAGCATGAATGGGGCCACAATTATGTTAAGTATCATCCTGGCATTTGCCTGGTGTGAATGAAGAAAATCTCACTTACGATGACTAGCCTGAAAAAGATTTTTACATCTTTCCAACTGACTGGCCTCATCGGGAATCGAACCAGGGACGGTGCATATAAACGGCAATAGCGTTAGCAACTACACTACGAGTGGCCAAACAAACACATTTATGGTTTCACATAGTAATGTAACGTGGAATAATTTTAATTGGAAACCGGGGCCGTTTTATTAAAAATAATTGCAACATAAAAAGTTTATTACAATTGCCGGTGGGAGCTCATGAGCATTGGATCCCACGTTAAGCTGTAGGTTCTCGTCTCACGTAGCCTTGGTGCTTACAGGGATTCTAAGCTCAAATCCAACCAATCATGTTATGCAAATCTTTGTCGCTTCTGAATTGTATTTTAATGAAGATTTTTCACCTCTTAACAGTCCCACATCCTTTTGTATACGTTCAAAAAATCCTTGCAGAATATACCAATATACACAATCATTTGGAGTTCTACTTTTATTAGTTCGCAGTAGCTTCTGTTCCTGACAGTGCTTTTATGAGTCCACAGTAGCTTCTCTTTCTGACGTCAGAATATCACGATCGATCGAAAGTGGGAAATGATTGAGACAATGTTAACAGTCAAAGGCTAAAACCAAACTACTTAAACATATGATTGACGCTCAGGTTCGACAAGAGATAAAAACGCAGCTTGTATTATTTTTTTTTCTATAAATACTAAAGTACATCACTGGCTTGCGTTGTTAACAGTATGTGAAGAAATCATTTCCTCTAATTATTTTCTTTTTTCGTATTATCTTACAAGAACATTTTAAAAAGTATCCAGGACTGTAATTTCTTTCACATGTTATAAAAGGAAGAAATCATTTTCAGGGGAAAATGAAAACTTGTAACATAAAAGGTGTTAGAAAAACGTAAAATTTATGGGGAAAACGTAAGATGAAGGAATCTTCACATATTTTAAAATCAGGTAGGATTGTTGAATTCAAAACAAAAATAAAAATGCAGATTTATTATTAATCAAAAGAGTCACATTGATTTCAGAACGGTGTCTCCATTTGCTTTTTCAAACATAATTATCCATGGATCAGGTTTGATTGAAGGCATTTTCTCTTCCAATATTCTGAAAATTGGCTGTTATAAAATTTGTCAAAGTAACAGAAACTTCACTTCCCACGCGAATATTACTGACTGGTGCAGCGGTATTATGACAATTCACCTGTTGCTTTGAGGAGAGTTATTTTGGACAATGGATTTAATGATCAGAACAAATTCTATACATTTTCGTTAAAATGACTGTGTATAGAGGTGTTTTTCGTACTAGTGTCCGTCGTTAGAAGTTGCAGTTGAAATTTCAGATGAAAACATTCATCATGTAAGATGAAGTTAAGATAATCTTTCTACAATGATATTTGCTTCTCTGCAGCTGCTGAAACTGAAGTTACGTCTGAAGTAATCAGACATTATAAGAAGCCTTTATCATGATGTTTCTTCTAGCGAGCGCTACATTGTTTGAGAAAAACACACAGTCAGAACTACATTAAATGTGTTAATTCTGAAACTTTTTGATTCAGTCAACAGTTCTGGTGGCCTTTGGGTGATGCTATCACCAGACAATTGTGGATATTTTTCTCTTCTCATTTCACCGAATACATAAGTCTGTTGTCCAGACGTATATTTGGCCAATTCTTCAAACCGAAAGAAATTTTCTCTCGAAAGCATTAAGAAGTCTAGCAACGAACTTTGTAAGTCACACACTTGGTCCTACAGCAATATTTACAGTCTGAAGTATAGTATTCGCCGCTTGACATCTTTTTTGGATAGTTCCCCAAAGAAATTAAATAAGTGCTGTTTCCAAAAGACTGAGATTCTTCATTAATGATGCTACTTCGCCTCGTGTTTGGCCAAATTGTATTTCGTCGTTTGAAATTAATTCTAAAGATTGAATAACTCCTGGCTGATAATCTTGCATAGTATGACACATGTCATGACGGATAGACCATCGTATTGTGCTCAGATTCTAGATGTTCGATTTGAAGTTTTAACTAAGAATTTTTCACCGGTGCGTAGAAGCGATGAAAAAGTTATAGAGTTGTGGAACTTTCAGCAACGCATTGTAACAGCCAAGGTGGGTAATGTTGCCATTACCGTCCCTTCCCAGAAAAACTAAATCTTTGAAAATCAGGAAAGTTTTACGTTCCCTTCCCTCTACTCAAACAAGTAGCCCCTCCGAGAAGAGTTTCCCGGGCCAGGTATGTGGTTGACAACGCCGCTTAACGCACGTAAAAATGTAGGCTACTGAAAAAGAATGGTATGCTAAAGTTCAACAAATAATAATACGTCTTCAAAGGTTGCAGGAACATTTATTTATTTATTTATTTAGAAAACAACACAACAGGCTTAATGCATAATTATAGTGTCGTATAATACATACATATACATATATACTTTTACCCGTACAATTAATCAATGCACTTCGAGTGTCAGGTACTCGGTAATAATCTTGTTTCTAAATACATATTCTGACATACTGAATATATCTAATACATCAGTTTTATGACTTAATTCATTGTAGGAGTCACACATTCTCCACAGCGGAGATTTACTGAGAATATTTGTTCGTGCCCTTTCACAGAAAAATATACCAGTATTCCCTGGTCTCGTTCTGCCTGTTGGAACGCTCAGATATATTTTCGTGAGTAGCTCTGGACAGTCAATTTTATTATTTAATACTTTATATAAAATAGTAAATCAAACATCTTTCGTCGATTCGTTAACGTTAGGAAATTCAAACTCCTTACTAAGTCCACGTAGGGAATCTGTTTGGAATAGAAAGCCGTTTTCTTGTACGTAAGCATTTTTAGAAATTTAAATTGTATGTTTTCTATCGCTTGTAAGTATTTATTTACATTCGGTGTCCAAATAACGCACGCATATTCTAATCGGGACCTTACGTACAAATTATAAAGTTTAATGAATGTTGACTCGTTTCTAAACTCTTTACCCATTCTATAGATAAAACCGAGGTTTCTGAATGCAGCGTTAGGGATTGCATCAATGTGATGAGAGAAAGTCAATTTTGAATCAAAAATTACTCCGAAATCTTTAACTGAATTTGGTTTACACAGAGATATGCCATTAATTATATACAGATGATTGATGGGATTTTCTTTCCTTGAGAACGATAAAGACTTGCATTTAGAGATATTCAATGAAAGTTTGTTTTTGGCACACCATTGCCCAACACCCTGTAAATCCTGCTCGAGTTGTGTGCAGTCATCTATTGTGCTTATTTTAGAATATAATTTGAGATCATCGGCAAACAACAGAAAGTGAGAGTTTTTAACATAGGTTTAAATATCATTAATTACAAGAAGAAATAATAGCGGACCTAAATGGGATCCTTGAGGAACACCTGATAATGTGGTAAATTTCGTGGTATTATATCCCTTGTAAGAGACAGCTTGCTCTCGATTGCACAAGTAGGAAGCGAAGTACTCTATTGCTCGTTTAGAAAAATTGAAAGATATCAATTTCTGTAGTAGCACGTCATGGTCAACTCTGTCGAAAGCCTTACTGAAATCCGTATAAATGACGTCTACTTGACTGCCTTTGTCTAACTCTCTTGCTATGTAATCTGTTATTATTGCTAGATTGGTTGTTGTGGATTTATTCCTTAAAAATCCGTGTTGATGTTCAGATATGACAGGCTTTATATGGTTTAAAATTTTGTTGTATAATATGGTTTCAAGAACTTTTGCAAAGAGAGATAGGATGGCTACGGGTCTGAAGTTCTCTATCTCATTCCTGTTTCCAGATTTAGGAATAGGGCAAATGAGACCTTCTTTCCATTTATTCGAAAATATATTGGTTTTAATGGACATATTAAAGATAATGTGGAGTGGATGCTTGAATATATCTAAACAGCCCTTCACCACATACGGTGGAATGCCATCTATACTACAAGATGTTTTGGGTTTCAGCGCTTTAATAGCCTGCTCAATTTCTTCTAATTCTATTTCCTTTATATGAAAGGTGTGTAATATACCACATTCCGAATTATTTGTTATTAGATAATCTGTGTCGTATTTAGCGGGTACACTACTATATACCGACTGAAAATAATGCGCGAATGCCTGAGAAATTTCTTTGTTATGTTTTAACTCGTTACCATTATACGTTAGAGAATCTGACGAAAGATGCTTGGTTTTACTTTTAATAAAATACCAAAACTGCCTTGGGTCTTTTCCTTATAATGAAATAATAAAAATTAATTTTTTTCTTTAAAACAACCTCTTTAATACTTAATTGCATGTAAAAATTTAAAAGAATTGTAGAAAAAATGGGTAAAAATCTACAGTTACATTCAGTGGACAATAAAACTGTGTTATTACTGCGAGGGAAATTTTCAAAATTGTTGTGAAATAAATGCCTTGTACGCTCTCGAAATTTCTGATTTAATTTCTTTTCGTAGTTCCAGGAACTGTTCACGATGGTATGCAATATTATTTAGCCCCTCTTTCCACTTTTTACGATGGTAAGATTTCCGTTTGATTTTTTTGATTATATCATAGGTAAACCAGCACGGATAACTGGCATTGACGTGCTTTTTAGCAGGGACGCATCGGCTGAATACGTTATAAATCATTTCGTAGAATTTTGAAACAGTACAATTAACATCATCATTTTGAGAAAGGCAATCCCAAGATAAGTTTGACAGTTCTATATATAATTTTGTGAAATCAGACCTTTTAAAGTTGAAACCAGTTACTTTAGGAACTTGCTTTAATTTAGTAACATGATTAAGCGTTAAAGACACTAGGATTGCTGGGTGATGTCTATCCTCTCGAACAAGTGGATGCTCTTTAGAAACAACTACATCTTTGATATTAGAAAGTACTAGGTCTAATGTGCGGCCATTTGTGTTTTGTATGTCGTTGAATGATGATAAATTGTATAAGGACATAAAGTTATACACATCTTTACACTTGGTTGTTGAGGACATAAGATCAAAACAAGAATTTGTAATTTCTGCAATATTAAAATCTCCGATGCAGAGAATTGTGCTTCCTGGTGGACAGTTACTCTCGATAAATTGATAAAACTCTTCGTAGATTTTTAAATTTGAATTCGGTGGAATATAAATGGCACAGACAAATATATCTAAAGAATGTAATACTAATTTAACAAGAACACACTCTAGATTTGTATCGCAGGAACTTACATAGTACACATTATATTTTTTAAGAATAGCTATTATTACCCCACCCCCTTTACTCTTGTTAACCAGCTCAAACTTTCTGTCCTGACGGAAAGCACAATATCGAACATCAAATATTTCAGAGTCTGAGTAACAAGCAGTTAGGGAACTTTCACTAATGACTACTATATCGTATGTATTCGATACAATACTTGTAAAGAACTCTTGACTTTTTGAACCTCTGAGACCACAAACATTCTGGTAATACATAACTACTTGATAAACAACACAAAAAGAATTCAGATAACATTAATAAATTTTATTTTTAATAAAAACAAAAAATATGTAATGTTGAAAGAACAACGAATTTTGAAACTCAAAAAAGTTTTGTTCGATTTGAAAAATATTTTCAACCACTAGTAAATTTAAATAAATTCGATTCATGCAAAAACCATAAGTTATTTAAAATTACTGGAAAATTCATCAGGCACATGTTGTATGAAGTGAAATTCAAAGATGGCTCCTGCCTTACAACAAGTCATATTCATCGCGAACCATATTGAAATATAATTATTTATATCACCGGAATTCAATAACAATATTTGAACTGATGGTTCAATTAGAATATTTAACAATTTTCTATCTACATATTTTTATATACTCACGGAAAACCCAGAATATGATTTTAAATTCACAAATAAAATATACTACACACAATATTAAATATGGTATGACACATACCTCGCGAAGAGAACAAGTGATGGGCTCAATCACTTATTTTCAAGGCTCCTTCATCAGAAGGATAAACAACCAATCAAATTCGAGTGTAGCTATCACATGCCATATTGACAAAAGACTCTAACCATAATACCAGATCACTTAAATTAAGAAAACACCAAACTCTATATCCCAAAAATATACTGTAGTGGAATACAGGAGGAAAAAGGAAGGTGAATAGGTTACCAAAAAAAAAAAAAAAAAAAAAAAGGAAACAGCGCTGTTTCTAATTTTAAATCCTTTTTGCGTTCATTTTACTCTATAATACCAATAAATACGCAAAAGTAAAGATCACTACGGCACAGCATGAACCCACTAGAAAAGAGAATGTACAACGCATGGAATGTAGTCAGCATGATGACAAAGTTATTTCATCATTGCCGGAATTCCCGAGTATGTTCCAGAAGTGTTTAGAATTGGAAATATCTATGCTGTTATTCAAAATTGCATTTACGACATTTCCTGATTGACGTCTCACAATATAACATTCAATTTGAATTTCGTATTATTCACGCAACATATTACAATTGTAAGCTGGTCTAAACATGGTCACTAATTAAAGTAATTGGTTCCTCGTATATACTTAGTTTTAGAAAGATATGGGTTTTCCCAGTACCCACGTCTTGTCTTCACTACTTGTCTTCAAGTATTGTTCTATAGTCGGGTTTAATTCAGAAAAATACTCAAGAGAATCTAGAAAATTACCATTGTTAGGATTTCCTATGTGTTTATCTGTCCCTCAGAAACTTAGTTATCTCAATACTAAAATCTTGACTGTTGCAAAAACCCTTCTTTCAATAGTTGCATTCTTCTCTAACTGCTCTACCCATGATTTTGAATTCAGTTTAAGGTTCAATTTGATCTCAGTTTAAGGTTCAGTTTAAGTGACTTATTTTGTGTTGAGGTGAATTTTCATGTTGCTACATGCTTCTTAAGACATTTTCCTAATCGTTAAACATAAAAGTAAAAGATATTTCCGTTTTTAGGTCACCAAATAGCAAACATGGAATGCAGAAAACACAGACCATGGACTCTGAGTAAACCACCCAATATCTCGTTCATTTTTCTCCATTAGCCAAATTTTGGATAAAAATATGTTAAGCGAGATAGTTATCATTATCTATGTCCTCTTAGATTTACTGAAATCTATTTCAAAGTTCTATTTGACACCATGGACAGCTACAGTTACATAGTCAAGAATTTGTTCATCAATTTTCCACATGCTGAATCTGTACTTGGCACTAGATTGTGTTCTTCAGTAAACATTAGTTGAGAAAATACCATTAGTAAGTCCTAAATATAAAGAAAATAAACAGTCGCCATGGCAACGTTAATGTTTTGACTGAGGAATGAAGGATGAGTGGAAATGCATTGTTGAAAGGAGATAGGAGGAGATGTGCAATTTAAATTTGTGCTGCCGCCTCCAGTCTCATCCCAAGCAGGGATGTAATTGGGCGTAAACGGGAGTATACGGCGTATACCCACCTAAAAGTTTTGTAGTCCAGCGTATACTAACCTTAAATTTACGAAAGAATGTGTGTATATTGTGGTGTGTATACGCCAAATAGTCTTCCGCATATGCTATACTTTTGAAAACGATTGAGCGTATACCTACCAAAAATTCTAGTATTACATCACTGATCCCAAGTATATCATAGTCTTTTAGGTGGGGAGTGATGGGCAAGGAGAAATGCGCGGATTGTTGTTGACGGGCAGACGGCAGCAGGAGAACTTCCATTGTTGAGGCATTAAGAAAATTTAAACTTTAATTTTCACGTTATGAACACTGTAACAAACTGCACCAATTCACTGTGACATTTCTATTTGAGTTGTAGCTGCGTAAAAATAGCTGAAAAAGTTTACTACCTTTATTCTTGCGCAGAATCTTATTTAGCACGAACAACTTCTTCTTAAAAGGGCCAACAATCGTGTATCATCTAGTTCTACGTAATTAACTAGCAGGCTGGTAGGCAACGGCGCCGATTTCTCTGGAACCTGGCAGGGGGGGGGGGGCATTCATAAAAAAATATACACAATACATATAACAAAAAAAAAAAAATACATATTCATAAAAATGCATAGGGGCCCACATAAGCTTTGCCTCTCCCCCCCGAATCGGTGCCCTTGCTGGTAGGGATGTTTAATCGAAAGCAATAATGAATTACGCTTCAAACACGCATGTACCAAGTAAGTGCTATAGTGTTGCAGGAATTACGTATTTTTACGTATTTATTAAAATTTTCATGTATAAACCACCCTTAATTTTGACGATATTTTTTTTTTTTAAGTTTCGGTTTAACAATACGCAAGAATACAGTTTATCTCCTGCAAGTGGGTACCCACTTAGTCCACCTGGTCCGAATCCTCCCAAAACTTCGTAACTCAACATAGCCTACATTTGTACACTTTCTCAATATAGGCCTACTTGTTTAAGAGGGTTAACTATACTTGCTTAAGAGGAAAATGACTGATATAGCATGAAAATTGATTTTACACTTAATCTGTACATTTTCTTCTGAAAAGAAGTCGTTTTATCATTTTTTCTTTTTTCTTTCTTTCTTTTCTTTTCTTTTTGCACCCTCAACAAAAATTTCTGGGTGTGTATCTGATCTCCCGAAACTATAGAGCCTTTTTGGCATAGTCCATATGGAGTCTGCCTAGCAGCTGGACGGCTCGAGATCGATTCTCAGTGTAGTGCAATTTATTTCTCGAACTACCTTCACCAAGTGCAAGGGCTCAGCCAGCCGTAATATAGATATCTGGGGTATAAGCTGGAATTAAGACGGCCGACATCTCCGTAGTGCTCTTGACATTGAAGTTTAAGTAATCTGGACCGTTTTCACCATAAACCCTACGAGCCTTCATGGTCTTGCCCGAACGGGGGCACATCTAAAGTGTTGTCTACGATACAAGAATTGAGGCTGTTTAATCTCGAAAAGGTGTTGTGAAAGTCATGTCTCGGAACGGAATTAAGAATTATATTTTTGAACTTTCGGCATCTATGAACATTTTAATCGAAGAAAAAGGACCTTTTTTAAAAAAATTGCGTTCAGAAGTATGCCATTTGTTGCTAATAGTCGCTGGTAATTTTTATATTGCTAAAACCGATTTATTATTTGTTTATTTAAAAACGTACTCTTAACTAGTAGATTAACTAGACGCAGAAACAAGACAACCAACAAACTTCACTACCACGACTCTACATAAACAAAGTTAAAATATTTACTTACTAGCAAAAGTGAGGAATCTTCGCACAAAAAGAAGTCTTTGCAAGTAAAGAAATGCGTGAAATATAAAACGACGAGCAATGCCTTCGGTATTGCTTCTATGGATTTTCGGGCCAGCTGACATGTCCGATCATAGTACAGAAAGAATAAGGTTAATGGGAAAAATCAAAACGCCTGAAATGCATGTAACCTGAACAACGTAGAAAATTGTTTGGTTGCCTATATCACAGGGACTAACGTTTCACCGCAGTGGTGAATTAACGATTTTGTTTCCGGGGGGCTTTGCTAACTTTAGTCCTGAAAATGCGAAAATTCTGCAAGATATTTCATTTACTTTAATAAAATTTCTAAATTACTAGTAAATAAAATTTCCGGGGAACTTCAACCCGAAAGCCCCCTAAATACGCCATTGTTTCATCGTTTAGTTTCTGCCTAAATTTTGATCGCTTGCTCTTCGAATAGAAAATCGAAAAAAACCTTCGTACAGGTTTAGATTTGGTTTAGATCTATTTCAGTACAAAATTTGATAACAATATGTGACTCCTTTGTATGGAAAATCTGATGACAGACACACATGTTATTTTTAGTACATTTATAGATTAAAATTAAACTCAATATTAACTAATATTAAATGTTTAACATAATGGAAGGAAAACATCCTTAATAGGGCTTTTATTGTTCATATTTCAGTTGAGAAAAAAATAAAAGGAGATACATGCAATTACTGAACTTCTTTGTTTGGTAATTCAAGAACGGGATATGTTTTGACGCCCTGTGAGATAGAACCAGGTTGAAAGTGGAAAATATTAAAACAAATATTAATAATTCTCACATCTGAGTTAACGTCTCTTACTTCCTTCAATGGGTTAAAACAAACGTTCCACACAAGAGCATTACTTTATAAATGGAGTAAAAAATACGAGAAATATTATCTCAAACAATATATATAAAGTCAAGAATATAATTTATAATTATAGTTTTTTGTTATTGTTGTTACAGAATACAAACATTTTTCTTAAATATGGCCATGCCTGACAAGTGGAGTAGTTACGACATATTTTGTACCATCGTACTCAGTACACGAAAACCAAAACATGACTGCTTTTTTCCCTCTTTCTTTCTTTTAAAGCATTTTCGTTCTTTTTTTTTTTGGCTTGAAGGACTTCAGCTTTTAAAAATCAGGCCACAATTCTATTTTTTCTGTCTCTTTTGTTTTATTCTTTCCGTCCTTACTTCATTTTCTTATGCACTAATTCTGTCACGTTGACCATTGCGCTGCTACAGTGTTTTGTTTTTTTTTAATTCTTTTCTCTCCTTTTCTGGTGATCAACCTGAATTTGTCAATCTTCTATGGTATCTACATGAGGAAAAAAAATAACAACAATAAAACTTGTAAAAAAAATCGTGAAGTGTTTGTCTATAACTGCACATTGTATAATTTAAACATTTTTTCCCCCAACCTTCTGAGTAATAGAAAAAACTACTACATTGCAGAAAATTTCTTCACAATTGTCTCAATTTGTAAACATTTCACAGTATTATATCTATGTCGTCATACTCTACAGTTTTACAATGTACACTCTATCTTCATTCCGTTAATCACGAAAGCATAACTTGTTCAAGGTAACAATGCTTGTATCAATACAATAACCCTTCCACCTTTGGAAAACAATAGGAAACAAAATAACAAGTTTAATTTTTTCTTTAAATATATAATTATTATTAGTCTTTATACTTATGTCTGATAACTATGATACTTACCCTAGAAAACAGTCGTAAAATGTAACATTTTTTTCTTCATGTATTGTGTTTTGTACTTAGTTTTGCACGAAATAAATTATAAAAATCTTGGTGAAATTAATCTTTTATGAAGTACACTGTAAGTACTAGTAGCGTAACAACAACAATACGAGACCGTCTGCAAAAATAAATGTGGGCCCTTAAAATTGAAATAAAAACTTACAGGAATTAAATGAGTTAGCCTTATTACACTGTAAAAAAATGATGTGTTGAAACAACACAAAATGACTACCACTTCTTTAGCGTGTTACTTGTGTGTTAATTCAGCACCAAGACATCGCCTTCCGAGCATATCAGAAATAACTAGTTACTACCTGAGAGAATTTGCATTGCTATTTATCGTTTAATATGAGCAAAGCTTTGCAAAATATCTTTGGAACTTATGCCAAGTAACGAATAATGTTCTGTTTTCTGTTATCAGTCACAATAATATTGTTGTAAACCTGTGAATCATCTGACAACAGTTACATAGATAGCTGTGCTTCCATCTGTTTTCTTTATTTGTTATTCTTGTGCCTTAGCATATGTGAACATAAGATGGCAGAACTGTTGCCTATGTAACTGTTGTCACACGTTTCACAGGTTTACAACAATATTATTGTGACCGATTACAGAAAACATAGAACATTATTCGTTACTTGGCATATTTTGCAAAGCTTTGCTCATATTAAACGATAAATACCAATGCAAATTCTCTCAGGTAGTAACTAGTTATTTTTGATATGCTCGGAAAGCGATGTATTGATGCTGAATTAACACACAAGTAACAAGCTAAAGTGGTAGTCATTTTGTGTTATTTCAACACCTCATTTTTTGCTGTGTAGTTACTGCATATTGCAGCAGACAAAAATGCAAGTTAAAGTACTGTCTATCATTGGTAAGTTATTTATCTGACGGAAACAGCAAATAAATTATGAATATTTTTCATATTAATATAGAGTAAAGACATTGGCGCCTCATGACTAAATCCAGCATGACTCGCGTAGCGCATAATAAAGTGACCATTTTCACTTAGGCTTTCAAGGGTATAATTTTCTGATGGACTGCATAAGTAATAGGACATTGGAGGGTCCTACTGGTTTGGTTGCACAAATATAAAACAGAGATTCTGGGGCTTTCACTTGGCACATAAGTGCGGCCTTATAAAATATGTTGTCTGTTTACCTCCTGATCATCTTTGAAAACTTATGTTCTGGATGTTGTCTTACATTATAGGACATACTGCATCTCTGTACCTTCTCTATTTTTAGCTGTGAGGTAAATTTAATAGCAAAAACTTTTTCAAACTCAAACATAAATGAATGTGCAGGGTACGTTAAGACAGTGTGAGTGAATATATAATGCAACATCGTTCGGAATATTCTTTAGTAGGAACCTCATGTTAGGAAGATAAGAAAGGTCACAAGCTTCGTTCTGCTGTTCGCGACTACAAACCGAAGCAGATTCGTTGAAAATGACATGAAAGATTACAGAGATACTCAGCGTTCATCATTCGACACTTAGAGAAATTGTAAAAGGTGAAGAGATGGGTAAATTGAATGACCACAAAAGAAATCATCGTTTTGAAAATTATACGATATAAAAGCGATTTACTTCACGCACACTTACATATACAAGAAAACTTATTCTTATTTAGCAATCTACATATTCTACCAGTTGTTGGATTGCGTTTCCACTCTTAAAACGTTTCCAACACCGACGTTATACTGGAAGAAGAGTGATTGTGAGGTGTCGCGACTCAATCTAGGCGAATTCAATGATTCAGGAAGTTGGCTAAATGTACTAACAAGTAAGAACTACAATATCTATGTTAAGCATTGGTCTTCAAAGGTTTAATCAAGTTACATGCCAATCATATGAATAAACAGCACTGTAAATGTCACATGCATTGCGAAACGAAATACTGACCTATCCATCACTCGTCAGACCTCGCCCATTAGCTTCGATCTTTTCCATAGTCTAGAGGTGTTCTTGTGGACACATGTCTTCGATAACCAAGACATGGCCATGTTGCCTTGGAAGATTTTGTTAACCCAGAACAGGAAGTTTTTACATTGTTGGAACTCTATAGTAGATAGATTTAAGTATGTTAAGTTTTAAGCAACTTATGGCAACTTAGACTTACGGTTCAAAATCGTATATTAATTTACTACAACCCAATTAAAGAGGATTTCTCAACCTTTTTCAATCAACCTATTTCTGTATAACTAAGGGGAGGAGGGACAGGTATGAGTGTTCAACTTTCATATATTTAAACAAAGATCGAAACAATTATATCTAGATTCTTGGAGGTCCAAACAAACTTCGGAGAGGGCGGCCCACTCAACTCTCAGGATTGGCACATACGTTGGGACCCAATCGAACATCACGGAACCTAGAAGAAGAATAACAAAAATTCTTATGCGATTTTAGATACAAAACAAACGTTTTTATACGGAGGGAATAATTATGAGACATGGATATAGTTTTCTTCGTAAATGCCCTCAATGATGATCCACTTAAATTTTACTTCTGAAAACGTGTCAAACTTCATTTTCACTTAAATCCAAGAACATAATCTTGTTTTACTCAATCATATAGTGAAGAATAAAATGAGCTATTTGGTGTTTTATCCTAATTTCTGAATACCTTTTCTTTACACCCTTAAAAATTGCTAAAATACTTGAATCAATTCAATATCATACAAGAATTTCGCGGCCCATAGGTGTATTCATTACGTACCAGTGGGTTTCGAACCATAGGTTAAGAATCGTTGCGATATATATTTATCGATTAAATATATACAAGTATTACAAGTGAACTACACCGAGTGGACAGAATAAAATTTAATAAGACCTATATTTGAGGGAATCCATGAAATATAATATAATATAATGGATGGCAAACGACCAATTACTAGAAAGGCTAAATTTACATTTAATGTCCAACAAGTAAGTGACAATTCCACTGGCACTTGTCTGGTGGTCATGATGAGAATTGAACTGTCCTGAACTACTTACAGTGACTGACTGGAGTTGGACTGTTAATAGGAAAGGGCAATACGAGCCAATAATGTGTGGTATTCCTTGTGGACCTAAAGAGCTTCTCTCGGCGATGAACTTGAATCATGGTTATGAGATGGGTACCTCGAAGTGTACTATGTAGTTATGGAATCTGTTAGTAGGATAATGCGATTGATAATTAACTCTCGTGAAGTAAGAAGGAACTAAGCACTGTCATAACTCGATTAAGGGAAAACCTTTGTTATGTGACTTCTTATACTATTCTTTCGTGAACCAGTCCGTCCGTCTTTCGACCTGCTGCTGATCGGTTGAACAGCGTAAAATCCCTGTGACGTGAAGCAACGAAAATCAGGAAGTGTGTATATCCATGGTCCCTCTTTTAACTATTTCTTGTTTTTTCTTAGTGAGTTCTGAATGTGGTGTCATTGTGTAGTGTAGTGTATATTAAAATATTAAGAAGAATTAATGTTATGAAGATTGAAGTACGAAGGACAACTTCGGTTTCTTGAAGTCACCCGATGACTAATGTGTGGATTGACATCAGAAGAAGAGTGTTCTTTACTTTTTAGTAAGTGAATATAATAAGAAAACACATGCCTGGAGTGCGTATTCCATATTAATTAAAACATATTTCTAAAATACTTATGAGCATCTACAGAATTAATATGGATCACACAATATAATAAATTATAGGAATAGGGGTAATGATAATTAAAAATATATTAATCGCTTCTCTTGAGTGAAATATTAGATTTTGTATACTGTTCTTTTCCTTATGTTTTATGTAACAACGATTTTGAAAATAAAAAAAAAACTTCATGCTTCTTTTATAATTTTTTCCTTTTTAACTATTTGGCATAAATAAATAATACAAAAATGCAAATTTTGTCAAATGAAATATGTTTCTTAGGAAAAATCCTTTTTTAAAAAAATTAACCAAAACGGCTACATTTACGTAAAAGGTGCTAATAACATAATGTGTAGAACGTACTTAGACCTTCCTTTTTTTAAAAAAGAAAATTAAAATCGAATGATTAGGAGCGAAGTTATAAGGGGTTAAGTGAGCGATGACTCATCATATTTCCTCACCCCCTCCCCCATCCCAGTCGCGGGTCTGACATGTCCACCATCACTTTTCTCATTCCCTACCTTATAAGGAACAAAATGGTACCATCCACAATACCCTACCACTAAATTGGACACGCGATAACACTAGAAAATTCACTAATAGTTTTGTGCATGTTGATCACATTCATAATTGCGTTTTTCATTCTTGCTTTTGCCATGTTCAAATTTCCTCTTTTCAGATGGTATAAATAGCAACACCTTGAGCAAGAAAGTGGCATGCTTGCAAGAAAACCGATACACTATCGGCGATATTGAGCGGCTTTTCAGGCGGGAGAATTCTCAACAACTGTTCTAAGCTCAGCACAAAATTAAAATGCAAACATTCATTGATAATTTGGTAATTTTTCTGTTCTGCCCATAATGAACACATAGGACTATTCTTCAAGATTGCAGTAATACACAATCTGGTCATTATTATTCATAAAAGGGAAGAGTCTGCAGGCCCTCAAGCCACGACAGGTCTATCTTCATTGGAAACCTTGCAGGCCTTAACGTTACGCCCCCTGGTAAGTTCAAATTGCGACTGTACTACTAAAGTTAAGTCGAGTCAAGAAAAGTTGATTTATTCCTCATTAAGAAAATTAGATGAAGGGTACTTTTTAGCCTAATTGGCAACTGAGTCCAGTACACTATATATTTAGATTTGTGCGTTTGTTTTGTTTGAAAGAGGATTAGAACTTAAAGTTAGAATCCAGTTGTAGGTGAAGTTGTCTGTGAGTTCTTCCTTGTTAACCTTAGAATAGAAGAAGAACTCTCATAATAGGAAGTTACAAGGGTGTATCATCAAAAACAAATAGTATTACTTCTTACAATTTTTATTAGTCCTGAAGCTAGTCATAGTTCTGTATGCAAGCTATTGCATGGAGGAAATTATTGTTGAATTGGTTAATTGGGTGCATAAAAAGGATACTCTTGGGTGGACACTCCTCACCCACAGCACTTTTTCAGGAATGACTTCATTTAAAATGGCTTCCTGATAACCCTGATATGGCTAAAAGTATCCAAATGGAACGTCCTAGAGTCTTAAAAATGAAGTAAATCTACCAGAATTCTGTGTATTCTAGTCATATAATTTTGAAGGTACATTAGAATTGAAAATGACCCCACCATTTTGAAAGTGGCATGCAGGATGACACACCTTGGGTCTCGAGAATGAGTAGACTATAGTAACAATATTGATGTCCAAAGAGTATATTTTCCATGTCGATAAATTCAATAAACATAGCATAAGAATATAATTTGCTCCCTGCCATAACTTACATGTCAAAGTGTTACTTGCCAATTAGATATAAGTAGACATAATTACAGTAGTTTTTTTAGCAATCATATTTTTTTAATCGATAAATTTCTATTGTTCACTCATCATAGGAAGTTCTGCAGTCGTTTTTCTTTTTTTCTCTACACTTCCACATTCGCAGTACATACAAGAAATTTCAGATTTCAAACACAAATACCCAGACTTGGCGCACTTTAAATATGCACATCCACCAGCAAAGTCATTTGGAAATGGAACCATGTATTTGGATGGCATAAGAACACATCAATAACTTCAAAACTATATTTTTTCGGCTCAAGGTTTTCATGTCCTTCCTCTGCACAGTGAATTTGCAAATATAAATGAAAGAAAGCTCGAAGAACATGTTCCTTAACACAGGTACTTGTCGGAGGCGTCTTCAACACAAACATTTTTACCATGAATGCATTTCCAGAGTCTAAATTCGTCTAATATCTTACAAGATGTTCCTTTACACAGTAACTGCACAAGATATTCTTCAGGTAATTTCATGATAGTGTCCAACCTATATATGGTGATGTACCAAAACCTTCCAAAAACTTGACTGGGTTGCAGATAATAGCAGCTTTTTTGTGTCAAACTTATTGGTGTAATCTGCTCCTGAGAGAGCATGAAATGCAGGTAGAACATAGTACATATCCTTTCTGAGGTACACCTTGTCTCAAAAAGGTTGAGCGCATTCTTTATTGCTGTTTCGAGGCAAAAATTTTCTAAGTCCAACTTCGGGTATCTTCGGGAAAAAGTAAACCAGGTTCGAACCTCGAAGCCAACCTTTGCAATCGGGAAAAATCTTGCAGATGTGTTTTTCTTCTTTTAAATATAAGAAGACTTGTTACCAATTATATATAAAAAAGGAACATTGATTGAAATACTTAATGATACAATATTTCGAAACTTTGTATTAATGTCAGCTCATGCTTGTTTGTCATTTTGCTCTCCATACTTAATGGAATATTTAGATACGTAAACGAATCTTTCCATATGTAAAAGAATGGTGAAAGTTAAGACATAGAACATTATTCTCTCCTGAGTACTAAAATAAAAGTCAAAGTAGAACAAAAACAGCGTTTGCAGTGGATATGAATGTAATTATTATCTTAAATACAGCTATATATCGCTAGAAGTATTCTCCGAAGAGCGCTTGTGTTAGCTCACTGGTACGCCGTTGGATTTCAAATCTTAAGGTTGAGGGTTCGATCCCCATCTAAGTCAACGTTTTTTTAATGAAATTCTATTTTCCGCAATGCATGAAAAACTACGGTATATAAAATAATTACATTAAAATACGTCAGTTGTATATATATAACATATAATCATTGCAGAACATAGTGATTATTATGTTCAAAATATAACAGGTGTTCACAGTACGTTGGTATTCTATGATATATGTGAATGTTAAATTCAAATTAAGAAAATAATAAATAAATTATGTAGTGTATTTATTTGCAGCTATTTGTCATATAGAGGTTACTTCTCAACATTCGTATTACAGCATGTCATTGATATTCTTGAAAAAATATCCGAGGCATTAAAAGAGGGTATAAACAGAGAATCCAAAGTCGGAACGCTCGCAAGAAATTCATGAACCCTAAAGGTCACGTGAGCAGACTGGAATTGTCCTTATGAAGCATGCCACAGCAGAAGGTCTTTACATAGATTTTCAATTCAATACCTGATATATGCTTTTGCAATGTGGAAGTGGTGATGCCTTTGGTCGCTCTCTCTCACTTTCTCGCTCGCTCACTCTGTATTTATATATATGAAAGTGGATGTATGTTTGTGTTTCGACATAATTCTGATATGTCTAAAGCAAGTTTAACCATATTTCATACAATCTGGAAAAGAGTACTGTCGGGATACATATCAAAAATGCTAGAAAAGGATCGATATTAGTATCGAATCCATAGTTTCGTGGTCGCTTAGGTAAACAGTTCTACTTTCAATTCAAGTCCAATTAAGCTCCCATTAGCACCCAGGGTGGTTGCGCAGCGACAAATATATATATATATATATATATATATATATCGAAATCAACCGATATTAGAGCCGAAGCGTAAGTTTTCAGTGCCGCATTTCCCATTAGTCCAACTAGGCCCGTGCCTAGAGGGCAACATATTTGAAGAGCGCAAAGTTTAAAATTTTTATTTTCTTCGTATGAAAAAGTCAAAAAAAAAAAAAAATCGAGAGCAAATATACTATTTCATGAGCAATCCTCTTTTACTATTCTAATATATTTAATGATAGCATAAGAAATCTGAAAATAATTCAGAACATGTTTCCCATTTATTTTTTGTTACGTAGTTGTAGCTGTAGTATCTAGTGAGTGGTATTTAACTGCAATAAATTCACTAATTAAGCATATTCGAATTAAGTTTTATTTGTAAGTTAGGGATCAAGGGGCGGAGAAATATGTAGTTATTGGGGGCGCCGAGAGCAAAAGTGCGTAGGGACGCCGATCTTCTAAATGCAGCACTGTTCGCTAAATTAATTGGTAGAAATTTTAATGCCATTTAAGACCAAATTTAGTCCTAGCGGTGGCAGTATCCGTTTGCTGTCCTAGGAGGAATGAAAGGGGCTGACATCAAAATTATAAAAAAAGACCTACATTAGTGTCGAATCTATAATTTTGGAGGTCTCTTAGATAAAGAGTGGTACTTCCGATGCCATGTAAGTTAAGCCCTCATTAACACAATGAAGGAGTGTGTGAAATTTGTGACATGTAGAAATAATTGAAAATGACCAATGTTAGTATACAACCCATATCTTTCGTGGTCCCCATGTTCATTGGGAGCAGTTCTGATGACCTTTAAGTTTAAGTTCAACTTCCAGTAGGAGTAAGATCCCCCAGCACATCTAATAAGGAGAGTCGAAGGGAGTAACATATGCAATGATTCAAAACGACCGATATTAGTGTAGAGTTCATCGTTTCGTTATCACCGAGATAAATAGCAACACTTCTGAACGAACATGTCAGCCTGATTTTGAATTTACAACGGCAGCATCGAAGGCATTGCTCGCAAAGCTCTATGTATTTTAATGTTCCTGTATAAATGAATATTCCAGCGTATTTCTGGAATGTCTGGGACAACCTTTACCAAACTTGGGGGACATATTACTTTCAATCTAAGAAGAAAATATTGTAGTAGTATGAAGTTACGGATGTTGGGAGGTGTGACATGTAAAAATAATGTAAAACGACTGATCTTAGTGTTTTATCCATAATTTTCTCGGTCGTTGAGATGGATAGTGATGAACCCAATGGAGGTTACATCCAAATTCATCCCCATCTTCACAGGATGATGGCCTGGGAGAGCTAAAAATAAAATCTCAAAAATTACTTAAATATTTGTCGAGTTCATAGTTTTCGGGGTGAAAAAGCGTTTCTAATAACTTTGGAAGGTAATTTGTACCCACTTCAAGATGGGCTTTTTAATAATATCAATTTCTCACCTTAAGAAGAAATTACCATTACAACTATGATATTAAGCCAACCTTCGCAATCGATGAAAAAATTATGTGGATGTATGTTTCGTCTTTTAAATGAAACAAGACATGTTAAAATAAAAGATGGAGTGGGTAAGTGGGTCGGTTGGTAAGTGGGTGAAATAGGTCAAGATTTGCGAGTGGGTCAGTGGATCGTGCGTCAAAAGGACGTGACCTACTGCGAAACACCACTCACCGTGACTCACACTGGCCCACCGGGTGGCCACCCTTTTAGTCCAAAGATATTTCGTCCAAAGAACATTTCGTCCAGAGACATTTAATCCAAAGACATTTGGTCCAAAGGACAATTAGTCCAAATGACATTTCGTCCAAAAGACAATTGGTCCAAAGGACATTTCGTCCAAAGGAGAATTGGTTCAAAGGACATTTCGTCCAAAATACAATTGGTCCAAATGACATTTCGTCCAAAAGACAATTGGTCCAAAGGACATTTCGTCCAGGGATGTTTAGTTCAAAGCACATTTCGTCCAAAGAACATTTGGTCCGGTAACACTTGGGAGTCAAGTGTCTGTTTCTATTAGAAGAGTAAAAGTGATTCATATAACATTATGACTCAGTAGCTTCTTATTTCTAAAGGAAATTTGAAATAGAGATTTATTCAGCAATTTTCATTTCGATAGAACAAATAATGCTGAGATATTCAGAAAAACGTAAACGCCTGAAAACAAGATGGCCGAACAACAGGAGTGAGGGAAAGGTTGCAGTGTGAAGTATGTTGCTGTAATAACTGCTAACATGACATCTAAAATTTTCATGTTGTGAATGAAATAGTTCTAAAATAAGTACCGGTAACTAAAATTAATGGAGCTTAAATTTGAGTAAGTTAAATATTAGGTATTCAAACCCTTGTGTTAGAAAAGTGAAAAATTATGTGTCAAGTATCTTTGAAGAAATAATGAGAATAGAAAAATACACATGTGTAAAATATATTCTTAGTGTCCAAAGATAATACTCTTAAACAGTCACATTCTTGGCTGCAACATTGTGAAAAGTGATTGACAAATATAAGATGAAAGTTGGAACATTTCGTGTAGAATATACGTATCTTTTCAGGTTAACTACAAGTCTGGTTTCTATTCGTAGACTATTGATAGTGTGTAACTTCGGCAGACGTTTCTACATAATTAGTGAGTTGTATGACAAACCAGAATTGGTAACTTGTCTTGTATTTTTATTTCAGTGTTACTCCTTGTGCAAATATAGTATATAGTTTTGCTTTCATATTAATTTTCTCGGTACAGCACAGTACATT
Organism: Thermobia domestica; assembly: GCF_964235325.1. Taxonomy (NCBI): domain Eukaryota; kingdom Metazoa; phylum Arthropoda; class Insecta; order Zygentoma; family Lepismatidae; genus Thermobia; species Thermobia domestica. Next base: position 207,128,870 of record NC_137461.1, read on the forward strand.
TAAGATATCCATTGCAAAGTCTCAAACCAAATACAAGACCATGCGGAGGCAATGTTGTCCGCAAATGAAGAGGGAGTATGCTCTTCAAAGGGTTGTTTATCATTTTGGGAGGTGAATTCCTTAACCAACGACGCTACAACTGTATTTCTGCGAAGCTAAAACTGTATTTTTGTAAAATTATTAATGAAAGCAAAGAAAGGTGACCATTTAGTTTTCAGGCGTTTACGTTTTTTCTGAATATCTCAGCATATATTTGTTTTATCGAAAAGAAAATTGCGGAATAAATCTCTATTTCAAAATTTCCTTTAGAAATAAGAAGCTACACAAGTAACACTTCCCAAGTGTAACACTCCAATTTTGACAACAATTTGACAGGCAGATACTACACATAAAATAAATAAATACGTGTTTTTTATTTTCTGCGGAAAAAACGGTTTTAGGAGGCAAAAGCCCCCACCCAAAATTTAGAAAGTTGTCACCCGAAAGGCAAGAAGAAGTGGACCGAAATGAATGAAATCATGCACAAATATTGTAGACGAAAAATGAGAGAATACGGGTTTCGTGTTTTTCTAGAAAGAATGGTTGGGTGGGGCGCGGACCCCTCCAAACCTTTGCTCATGAAATATCAAAAGTGCTAGTAATAGTATATCAGAAGTGCCTAAATTTACATGAAGAATTGCAACGAAACTTTGTGTATGGACAATACGCAAAAAATAATTGAAACGGGTTTTTTATTTTCTGCGAAAAAAGGGTTATAGGATGCAAAAACTCCCACCCAAACTTTTGAAAGTTGACGCCCGAAAGCCAAGAAGTGGACCGAAGTGAATGAAATTGTGCACAGATATTGTATTTTCCTGAAAAGAAAAAAAAAACTGTTGAGCGGACCGAGGCGTTGAGTGGCGGAAGGTGTGGACCGAAGCGAATGAAGATAGATATTGGATACATAAAATAAGGCCTTTCGTGTTTCACAAGTGTCTCCATCTGATTTCTTCAAATTTGGCAGATCAACAACAAGCACAAACAGTATAGTGTATTTTATAGCATTTCAGGAGGCACCTTTAACCCTTACAATGATTTTCCGCATAAACAAAAACACATGTCCATTAATTTCCTGTTTGCTGTTGATGTGTCAAATTTGAAGCAAAACGGATAGGGACACTTCAGAAACACGAAAGACCTTATTTTACATAGGGTCTCTAAAATGTCTACCTACAATTTCATTTGCTTTGGTCCACTACTTCCTGCGCTATTACGGTAATACAGTGGAGTCTTTTTAATTCGAAGTCCAAGGGGACACGAAAAAACTTCGAATTATCCAAACTTCGAATTATCCAACAACATTCATTTTCACATATATAACAACAAACAAACCAAAGTACTGTGCATCAGAAACATATTCATATGGTATAGACTTTACCTTTAAAGCAGCTTATTATTTGCGTGATCGAATACCGCAAACTAACAAACGACATTGACTCCACATAATTCAAACTACGTGTACAATGGAAAATGTATTTACGTACACTACAACATACATTAAATAGCCCAAACAATTAAACGCCAGTAACAATTTAAATATTCTGTTCTCCTGTTTTAAGAAGTCGTAAACCTCATTTGCTTAAATTTGATTGTTTTTGTACGGTCAACAAATCTTGAATTTCATGTATTGCGTGGAATACGATATTAATAACATTTGGTTGACTTTATCAATAATTCATCTTAAATTTTCAACCAATTCTGAAACATGATGAGACTGGCACACGTTCTCTATCTTTACTTCTTCCCCAACTCATCTTCATCTTTATCATTACATAGATTTTCTATTTATCTTTTGTATTACTCTTCCCTATGGCTGCATCTGGATAACTGAAAACACGTTAAAACTGTATTTCTCTGTTTACATCTGTCCAACATTAAAAAATTTCAACTGTATTTACTTCGAATTATCCAAAACATGGGTTCATAAGTTCGATTTATCCACGATTTTTTACTATTGTTTTCAATACAGTTTTCAAGGGGAATGGACTTCTGTTCGAATTATCCAATATTTCGAATTATCCAAGTTCGAATTAACGAGACTCCACTGTATTTACTTTTTTTCGGAGGAGGCTTAGGCCCCAACACTGTTTTTCCGCACAAATTAAAACACGTTTCGTTTATTGTTTTGCGAATTGTCCCTATACGAGGTTTCGTTGCAATTCTCCATACTCTTTAAGAACCTCTGACGTATAATTATTTGCACTTTTGGCATTTCGTAATCAACAGTTTAAAAGGTCCGTGATATACGCAACCGCTTTTTTTTTTTTTTTTCAGGAAAATACGAAACCCAATTACCTTAATTTACGTCTACAATATCTGTGCACAGTTTCATTCAATTCTGTACACTTCTTCTTGCCTTTTAGGCCTCAAATTTTAAAATTTTGGGTGGGGGATTTTGTCCCTTAAAACCGTTTTTCTTCAGAAAATAAACTCGCATTCGTTTATTTTTTGCGTATTGTTCCTACACAATGTGTCGTTCCAATTCTTCATGTCCTTTAAGCACTTCTGACATACTTTTATTAGCACTTTTGATATTTCACGATCAAAGTTTTGTAGTGGTCTGTGTCCCACCCAAACCTTTTTCTTTTTTTTTTCAGGAAAATACGAAACCAGTATTCCCTCATTTTATGTCTACAATATCTCTGCACAATTTCATTCACTTTGGTTCATTTCTTGTGACCTTTCGGGCCTCAAGTTTCAAACTTTTGGATGGGGGTTTTTGCCCCTAAAACCGTTCTTCCGCAGAAAATAAAAAACGTATTTATTTATTTTTTGCGTATTATCCCTACTCAAAGTTTCGTTGCAATTCTTCATGTTCTTTACACACATCTGACATACTGTTATAAGTACTTTTGATATTTCGTGATCAAAGATTTGGGGGGGGGGTCTGTGCCCCACGTAACCATTTTTTCCAGGAAAATACGAAACACGTATTCCCTCATTTTAAGTCTGCAATATCTGTGCACAATTTCGTTCCCTTCGGTCCACTTCTTCTTGCCTTTCGGGCGTCAACTTTCAAAATTTTGAGTAGGGGCTTTTGCCCCTCCCTAAAATTACTTTTCCGCAGAAAAAACACGTATTCGTTTATTTTATGTGTAGTATCTATCTGCCTATTTTTTTCAAAATTGGAGTGTTACACTTGGGAGGTATTACTTGTGAGTCGTAATGTTATATGCATCACTTTTACTCTTCTAATAGAAGCAAACCCTTGACCCTCAAGCGTTACCGGACAAATGTTCTTTGGACGAAATGTGCTTTGAACTAAACATCCCTGGACGAAATGTCCCTTGGACCAATTGTCTTTTGGACGAAATGTCCTTTGGACCAAATATCTTTTGGACCAATTGTGTTTTGAACGAAATGCCCTTTGGACCAATTGTGTTTTGGACGAAATGTCCTTTGGACCAATTGTCTTTTGGACGAAGTGTCCTTTGAACCAGTTGTCTTGTGGACAAAATGTTCTTTAGACAAATTGCCCTTTGGACCAAATGTCCCTGGACCAAATGTGTTTGGACTAAATGTCTCTGGACGAAAATTCTTAGGACGAAATATCTTTGGACGAAACGACCCCCAACCACCCACCGTCCCATTCTGTTCAGTGCATTGTAGACAGCATCTTCTGAACACTTGTGAGCTTGTCTACGTTTTACTTTCAAGATCTCCATTTTTCTTATTTTTTCATTTGTTTCTCATGAAAAAAAGTTCAGGCATTTTTTGGATTTTGATATTTGCAATTGTAAGAGTGGCAATAGCAATAGGAGTTCAATTTTGAGATACAGCTTATGAGCATTTAGAGGGGCTAACTGCTGTAAAAAAAATTTGAATCACCTGTAATATATGAATTATTATACCTAGTATAAAAAACTGAATGTAACTATGTCTGTGTGATTATCACGGTCAAATTGCAAAGTCAAATGAAATGACATTGGGTATATAATCAGGCCCCAATCCCAACTGGAAAGTTATCATACGCGTATTACTTTCATTATAACACATATCCTTAGTGGGGAGTAGGTGTCCGAATTTTTGCGAGAAACTGAGTATCTTACAAGCAGTTCAACTTAGAGAGCTGAAATTCAGTATATTCTACAACTCTTTATTAAAAATAAACAGAATGTGTCCGGGCATTTTTAAAAATGTGTTTTATGAGCGGGGGGGGGGGTCTATATATTGGAAATTGGTAGTGGGTTGATTTGTAAAAATTATCGAAAACGATTGATATTAGTTGAGAACCCATTGAGGAATGAAAAGTACAGTCATTTGCATTTTATACCCACTGCTTTCTATTATAATAATTGCTGAACCTGGTGTTTAATATATGAATCGTTCAGAGCATAAGGCAATCAAACCATAAAGTTGTGAGAAAAATGGACATAACATTTGTATTCCAAGCTTAATTTCATGAGCATTTTAAATTAGTACGGCATGCTTAATTATATGGAAAACTAGTTTTTCTTTCTCTTTTTCTTACGTTGGTCTACTTTATCTGCATTTAACACTTTCAAATTTCATCCTGTTTTCTACTGAAACGTATATGTAAGCCAAGAAAGAAATAATTATATATGATAAATTTAAATTCATCTTAATTTGGAAGATGAGAAACACTTTACCATTGTATATCGTAAAGGTCAGATCCACCGGTATTGTAACAGAGCGGTGCTTGAGCGATTGACGGTAGGAATTCAAACTCCGATAAGTGAAAATTTCACAGTCTTGTTTTTTTCAAGTGTAACCTCTTTAGTCAATGGAGAGAAGGACGTGGATCATGGGTCAGAGTTGATTACGTTGATGGGTCGGAGTTGGTCACAATGGTTCAGAGTGGTTCATAGTTGGTGGTGGGTCCATTCTGTATTCTACCATTAATTTCATAATTAGCAATCACCCTGTCCTTTAGCTTAAAGACACAATCGTGGAACGTAGAATTTAATATTAGTGATGTAATAAACCCATAATGGGTCGCTTCTTGTTTTACCTTGGTGCATTATACTTTTGCAATGGTAAGACAAGTGTTTACCTCTTCTGGATAGTTTCAGTTTCACATTTGTAGAGGTGGTCACGGAGTTTTTAATGAAGGATTTATTACCATCTTGAACGCTCGCTATTTTGCACAAGTTAGCATAAAGACTCGAGACTCTTACCATTTTTTTAATAAATTTTAGTAATACTTTTAAATGACATACTACTTGATTCCCCTTGCCATTTTCAAATTTTTAGTTGCACCCCTCCTGAGACCTTCCGGTGAACCTTGGGGCAAATCTTTTTCCTGGACACGGGGTTGAGATCTGTTTCATCGTTTCAGACTTTTATTAGTGTAAACGGGCTTCATGGATACCATGCTTCTTTATTCTCTTAGTTTTCAGATACAAGCCCCCATGCCGTAAGCGTCAGTGGACCACCGATGCGCAACTGGCGACTTTTCGCCAAAAGTTGGTGATTCCACAGGTACGATCCGTGGTGGCTCCACTTCGGTTTTGAAAATTATACCACCAGCGGCAGAGACTAGACGAAACGCCAACGAACCACAAAATTCCTCCCCAAAAATATGTTAAATCGCCCATATGCTTGATTTGTTTATATTCAGGTGAGTGTAAAAAACACTAGGGAAAAGAAAAGCAAGTATCCCAAGGTGGGCGCGAACCTTCAACCTTAAGTTTACTTGCCGCATATTCTTCTGACTTCGCCACGGAAACGATGAAGAAAATCTCGCTTGTAGAAGGATAAATTATTGAGGTCTTAATTTAGCCAACCAAACAAATCCCTCTATTTCGAATTCTGTGAGATGGTACTGTGAACCGTTTTGAGATTTATTGCTTTCTGGTGGGGTATTATCTATGTGCAAAATTTGAGAAAATCGCCGACGCGCACCTTCGGAGACTCTCCTTTTTAGTGCAATGTTGACCAAAGAGAGTGTGGGTCAATGAAACCTGGATCCACAACATACTGCTTCACCACACATCGTGACCCACAATGACTCAACGTGACCCACTCTGACCCACCACCAACTATAAACAATTCTGAACCATTGTGACCTACTCCGACCCACTAAAATACATCGTCATTAAATTTGATCCATTATCCACGCCATCCTCTCTACTGACTTAAGAGGTTATATTTGTAATAAACCAATTTTTTCCAGTAGTTAGCTCCTCTAAAATCTCATAGCCTGCATCTCAAAAGCCAAGTAGTAAGTCCTATTGCCATTGTTACAACTGGAAATATCAAAATCCAAACGAGCCTGAAATTCTTTTTTCATGAAATGAAACCAAATGAAGTAAAGAAGAAAAATGGAGGTCTTGAAAGTAAAACGTAGACAAACTTGACAGTGTTCAGAAAATGCTATCTAGAAGGCACTGAGCAGAATGGGTTGGTGGGTCAATGGGTCAGTGTGAGTCACAGTGATGGTGTTTCGCAGTGGGTCACGCCTTGTTGACCTACGATCCACTGACCCACTCACAAATCTTGACCCATTTGACCCGATCAACTCAATCTCTGATTTTACATTTAGTATATCATTTAAAAGACGAAACATACATCTACACATTTTTTCTTGATTGCAAAGGCTAGCTTGATACATATACTAATTGAGATGGTAATTTCTTAAGGTGAGAAATTGATACGATTAAAGAGCCCATCTTGATGTGGTTACAAACTACATTCGAAAGTTATTAGAAACGCTTTCGCGATCCCAGAAAACTATTACTTCGACAAATATTTAAGTAAGTTTTTACATTTTATTAATCATATCTCCGAGCCACTCATCCTGTGAAGACGGGGATGAATTTGGATATAACGCCATTGAGTGCCTCACTACTCATCTCAACGACCCAGAAAACAATGGATAACACTCTACAACCAGTCATTTTACACTATTTTTACATGTCACTCCTCCCAACTTCCATCCCTTGAGGTATCTGAATTCCACAATATTTTTTTTCTTAGATTGAAAGTAATATGTCTCCCATGTTAGGTAAAAGTTGCTCCAGACATTCCGGAGTTTCGCTGCAATATACACGTATACATACATCAAAACATTTAGATCTGTGTGAGCAATGCTTTCAATGTTGCTCCTGTAAATTCAAAATCCAGGTGGCATAGTCGCTCATACAAAACGTGGCATTAAATGACATTGTGTTTGTAATAGTGTCACGAACTCAAACTATGGATTTGACACTAATCTCAGTCACTTGACACATTTTATTTTTCATCCTTTATCGCCCGCCATAATAATGAGTTTTGAATCGATTGAATTGAATTTGAGTTTAACGTCCCGTCAGCAGTGAGGCTATATGAGACGTAGACCTACTAATTAACGTAGAATCCGAACTACATGAGCTCTCGCTGGGGCCCGAATCTGGGTCTCCCACGCCGAAAGCGTGTACGCTATACGCTTAACCACAAAGGAGCTTTACGATGAGTTAAATTTGGAGTTTAACGCTTTCGGAGTTGTAATTATTAATACCTGGAACAAGAAGAACTATGGATTCGACACTAATATCAATCGCTTTTACTTTATATATATATCCTCCTCCAACTCCCAATAGCTTACCCCGAGAGTACTTTTTAGACCATAAGCACTATATGTAGGAAGTTTGTTTACATGATGGAACATACAATATATATATATATATATATATATATATATATATATATATATATATATATATATATATATATATAAGAGGCGGAGAGAAAGAGACCACATCCATATACAAAAGGCTTGCAGATTATTGAACTGAAATCCTTTGGAAAGAAATCCTATTCTGCCTTCTTTCTGGAGTATAAATAAGTCTCTTAGACATGACTTCGTGTTCGTAAATTTCCTGTTTACATGCTTTTGGGGATCGGGAGTTTTGTGTCTGTAACGAATATTGGAGTTTGTATAATAATTTCTGTTTATACCCGAATAGTCCCTTTACCTTTCAGAAAGCGTAAATCACTTGCTGTAATGAGAAAATTCAGAAGTAACTTCCGATGACAAATAGCTGCAAATAAATACACTACATAATTTATTCATTGCGATGATATTATTTTCTTAATTTGTATTTAACATTCACATATATCATAGAATACCAACGTACTGTGAACACCTGTTATATTTTAAACATAATAATCACTATGTTCTGCAATGATTATATGTTATATATATACAACTGACGTATTTTAATGTAATTATTTTATATACCGTAGTTTTTCATGCATTGCGGAAAATAGAATTTCATTAAAAAAACGTTGACTTAGATGGGGATCGAACCCTCAACCTTAAGATTTGAAATCCAACGGCGTACCAGTGAGCTAACACAAGCGCTCTTCGGAGAATACTTCTAGCGATATATAGCTGTATTTAAGATAATAATTACATTCATATCCACTGCAAACGCTGTTTTTGTTCTACTTTGACTTTTATTTTAGTACTCAGGAGAGAATAATGTTCTATGTCTTAACTTTCACCATTCTTTTACATATGGAAAGATTCGTTTACGTATCTAAATATTCCATTAAGTATGGAGAGCAAAATGACAAACAAGCATGAGCTGACATTAATACAAAGTTTCGAAATATTGTATCATTAAGTATTTCAATCAATGTTCCTTTTTTATATATAATTGGTAACAAGTCTTCTTATATTTAAAAGAAGAAAAACACATCTGCAAGATTTTTCCCGATTGCAAAGGTTGGCTTCGAGGTTCGAACCTGGTTTACTTTTTCCCGAAGATACCCGAAGTTGGACTTAGAAAATTTTTGCCTCGAAACAGCAATAAAGAATGCGCTCAACCTTTTTGAGACAAGGTGTACAATGTTTATTTGTTAGCCAACTCAAGTTTATTTATTAGCTTGTATATTTTTGATTTGAAGTAAATCATTCTACAGCAGCAGATGTATGAAAACTCTTCTCCAAACTTGCTTGCCCTTTGATTACATGTTATCAGGGCTGTCGCGTGGGCAGGGTGACCGGGGCGATTGCCCCGGGCGTCGCGACCCGTTGGGGTGCCGGGACGACAAATTAACAAATTCAAGGAATTCAGATTATGTTGGTAAATGAATTTAAAAAAAATAATGTTAATTCAGATATTTTAATAATAATCAGGCCACGGCTAAATACAGCTTATTTATTTCATAAGGACAACATAACAGGCTTAATGCCCAGTTATAGTGTCGTGAACATAATTATCTAACATACACTGTTATACATACATTATTATACATACACAAATATGCGTCGTTTAATTATGCAGAAGTTATTTGGAACTTGTTTGGAATTTGTTTTCGAACATACTAAATACATCTACTACATGAAATCTAATCATTTCGTTGTATGAAACACACTCTCCACAGGGAGACTTATTTAATATGTTAGTTCTTGCTTTTCTACAAAAGAATGTCCCAATGTTTGGTGCTTTAGTTTTATCTGTTGGGACACGTAATAATACTTCTGAAACTAATTCTGGACAGTCAATTTTACCGATTAATAATTTAAGTCAGGACAACAGATCAAATATCCATCTCCTTTTTTCTAATGTTTGAAAACTAAAATTCGATACTAAGTCTTCATACATTGGGTAGAAGGTGGTTTCCTTGTATTCAAGAATTTTCAAAAATTTTAACTGTTTATTTTCTTTGCATAAGAGTATTAAGTGACCTTTGGTATCCAAACAGTACAACAGTATTCTAATTTTGATCTCATATGCGAAGAATATAACTTTATAAATGTTGATTCTTTGTAGAAATCCTACCCTATCCTATAAATTAAACCTAGGTTTCTATATGCACTACTCGTTATTGCGTCAACGTGTTGAACAAAGATTAATTTGTTATCAAATATAACTAATAGATCTTTGATAGTATTTGGGGTAGACAAGGAAGTGCCATTTATTGTATAGGTAAAGTTAATTGGACTTATTTTCCTCATGAAAGATACAGATTTACATTAGGATATATTCAGGACTAATTTATTCTTACGCTGGAATAAAAATTATATGTGGCATACTTAAAATCGTATGTTACATGTCTAAATCCTGTAGTTTTTCGTCGCGTGTAACTGAAAACGCGTGTTTTATAATATTTTCTCTACAATTTTTCCATCTGTCCCTACTTTCCGTATGAAACAATATAGGCGATCAGGATCTCACATACAATTGGACGTATATAACATATAGCTGACGAAAGTAACATACATGTATGTATGTAATATAAGGAAGACTGTTAGATATCAGACATCCTGCAACGACATGATGTAACATCTAAGGGTAGTGCCTATGTTGCATACGGATAACGTATGATCCGTACTGATTTCTGTAGTAAGCAAGAGGATTCCGTATATTTGTACAATACGGAACAAATTTTCTCAATGTATCATGTCATATTTGAACTCTCTGTAGATCCTGTTGAAGTTTCACGCAGTCATCAATTGTATTTACTTTGGAGTATAATTTGAGATTGTCGGAAAAATGAAGAACTTGAAAAGTTTTAATACACAGAGGAATATCTTTAATAACAAGAAGGGGATTGGGTCAGATGCTCAAGTTGTTTTGCCCAACCATTAAAATCTTGGACATTTGCTCAAGTACCTTATCTTGCTATTGATCATGAACTGAAAATCCATGACAGGCACGGAAATCTTGACTAATAGTCAAAATGGGGGGTAAGATTTTCATATATGATAAAACAAACGCAGTGTTGCCACAAGTTAGATAAAATTTTACTATGATGTTTTAGTAATAAGATTGAATGTTTTTCATGAATCATTTATGTCAAAGAAGATCTCAATATTCCTGATATATGTGCATGGGCTTGCAATTTAGGTCTCAATCCTAGCAGTTATCACATTCTTAGCATCATATTTTCCATATTACGAAGGCAAAATACTGTATCTGAGCAATTCAAAGTACAAACTAGATTTCTTTCATTGCTTCGTTAGTGAGGCACGGTTTCAGGTTCCGGGTGGTGTTCATTTGTTGTTTACTTTTTTTCGGAACGTGTGGCGGAGTTGAACTACTTAGTATTTTTAGGGCAATAATTAAAATGATTATAGTTGTATAGGGATAAAGGTGATGGTAATATAATGCAACCATTTTTAGCTTTAATAAGGAGAAAGAATTCATAGGAGAACAAAAGAAAAAAACGGTCTCTGAGACCAGCCACACTAAAGATGTTCCAGAAATTCACCACACTTGACTTAACAATAAGAGAATAATTAATTAAAGACGATATTGTATTTAAAACAAAGTGTCCTTTTACACCGTATGTGCGAATTCTTCAATAAATCATTAATTTCTTGGGTTATATATATAGTATAATTCAAATGAGCTGTATTGTAGGAAATTGTATTAAATTTTCCATTGTTGGAAACAACATGTTTTATGCTTAAGGTATAACAAAGATTAAGAATAGTGTTAGCCAAGAGACGAGATTCAAGGCTGTTTCGTCTTGAAAAGCAGGCGTGAAAGCGTTGTCTTTAAAACCGTGTTTATTGGAAGAATTCGGTGTCATCTCGAAAATTGTCCCTCGACATTATGTTGGGCAACACTAATACCATAATCTATATAATACTATTATATAAAAGAGTGGAAGTGATTCGATCATCATCGCCTATATCATACTTCTTTAGGTAAAAATAAACGTGAAATTTGGACAGAATATTCCTTGGGTGTACTCCACTTGTGCACAAAGAAATGAAAGAAAGTGCTTATGGTATCGCGAGCACACAATATTCGATGCTGGGTTGTTATGTTTGGATTTGTTTTACAAATTATAAAAGAGATTGTTTCTGTTACATAGAGAGGCAAATATCAAGAAATATAATAAACGTTTATTATAACACGATTAATTGCCACATTTTGATTTTTGAAAAATATGGGAAGTTGCTTTTGTATGAAAAGGTAAATAGCAAGAAGTATAACATATACGTAATATTATTATATAGTAAATTTTATATCCACGATCTTCTTTAATTGACATTTACTCATTTTTAGTTCGCACCTATAAAAAAGAAAAAGAGCATCATCGGCTACCACCACGGTATAACTGCCGCTAAATGTGTAACTTTCGTCAAGGGGAAGATTTAAGTTTGTTTGTATACCAGTTTTAGACAATTTAAAATAAGACTCTTGAATTTCATTTATGCACAATTATCCTTGCTGTTTACTTTGAAAATGTTTACCTTATGTTAACAGAGAACAGCAGTTTACTTTTTTTTTTAAGTATATGTTGACAGTATGAAAGTATAAAAACATGACACGTACCGGTAGTATGTTGACCTATCTCCAAATTCTGTTTTCTTCTCCAGCGCGAAATAAATTAACTAATCTTGTACCGAGTGATAATGCAATATTTGTTTCGGGAGTGGAGGATGTGGTTTTGAAAAAAAAATCACTATTGCCAAAAACTGTTTGACACAATGGAGTATCATCGCATCATATTTTGCTAACTCAAGGTTTGTTATTTATGTCATGATCGCAAATAGGCCCTTGTTTGTGTGTTCCCGGCCTACGGCCTATTGCTTTTATCACGGAGGCAAGAGGTAAGAAAGGAGTATGTATTCCAAGGGGAATAAAGAGGCTTTTAAAGTTTTATTTAAAGAATTGAGTATCTCACACATTCATGAAATTAGAGATATGAAACTCAGCATATAAACTCTTCTTTAAAATAAGGGAATACATATTTTAGCGCTTTCGAAAATGCCGCTTCTAACGGAGACATTTCCATAATATTTAAACTTCTTTTCATTTCTTCAGAAAGTGTCGAATGTGAAGATTCGCTTAAGTTAGAGGTGTGGAATTCGGTACATAGATTCTTACTTAAAAATAAGGGAACACGTGTTTCAGGAGATTAAAGAAGGTCATATATATTATATTAAAATTTCCTTTTATTTAATACATAAAGTGCCGAGTGTGACAATTTAAATTTGTGGTTTTATATTTACCGGTATTACACCTTATCTTCCCGTGAAACTTCTACTACTGTATGTATAATCAAAATATGATAAAATATGTATTTAATAACTAGCCTTCGGTTATCTGGGGTTCGCCCAAAAACCACCGTGTTTTCTTGGCCTTCGCCCTAACATCTCATACAACTGCAAGCATACCGAATTTCAGTTAAAACATCAAGTTTCATGTTTCTAACTTTCGGGATCCCCAGATATGAATGTATTATTATAATAAACTCAAAGACCGCAAAGACGGTTATGTAATATTTTATTATTTAATATGGAATATGGAAGTTGCAGTATGCTTTCTTTCAATTCCGGTTTGAGTAGAAAGATTAGTATCGAGATGGAATATATTCTTGAGACACTTAATTGATTAAAGAAAATCGCTTCTCGCTATCTATTACCATTTTTAATTTATAGTGATCAACATTATAACCGGAAGTGAGTAATTTCTACTTCCGGTTATAGTAGAGTGTTAAGGATGAAGATTAAAGTTGTCCTTGAAACGTTTAATCAATTTTTGAAAACGGTTTATCGCTATTACCGTTTTTCCTCTACAGTAACAAATGTGGAAACCGGAAATATCTCATTTCTACTACTTCCGGTGGGCGAATCACCTCCATCAACGAACTCCCTTGAGATAATCACTCTATCTATCTATAGCAAAAGTCAAATTAAAAATTCACATCCGTTCAAAAGTTATCGTACGGAGTGACGGACGTACTAACATTATAATCTTATAAGTACCACTACGTGATCCTTTGATTAGCTGGGTGCTTCGCCCTTAGACTCTTGCATTTGTTCAGCCTACTGCCTTGCACCTCATAAACCTACAAGCACACCGAATTTCAGTTCAAATACTAACTTTCATTTCTCTAACCGTCCTGAATGCCAAGATACACTAAACATTTCAATTACCAGGGGACTTCGCCCAAAACCTGCATTCGATCGGCCTACGGACTCACATCCCATGAACCTATAGAGTACCGAATTTCAGTTCAAATATCAAGTTTCATGCCTCTAATCTTCGGGGATCCTAAAATATGAACATCTTATTGTAATTGCGATCCTCACCTTTTTTCTTTCCTTTTAAGCCAGATATAAAAAATACGTATAGGGTGACATCTTATTATATCTTGACGTCATCTTATGAACAGGCGTCTCAAATATATGTTTTTTTTTTTCACAGCACTAGTTTGTTTCATGCGAAAATAAACAGGGGATTCAAAAAAAAATCTTGGTGATTTTTTAATGATGTATTTTAGGAGGTGTTCTATATAACTTAATATTATTTATGTTATCAACAACTAGAGGTAAGTTTGTTGTGGCCAAGTTCCACCGAGAGCACTGTTGGCCCCCTACAATACTGTTCGAATACCATTGGTCGTTGAACAATTCTCATAGTTATTGTAAGTAAGGGGCCACGGCCCACCTTCCCGTCCCGAAGCAAGATATTGTACTTACACTAATATCAAGAGTTCCAGATGTGTCAATAAAAAATATATAGTCATATGTAAAAAATATATTGTATGAAGCAAGTCATAGCAGAAGAAAAGACATAGACCTATTAATTTCCAGTCTTGGTTAAAAGAGGTTATGTGCAAAACTTTCAACTTTTACCATAATTGTATATGCACATAAATACTCTTGATCAAGAGATAAATAGTTGTAAAAATACCTGCTGTAGATCTCCAAATAAAAATATTAGCAAAGAAAAGTCCATACTACAAGTTAAATAGTTCTTTTGTGTTTATGTCGAAATGTTGATTTTGGCACATAATCCCTAAAATTGACGTAATGAAATGAAAGATGGGATTTGAAAAATATAGCAGTTTAGTGTACATGAAGTACTAAGATACTGAATAAAATTCAAAAATGGATTCATACCTGAACCTTATGTACCAGAACTTAGAACGGTAAATTTAAGGGGGTGACAACTGTATTGTTTAAAGATCGAAAACTGTAATCTCAACCTAAACTTAGCAACGCCTGATATATTTAGCTGCTCTTTGCTATTAAACATAAGTTTATTATAAAGCTACGAGCTGCACTGAATATACTATATAAATCTGCAAATCTGCAAATAAGTCCTACTTGTTACTCCGAATCACAATTTCGCTTATCATGTGAATTTACAAATACTACTCGACAGAAATGTGAATCACAAATTAATATTGTATATTCAACATGATTCGTTTTCCACAATATTCTTAAATAGAATATATAATAGGAATATAATATATAATGGTTTACTGAATTTCGAAAGAAGGGGCGCAATATTTTAATAGGACCTATAGACGCAGAAATTGGAAATCCGACCGTAGTGGTATGAGTTTCAGACATAGTATTTTTATTTGAGAAATATGAAATGATAACGCTATGATGTCATCTCTTTGCCATGTTTCTCTTCTAAAAATAACATATCGTAAACTCTTAATATACTGCTCCTTAGTGGTTTCTATGTTCTAGACCGTTATGTTCTATAAATCTGAATAATGCATTTTGTGTACTTTACAGGTATTCTGAAAACTGTAGATTGTCCACCTCTGAGACGAATAGTTCCTAAAAGGAAATTATGTTGATCTCATTATAATCTATCGCGTGTTCAAAAAATGAAAATAAATTTAAATAAACAATTATTATGGTACTTATTTTAGGGGATGAGACAACTGTAAGTTCCCCACATTTTTATACCTATACATACATAGTAATGATAAGAATAATTATATATAAAGAGGTTTTAAGCATTCACGCAAGCTAATTTCTTTATTTTCAAAGTTTCAGATGCCGCAGAAATCATTATTTCATTATGAAAGCTTAGCACGTAAACTGAAATTTGTCAGAAAGGGGGCCAAGAAATTAGCATCTAGAAACTATATATATGGAAAGTACCGCTGTTATTTACCTGATACCACTAACCACTGAAAAAACTGTCCTGGATGCAGGGACAGATACAGGACGGAGTCCTGGAGAGGGGGGATAGACTCCAAGGGGGAGGCGGTCAGAGCTGATGGAGGTGAAATATTCGTTTAATGATCTAAAGCCACGGGCGGATCCAGGACGGACTTCCCGGGGGATGGTAGGTTGTAAAACTGCTACTTAGAGCTACTTTTACGAGCTCCAAACTCTGGGATGGGTTATATTTATATAAAATAAGAAAGTTTCTTCTTCTGGGTGGGTGGGGGGAAGGACCAATAGTAACCGGTGGCCAACTTACTACTGGCCAGCTGGCTACCATTCCCCAGATATTGGCCAAAAAATTTCCAATTTCGGGAGATTTAGGGAGCCATATCTCGGGAGCCGTAAGTCATAGACAGATGATATTTTGCGAATTTTTGCGAGAAACAGAAGAAGAAGGTGATTTACATGTAGGAACAATCACTGTTATCCTTCCCGCTCCATCTCTCCATTCTTTTTGGATGAAAATATCCAATATATTTCAGGCAAAAATTTTCTTGTAGGCCTTATATCTCGAGAACTACATATAGTGTAGCCAAATCAAAACTAACAAATTCCTCAGTAAGATGTGTTTATTCCGTAAAAAATACGAAAACTCGATTTAGGAACCGTTCAAAAATTTTATGGCCCCTGATTCAAAAAATTCAATATATTTCATTCACTCAAATATTTTCTTGTACGCCCCATATTTTGAGAACTTCATATAGTGTAGCCAAACCCAAACTATCACTTAACTCAATATAATATGCTTATTCAGTAAAAATATACGAAAACCCGATTTAGGAGCCATTCCAAACTTTTGTGGCCCCTGATCCAAAAACTAATTATTGCCCAAGATCGCAATCTTTTGATGCAATTTTTGGACCATTCTAAAATTCTTGTTTTTAAGTTTGTTTTGGCAATGCTCTTGGAGCATTCTCAACTGGTTTATTATTGAATTAGTTTTTGCCTAGTTTCATGACTACGGAGCAATACAGTCGATAAAATGCTTGGCAAGCCAACTGCAATTACCACCATACCTTCCACCTAATTCACTGTTATATTTGAATTATTTGAATTCACACCGAAAGTAGAACAATCTTCCACGACACCCATTACAAGTCGAGACCATATTTAAAAGAAAAGATCGGTATTGTTTATCGGAGATTTATTCTGGAATAGGACGTGGTGGCTCCCAATAGAAAATATCTTAGTGAAATTAGTTTACAGTGATTACAGCGCCGTCAATGAAGAATCGAAAAAATGTTTCGAATAAAATTTACCTACGGTATATTTTCCCTTAATAAAGAAAATAATAGGGTCCCCATTTAAGTTTTCAAAATTGCCTCTACCCCACCCAGAGGGGGCAAATGAGGTAATTTTATCAGGTGAATTTCCTTCTCCTACTAATAAGTTTTTATTTAGAACATTTTTTTTCGTCTGATGCTTATTTTTCCAGATATTTTGTAGTCTCAAGTTAGAAAACTCACCATATGTATGTTCTTATATAGTGTATTCTGGCAATGGATAAATATAAATAACAAATTTACACGGAATGGTGACACGAAGCCAAAAGACGACACAACACACAATAAATTGCATGTGAGAGCATCAGCGTTGCGTCTTTCATGGCAATTATTGCTTATTACCGTTTTTGTATTGTCACCTATACGTCACTGTTAGGAGATGTAAGAATGGATATTAATGATCTTTATGCCTTGTTACAAGTCGTGTTGAACGGTTTAAGTGAACCAGTGATTTTGTGTTGTCGTTGCGTTAGTTGATCCATTGTAGAATAATGTTTCTTAACACTCCTATACCTAGGTATATGGGATGGGAGCTACTGGAAGGTACGAAAGTTGTCACGTATATACGATAAACTAGCCTTTTGGGCTCACATTTGTTAACGTACCTTCTTGTTTCATGTGTCTTCTTTCAGTTCAGGAAGGTGAAAGTTTTTATTTGTTGGCTACAGGGAGTTATAAACACACACACAGACACACATTCACTGCCAACACTAAGCACGTAATATTTATAATTATTAGTGTTTGCAGTTCTCAGACACGTGTTAGTGTCATATTTGTTATTACGTATAACGCAGTGGTCTCATTACGTATTTACAAAAGAAAGAAAATGAAATGAAACATACAAGTATAATTAACAAATCTTTAGTTTTTCTTTTTCTTAAAAAAAAGTTTATTATATCTTTCCTATTGCATACACTCATATGACCAACCTACTAGAATGTTCGTCAACTTATATCAAATATATATATATATATATATATATATATATATATATATATATATATATACATGTGTGTGTGTGTGTGTGTGCATCTCTCTAGGAAACACAAAAACACGAATAGGCCTATGCTGGTATTTCAACCTCAAATGTAATTATCTAAGTTTTAACTGGTGTAAAAAAAATTCACCTTATTATTTGCATTGCAGTTGCAGTTTTTTTGTCCATTGAACATATTAAACATAACTTAAAAAAGAAACATACACTTGTATGCAAAACTTATGTTTCGGATGTTGTGTCATTCTCAAGAGCACAGATTGGTGAAACTTGAACCATACATAAATAGTAGTGCTACAGTATGATACAGGAAACAACAGAAAGAAACATATGATAAGACGAACAAAAATGCAATTTTATGCAGAGGCAAAAACTTACACCGAACTCATCATATCCTCTGACATTACAGAAGTGGAGTGGTCCTTATTAAAGACTGTGTAATTACCACATACAGCAAGCATGGAGCTAGAAAGAGCTCCAATGCTGTTCACAAAGTTGGTAATGAGTTGTTGTAGTACGGAGATCCATTATTTCATTGACACTGATGACCATTGCTGGATGCTCCTTAGTGCATCTGGACGTCCTAGAAGACGTGTCCCCATAGCATCCCACACGTACTCAATATGATTCGAATTGGGGGATCATGCAGGCCAGTCAATTCACAGAATATCTTCTCGGTCCAAGAGCTTTGCCACCTGCCCTTTTCGATGCGCTCGCGCATTATTATCTATAAAGAAGGAGCTGAAGATAACTCTACTTCTAAAAAGACACACATAAAGAAGGAATGTAGCATTGACCTGTAAGTGTACTACGTTCAAAAATGAACAGATCGGTATACCCATGAAACATTGCGCGTCTGCACACAAGGACACTGGATCACTAAAAATGGCCATGTTCGACACTGCTTCTAGGTTGATAGTGTGTGCACACCTCTCACTATACGAGTATACAGCCAGAATCACTACTTAGACTGAACCTAGTCATATCAGAGAACAGAATGTCACTCCTCGGTCCAGTCCTGATGGTTTTGGTACCACCACAAACAGTGCTGTGAATGTGCGGGTGTCAGCATAATACAATGCAATGGCCGTCAGGTAAATAGACCACCCCATGCAATGAAGCATGAAATAGAGCAACTTATAGTCCTTTTTAGACATATTTTGATTGTACCTGCTGTTTGACGTAAATTCCTTCTTGCATATTTCACATGTAACTCTCGTCCTCTGCTCCAGTTGACCTTGGCCACTCACCATCTCTCCTTCACACAGCATTGTCTGTGGTTTGGAATGCTCCTCATGCATATGCACGTGGCTTATAATAAAATGTATAGAAAAAGTTATCACTATCTTTAAAGTTCTATCTGCAATAGAAAAGTTGTCTTTAAGCTATTCATTAAAGTTTAGGAAACTGAGGGAAGTGAAGTGAAGATATTTAAGTTGTATACCCATGTCTCATATAACCTTAGTACTGAAAGGGATGTTAAATTTAAAACAAACAAGCAAAAATTATCTTCGCATCTATTGAACTCAAAATTCAGAGATTTATTTTAAATAATGCAACGAATTTTCCTTCATCTAAATATTTCGGATGTACTTTTAATAAAGGCCTAGGATATTGTCTTACTCATTTCTATCATTTTTTCAATTGAATAAGCACTAATGTATTCCAAGATATTATTTCTATCTATTTATTATACAGATTTTCCTTTTTCAGCGCTCAGACTCTGCTGACAAGGACGTGGAGTTTAATAAGAGATATATTTTATATACTTAGAACAGAAACTGAAAATCGGGTCCACTTTATTCAACACATGGACGCTAACAATCTGGGAAAGTAATGCCGCAATTTGTCAAGTCCCAAATAAAGAGAAGTGTGAAAATAGAACAAACGGCTGAATATTTGTAGACATTCTCCATATATTGTAATGTATAGTATAGAAGCGGTACACGGTTTTTTTGGTCACCTTTTTATTATAAAAGTTTCTATACAAGTTTATTCACACTGAGTAACAAATAAGTACTTCTGTAATGTTTTTTAAATAATATTTTTTCTATAAGTTATATCTCTTGCCCAGAGCAGCGCAGTGGTCTTGTAAGGTGCGTTGCAAAATGGTACGACCACCAGAGTTATTCGATATAACTCAAGACCCAAGAGAAAATGACAACGCAACAGAACGTAGAGTAATAGCTGTTAGTAGACATGGAGTAGTCAGGTATTTGTTCTGATAAGGAGCAGCCAGGAAAAAAACAAACCAAAAGGTGGATATCAGCTGTTGCAAAATGATACGACGACTATATGATAGAGTACGTTACTGTAGTTCGGTGAAGGTTCTTGGCGCTCGAAGCGTTTCCAAGCAGGAAACTAGGTTTCAAGTGATTGAAGAACACATAATATCGTGATTAGAACGATCTCATAGTGTATGACGGAGGATTAGGAAAATGAGTCGAAGGAGCGCTCTCTCTAAGTATGAAAAGGGCCAAATTATGGCTTACAAAGCTGCAGGAATGTC
This sequence comes from Thermobia domestica, assembly GCF_964235325.1. Lineage (NCBI taxonomy): Eukaryota > Metazoa > Arthropoda > Insecta > Zygentoma > Lepismatidae > Thermobia > Thermobia domestica. The sequence goes on from NC_137461.1 coordinate 207,149,584, forward strand.
TTCCAGGACTATAGGTAGGAAAATTGGGCGCATCGGATGTGTGGTGAATAACTATTCGAAACTCGGAGTAAAGTATGGTGTAAAGAAGTCGGCCGGAAGACCACGGGGAATAACACTGAGACAAGTAAGAAATGTGCTGCATAAGCTTAGTGGTGGCAATACAAGTCTAGGCAACCTGTCTGGTGATCCTAAAATAAACGTCAACAAATCAATATTGTGCCGCGCGGTGCAGCAGTGCAATGTCTTGCAATACAAGAAAAAGAAACTTCAACCTCGATTCACTGCCGATCATAAGCGCAGGAGGCTACGATGGGCGAAAGAGCATGTGCACTATAAAGAAGAATGGAAGCTGGTAATCTTCAGTTAGGTTGAGTTGATTTTAGTTTAGCGTCCCTTTCAGCAGCGAGGCTATATGAGACGTGGACCTACTGATTAACGTGGAATCCGAACCACATGAGCTCCCGCCGGGAATCGAACCCGGGTCTCCCACACCAAAGGCGCGTACGCTAACCGCTTAGCCACGAGGGAGATCCTGGTAATCTTCAATGATGACAAGAAATTTAATTTAGAGGAACCATACGGGTGGGCGTATTATTGGCGTGATTTGAGGAAAGAAGAAAAGATATTTTCCAAACGGAAGCAAGGCGGCAAATCCATAATGGTCTGGGGTGGGTTTGGTGCTTATGGTAAAACCAATCTTGGGCTTTCCTTTCTTGACGTGTGAAGGCTACTGATTATCAAACTGTGTTAGAAAGTAATCTGCTTCCCTTTGCTACTGTAATTGGTGGACCTTTGTGGGTCTTTCAACAAGGTAATGCCCCTATAAATCTATCGAATTCCACAAAAGAATGGTTTTACTACAAAAACGTGCACGTAATGGATTGGCCTGCAATCTCCCCGGATCTGAATACAATGGAAAATGTTTGAGGCTGTTGTGTCCGCAAGTGTATGCTGGAGATTGACAATATAATAGTATCGAGTCTGAAAGATGCTATTCTTGTTGTACGGGTTGCACTTGACGTTTCCACGTTACAGAACCTAGTAAATACCATATTTGACTGCGTGTTTCAACTAGCAATGAACAATGATTTATACATAGGGTATTAAGTGCAGTGGTCGTATCATTTTACAACAGTGCATTTCTCTGTATGAACATTTTTTCTTGTATTTCTGCACACTGTGCCATACTACTTACTTGATTTCCTGTGATTTATTGTCAATGTTACACCAACTATCAAATTTAGTTCCCTTCCCTCATTTGGCATACACTTTTCATACCTTCATGTAGTGGTCGTATCATTTTGCAACGCACTTTAATTTGTTGGTTAGGAATCTCCTGCGCAGTGCAGCGCGGAAATTACTAAGGTTAGGGAGTCTCACCCTCCCAGAGCAGCTTGGACGGAAAAGTAGGAACAATAAGCTGGAGACTGATGATTTTTGCCTTTTGCCCTTTCTTTTATAGCCAGTTTTGGAGGCGCAGTCTGTGGAGGGGTTTTAGGGGGTCCATTTCGTGACTTTTCGTGTCTTTCTCGTATTTCCTCGTGTCCTCGTATTTTATCGGAGACGGTATCCGTCGGCCGCTTGGTGGCGCTTGCGCTGAAGCACATGTTGTTGTATATTAATATTAGAGGATATTACACCCCACATATGAGGAAAAATTAACCCGAAAGATTATTTTTAGATGGAGATCACACAAAAAACGCTGGCAACACTTGTTGTAAAGCGTTGGTAAGACTACTTGCAAAGCACTAATAACATTGGATTTAAAGCAGTAGAGGAAGAGACCACTGCATAAAAAGTTGCTTGTGGTGAGAATCGATCGGTGGTAACCAGGGGCGTCATTTAGGGGGGCAGGGAGGGGCATTTGCCCCTCCTGAGTTTTAGATGAATATAGATTTTATCAATAGAATAATAGTAAATCAGTGAAAAACGCAAAATTTTACTTATATCAAGGGGTCTTGCCCCCCCCCCAAGCAAAATCTGAAATGACGCTCCTGGTGGTAACACTAGACATGGTAATGAGTTCCCTCGTACCTATATGATAAGTGTAGGCGTCTTTAGCACGGAATACCCGGTTCGATTCTTGGCTTGAGATTGTATGGTTAGAATTTCAAATTAAGCTGTAGCTTCACGTCTTATAGCTTCGATCCTGAAAGAGACGCTAAGCTTCGATACAACCAACGAATCAACTAGACATAGTTAATGGTTAATTAACAATCGTTTCGCTGCTTTAACATTCTAACGTACGATAACTTCTTATACAGTGCAATTTTGATTGTTATGATATTCTAATACGAAAGTATGGCATCATACAGCACGGTTGAACGTAGATGTCCTTTTCTCAACCAGGAATGTACAATATTAAAGGTGTTACGTTACATGTATATTAATTATGGGATTTTCTGTACACAGGAGTATACGAATTCGGACTACTTGAACTAAGTTTCATCATTACTGCAACTCAGCTCACTCCTAACACTCATTCGGGTAACTTAGCTTTTTGCTGATATTTCCGACTTCCAATATGCATAGTTGAACCGAATTATGATTTCTCTAAAAAAAAAATATTGTCCTCAACTTTAAAATTGGTAAATCTTAACTGTTCACAAACGCGTCAATTAAAATTTTATTTGGAAGCTGATCGGAAATTGAGGTTGGCATCGGAACTCTGCCTAACTCGGATTCTTACCATCAGACTCCGATGTTAGAATAACTTTGTTGTGCTAGTTTGACTTTGACAAGATACGATACTGAATTTGTAAGTTGACACAGTCCTCATCTGTTGTTGATCTCTCCACAAATAATGAACTGTTAATAATTCAGAAATAATAATTACTTAATGAAGAGTAACGATTGATTGCATGTACTGATTAGCTGGGTACCAAGTGAGACCAAATGTGAATTTGATGATTGATCGACGAGTACGTGCCTGCAATTGGGACACTTCATTATATTCCTTGACAGGGACGTTTATCGAAAGATTGCCTTCTTGATTGGGGCATTGAATATTTTCCTCATAGTTCAGTTATTAATTTTATTAAGGTGGATCGCCACCCGGAAGTCAATACGTATTTTAGCTCATTCCCTTACTACTGTACAATATCGTAAAACGTAACAAATAAAAGAAAATATTTGATTCGTTTTACAATGAGCACACAAGATGGCACTTGCTGTTAGATCTTACTAGAAGTGCTTTATGAAATGTTTATTTGTGTGCGTAAAGTATTTTAAAGTAACAATCTTATCACGAAATAGATATATTGTTTGATCGTTTTTCGTGATATGGTTCACATGTTTTAAAATATTAATTTACATTTAAGGAAATAGAATTTGAGAAGAAATTTGCGCAGAACGCCATAATGCGTTGTTGCCAAATCTGTACGTTTACTGTGGTAGACACAATAACAATATTTCTGGATTCTAGCGTTGCAGTTCAAGAAGCTGAACTTAGCTGTGAATTGCGGTAAGGGTCGAAAACTAATTTCTACATTAAGTATCCAAGTATAATTCCATGGCACTTGCCCCCCCCCCCAAGCAAAATCTGAAATGACGCTCTGATTACCTCTTTTATTATCTGGCATCAGCAGCTTCGCAAATCTGTCTTCAACATTGGGAGGAACGGGAAAGACTGTTTCCATATTTTTTTTATACCCATGTTCAAAATATTTATAAAGTTGAAAAACAATACTGTGGAAGTCCAAGAAAGCAGAGTTGTCTTCAACATTGGGAAGCGGGCAGATTTGAGGTTTGTTAGGGGAGGGGGACACTAACTCACTTTCATCTCATTTTCCTTTGTGGTAATCGGACACAAATCACCACATTCTCCCCCAAAAACACATTTCAAAACACATTATTGAAGGGACAGTCCCCCAGTTTCAGGATTGGAGGGGACATGTCAATCTCATCCCCCCCGGGATTTGCGTCAGTGGGCATCAGTAAACACTGGACACTATCTGGCAACAAAGCACTATTCAAGGAGCTTTTAGCATAGCACCGAGAACACCTAGTGATCCATCTTAAGACTCTTCCATCCTTGTACTGCCGCATTGAATTGCTAGTTTTATGACGATAATGTTGGACCAGTGCACGCTTCGTTTGCATAATTAGGTTGTTATATTTTATAATATCCACTTTGTATAATTTTTATACAATGTTCAGACATTGTTAGCAATATATACTGCAACACTCAATTCGTATTACCTGTTATTGCCTTGAGTTTACGTAGAGTCAAGATAGTGGCAGGACAAATATACCCATGTAATATGTACGATACTTATTTCACGAGAGGAAAATCATTCTGACGCTGGACGACCTAGCTCAGTCACACCTGTGATCAGTGTTCCTTTCAGAAACTATGTTCCGGGGAGGCACTTCGTATTCCGGGGGGCACTGCTGGTACTATTCTATTTATAGACGTATTATTTTGGTCTCCTCAGGGGGGCACTCTCAGAGCTTCGGGAGGGGGGGCAGTGCACCCCTAAAAACATATATGGAAGAAACACTGCCTATGATTCTTGACAAATTGATTGAGTGGGGTGGGGGCAACAACTATTGCATAATATTTACAATTTTGACATTTTTCTTTTCGCGCTAGATGATTGCCGAGCGTTTGACAACCTTTTATAAAAGTAAAGCTTTCTAACCTGGGGTGGTCTTATATATTCGTGATGGTAATGTTGCAATTACGAGATGTTTTACGTAAGAAAATTGCCTTTTAGTGAAGATTTTAGTAAACATCTGCTTCTTTTTTTGAGGGGAGGTTTTCTTGCTATTCTTCATTCTCTCTCTGTCAAATCATTTTGTATTTTTGTTCTTCTATATCATCTTGGGTCTTCCCCCTCCCTTCTTCCTGGTAGTTTCAGCTTTTCAATTCTCTTTTCAACATAGTTGCCTTTTCTTCGTTCCATATGACCAAGACATCTCAGTCTCTGTTCTTGAAAGATTTTACTAAGAGGAATGGAATACTGACTGTTTCAATTACCAAGCTACATATTTCATTCACTCGATTCGATTTCGAGTTTAGTGTTCTTTTCAGCAGCAAAGCTATACGAGACGTGAACCTACAGCTTATGTAGGATCCGAACCCCCGCCGGGAGTCGAACCCGGGTCTCCCACGCCAAAGGCACGTATGCTAAGCTCTTAGCCCGAGTAGCTCTACTTCACTTATAGATGTAAAGCTCGCGTGATCCTCTTTACTGTCTTTAACAGTGTTTATTATTATTATTATTATTATTATTATTATTATTATTATTATTATTATTATTATTTTGTATAGTAACAACCGTAAAAATATCAAATGAGTTTCAACTTAACTTCTCAAGGTCCGAAGAACAACATTCTGATTTTTCTTTTTAAAAATCCTAATAATAAACGGAAAAGGTCCGTCTGTCAGTCTGTGTGTCTTCCTAATTCCTTAACATTCAAGCTAATAACATTTCACTGCCTGTGCTATTGCTTTGCTACTCAATGATTTAAATTAACACAATGTTATGTATAACGAAGTCCTTGTATAATTCCCATAAAAATATGGTGTGGAACCTGTGGTGATTCATGGGCAAAATCAAAAGTAATAAACTTATTAAATATAACCAATGAGGCCTTTTAATTAGGCACTAAATTAACCTATAGTATACAGCAGGCTGAAGGCTCAGGGGGAACATCAGTAACTCTTGATTAAAGTAGTCGAATGTGAGTACACTATAATGACCGCGAAGACTCGTGAAGCCTTTGCTCTATTCGAATGATAGAACTACTCTTCCTCATGTGTGATGCATCGGAAGAATTCGGGACGATTCTATTTGATTTTGCCTTCGAAAACACATCTGAGAAAAAGTGGAACAGCAGATGCACACTAACAACGTTGCCAAACTTAGAACAAATGGGAAATGAGAGACAGAAAAAAAAACAGCACTTAAAGAACTATAACACTAACAATGACAATTATTCAAATTAAACAGTAACAATTGTTGTAGCAAAATATAAAACAAAGACAGCAACAAAACGAAACTTAGCGGCAATCCGACAACACTGCACCCTCAGGAGATGTTCTCTGTATAGTGCGAAAGACGACAATGGCAAAATTTCATGGATGGGGATTGATGATCAGGTCCCATCCCCGCGTTCTATTGGGTGGTGAAGTTGGTAAATCTACGTCAAGCTCCACGATTCCTCGCGATTATTATAGAGCAGTGACATCCAAAGGATGATGTCTTGAAATTTAAGAGTTCAATGCAGGGGCGTCATTTGAAGAGGCATGAGGACCAATTGCCCCATGAGTTCGGGAAATACACAAATTTTAATCAATTGTATAACAATATACTAATAAAATGCGTGAAATTCTTATATGAGTGCATAATTTTGCCCCTTCTAGGAAAATCTGAAATGGCGCTTCTGGTTCAAGCCAATTATCTACTTCTTGTCTTTTTTAAAATCATCCAACATTGAATACTGTACACACTTTTTTCTTTTTTTTTTTTTAGCAATACATAAAGAAGATTATACGTAATGTGTTCCAATAATTTATAGACATGAATTCTTCTTTCTACACCAATAGAAAGGATATAATAGGGCTCTGCATTTTGCAGCATATAAACAGCTAGCTTCTTAAAAGTTTTCATGTATTATTTTGTCTATTGATGGGTCTGTTTGATACTCGATTCAAAATTTATGTTAAGCAGTTATAATGTATTAAGTGGTAACAAATTTCAAAGCAAAAACTGTTTTCTGGTCTTGTTGAGTTTTTTTTTTTTTATATATTTTTATCCTCTAGTGAGGAAATTAAAAAAAGAATAATAAAACGAAATAAAATAAATGTAAAAAGTACGGCCCAGATCACTAAACTTTCTCGATCCAATTCCTTATATTAAATCTCCTGTGCTGCAGTTTTTAATGAAACACTTTCTTGTTAAACACGCGCAGAATTATAAGGCTTTTTCGCAAAAGTTTACCCAAAGAAAATCCCCAAATGTAAACTATACCTTATAGATTTTTCCGTAAGAAATTACTTATGTCGTATGCTAACCTTATTAATGAAATATTTAACAGAATAAAAATTTCGCATGAGTTGTATTTTACAAAACAATAACAATAAATAAATAAATAAATAACATCAAGAGTAAACTACTCGTTGTGGATATTCTCATGGAAGTGCAACATATTATTAGTAATAATGATGAAATATGAGTAAAATCGCCTCAGTCGTTTCTTGGGAAGAAACATCCCCATGAGTAAATTACCCCTTGTTATTTCTTTTCCTAAGGACAAATTTGCACAATATTATAGAGTTATTAATGAAATATTTATTTATTAATGAAATATTATATGGACAACACTTCCAGACTCGTTTCTGAAAAAATCGTCTGAAAGATACTCACCACGAAGAATAAATTATTCCTCGTAGTTTTTTCAAGTCAAATGAGATATTCCACATCGTCAGGTTGTTACTGAAATGCTGTACTTATTCATGAAATATGAAAAAATCGCCCGAGTTGCTTTGAAGAAAATCCTACAAAGAAAAACTCAATTCCAAGAATAAAGTACTTCTCGAATTTTCCCAAAAAAAATTACTTATACCACAGGGCGTTGTTTTTGAGCAATTGATTTATGAAAAATAAACAGTCGTCAGGGCTATTTTTGAGTGTGTGTGTGTGTATTTTTTACCCTAAGTAAACTACCTTTATTTTCAGATGTACACAGAGAAAAATCCGTTCTCTGGACAGCGGTATATTGTACAAATATACGGTATCCTCTTGCCTTACTATAGTAATCAGTACCGAGCATACGTTATCCGTATACTACATAGATACTGCCTTTAGATGTTACATCATGCCGTTGCAGCATGTCTGACATCTAACAGTTTTCTGTATATCACATACATATACTTATGTTATCTTCGTCAGCTATATGTTATATACGTCCCTTTCTATGTGAGATCCTGACCGCCTACATTGTTCCATACGGAAAGTATGTATAGATGGAACACTTATACAGAAAGTATTATAAAACATGCGTTTTCAGTTATACGTCTGCCTACAATTTTTTTTTTTTCAGTATAGGAAGAAAATTCGAACCTCTTGGAGAATCACATAAAAACCTTAAGTCTAAAAATTTGATTAAGATACATTGAACGGTGTCAATGTTGCCACAATACTCGCTCTGGAGTGGGCTGAAAAATAGTACCAAATTGAAATAAAAAGGGCTGAATTCATTATTTTATACGAGTGTAATACCTGGCTCTATAGCGCGAAACTAAAAGAGGTAAAGTTCTAGAACACTCCCCCTCCTCTTCCAAGAGTCCAAATCAAGAAAGTGCTCTTTTTAAATATTATTTTTTAAGAACATCCAAATAGGAGGACCCAGTGGCTTAACAATGGCCTTTGGCGCCCCTAAGCAAAATATCTAGTGGCGCCCCCTCACCCATTTAATAGACCAATGTATGATCATCTGTAACTTACGCGTATGCGTCACATCCCACATTTGACTAGCTTTGGGCAGTGTTGCCAACATAAGATTTTTCTTTCCGCTAAAACAGGGCTAAAAATTCGCTAACTGAAAAAAAATATCACGTCTACAAAAATACTGTAAGTAATGTTGCAATCGGTATTTAAGAAGATCAGCTAATTATTACTCTCCAGTAATGTTGAGATTAGAGCCTAAATAGGTCAGTATCGTCCTCATCCATTTAACACTACGTCATCTCAGTCAACATCAGGAGCGGACGAAGGCAAAATTTTCATCCTGTCAATGAGACTTTGACCTCCCTCCACCTAGTCCTAGCCTATGTTTTACATTTTATTACAGTGATGTTAGAAGATATGTTAGAAAAATTAATTTTGGGGTGCTCGTTTGGGCGCCCCTGACGTTAGCGTCCTGGGCAGTTGCCCGATTTGCCCAACCTTTGGTACTTGGAGAATTTGTCGTTATTGTTGAAAGTCTGTTGCGCAGGGGAATTTTATTTATAGCTAGTAAGCCCAGTACATTAATATAGGACTGGTATCGTATTAATACGGTAATAATTAATTACCAGGAGGATTAATTTCTTAATCATACAGTGCTGTAACCTCGACGAGTTTACAGTAATGCCAATAATTTGATACGCAAATGTAATAAACTGTGAGAGAGGGGGGAAGGAATTTTTATTCTTGCCATGTTTGAAAATGAAGACCACGAAAACTTGGAGCTCCATTTATATAATTTGTTTCATTTTTATTAAAAACCTGGGGCTCCCCCTAATATACCAAAACGTCCTGCGCCCGTAGGCAATGCCTACCCTGCCTACCTTATTGCTACGGCGCTGGGAGGATCCCAAACAACCGTGAAAGTAGATGAAACTTTTCCCACACGTAGGAAGTATAACAGAGGCTGCAAATTGAAAGAGAAAACAGTTATCATCTTCGGTATGTATTGCAAGGAAACCAAACGTGTCTCTATTTGAAAGTGGCCATAAAACAATACGGTATTATGGCCATACATGAAAAAAAATATATATATAACGAGAAACAAATCAATCATCTCCGAATTCACTCCTCATGACATCACACAGTATGAGTAACGTGAGATGTAGGAAAAGTCTTACTGACATTTTTGAAAATGTGACAAGTATTTGTTAAATAGTGCTGAATTGGGTAGAATTGTACCAAATTTTTCTCAAAAGGGGCTGAAAATGCCAGCGTGGTACCAACGGGCCGATGAATGACAAAAAGGGCTGAATTTGGTACAATTGTACCAAGTGTGGCAACAGTGAACGGTGTGGTCTCTAGGCAAGTGTGCATGAGAATGAACGGACGAATAGACAGACAGATGTCTACTCAATTTTTTAGTATCTATTTTCCTTAAAACGTGTAAATCTGATGAAATCTCGAATTTGATTGTTCTTCGATCACCGTACTTTTTCTCCTTACGTTTGTTGAAAATAAGACTACATTTATAATGACCACAACTAGAAAAATGACGACGCCAGGTTTAATAATTTCTTGAGGGGGGAGGAGCTGAGAACTTTTTGTGAGTTCAGTTATTCTTTGTGCACTGAAAATAACATTTTTATATTACTTGATCTGCTTATATGTCTGGGTAGGATCTACATCATGTCTGGGATAGTCGGCGGGGAGATAGGATAGCGGACAATGCCATCTAGCGTCGACACTGAACGAAAATATTTTTCTTTGCAATTTTTTTTTCTGTCGCTGTTGATTTCTGAAATTACGAAGAGAATTATGAATTTCGGTATTATATATTTAAGTATACATATTGAAGAAAAATAAATTTGTGTGATAAAATTGTACTATCAATTATAAAATAGATGGCAACGTCTCCTTAATTTTAATATTTCAGACTGCAATAACATTTCAAAAAGCAATAATGCATTTCTACATGTATGTTTAACTCACAAGAACTCACTGTCTGACAGTGAGGTTTAGACCTAAATTTTTAAGACTAGACTCCATTTCCTTTAGTTGTTAGAAAGGTAATATCTCAAGAGTTGCAAGTCCTAAGATTTCTATAAATAAGTGTTCGTAAAATCGGTTTTATCCTACGATGATGAACAGTAATCATTCGCGTTGATTAAATAATGATGATAATATTAAACTTCTGAGTAGGTAGTGAAAAATATACCATATTTTTGTTCAAGAGATAAATGATCTCTTCTGTCAGTATCTAAAGTAAAGATCAAAGAGTCATTTTAATTTATTATCCTACCATTTGATTCCCCTCCTGATCACCTTCCACTGACACATAAGTTGATTTCTTTTATTACAACATTAGTACTGATTCAAAAATATGTATTTTTCAGGTTCAGATGGACAATTGCCTGCTGAACATTATGCTTATTTAATGATATTTAAGTTGTTCATAAAGCATAAATGAGAATTGAAATACAGTAGAGCGTTGATTATCCGAACGTCGGTCAACCGAACGACCGCTTAACCGAACTGTGTACTCGCTCGCACCTGTTACTCTCCCACCCTACCGTCCATCATCCCCCTCACTCCCAAACCAAGTTTCCCACAGTAGTCGCCGCACTGAGCCACCGCTGGCGGAACATTGCTTCTAATGGGGCCTTCATAAGGCGCTGCTGACCGGCCAAGCCGCCAGTCGGTGTGTTTCAACAATCAGCACACTTCTGTCGGTTTGGCACTGGCTGTAGAAGTAGCGGCAGTATCAAAGCTGTTCACAGCAACAGCTGCGCCAGCTTAGAGTTGAGGCGTGCCGTTCCGCGCATGGCAAATAAACATGTACAGTTCGATTATCCGAACAAACCAGCTTTCCGAACACCCATGTCCCCCAATTACTTCGGATAATCGACGCTCTACTGTACATTATTCTTTTAGACTATATTTTTAAAAAATTATATTTTCAAAATACAAAGTTGTTCAAGATATTTTAACATTTTTCAAAATTCTTTTTTAAATATATTTGAACACATTTGCAACATACTTTCATACTTGTAAAATAGAGCTTTTATCTTCTTAGGTCAGCAATATCTCTGGTTTAGTTTGACTCACCTTTTTTCTTCTTCCGTATCCTGAGCCAGACACTTCATTTCCATGTAGTTTTTCTTCCCCACATCTTGTATTATTTGTTCTGTGTAATTCATTCGTGGTTTTCCTCTGGGTATTTTTCTTCTGCTATTTCCTAAATTGCTAATAGTATGATGACTCAATGATTTATACGTAACATGTAAATTGGAAATCAATCAATCCCTTTTTTTCAAAATTCTCTTGAGTATGCTCCTTTTACCTACTACCATTTACATCACTTTTCAGTTAATATTATATCCACCCTTTTAGTTTCCAGCATTCCTCTTTTGCACTACATTCCAAAGTATTTCATCTTCCGTTTCTTTTCTTCTCCTCAATCCATACCTCACATTCATACAATACAACACTCCACATATAATTAGGAATGGAAAATTCGGATTTTAAAAACGGATTTTGGAAAGTAAGGTCGGAAAATTACAGATTTAGAAAAATCTGGATTCTAAAATTAAGGAATATTTGGATTTCCAGAAAAAGATTCCAAAAAATTCTGGATCATAATTTTTAAAAAGTATATAAATAATAGTAATGAAGGATGGACTTTAGTAGTTTAGTGTTTACTTCTCGTTGAGATACCAATCTTTTAGTTAAAGATAATTTTATATTTTATGCATATTTTACAAAGGACAAAATGTGTGCATCCGAAAGGAATTAACCCTTTTAAATTATGATGGCACAACACCTGTGCCATGGCGTCGACCTTCGGAATTTGCTTTATAAGTCTCTAGTAAAGCTTTTTATACCAGGTTTTTTGCATTCATTCAAATATGGAAGGATCATAGAACATATTTTATGAGCATTTTGCAGCCTCACGTGCTCTGTCTAGGGGCTGTGACGTCACAAACATAGACGATGGGTTTAAAAAAGGGTATATTTGAGAAGTTTTATCAAAAAATCCCTGACACATTACTATTTACCCTAGAATCATGGTTTGTACCTCATTGGTTTAGTTATGAGACAGGCTTTTGAAATGTACCACTCAAATTTCCCTATCGTGTACTAGAAGCGGGAAAATCTTGTCCAGAATGTAAAAAAGGGGATTTTTAAAGAAAAATCCCTTTTCCCCATTTTTATCTTCACATGATACGTACCTCGTTTTCTTTGGCATGAACCAGTCTTTCAAACATAACCACTCGCATATCTCTAGCATGTACCATAGTAAAGAAAATTCGCAAAAAAAGGAATTTTTTGTCAAAAAATCCATTTTACCTCGATTTTGGGTCCCTCTGGTGTAGACGGTCGAGTGCCTTCTCCTTCATCTGCATGTTAAAATGCAGATGAGTGCACATTTGCATATCAATATTTAAATATATTGTAATTTGTGATAAATTTTATTGCTTATTAATTAGCGTTCCTGTTAACGATTATCTTATTGTTATGAATATTATTGGGTAAACACCGAGCGTAATACGAGATTATTAATACAATTTTGATGTATATTGTATTTCATGTATGTATCTTATTCCTTTATAGGCTATGAATCATTTATTGTTTGCGTGCATCTCATAAATGGGACTTTATTTTGTATATATTACATACACTATTGGATTTATATAGTCAACATACTATTCTACATATGATTAATTAAAGGAGAAATCATGTCATATGCATTTGATTCATGTATAGAAGTTTGAACTTTGGGGCTACAGAGATACTGGGACAGAGATTTTTTTTCTGGAGACATTAGTCTGCACTGAAACTGCATGTGAGGTCTATGACAACTAACAAGTGAAGAAATCCCTGAATGACCAAGGAAGGATGACTCATTGAGTATAGGAAGTATACTGGTAACTTCCTCTTGTATAGCAATGATGAGGTGGATACATTGCTTACAGACGCTCTCCAGGCTTTGTTTCAAAAGTCGTAAAAAATTTAGCGTCAACATGATAGATTGTGAATTTCTAAAGGTGCTGATTTCACACCTTTTAAAAGAATCTCGCACGTCTCAAGCTCTTGGCTTCGCTTCACCCCAAGTTCGTTACCCGTCAGCGAGCGGATCTAAGTATTTCTCCCGTGATGCACTGCACTTTTGAAAACATGTATTTTATTTTGACTTATTCTATGTGTAAAATATTAATATTAACGTATTACGCTCACTAGTTCTTGGAAAGACCGTTTAAAATTCATGACTATATTTGTCAACGTGTTTCCCATCGTTCAAGACATTTAGATCTTGTATATTTTCAAAATTAATAATAACCTAAAATGTTTCTCTCTCTCTCTCTTGGAAAAATGGCTACTGGGGTTGGTAGCAGACAGTTTTGAGGGAAGCCAAAGGAAAAGAGACTTCCTACAAATACTCAGAGAGATGACAGCTGTGTATATTATTACCATTGCATTCTGTATATAATTTACTTTATTTATGTATATTTAATCATGTGTATCTATCATTCAAAGTGTTTAGTTCAGTGAAAATAGAAAATGTTATAGTGTTATTGTGATGGACTTCTGTTTTGGCAGAAGCTTTTGAATCGGTCGCTCTCAATAGTGATGGCAGCACCTACCAAGAGGTGTAATGCTTGGTTTGCAGGCACAAGTTGGTTTTTCGGTGTGGCTGGATGACAAGACCACCCACAGTATTTGCCGGATGCATCAAACCTTTTGTCCTGGAATTCTGAGAAGAGCGAGTCGACTGGTTTCCAGGAAATGGTGCAGTTTAATAACCTGTTCATGGTCTTGGTTGAGGTTAGTTGTTTCTTAGACGCTGAAGAGTTTACTTCGAACTACCGTGTGTTAAGTTTTCAAACTTCTCGAGTATAGAGAAGTATCCACCCAGAACAGTGTGAAGGGCGCTTCCCATGGAGTTCTGTGTATTATATACATGTACTGACATGTATCGAGCAACGATTGTGGACAGTGCTTATATCTATTAATTTTATAGTGAATATAATCAGTGCTGCAGAACAGTGAATTTCCAGAAGCGTGTTAATCACGTCATGCTCGTTTTTGATAAATCAATCTTCGACAAGCTTTTTTCTGAACCATGGCTAGTTGGCTATGACCTAGTTAGCAGTTCCAAGCAGTAGCTATTCTGCGGACAAACTTTATCAATAATGCAGTGGCATTAATCGTTATTCCTGTTATGGAATAGAATATCGTTGTCCCCAATCTCTATCTGAGATTACTAGGTCTGTCAAGCCATACGGCAGTGCCATCTTTGAACTTTTTAAAACAAGGATACTAGCAAGACATTTTAGTATTGCTACTAACACTGACATTCCTGAGGTCAGTAAAAACACCATAGTTGACCATCCAGTTGGTCTGCTGTTCAAGAACAATTCGCTAACAGTGGAATGGTAATGTGGGAAACTACTTTTTTTGGAGTGATTCCATCATGGACATTGTGTCAGCCCCTACTTTAGTATAGACTACTAGTAAGTGGACATTAGGGAATTCGAGTCACCAGGACACGGCATCATATAGATATAATTATGAATTTTTACATATAAATTTTGTATATATTTTCTTTTTTAATCCTCCTCTCTGAAAGAACTGTCAGAGACTCTGAACTTATAGTCATGAGGAGTGAAATTTTGTTAGTGTATCTGTTTAGCAGATCCTTTTGAGAGGTCAGGCAGACCTCTAGTGTCTATACCTTTTCATATGCTAAATCTTTGTGATGTGAAAGAGGTGTGTAAATTCCAAGTAGTGAGAGTGGTGCACCATAATAAGAAATTTCGTATAAAGTGCATTGTAAATATGAAAGTGTTGTGTGTTGCCTTCCATCCTATATGGTTTTCATGAGAAGGAATAAATCTCCATCTTCCAAAAGTATAGCGAGGGTGTCTGTTTTCCTGTTGGTGAGTACCCGAATGCTAATCCCTATGTTTTTGTTTCAGGAGTGAGAGCCAAGGAAACATTTCTCCTTACCTAGTACATCTGACCACCTTCCTGAATGGGGCCCAGGAAGAAGTACGCCCAGAGAACATAAAGACACAGTTATGAGTGTAAAGAGTGGGTAACAGGCTGCTACCTGTTTGTTTGAAATTTATATTTTTTTTAACCTTATTGCATTCTTAAACTCTTTACAAGTAGCTGCCAGACCATAACTGTTGTCAAAAATACCCTGAGATTTTAGCTTTGTTTATTTTGTTTTATGCTCTACCGACAATTAATTGTGGCAGTGGCGGCTTCAAACGGAGATCACCATTATTGCTCCAAACAGGGATTTACTTATGCAAAGGCATTTAATTTGCATTTTTAGTAATTTACATTATAATTTGAATATCCCTAGCCACGTCAACATATATTATTTTTCTTTATTGTGGTGGTGTTTTCTTTGGTATGCTTAGATTACCTCTATAGCTACCTGCACCTCACACTGGCCAGCCCCTGTGTCAACCCAGACAGCCTCAAAAAATCTCAAACATACTACATACTATGTGTAATAACTTTAGTTATATGTTATATCTTCTAGTTTATAGAAGATATAACATATAACTACGAAGTTTCAATGTTATATCTTGAAAAATAAGGGAGGGAAAAGTATTGCCCCATGTACAAAATGGGTTTCCATTGCTCACATAGGGGAAAACTGGTACTGTTCCAGGCTGGTACTATACCATTTTTCAGGCTCTGCTTTCCTCTATAGTACCTCTTTCTTATCTCCTCTTCAAAAGGATTTTTTTTAAACTAACATTTTGGTTTGGTTTGTGAACTTTCTATATCTTCAAACCTACTAATCGTACGTTAACAGAACTTGGCAAATATATATCGTTCGGAACTTTCTGAATTTTTCAGGACACGTTTTGTGCAGATAGCACACCCTGAAGCTCGAATATGGGAGCCCACATTAAAAAAAAATCAGGAAAATGTCGAAACATCTTCCAGAATTTATCAATCGTGACACATACGTGTTGTCATTCGAACACCTCCATCACTTTGGAGTCGAAGATGTACAAACTATGAAGTTAAGTCAACTAGGGTAAAAGTTTCTTAAGTTTTCTATTTCATTTTTAAAAGTGGCGGGTATTGATTGAATCTATTTTATTACTTCAAATCTATAAAACATTTTAAATAAAATTCGGCAGATATATATCCTAAGATATGTATTTTTCTAATACCTTTGTGCAGATAATTGGCCTCATGGCCCCGATAAGGTGCAATAGCTAAAAAAAAAAAAAAAAAAAAAAAAAGAGGTTTTTGAATAAAAATTTTGGGAGATTTCCCCAAATTTTTCTTGCATTTATTGATCGTGACCCTTTAGTGTGCATATATAAATCTTTGATAATTAGAATCAGAGTGAAAGTCTAAAATTTCATTTTTAAAATCACCCTGATTTTAGAAGGGTTAATAAACTAACTGATGACGTGCAAGCATAAAACTTGAAATTGCTATTCGCTTATTTCTATTGTTATCATTTAAAGTGTACCATATGCATACAGACAACTTTTTAACATTGTTCACATAATAAAAATGTTCCACAATGTTTGAGAACTCACAGTTCGTCATATTGGACACTTAGATTGGTTAACGTGAATTAATGCTTTTAAACCGTCTTCATCAAAATCCGGTAGTGTTCCTGAACGAAGCGTCACTGGTCACGTTCTTTCCTTTCCAAAACAAAACTATCTTTTCCACGTAATTTTCCCTATAGCAATTTTCCCGTAGCATTTTTGCTGTGTGAATTTGTGGTGGACAACTTCTTGTTTGTGGGTTGTCCCTTTTCTCTCACATGCTTATAACACTCATCATCAAAGGTATTCTGCCAACATTGGCAGGTCACTTGCTCCAATTGAGAAGCTTCATGCTCCACGGTCTTCCGCTAACCTTTTCGTCTTCACGTATGATTTCTCTGTTTTGATATCGTCCATTAATTGTAGTCTACTTTGCCCTTTCCCTCTCTTTCTGTCCACCATACCCTCTAGCACGTCCCTCGTGATATAGTTCCTTCTTACCCAATGTTCCAACCAATTCCTCTTCCTCTTCTAAAATCTAAAATTGTTCTTTATTCCTTACCATTTCTAACACCCTGTCATTCGTTTTCCGCTCGACCTATCAATTCTTTCAGTTCTTCTCCACACCCGCATTTCGAAAGCATCCAGTCGTTTTTCATCATTTTAACGTAGTGTCCATACAGCAGTTTCCAACCCATACAACACAATATTCCACACGAAACATTTCATAAGTCTTTTTCTCAACTCTGTATTCAAGGTCCCACGAAATAGTATTTTCTTCTTCTAAAGGCTTCATTCGTCATTCCTACCCCAGTAATTCTTTCATAATCATAGCCTACACTTTTAATAATCGTAAGTCTCCCTTTGATTACAGGATATAACAGTGGGTAATTAATCAAAATTATTTAAATTACAAACGTTAAAGACACAAAAAGTTATCATTACTATGCTGGGTATTAGAATCTAACCTTACGAAGTAATATAGCAAATATAAAGTAATTATTTTATATACCACGAACATTATGTAAGTTTTCTCACTCATTTAATAAGCTATTGATAGAATTAGTTTTTATGCTTTCTAATAATTTCTGTCATTGTCATTTATACTCATTTGTAGAATTAAATATTATTAATGTTGCCATAGGTTCAAAGTGTCAAAAGTCTACTGGAAATTTTAAAAATTGGAAATCCGCCTGCTAGATTTCATATGTTTTTTTCTTGATCTTAACTATGTTTCTAAATTAAACGATTATCTGTCTTCAACAAATCATCGTAGAATATTATTATATTATTATTATTCCAATGTAATTTACATTTTGAATGTAGCATTAATTTTATTACTCTCCTACTGGTCTAATGGTTAGCACGTGCACCTTCTGAATGCATATTGGTGGTTCGGATTCCACTTTAAACTCTACCTCAGCATCTCATATAGTCTCGTTGCTTAAAAGGGACGCTAAACCTCAACAAATAATAATAAAAAAAAAACTAACAAACAAAGGGACTAATTCACAGACTACCTAACTGCCTAACAAACAAACGAAGTAACTAACAAAAAAGAAATAAACTATTCTATTTTTAACAAACAAACAAGTAACTAAGAAACCAATAAAGAAGCAAGCTAAATAAATAAACAAACAAACATACTAGCTAACTAACTAACTAACTAACTTTGTTGTTTTGCGTATCAGCGACATTCAACACCCTAAATTTAAGTTTCTTTCTTTTATTATTATTTTCTTAAAGGTAATTGAATTGTCCACACTTTTTATATGATGTAATAACAATTATTATTATTATTATTATTATTATTATTATTATTATTAACATTTTTTTATTTAAAATTTGCCAATCTCTACCATTAGAGAGTCACTACTTTCCTTTGGCGAAGCAACTGTAAGAATTCTGCAGTTTAACCAATACACAAGCACAAGTAATTCTATCATATTATTATTGTATAACGAACATTAGATGCAAGAATGAGGCATATACCAATCGGCAGATCTTAATGAGTATTAAAACTTCCGTAGTATTAAAAAATGCCGTTCGTTGCAAATAATAATTTAAAGTTTTATTTTCCTGAAAGAAGTTTTGTTTGTTTAGTACTGTATATGTATCAAATACATAGTGACACACACTCCTTACACACATAAACTGACCAGCCAGAACATTATGATCCTTACCTAATGTCTGATATGTCCACCGTTGGCAGAAAAACGGTTTTGTATAGAAACAATAACACCATGGTTGGTAGCTTGAAGTATGGTGCACCACAAGTCACTTGATTTCAGTAAGTTCCACGATGAGTTCGGATTTGACGTTCAATGACATTCCAACGGTGTTCAATTGGGTTAAGATCATCTGAGTCTAGTGATAATTGCAGTCATTGAAATTTACTACTGCGGTCCTCGAATCAGAAAGAAAGGAAGCGTAGTCCTCTGTAAGATGCCATTCCCAGCTGGAAATATGGCCTACATTAATAGGTCGTTAGTAACGACCTACCGATAGCTATCCTCAGTCACGGTATCCTCCACACGCGCTATCGGACCCATGAATGAAATTTTCCTCCGTAAATCATAAAATAGCCATTTACGTCCTGTCATCGTCCTACTGTGCACATTTCGAGCAACTTTCCCCATGGAAGACAAGGGATTTTGACCGATCCATCGATGTATAAAGGGAGTATCGTGATTTACTGTACGAAGTAACGTTCTGTCATTGTTCTGCGGTTCAACGACGATGGACACGTGCTCGTTCCAGTCGTTATCGATGATGCTATCCAGTTAACATTCCTAAACATGTAAGATGTCGGCTGCAGCTGCACATATTTAACAACGTGCGATGATGAACTGTGTGCTCAGAGATACTTGTGATTTGTTCGCTATTGGAATTTGTTATTAATTGCGGCATAGAGTGCGCCCTATCCTGTTGTATACACCTTGACAGTCTACGACTTGCGACATTTTTATCAGAGTTTATTTTTCCTTGTTTTTATTTTCTTATAATTTTTATATTCGTATTATTATTACTGTTAACTGACGGATATTGTGCGTTATTTAAATGGTGAATAAATTGAAGAATTCAGAGTTTGAGATGATAAAGATAAAAGATGTGATGATCGGAGTGGCCGCTACATGAGATTTGCAAAGAATTATAATGACACTCAGTAGTTCTAGCGCTTTGGAGCCCTTGATCGTATGACTGTATTGGTTTATAATCAATCTTGTCAAAATATTGAGTCTCATAGTTAATTTTCTTTAATATTGAGAATGTGGGGGATTCCAATTAGTTTCAAATAGAAAATAGCACCTAAATATTTTACATTAGTTTTGCATGAAGTAGATCTTCACATTGAATATTGATGAATTAAGTCGCTTACGGCTTCTTGTCTTTATGGGTGCTTGTATTTGTGTTTAAGGACTATTGAGTTTAAGGATAGATCGTCTTCATCAAACATATAGGGCCTAATAAATCTATTGCACGCTGTAGACTTGTATTGATGTATCAAAGATCATTATCCGCAAAGGTGAAACGAAACCTCCAGATTACCGTTTGATAATTATGCTCTTTAGACTAAAGAAGACAGATGGTTAATAGAAGTGAATGAATATGAAGGAATTAGTAGAATGAGAATTTGGAAGGAAACGTAAGTCTCTCGAGAAAAGCAGTGGACACGATGTTGTCCAGGACAAATTCACTCATTTGACTGGATTGGACCAAGGTCCCCTCACACCAGAGCTGAATGCTCTTCAATTGAATTACCATGCCCCCACTCCTAAAGGTAAACATAGAGTTGACTTTTCAGTTTTATGTTTTATGTTCTTATACAACGCAGGACCTGCTCCGAAGCGACCGGACTCAAATCCGGTGAAGTAAGTGTGTGTTGTACAGATCGTCATGAAAGAGCAACTTTACAATATAGTCGTTCCTCACCACACCATTTTGCCTCCAAGACAGGTGTATGTGTAGATGCCTGCTATCATCATTGGAACGTTACTTACATACAACATACATGAAAATGAAAATAATGATCAACCTTAGGGTACACCTATTCTTTGGAATTGAAATATCAAGAATGTTTAGTTAGTCAATTCTGGAGAAAGTGGTAATGAGCAAATGTACATAAATCACTGGGAATTGCAAGAAAAGAATTTTGTAGATAATCAAGTGCTTCTTCTAAATCGAGCAATAAGAAATAAGATAGTAGTCTGTCATCTTTTTCAAAGGGACTTCATTTCCACAAGGTTTCGGAGTTCTTTAGAAGGCAACTTATTATTTCTTGGCAGGGCTGTAATAGGATCGGAAGATTCAGTAGAAGAGGAAGGGTTACGAACGGAGAGAGAAAGTTAGAGAATTTTCTATGTGACTTTAAAATGTGTATCTACACTGAGAAAAATCCGTTATCCGGATAGCGGTATATTGTACAAATATCTGGAATCCTTATGTTTACTACGCAAATCAGTACCGAGCATACGTTTATGTACTGCTCTTAGATGCTACATCATGCCGTTGCAGGATGTCTGACATTTAACAGCCTTCCGGATATTACATACGTACACGTCTGCTATATGTTATATATGTCCATCTTATATACGGTATGTGAGATCCTGACCGGCCTATATACAGTTCTTTCGTTCGTACGGAAAGTACGCTTATTTGGAACATTTATACGGAAAGTACGTATAAAATATACTTTTTCAGCTATATGTTTGCTGTACTTAAGTCCAAAAACTACAAGATTTACACATGTAACCTACGTTTTTACGTACGCCACGTACGATTTTTTTGTCAGTGTATATGAGACTTGGATGTAGAAGTGTCTCATATGGATATGCAGAATACGACACTTTTGTGGACGAATAAATATTTTTGTCACAAGCAATAAAAAAAAAAAAATTATCATTTCATTTTGCAGAGCAAAAATCTTATTTTATTATTTGTCTTCAAAAATACACAAAAAATGTTGGCATGTCCTGTAGAATCGTCTCTTGATGTCATTAAATTGTGTCGTTGTTGGCATAGTAGAGAAAAGAAGAGAGAATAAACATGACTTTATGTTGCTCACGGGGAACATACATTAAAATAAAACTATCGAGAAATTAATTTATTCTTAAGAATTGAACTTTTTTCTTAATTTGTGAACATAACTTTTGTATTCACTTTGCAATCTGCATAAAACTTAGCATGAAGTATTGAATATTAATCACCTGAACGAAAATTCGCTAAGAAAATAGACGAAGAAAAAGTTGTATTCTAAAAAAATATGGTTAGAATAATTTACATTTTTATGGTCATTTACTGCAAACTTCTTTTATTAAACAAAGGGCCAAATGCGCTTGTCTTTAAACAAAATGCACAAAAACTTGCATATTATAACATATTTACGTGACGTCCATGCGAGCATCTGCTTGTCAAACAAAGCAGAAAATAACTAAAGGTTCGCATTATGAATGGCTGCTAGCGATTCTTCACCTATTTAATAGCAATAAAAAAAGTGTTACCATATAAATTATGGTAAAAATAATTTTCCTCCAGTGCTTAAAAAAACTGAGCTAACTTCTTATAAATATATTGAATAACTAAGTCGCCAATGCGTACAGTTGAACAGTAGGTTTTCTCCCGACTTCGATCGTAGCTAAAGGGATGATAACGTTTTTTCACACTTTTCTGTAATTACAGTGTGGATGTAAATTTCTAAATTCCTTTATACCCACATACAACTTAACTGCTTCATTGAATTTGATACCAGGTGTCAATAGTTTCCAGAATAAGGTTTTTCATAGTTTCAAAGCTGACACTGAGTTAGATAAATTTAATATAGAAGACTGCTAAAACTCAAATCCCACATGTAAACTCAGCGTAATGATATCACATATTTTGGAATGCGCACGAGACGAATCGAGACAGGATTTTTCTGACAAAATTCGAGTCGAGACACGGCTCTTCCAATAGAGAAATATACAGTTTTCGAGTCGAGACATCACTTTTACGGCACATTTTCGAGTCGAGACAGCCACAAATCTTGTCTCGTGCGCATCCCTACACATATTTAACAGTGCATGATGAATGGTGTGCTGATACACACTCGTGCTTTGTTCGTTACTGAAGTTTGTTGTTAATTACGTCTCAGAGTGCACCCTATCCTGTTGTGCCGACTTCGACAGTGTACGACGTGCGACATTTTAAGAAGAATTTACTTTTTCCTTATGTTTATCTTTTATAATTTTTATTTTAGTAATGATAAAATTATTGATAATTAATGCCATGATAAATTTGACGTAGCCTCTGGAATGATGTTCTTCTATAAAATCTGGCACCTTTCAGTTTCGTTCTTCTGTACACTTTCTTTGTACGTATAGTCAGTTACATACTGTCTGGCGCAAACTTCTTGAAGTTTAAGACGTGCCTTGTTCTTTACAATGAAAGTTAGACAAAGTTGTCTAATACTCGACTCTTGGGAGAAATATTATTTGCACTCAAAAATCTATTTCTTAATAGAATGTTAGTGTACGTTTAGGAAAAAGGAAAATCGTTTCTAAGTAATTAGGAGAGAAAAACATAATTCTACGTACAAATGTTCATTGTTTTATTGTAAGATTATTTCTACATATACAAGTCAATGTAAGCCAGTGTTTATTTTTTCACCTCGGTTTGAAACATTTCGTTCCCCTGTATCACGAAAGAAACGTTTTACATTATACTTGTACACGAAAGGAAATGAAATCCTTTCGAAAGGAAATGATAGATTATTGTTTTTTATTATTAATGTGACTTTCTTCACTATCTGCTTCTGTTCCTACTCGAATTCCTGTCATCCTTGTCCTTGCAACATCTCTTTCCCTCTCAATAGGAGGAAATTTTACTTATCATAGTGCGTATGGATTGCAATTGAAATTGAAGCAAGGAAAAATATTCAAACCTGCTGGGATACACACCTGGGTCTTTGATTGGAAATCCAATATGATAACCACTTATCCAGTGGCGTATTTACGATTTTGTTTCGGGAGGGGCTTTGCTAACTTTAGGGGGGGCTTTGCCTGGAAATGTAAAAATTCTGCAAGATATTTAACGTACTTTACTATACTAAATAAGATTTCGGGGGGGGGGGGGTAAGCCTGGAAGCTACCCCCTAAATACGCCACTGCACTTTCTTGAATTTTCACAAAAACTGTTAGCTAATTAAAATCCATTCATTTGTGTCTCGACGGGCCAATAAGACCTCATGAAGATACGATCATTAGCTGAGTTATTTAATTTTTGTTCATCAAATTTTGTCTAGGTTATTGTCATGGAATTCTACAGTATTATTGCTACATTATTATTCTACAGTATTATTGCATTATTATTATTATTAACGATTATTTTAACCTCGATCCTTTCACGGATTCAACCTACTTTACCTAAGTTATTCTTAGTAAAGGAAAATGTGACTTATTCGAAAAATACGTTTATATATTACAAGAGAAGTAACTTCTAGTTATTAACAAACTCAGTTCTATCTGACTGTAAACAAACCCTAGTGTGAAACAGAAAACTACTTTACACAAAACTAAATTGAGTATCATACAAAATAATCAACAAGTTTCAGTGAGTAGTTTGCTAATAATGTATTCATACAGTGGCAGTCGGTGAATTGTGGTTTCGGGTGTTGCAGTATTAATGATCAGAACATATGAACTGGACTCATTGACTAATCAGCATAACTTTAGATGCAAATGCTATGTTACATGTGAAATTAAATAAAATTCTGTTTTAAGAAAATAAAGAATTATGGAGAACATTTTATCCGTTTAGTCACTTTATTTAATTAGTAAGTCCATTCCCCTCTCTTTGATTGAAATAAATTTGTCTAATACATGGTGGTTGAATTCTGGTGTTCTCATTATCAGTTTTTTTCCATGGAAAGTATAACCAATGATGATAACCTCTCTTGGAATATTCAATTTCTTGAAAGTGTCAATTCGTTTCGATATAGAAAAACGCCTTCCTACTTTTGCTGATGTCATCGATAAAGTTCATATTAATTTCAGAAGCTTTGTAGATACACTAAATATTTTTTCTAGATTATTGCGAATAATTCATTCTAGCAAACCCAAAGACAGTTCGTGGCAGAGATTAGTGTTATAACAAAATGTAAAATGAATATACTTTATTCACAGTTTATCTAGGAAAATTTAAAACAAATTGTGGAAATATATTTAAGGCAAACAACATTGCTGGCATAAGATGCCCTGTGAATTTAAACAGGATTTTTTTCGATCACTCTTCTGAATTGCGCTTTGCTCGTTTTGTCTAAGCCTTAATTGCAAGTTTTTCGTCAGTGGAGAGTTGGGCAAATTGTTTGTTTGTGCGCGCGAGCGCGTGTGTATGTATGAATGTACGTATGTATGTATGTATGTATGTGTGTGTGTGTGTGGGGGGGGTGCAAGTTATATAGAGAAGTCATGGTATAAAATTCATTCAGAATTTGTTGGTTACAGAATTAGAACACACACAACTCAAGTAAATGTAATAACTAAAAACCAAAACTGGTAAATGTAATAACGAAAAACCAAAACTGATTCAGAAAAAAACAGCTGGTACAAAAGAGCTATATGAATCGCGAATGTCATACGCGTGCGTCACCAACCCACACGTATGCGTAAAAGAAAAATTACATTCCAAATCATCTGTCTTGGTTTTAAGTAATGCACTATGAACACAATGTAATTCCACACGTGAGAAAACAATACTTATTAATGATACGTAGAACTTTGAAGCCCGCCAGATGTAGGATCAGCATGTAACAGAAGCCAAAAGTCAAAGAACGTCAAAACAAACAGCATTGCTAGTTCTACACCCAGTTATGTTTACAGGTAGGAGTACAAAGTATTTGATGGGATCTTATTCTACACCCGAAAAGACAATAAGTAATTAATTACTGTCACCTATATTTTTAGAAAAAATTATAGAACTATTGATGAGCGCAAGAGTCTTGGTCTTGAGTTTTTGCAAGAATCTTGCATGCAAGACCAAGACCAAGACTAGGAATCCTGATGCAAGACCAAGACCAAGACCAAGACCAAGGGGTACAAGACAAAGACCAAGACCAAGACCAAGACTCTTGCGCAAGAGTTTTGCACAATTACTGGTACTACTTGAATCTGTTTTATAGAATGTAAAAATGAGAAAAATCATTGCTTCTTTCACTTGAATTTCTTGCCTTCAGTAAAAATACCACTGGAGTGAATGTGTTCCCAGTAGTTTATGCAATCGGTGTTGTGAGTCGATCTGCCCCTGTAGCATATAACTACAGTATGTCGTTTTCCGAATCGGTTCGCGTTTTCTGTAGTTATTCCTCGTTCTCAAGCCACACAGGTGCCATTCTAATCAAAGCTTGTTGCATACAGAGAAATGAGCCATTGGTGCTGGATGAAGATGTATTCCTGCGATTTTAAAGAATGAGGATTACTTATCGTGAAATCACACACTATTCTACAGGTGTGTGTTATCTGGAGTAAACTTAAACCTTTAGCCTTCGAGCTGATAAAGTTCGTAGTCTCGTGCTGGGATAAATGTTGCAAAAGATAGATTTGTCTTTTACCCTTCAGTTGATTTGCCTCAATCTGCTGACAAAACGCTACAAACGTCCAGCAAGAAGAAATTTGGAAGATAAAAAAAGCAAGTGGCGAGCCCAAAAGCTAAATTTCATGCGTACTTTGAGGTTGTGGCGGGAAGTGGGGAACATCCCAATGGTTATGCAAACTATGAAAAAAATCTAAGAATAAAGTGACAATAAAAATGAAAAACAGTAACACTTCAGGACTGAAAAAAAAAATTTCATCAGTGCATAAGAACAAAGCGCAGGTACTATTTCCATTAAAGCATCTACAAGCTCAAAATATTGCAGATTTCTTTAAATCTGGTTTGATTATAATCAATATTATTTTTATTTTTTCTCTCCTTTTCGGCCGATATTGCTAAACATATCACCATCATCATCATAGCTATTCTGTCATTATTGGAAGGTCACTTGCTGCAACTGAGAAGTTTCGAAGTACGGTGGGCCTCAGCTAATCTCTTCGTCTTGAAGTAGCAATTTTCTGTTTTTATACCTTTCTCCAACTTTCGCCTTTCGCCTCTCCCTCTCTTCCCTTCCACTATACCCTCTAGCACGTCCCTCATAGTACAGTTCCTCCTCAGCCAATGTCCCAATACATATCTTAATACATCCAAAATTATTTTATTCTACCCTATTGCTACTATTTCTAACACCTTCTCTTCCTTTTCTGTTCAACCCAGCTAATTCTCTCCTTTTTTCTCCATGCCCACGTTTCGAAAACCTCCAATTTTTTCATCGCTTTTGCATAATATTCATGTTTCTGCCCCATAGAGTACAAATTTGGAATCACTAAAACAAAATCCTTATATTTGATTGGAAGTTTTGTTCAATACAAAGATTAGCTAATCCAGTTTGAAAAAAATCTGACGCCTTTAGAGTGTAAAATGTAGTTTGCAATTCATAGTATTTCAGTAATCTGTACCGATTTGATTTTCTTTCATGCGTTTCAGGGGTAGGGTCCCCAGTTTGGGAACCAGTGGAGTATTGTATCTGTTAAAAAAATATAAAAAGATTATGAAATCTTGTGATTTATCTTATAAGTAGTGAGCGGAGGTAACCATTAAAAAAGAAAGCATCGCCTATGTTGTACACTATCTTCAGAAACATACACTGTATTTACGTTACTATTGGCGCATTGTAGAATTTATTATCTCTGATATCCAGAGTAAAATTTACCTATGAAAATCATAAGATTTCTTAAAAGCAAGACTAGCAAGACTCTTGCAAGCAAGACCAAGACCAAGAATGGGTGTGCAAGACCAAGACCACCCGGGTCTTAGTCTTGGTCTTGCATTTGCACATCACTAGATAGAACGATTATTTTTATAAGAAAAGAAAGTGTACACGATAAAATATTTTCCCTACATTAATCATTTCTCTGTTAAACAAATATAGTTCGTTAAGAAAGTCTACATATGTTAGTAGAGTTTCGAAATTTTGGGGAGGTCCGGACCCAGTAGATCGCCCTCGTGGCTGCGCCCCTGAACATTGCTAACTAGTCCCAAATTCAATGTGGCATTTCCCATCATACAGTTTTATGTGGAAAGTTATCAAGAGTATAAAATGCATTGGTTTTATAAAACAAATATTATATACTACCCAGAGAGGGGCTTCTATATATTAACATATTAATATTTGGTTCACAAATTACTGTACAAAAAGCCTTCATTATCTATATAACCTAAGAATTAGCTTGTAAATGCGTGTTTACTTTCATTTGTTTTCTGCTCTATTCAGGAGTGTCATTTCGGATTTTGCTTGGTATAAGTAACATTTCGCGTATTTCATTGATTTACTACTATTTTATTGATAAAATGTATGGAAATCTCAAACTCAGGGAGGCAATTGCCCCTCCCTGCCCCCCCTAAATGACGCCCTTGGCTCTATTACATATTTTCTTTCTTATTTTGTAATTCTGCAGTAACTTTTCTTAATTGTCATTACCTTGGTTTGCTTCATTATATTCCCATAATTTAAAAATATGAATGCATAAAAATAAATTCTACTTGTTAATTCGTAGTGAAATAAAGTTCAGAAATCTTATTTAGCGCGAAAAACCTTCTCGTTCACTGAAACCGTGCCGTGTTGCAGAAGCACTGCAACGAACAGAGCCTTTAACTTGTGAGATAGGGCAAAGGAGACTTAACATTCGCTCCAATTGCCGCGCTGGTCGTTGTATGCTCGCTGCAACGTAATATATATTAGAGACTCTGTGACGGCTTGTTTTTCGCTTTTTAAAACGGATTAATGAATTTTACAGTTATAGAAGTAAAAAATATGTTATTTAAAGTATGATGGAGTATATGGGAGTATTAGAAAGTGATATTTTCCTGTTCCTTACTACTACTGCTAATTATATTTTTTTTCTTGAAATACTTTGGTCGTTGTGCAACGCTACAACACTAACATTACCCGCCACTGTATTCATGTGTTCAAATCCTGAATTAGATCAAGTTACTTCGTGTGCTCCTGACCTAACACGGAAACTGAGAACATATCTTTGAATAATAATTGTCTTCCATTTAAATTCGGTTGGGAAAATATTATACGGATTTTAAAAGCAAAATGTCTTAGCTGAAAATACGATATTAAGTATCTTCACTATTCTACCTGTGTTATTATTTTCTCGAGTGAGAGGGACCAGGGTTTAATTATCGGTGCAAGTTCATGTGGTTCAGATCTCACGCTGAGTTGTGTGCTTGCGTGTTGAATAGGCTCGCTGCTGAACTAAAGGTGAACTGTAATTAACCAACTATTATCATTTGAATCGTATCATAAAATCATTTCGCAATGTTTTCTTAACAAATAGAGTGGTTCAATTATTTCTTGTCATACATTTTGAAATTATAAAATCATAACTTTTGTAAAAATGAATGAAGGAATGTTTACGTTGTTTTTATTATAATTATTGTGTATAATACCGATTTCCAGGCAGGAAATGTGCTTATCTCGAATTAAAACTCTAGCACTGTTTCGTATTGCACCTTGAAATCAACTCTCATATAAAAATAATGCTGAAAAGAAACATTAATACCAATTTATTCATCTATCTATCAACTTAATATAGTAACTAATATGGTAAAGCGCGTAATAGAAAAATAAAAATATCGGGTACAAATAAGTTATTATTTGGTAATATCAGTTGTCTAGAAGTATTGAGCATTTTGAGATCAAAATTGAAAAGACATTTATTATCATTTAAAGCTAGCGTTTTAAAGGGTACATGTACCATTTTATTCGACGACCTGCTCCTGTTTCTGCAATACCATAATTCCGTCGCTATAGAACCTACGTTTTTTCTAGTAATAAAGGTTACACGTTGTGTTTACTTGCTTCGTTTGAAAGTAACTTAACACCATTCAAAGAATTCTGTAAAAAACTTAAACAAATTATAGTCTGACCCTGCCAGGTCAGGGGTAATCGATGGATCAATTGAAACTTTCCAGCCAATAAGTTCTCTTAACTTCTGGCAGGTAAGTAAAGATGTATGTAGTATTACGATGTTAGACTAGACTATACGATATGCTTTCTGCTGACCAGTTCCGTTCGTTCCTTCTGAATTGCTAAGTATACAAGTGGTATTTGTCCGCAGTATAGGTCCGAGTCTATCGTTCTGTTCGGCATCAGCAGCTCGTGATGTTCGATTTACCTTCCAATCCAATCAAACGCACAGCATAACCTTTTTGGGCGTCACTGTGGGCTTATGGCTTATCCTTCCTTCGACCACAATATCTTTCGTACATTGTTGTCGTCAGTTTTCCACTTCTGATCACTCGTGAACAAACGCTCGAGAAATGGCTCTAGCTTATTACTAGAGATTTGTGATTATAGAAATTCGATGTAGTAAATGTTTTTGAATTTGATATTGTGGTACCCAAGCGTCTAGCTTCTTTTATAGTTTTCTCCAAATGGCTTAGCACTGCTTGGTGATGGATATTTAGGTCATTCGCTATATCATGACAGCCTACACGCCAGTATTGGTCGACTTTACCTAGAATGTCATGAACTCTATCGGTGATTGGCCTCCCACTTCGACGAACATTTTAGACATAGAAATTTCCAAAACAAGAGAAACTAAACCATTGTTTAGTTGTTACTTTTTCATAATGATCTTTTTCATAACCAGCACAAACTTGTTCCCGGATCTGAGCAGCAATTGCATTTTTACTAGAATGAAATTGTATACTGTAATTTTCGGAATATTCACAATCTTCACGGTGCAATACCGTACGTCTAATTGTAAGAATTCCAATACGTTTTACATACCTACTAGCTTCAACTCCCAGCTCTGAAATGGAGCTAGGCCTGAACCGCTACGACTCATACCCTGAGATTTGATTTACTAAAGCTATCTCCATCGATTTTTTTTAGATATCTGATACTTGTAGATTGTATTATTTAATGTTATAGACACTTGAGTTCCAAACTGAAAACTCGCAAATGGACGAACCCATTTTTTTACACGTAATTACTATTTAGTTTCAGGTTAAGGTTATTTATCACGTCATATTAATTAAGGGGGTAGAGGAATTCAAAATTTATGCCAAAAATTTTATGGGTATTTATTATATAACTAGCTGAATATACCCATTCTCCGCATGGGGGCAGTATTTGGAAGTCAACGCCTGTGGAAGTATTACCATTCATTTCGGCGACCGCGAAGACTACGGATCTGTCACTAATATTGATCATTTTGGATTACTTTTACATGTCTCGCTATCAGTGGCGAAGGGTGATAGTTTCAAGAGGGTAGGCTCAATGTTCTCCTCCTCCTCCTCCTCCTCCTCCTACTACTACTACTACTAATAATAATAATAATGAAACAGATTAGACAAATATTTTACTATAGAAATACAAGAAGACAAATTCACATACATTTAATGCAATCGTTGTCCATTGACAGCACTTATTCGACCCGGATCTCAATTTTCATTATGAAATTTACGTATATGTGACTCATAGATGTTCTTAATTCGCCATAATGCAATTTAATTGTTTTAATTGGCGTGATCGGGTAGGGAAGATGGACTATCATGTTATCTGCGCTTCACAAGAAACATTATGTTGGTTAGTCTACATGTACTGAAACAAACTCTGCTTGTAAAATTTTGTCTTTAATTATATTGTTCAAAACACAAGACAGACATTCTATCAAGATATTTTGTGTGTCACTTAATTCCCCTTTAAAAACAGAATCATACTTAAATATTTTTATACGCTGCTCTTTATTTCAACAACTACATTTTTTTTTGGTACCAATCAATGAAGAATTATCTTGCCCTCTGTTCTATTTTCAACACAGGCGTTGGTCTTTCGTTCCTTAATAACACATAAGACCACTTCAAGTTTCAAAAGTTTCAGACAGACCACTAAGTTTCTAAAGATCACTGACATAGAAAATTCTTTAATAGGAATTATATTACGTATATTCATATTCTCCACTTACTGACATTTTCTCTCATTCACTTTTGCAAATGTAAGAAAAAAATATCACTCACAATATCTCAAAAACACATACTCTTTCTAATGAACTCAACGAGTCTGATTTCGTACAGATTTGTGCCAACGGAACGGAATAAAGGGACATTAGTTTGCGATAATACGCGTAGCGCCTTTAGAATTGCTTGTTCCAGTTTTTGCGTTGCGTTAGAGTCGGCAAAATTAAACAAAGTTAGAACGGAATGGAGCCCACATTATCTTGCTCTTTATTTGTTTGATATATCGAATCGAAATCGAAGGTCTCGAGAGGAACTCGAACTAGTAGGTAGAAACGAAAGTCGGTAAGTGTTGAGGCCGATCTCTTTCGCAGATTCTCTCGCGGGATTTTCTGAGTAGCTTGACAATAGTTCTACTGCCGCCTGAGACACTGCTCGGTGAGCCTCCCAGCAGTGGTGCCAACCACGATTTCTTTATCGAACATTTTTTTCAACTTAGAAAATATCATGCATTCTGTGCAAGGAAAATAAATTAATTATAAATTATAATTTCTGAAAGTAAATGGGTAGGCCGGGCCTCAGGGCCTGTTATCACCCTTCGCCACTGCTCGGTATCCCACCGCTGACTTCCGGCCCGCATGCAATGGTAGCTGAATTTGCAAATCATCACTAATGAAAGTGTCACCATTGGTCTCAGCGACCGCGAAAACTATCGATTTGACACTAATATCGGTCATTTTGGATTACTTTTACATGTCTCGGTATCCCCCCCCCACTAACTTCCGGCCCGCATACAATTGCAGCTGAATTTGCATGTCATTGCTAATAAAAGTGTCACTATTGATCTCGGTGACGGCGAAAACTGTGGATTTCACACTAATATCGGTCATTTTGGATTACTTTCACAAAATCCAAAATGTCTCAGTATCCCCCCCCCGCTCACTCCAGGCCCGCATACAATTGTAGCTGAATTTGCAAATCATCGCTAATGGAATTGTCACCATTTATCTCAGCAACCGCGAAAACTATGGATTTGACATTAATATCAGTCATTTTAGATTAATTTTACATGTCTCGGTGTCCGTCCTTACCGGTTGTCCCCGGCCCGAATAGGGTGAATTTGGGAATTAATGCGATCAGAGTTTCACCATTGATTTCAGTGACCGCAAAAACTATGAATTCGACACTAATATCGGTCATTTTCTACTACTTTTACATGTCCCGGTAAACGCCCCCTGAGACTCCCCTGGTTCGAATTTTGAAAAAACGCTTCGTCTTGGCCTGGGGCCTGGACCAAGGTACTCGTGATCAAAATTTGGTAACTGCCATCCCAGACTCCAGGCCGGTCCCGGTAAACGCCCCCCTGAGACCCTCCTGGTTCGAAATTTTGAAAACAACGGTTTGTCTTGATCTGGGGCTTTGAACAAGGTACCCCTGACCAAAATTTGGTAACTCTCGGTCCACTCGTCTGGTCTTCAGGCCGCACACAGACAGACAGACAAACACACAAACAAACTCTTTATTTTATTTATATTAGATTAGATTAGATTACACTCTCATTGAAATGGCATCCTAAGGCATCCTAGAGCTATTCGTCCTGTGCAAATAACGAGCATTTCAGATTGTTTTGTATTATTCATGTAGTCCTACACTTCACATTACATAAAATTTTCTTCACACAAGAAATAACTATTTTTGGAAATAACTATAACATATTGGAATGTCATGTTTTCTTGGTAATGCAGGCAATGAAAATCAATTAGAATTGTTTAAGTAAAACTAGTAGATGTGCCCATTCCTCGCACAGAGAAAATACAGGTTAATAAATATAAAACCGTACATTGAACTATTATAGAAATGCCATTCCATTTCCCCTCTTTTTTTAAGCGGTATTATCGAAAACGCTGCAACATGTGTTCGCTCATTTTTAATGAAAAGTTTATATATCAAATTCATAATCCTCCAGCATGAACAAATCCTTATATTGGATATTTCCCAAATAAAGAATGGGACTATATTGTAAGGATTCCTACATAATAACACAAACACATGCTCACAGGCGACACGTGCTAATATTTGCAAATAAGCAGACGATACACTAAAGAGGAAGACACGAAGAAAATCGAAAGGAGACGGACCACACGAAGGAAACCGAAAGACGAGCCACCTAAAGAGGACACATAAAAGAGGGATCACGGAGGTACCAGTCATCAGTCTGACCGCTGATCACATAACCAACACTTGCTCCGAGGTCACTTTGGACTAGGGGTACACCTTTGCCTTAACCCGAGGTCGCTTTGGACTAAGGGATCCTTATCACAACCAAACCTCGCAAAGCTGCTTTGGGCTAAGGGTGTTTACCTGCAAGATTCACCGAAACCCTGCAGGTGCTTTGGAGACTGCCTTGAGTGAAAGGGCACCTTACAAAACACCCTTCTCCTTCATCCAGGTCACTTAGAAGGAAGACATTAGTAGAGTAATCTTTGTAATTCAAAACATTTTCTATTTAAAATTTTGTAATAAAATTGGTGAAGAGGAAAAGACACCCGGACCGTTATTTATTTTTTATTTTATTTTAGTTCAAGCACAACACAACAGGCTCTAGGCCCAATTATTGTGTTGTCTTTGACAACGAAATACATATTAATACAAAACAATGAGATATACAAATAATTAAAAGAAATACACATTACAAAATAGACGATTAAAAAAAAACACATTCATATTGTCTTTAGCATATGAGCTCCTTATATGCCGTTTTCAAAACATGCCTGTTTAATTGTTCTTTTGTACACACTTTCCGACATGCTAAATATATCAATATTGAAGTCTTTTTCGACCTCATTGTGGAAAGTGCTTATCCTCCATATAGGAGATTTCCAAAGGATATTTGTTCTTGCCTTTCTTTGATAAAACGTAATGTTTTTCCTATCCTCGTTCTGGTTGATGGGACTTGAAAACAAAGCAACGGACGCAGCTCAATAGAGTCAATCTTATCACGTATTAATTTATATAAAAATATTAGATCATTATATTTTCTTTTTTCGTATAAAGTGGGTAGTTGATAATTTTCCAGTAACTCTCTGTAAGATTCATATTTCGGGTAAAGCCCAGTTTTCCTGTACGTTAGAAGTCTTAGGAATTTTTTCTGTATTCCCTCAATCATATCACAGTATTTTTGCATATTTGGTGTCCACACAACAGTAGCATATTCTAACTTTGACCGAACGTAAGTGAAGTACAATTTCATTAAAGTTAAATCATTACGAAACTCTTTACCTAGCCTCATGATAAAACCAAGGTTTCTATAAGCCTCGCTCGTTACTGTTTCCATATGATGCTTAAACGTTAAATTTTGATCAAAGAAAATTTCAAGATCTTTGATATATTTGGGAGAGCTTACTTTTGTCCCATCAATCGAATACGTATAGTCTACATAACTATTTTTACGTGTAAAACGTAGGAAGTTACATTTATTTACATTCATTTTAAATTTATTTTTATTACACCATTCCATAATGTTAGTTAAGTCTTGTTGTACTTTCTCGCAATCATCAATTGAATCTACCTTAATATATATTTTGAGGTCGTCTGCAAATAAAAGACAGTTAGCATGTTTAATTCTAGTCGGCAAATCATTCATTGCTAAGAGAAACAAAAGCGGTCCGAGATTTGAGCTCTGGGGAACTGACAAAGCATTGAACTTTTCAGAGATGCACCCTTTATAAACAACTGATTGCCTACGGTTACTTAAGTAGGAAGATATTAACTGTTTGTACTCTTGAGAAAAGTGGAAAGAGTTTAGTTTGGCTAGTAAAATGTCATGATCCACTAGGTCGAAGGCTTTAGAAAAGTCAGTATAGATTACATCCACCTGATTACCTTTATCTATCTCCGTTGAGATGTAGTTAGTAATGATGGTCAGGTTCGTGGATGTTGATTTATCTCGTACAAAGCCGTGTTGATAGGTCGATAGCACGGGTTTCACATGATTTAGAACACGTTGATAAATAATCTGTTCAAATACCTTTGAAAATGGTGACAATACTGATATGGGTCTAAATTTATCTATATCTCTAGTTCCGTTGGCCTTCGGTATCGGACAGATTATGGTTTCTTTCCACTTTTCTGGAAAAATTCTTGTCTTTACTGAGATATTCGCTATAATATGTATGGGATATTTAAGAATGTCCATACAACCTTTTAGTATATAAGGTGGTATGCCATCTGAACCACAAGACGTTTTGTCTCTACCTACAAAACATTTCAATATAAATGGATCCCCTTCCCTTTACAAGAGTGTAATTTTAGATAACGTCGAAACAATTATTCGGTTTGACAGTTTATACACCGAAGAAGAAAAGAACTCTCATTAGTTTCAGGACCTGATGAGAGGCAGACTATACCGATTCATACCCACAATGTATATACATTAGAATATTAAAGAATTTATTCCTTTTCCTACTTTAGAAGACAAATTTTCGAAAAAACTGAAACACGAATTCCATTATTTTTAATTAAGAATTTATATATCGAATTTCAAACCACTAACTTAAGCGAATTGTCACATGAAACTCTTCTCGAACAAAGACATAAATTTTAATATTATTCGAAATTTTCAAAAACGTTGTAATACGTGGTTTATTTTTAACGAAAAGTTTATATCTACAACAAACTTCCTTTATGAAACTTTGGGTTCCTAAAACTTTATTTTTGTCAAATATAATTGAGCTCCCTTTTGCCCCTTAGAATTGGTATTTTTTTAAAAAAGAAAAACTTTGTTGTAATTTGCTTTCAAACAAAAAAGTTTTCAAATTTAATTTTTTAGCTGTAGTACACAGTTGATATGTGAATCACGTTTACTCTTTCATACGGTAATATAGAAATAAAAAATAGCAATTTGAATAAATTGACAATTCGTAGCTATACATTAGATTCTAGAACATCATTTAAAGTTGAACAAAAGAAGAAAAGTGACAGTAATCATCCACATCAGTAAACCATCAATGAGACACATTGGTACTTAAGAAAAAAGGATGGTCTATGTGATAACTAGGGCAACCAACTTTATGTTTTATACAGCTGAAGATTATGCTTTATTTTTCCTTACATTATGCTTTATTATGCCTTTTCCTAAATTATGTCTTAATATGCTGTTCCTTAAATTACACAGTACTTAATTTTTATCCATTTGTATTACATATTTATTTTATTTTATTCGTTTTTATTACACAAGCATTAAAAAAGTACTTGAAACCATTAATTTTCCCTCTAAAAATTACAATACCACACACTACCTAATTTTGTACAGTTTCCTTAAGCGTTGATTCGAAGAACAAACATTTAGTTGCACAGTAGACTTCTCATATTTAATGAGAAATGAAATGGAATCTTTGAGTTTTACATCCCACGATTA
This sequence comes from Thermobia domestica, assembly GCF_964235325.1. NCBI lineage: Eukaryota > Metazoa > Arthropoda > Insecta > Zygentoma > Lepismatidae > Thermobia > Thermobia domestica. The sequence goes on from NC_137461.1 coordinate 207,186,966, forward strand.
TGTCGGGTAGGCTAAAGGAGACGGTGATAATGAGAAATAAATGAAATGATGGAATAAAGAAAGTGGAAAGAAACGGGAGAACTCCGAGGAAACCCACGCACACGGTATTTGTGGACCACAAGGTTCACTTGACGAGAGCTGGGATCGACCCAGGGACCCCATGCACCAGAAGTGAACTCTCTCCATTGAGCCACCGCGGCCCCACTCATATTTAATGAATTTAGTACAAAAGAGTACAAAATAGATTACCGCCTTCTGCTTTGAAATAGTAAGTTGGGAATTCTCTTACTCTCTGAGATTGCATATACTTTTGATTTTGGCATCTTGGAATAAGCACAATCAATCTTACCTGCCTTTTAACACAAAGTGAATGGGGAAAATTCCTTTTGAGTGGAAGGTATTGAGAAAGGAGGATTTCAATTGTTACGTGTAAAGGTAATTGGCAGTTGATTTCCACCCTTTGCAGCATCGATAACAGCCTTTGTTGATATTTTTTTTCTTCGGCACAAAATACAGTATATCAGCATATTTTTCTTTATTGTACACATACACAGGGTTCTGGAATAAAAAAGAACTAAGCATTATGCTTTATGCTTTATTTCTGTAAATTATGCTTTATTATGCTTGTAAGATTAGCAAATTTGGATATTTAAAGTAGTCAAAATTACAGATATGGTACCAACCGTAGGTGAAAAATTCCATTATGCTTTTACTGCTTTTTATCCTATATGGTTGTCCTAGTGATAACCATTACCATATACGGTTTAATTATGCATTCCTAGAATTTATTCACTTTTCTAACACGGTTAGTTAGTTACGTACAAGTACTATTTTTCTGGACACTATATTATATTTTACATTCATACATTTTATAATTATAACAAAATTCAAAGAACATCTCCTTAGACATTTGATTACATCTCCTCTCCGATACGGTGGAAAAAGTTTCACAACTTCCTGAAATTACTCCAAAAATTGCCAAAAGATTTCATGTTGCGCAAGAAAGGTCCAAACTAATCTGTGAAATGCGAAGGTAACTAAAAAAAAAAAAGTACACTCAGGGAAGGAAACGTTCACGAATGAAACAAAGGAAAACCTATTTCTCAGTGAAATCTCTGTCCTTTTTAAAAAAATACAGAGAGTAGAAGTGTATAACCCCATATATATATGATATGTCAAAAACACTTTCCAAAGTCAGGGAAAATATACCGCTTGAGGAGAAATTACAACATTATCATCTCATACTAGTTCGCAATAACTTCTTTCGTTCTATGTATATTGATCCCTAAGTTGAGCACCCTCGTGGCTAAGCGGTTAGCGTACGCGCCTTTGGCGTGGGAGACCCGGGTTCGATTCCCGGCGGGAGCTCATGTGGTTCGGATTCCACGTTAATCAGTAGGTCCACGTCTCATATAGCCTCGCTGCTGAACGGGACGTTAAACCCAAAATCAAATCAAATCAAAAATATCCATAAGTTTACAATATTTCAGTCACGAGAAAATTTACAGAAGATTTCTGTTATTTGTAATTCGTTTCTGATTCAAACGACAATGGAAAATAAAAGTTTAAGATCAACTTTGGGTCACCTTGTCTCATCTCACTTCCTACAGTAGCGAAAAATGTGTGAGGGAACTAGTTTAGCCACTAGCAAGAAGACCCTACAAATCGTTAGAACTATATATAATAAAAAAGACAATAGACTTTCTACAAGACAGTAATGTTCTACGAGGCTTAATATACAATGCCAAAACTTCGCAATGAATAATTCATTGGATGTTAACTTTGAAAGCATTTTCTTTATACTTAGCAATTACTAGCTATAACAACAAATATAATTAAACATATATTTACAATAATTGAGACACTGAGATAACAGGTTTCAAGGGACGAACTAGTTGTGAAGTGCATAAGAATGGACTTAATGAAGCAGTAAAGCAATAACTGAACATTGATTGCAATTTATGGCGAATGAAATTTACATGTAACAAATGAAATCTTCCTCCTCCCCATTCGTCACAGGCCATTCGATGTTCAAGGACTAAGTGGGAATAATACTATGCTTTCTAGGTTGACCACAAAATGAGACGAGGTAGAAGTTTAGAGACGAGATACGATAAAAGACAAAGCTCTTCCAAAAGAAGCCAATACACTTTCCGAGATGAGACACTACTTTTACGTCTTTTCGAAACGAGACAGCCTCAACTCTTGGGGATACCTAGAGGTGATGTAGCCTTAACCACCCCAGGATTTTGAAGTTATTCCAGGTGTTAGGTCTGCACAAGTTGCAAACTTAGTCACTTTCAATTTGGATCTGAAGTTTTTTGTTCACAGACACCGCTATTAAGATATATGGACCTATGGCGAAAAGTGTATAGTTTCAGAGCTAGGGCTGTCCAAAATCGCGAAAAAGCCAAATTTCAAGAAGCTCTATTTCGAATTCGAGAGACTGTGGATAGTGGTCCTTATCAGTATAAAGGAAGTCACGCATACACAATCCAAAAATGCATATTTCATTAATGTTTAATGTTTGTACGGATTATTCCCTGCAGGGTGAAATTCCCAGACATATCATCAACTAAATTTTGAGATATGCTCTGACTTTATGATTGGTCCAGAGTAGGCAACCGATAAGCCTTGATAGCAGTGAACACGAAATCCTTTGGCGCGATATCAGAAGTGTTATGCATCGTCAGCAAGATGGTTTCTCGTACTCGGAAAAATGCACGGTGCGATGTTTTCTTTCTTATAAGTGAAGAAAACGTGAAATATACCGTGACGAAATACATATCATCACACGTTATTGCGAACACAAAGAAACATGGAGCTGCCGGTTTCTAACACTTACACCTTCCCTCCGAAGCATTGGATGTCCATTGTTGTCAAGGTTTACCTCCTGCCTACTTTGGATCCTTCTTGAAATCAGGGTATATCTGAAAACTCTATTGAAAACATATGTGAAAATTACACCCTGTAGGGAATACACTTTACACCTATTGACACTTGATGAAATATACACTTTTGGGTTGTGTATGCCTGGCTTCCTTTACGCCGATAAGGACCACTATCTACAGTCTCTCGAATTCGAAATAGGGGCTGTTGAAATTGGGCTTTTTCGCGATTTTGGACAGCCCTAGCTCTGTAACTATGCACTTTTCGTCATAGGTCCCTTTGAACTTTTTTTCTTATTTTGATGTGAGGAATCACCTCTTAAAGTTTGTCGGTATAGTTCATTAACACCCTGCATATATATATATATATATATATATATATATATATATATATATATATATATATATATATATATATATATATATATATATGTGTGTGTGTGTGTGTGTGTGTGTGTGTCTTTATTGTTGGTTCGCTTTTTTTTTTAATTACAAGTGGAGTGGAAGTTAAATTTCTCAATTTTCAAGATTAGTGTGGCGAAACATCTGACATTGTGTTCACATAATTCTTCAGTCATTACAGAAGTACAAATTGATAGAAAAGTTGTAGGGTTGCTGATAATACCAACTGCAACTTTCAAGGTGCAACAAGGAAAGGTAAGAAGAATGTTTAGAGTATTCCACAAAATTCATTAAACAAACTAATTGTGGGTTTATTTGTGCTGCACATGTGGTGAATAATTGTATACAAACTACTCTAGACTGTTTACTTGTTTGGATAGATAGTGTGGTTCAGAAAATCGTATTTTCTATCACAGGATAAGTGTCCCACAACCATTCATTTCAATGGTTCTTTGTCTGAAATATGGCTCTATTTTATCGACAGCCTGACATCAGTTTTAAGTGATTTTGTTCTTGGTCAGTATGTTTCGATGGTTGAAGGTTCTGCATTGGTCGGTGAACTCAAAGCAAAATTGATTGACATATATAACTGTGCTTTTCTCCTTCTTGTAGTTCAGTCAAAAATACATTGATAAAAGAATGTAGATTGCGTACTTGAAAAGATAGGTTACATGCGTAATTCCTGTAGATTTTGGACTTAACATACAGCAGACGTATAACTGAAAACGCATGTTTTATAATACTTTCTGTATAAGTGTTCCATCTATAAGTACTTTCCGTATGAAGCAATGTAGGCGGTCAGGATCTCACATACAAATGGACGTATATGACACATAGCTGACGAAGGTGACATAAGTAAAGGGCGTGATTAAAAAGTACCGGAACTTTTCCCGCCGCGCGGCTCCCTGGCGTTCGAAAAATGTGAGGGGTGGGGGAAAATGTGTGCGGGACCTTCCTCTTTCAAGCGGAACTTGGCCCAGTGCGCTGCGAGCAGCGGTTGAGAAAGCATCGCTGTCCGCGCGAACGTCGTTTTGGTCGTCGGTCACGTTTTTTGAGCGCCGAAAATGGAGTCAAAGATTGACCAACGCTACGCCATCAAGTTTTGTGTCAAACTAAAAAAGACGTTCAAGGAAGACCCAGGACCTGCTCAAGGAAGCCTTTGGGGAAGATGTGATGTCCCGTACTCGAATCTTTGAGTGGCACAAGGCCTTCAGGGAAGGCCGGGAGGACGCCGATGACGAACCACGCTCTGGGAGACCGTCGACGTCGAAAACCGATGAAAACGTCGACCGAGTTTGAGAATTCCTGAACCTGGACCGTGCAAAAAATTGTGACTGAAGAATTGAACATGGGGAAGGTGTGCGCCAAACTGGTCCCCAAGGTGTTGACCGAGGAGCAAAAAGAACTGCGAGTGAAAATGAGTCGTGAAGTGTTGGATTGTGTGGAAGCCGACGAAGAGTTATTAGACAGTGTGATCAGTGGTGGTGAAACATGGTGCTACGAGTACGACCCCTCGGTGAACTTGATGGCGTAGCGTTGGTCAATCTTTGACTCCATTTTCGGCGCTCAAAAAACGTGACCGACGACCAAAACGACGTTCGCGCGGACAGCGATGCTTTCTCAACCGCTGCTTGCAGCGCACTGGGCCAAGTTCCGCTTGAAAGAGGAAGGTCCCACGCACATTTCCCCTCAGCCCTCACATTTTTCGAACGCCAAGGAGCCGCGCGGCGGGAAAAGTTCCGGTACTTTTCAATCATACCCTGTATATGCATGTGATATACGGAAAACTGTTAGATGTGCATCCTGCAACTGCATGATAATAACATCTAAGGGCAGTGCCTATGTAGCATACGGATAACGTATGCTCCGTACTGATTTCTATAGTAACCAAGAGGATACCGTATACTTGTATAATATACTGCTGTCCGGAGAGCGGATTTTTACTCTGTGTAAAAGACTTCTTAGAAAATAGAGTAGTATGTGTACTGAATTTTAAGAAATGTGTGTGTTCATTTTATTCAAATTTGTATTGATTGTATTGAGCAGTGGTTCACACCTTTCGCACATATTAACATTTTGAATTGGATAAAACTTAACTCAGTAATTGAATTAGATAATGTCCAGCTTGAAGTACATTATTAAACTGCCGGAGAAGAAACAAACAATTCCTGCTTAGATGACGAGATTACAAACGTAACGTAGTACGCTACTTCTGAAGAAATTAAAGAATGGAATACTGCTCAAATGAGGGTATATTTAGGATGGAGTGAATCAAGCTTTTGAAGAAAATTTCATTCCATATTCCCAAGTATGTGAAATTATGGAGTTCAGTATGTGCCTCCCTGCCACAAATGCTCCGGCCGAGAGAGTATTTTCTACAATGAATAATCTGTGAACAATCGATAAATCTCAGTTCAAAACTGAGATTCTTAAATACCTAATAATAATAATCAAATGTAACAATAAGTGCACTTGTAGTGCATTTCATGACATGATTTTGCAAAACAACAACAAAAACAAAAAAAGCTACTGCACGCTATAAATTCAAACGAAAAATATGTCACCAATCATTGTATTGACATTTAGTTGGTAAACAGATGTCACACATTAGTGAAAATAATTTTTTAACATTTTTGGAGAAAGTTTCCAAAATGATGGATAATAAACCATTAAAACGAACTGCATTTTAATATTTCATTAAAATTTTATTCTTCATCATACTTAATTTTTCTTTATTATTATTATTAAACTGACTCTTTTATGTTACTCCATCATACTGTTTTAAATTGTCTTATCAATCTTATATTCGTTATTCACGAAATGAAACACGGGATCTCAGGAGGGTGTTTACCGAGACCGGCCTAGGGAGCAGATGAATGGACCGAAAGTTACCAAATCTTGGTCACGGGTACCTTGGTCCAGGCCCAGACCAAGACGAATCGTTCTTTTCAAAATTCGAACCAGCGGGTCTCAGGTGGCGCGTTTACCGGGATATGTAAAAGTCCGAGTATTAAGACATATAAAAATAATCCTAAGTGGTAGATATAAGTTTCAAATCCATAGTTTTCGCGGTCGCTGAGATGAATGGTGACACTCTTACAGGCGTTGACTTTTATAAATACAGCCCCCGTGCGAAGAATGGGTATTTCAGCTAGTATATATATATAGTGAAATAAATGATTAGGTTAACGTTAAATGGAATAAGGATATGCGTATTGCCGACACAGCAGATTAACTTATACTATTATACTTGTATCCCACTTTTTGGTTGTCAGAATCTGGTCACCCTACATTTTTAAGTATTCATGACAAACCGTTCTGGAAGGAGTACAGCACAGATTTTGAATTATGGATTTTTTCTTTGTTAATCTTTTTTGTTATCTTGCAACTATGTCTAAGAATTTAAATTTATTCATTTCCTCTACAATGCTTCATTGAATACCAGGCAATTTATTCTCCCCGCTATTCTATAGATATACCACATTGACTTGATACCTAATCTTCCGTTCCAAGTGTTACTATCGGCTGAAGGAATTCCATTCCCATGCGATAAGGCTATCTCGCTTAGCAACAGCTGAACCTTTATTAGCTCAACGAATGGATGTGTCGAGGGTGTGAGCTTTAGTTCGCATTTTTACCACGGTTCAAGGTATTTTGGCAGCACTATAGTTACAAACACTCGAGAATTTGATGCAGAGGTCCTGCGATCGATTCCCGATGGGAGAACCTTGAAATTTCAAAGCATTATGGTGGGTTGGATTCCACGTTAAACTGTAGGTTCTAGTCTCATTTAGCCTCGGTGCTAAAAAAGGATGCTAAACTCCAACAAACGAATGGTAATTTATGTCGCAAATACATTTTGAGTCATCACTATCTTCTTCATGTATGATATACTTCCAACGTTACAAATAGTAGATCAACTATTTGACATAATTTGCTTGAGTTGCGTTCTACTTTTTATGCATTGCATGTTTTTTTTTCTTCAGATCTATGTTCGTTGTTCATAAGGTTTTGCTCCACTTGGAGATACTATCCATGTAGGCCTACGTGTAGGACACATCATCTCTGGTATCTATGCACAGAGGGAAATCGTTAGAAACCTCAAACGGCAGTAGTGAAGGAGACTTCGCACTGCCTTTGTGTGTGAATTTTCCTCAAACAGATACCATTGATAAATGTAGTTGATCGAGAATTTGGTTTAGATATAAATGCTTTGAATAGTACTTGCATGTTCTAAAAAAAATGTTACTATCTTTATGTATCGACTTCAAAATGCTTGTCAATATTTGTGAAATTGTCTTGATAGTGTGGGTAACGAGTTGGAAATCTTTCTTCCGTAGATCTTTTGAAATTAGAGACTTTCCTTCTCACTAAAGAAACTTATGTTTGAAGATTAAGTTTTCTTCATAGCCAGAGATATACTATATAGACATTAGGAAATTTAATAGATCATTATATGGTCAGTTAACCCAATCTGCGTGAAGGGTTAACTATTTTATTTAAATTTTCCGCAGATAGTTATGCTCACTACTTGATAGTGAATTTTTAAAATATTTTCCTGTATTTTGGTTAATTTTTTGTATTTTTGTTGGCTCCTCTTGATAGAATATGAACTAGCACAAAACATTTGAAGAGCCGAATAGCATATAAAGGAATGGAATTCAGAAAACTTGAGAAAATTACATAAGACACAAGAGAGCTGTACAACAGTTAATACCGGTAACGGATGTATAAGAGTCAGTTTATGCTATCGATCAAACTGGTATGTGCAATGTAGATACGTATAATTAAATGTAAATAGCAGTATACTTTTTTCTTTTTAATATTTGCATTACGATTTTTTCCATAGTATTTGTTAATATTTAATCTTCTTATTTAGTGAACGGTTGAATTATGAGGATGAGAAAAATGGAATTTCTGGTCATAGCTTTATAGGACCAAGCAGTGACGTTAATAAAGGGGAATTTTCGGGTTTTAGCCATTCTTGAGCAAGATATTATGCAAAAATGAACTTTACTATGTTAAGAAATGTTCACAAATCCCTGATATAATATGAATTTAGGACCTTAAATCTCTCTCCTTGATGAAAGTCTGCGTACGCTACTGGGACCAAGGGACACCAAGTTACTTTCTGTTGTGACAATCCAATACTATTTGTGAATCAGTGTAGAGATCAAAATGCTGTATTTATTCAGTGTACGATTGATGGATAAGTAGGACTCTGAAGGTTGTATGGGGTATAAGTCTGAAGATATAATGTTCAAGTGGACAGTCATGTGTGAGATCGCAAACTGTTACTAAGAATGTAAAATGTTACTAAGAATTATAACGCCAAGTAGAATTCTGGCTCCCTAACTGCTGTAGATGATGAAATAAGATCTTTCTTGAACCACTTTCCTCCTTCGTTTTCCGAGGCGGTTATGGCATTTTTTTTTTGGGGGGGGGGGGTATGAATTTCTACTTCGTGTGTTTACGTACATTTTCACCTAGGTATATTGTCCTTATTTTTTGGGGATTTTCAAAGTGCTCTCATTAAAATAACATCGTCATCTCAAGTATTCTGTTATTATTGGTATGATCACCTCTTTCTCTACCTATATCCCAATTAGTTTTTAAGCTTTTTCTCGTCTTTTCAGTTACATTTAAAATTGTAATTTTCTCCCCTAAATACTTCTTCATTGGTTTTCCATTTTACCCAGTTGATTTTTTCTCTTCTCCACGCCCACATTTCGAAAGCCTACTGTCTTTTTCCATCGATTTTGCATAATTTCGATGTTTGTTCCTCATAGAGAAATCATAGATAATTTTAGAGTTGGAGCAGTTTCGTCTGTTTGAGCTGTTATTCATTGTTTCACGGGTGCCTCGAATGATGAAATGAAACAAGTGTAAGATAGTTCCATCAAGTACCAAGGAATTGCTGACTATCGAACGAGAAACCTGCTAAATCACAAGGCGTGTCTGCACAACGTACGGAAAAACATGTTTAATGATAATTTTACTTTATAATGTTAAGTTTACAATTATATTTACTTAATGGAGTTACTTTTTAAACTCTCTTTTGGCTAAAAATGTATTATATAAAACTTGTAAGAGGAAAATAAAATTAAATAAATCACATTTTCCTGCAAAATGTAATAATGGAAACGAACCTTTTAAAGGATTGGGATATACTTTAACTTTTTTAATTATTAAATATATACATAATTTCTTGTATTTTCCTTATGGATGAAAGGATATACGATAAATCCTAATATTATGTAGCAGGCACACTATATTGCTAAACCTTTGTAAGGTATACAAGAAAATTGCATAGTTTTGACTACTCCTCCTACTATTATTAGTACTACTATTCCTATTATTATTATTATTATTATTATTATTATTATTATTATTATTATTATTATTATTATTATTATTATTATTATTATTATTCAGCCCTTTCCTCTGGTTCAGTAGCTAGTATACGTGCTTTTGATACACGAAGTTCTGTGTTCGATTCCCGGTAGGAAAGCCTTGAGAAGTTCAATGCTTTACGATGGTCCGGCTTCTACCTTGTCTCGTATAGCCTTGGAGCTGAAAAACATTAAATTCTAAAGCGACCAAACAATGCGTATAATTTATACCCATAGATGTCATTTCTGGAGTTTGTATTCTCCTTCCCAGGAAGAAATGTTCCACGAGACGGAACACCTATTACAACCATTCCATTTTATCGTGAAAAGTTGTCTGGAAGCTCTACCAGTGTACAAGCTTTTCCTTGGTTGACTATTTTCAATTGACTCGTAAAAAAATAAAGCGGGGGTGGGGTGGAGGTTCATACGGAATCCACTCCTCACACATTTTCATACTTTCGGCACATAATGGAGATGATATAATCGGAAACATGCTCAGTCAGCCTTTACTTACTCAGGTTGCCTCGGTCAGAGATAGCGTAGGTCAATGAAAACTCGACCCACGACCCATCGTGATTATTCCCAACTAGTGTGTTATCATTTTCATTATAATACACCACTACTATCCGAAAAATTGAGTACCTCAACTGCCGTTTAACTTACGGAGTTGAAATTCAGTAAATTAACTCTTTATTAAAAATAAACAGAACGTGTCCTAGCGTTTTTATAAATTTTCTTTTATGGGGGAACACTTTCTACATAAAAGAAATTGGTAGTGAGTTGATTTGTTAAAAAATAAATAAAATAAAAACGATGGATATTAGTTGAGAAGCAATTATTAATTGAGAAACAAACCGAGAAACAATTATTAATTGAGAAACAAAAGCTACAGTCCTTGGCATTTTAAATACATTACTTTCTATTATAATAATTGCTTATGCTTGTGTTTATTATATGGAGCGTTCAGAGCACAAGGCAATTAAGCTATAAAGTTATGGGGAAAATGACCATAAAATTTACAGTCAGCATAATTTCAGGAAATTTTAAGTTTGTACGGTATGCTTAATTATATAGAAAACGTTATACTTTTTCCCTTTTCATTAATCTACTCTACCTTGATTTGAGACTTCCAATCCTATCCTATTTTCCAATCCTATCCTAGGAAATTTCATCCTATTTTCCAATGAAAAGTATCTGTAATTCAACAAGGAAATAATTATACATGAAAATAAAATTAAAATTCATCGTAATTTGGCGCATGACAAACACTTTAGTATTTTATAGCGTAAAGGTCAGATCTTCCGGTGTTGTAACAGAGTGGTGTTTGATCGATTGACAGTACAAATTCAAACTCCGATTTCACAGCCTTTTATCATTACAAGTGTAACACCCTTTAGTCAGTGGAGAGGAGGGCGTGATTCATGGGTCAGAGTTGATGACGATGGCTTTGGGAGGTAGGAGTGGATCACAGTGGGTTATAGTGGATCATAGTGGGTGATGGGTCAGAGTACTTCATGGTATGTAGTGGGTTGGAATGGGTCATGGTAGATCAGATTTTGTCAGGGTGGTTGGTAGGTTGTTTAGTTACGTTTACGTGAAAATACACTGTCAAAAACGATTTCTTAAACTTGAGAAACCGTTTCTTTTCTGTGCACCGAGACAGTATTTTCTTAGACATGAGATTTGTCAATTCGTATTCATAAGGAAAGGAACAGTATATTTTCTCTTTTCGCCGTATACAACCTCATCTACTTGTCTTCATTTCTCATTAACAAGAGTTTCAAACTCTTGTTTCTAAGAAAAGATATCCTCGGTATACAGATAAGAAACGGTTTCTCAGATTTAAGAAAGGATTTTTAACTGTGTACCACCAGGTAGAGCTCGCTTCCCTTTTTCTATTCTTTTTTGAGCAATGATAATTCAAAATTGCCATTTTTTGAGTTGCAACACTTTCCTACCAGGTGTGCTAAATGAAAAAGGAAGAAAACTGAAAAACGTAGAGAAATTCACCAGTGTTCAGAAGATGCTGTCTACTATGCACTGAGCAGGGTGGGTTGATGGGAAGTAGTGGGTTACGTCCTGTTAACCCACGATCCCTGGTCCACTCATAACTCTCGGCCCACTGATCTACTACATTTCTGATACCGCCCTCAGTAGTCCTGATGCATTTTTCAGACACAAAGGTCATTATTTAAAAGTACTAAGGAGTGAGTATGTAGCTATTAATTAAGGTAAAAGCAAATTTTTTACTAGTGTGTATCAAGATCCATGTAGCTTTGCATCCGTTGAAGAATTAGATTCTCAAGGTCAAAGTTACGGTTGTAGCCAAGGATGTTATAAAATAGAGGATCTGCCCATATGTATCTTCATCCTATTAAATCAACGAAGCCAAAAAACAACCAAGCATCGCGAAATCTGATTGGCTACTCTCGTTTCTTGCTTAGTCTGATTGGCTACTTTCGTTTCCGTCATGATTGTTGGCTCAAAACATTGCGATCCTATTGGGCAGAGTGGGCAGAGTAGGGGTGGCGAAACTGTGACGTATAGCTTCAAGATTTTGTTGTAAGGGCAGATCCTATACTTTATAAGATCCTTGGTTGTAGCTTTGAATTTGTTGAAGAATTTGATTCTCAAGGTCAAATGTTAATCTTGTAGCTTTGCATTTCTTGAAGAATTAGATTGTCAAGGTGAAACGTGTCGGTTGTAGCTTTGCATTCGTTGAAGAATTGGATTCTCAAGGTCAAACTTGACTGTTGTAGGTTTGCATTTGTTGAAGACTTGGATTCTCAAGGTTAAACGTTACTATTGTACCTTTGCATTTGTTGAAAAATTGTATTCTCAAGGTGAGACTTAATGTTAAAGCTTTGCATTCGCTGAAGAATCGGATTCTCAAGGTCAAAGTTATGATTGCAGCTTTGCATTCGTTGAAGAGTTGGATTTTCAAGGTCAAAAGTTACAGTTGTAGCATTGAATTTGTTGAAGAATTGTATTCTCAAGGTCAAACGTGAGGGTTGTGGCTTTCCATTTGTTAAAGAATTGGATTCTCAAGGTCAAACGTGACGGTTGTACGTTTGCATTTGTTGAAGAATTGGATTCTCAAGGTCAATGTTACTGTTCTAGCTTTGAATTTGTTGAAGAATTGGATTCTGAAGGTTAAAAGTTACGCTTGTAGCTTTGCATTTGTTAAAGAATTGGATTCTCAAGGTGAAAAGTTATGGTTGCAGCTTTGCATTTGTTGAAGAATTGAATTCTCAAGGTCAAACATGAGGGTTGTAGCTTTAAATTTGTTGAAGAATTGGATTCTCAAGGTCAAATGTTCTGATTGCAGCTCTCTATTTGTTGAAGAAGTCGATTCTCAAGGTCAAAGTCACAGTTGTAGCTTTGTGTTTGTTGAAGAATTGTATTCTCAAGATCGAAAGTTATAGTTGTAGGAAGAGATGGAGCGGGTCAATGAAAACTCTACCCATATCCCACTGATCCACTACCCATTGTGGCCCACGATCAACTGACCACGTTACTCACTCGGACTCACAAAGCCTCAGGAACCACTCTGATCACTGTGACCCACGCCGACCCACCAAAACCGATGGTCACCAACTCTAACACACGATTCACGCCCTCCTGTTCACTGACTGAATTATAATTACACTTGTAATAAAACAAGGCTGTTACATTATCAGTAATAGGAGTTTGAATTTCTACGGTTAATCGCTCAAGTACAGCTCTGTTGGAATACCGGTGGATCTGACCTTTACGATATAAAATAGTAAAGTATTTATCATGGGCCAAATTACGATGAATTTCAATTTTATTATCATATGTAATTATTTCCTTGTTGAATTACAGATAGTTTTCAGTGGTAAATAAGATGAGAGTTAACACTCTTGAAATCAAAGTAAAGTAGACCAACGTAAAGGAGAAAAAGGTGTAAAATTTTCCATATAATTAAGCACATCGTACAAACTTGAAAATTCCATGAAATTAAACGTACATTACAAATTTTATGTCTATTTTTCTCACAACTTTATGGCCTTGTGTTCTGAACGCTCCATATAATAGACACAAGCTTCAGCAATTAGTATAATAGAAAGCAGTGGATATAGAATGCGAAGCATTGTAGTTTCGGTGTCTCAATAATTGTTCTTCAATTTGTTTCTCAACTAATATCGATCGTTTTCAATATTTTTTTTTTCAAATCAATCCACTAACAATTTCCCTTGTATAGAAAGTGCCCCCTTATAATAGAAAATTTTTAAAAAATACTAGGAGACGTTTTCTTTATTCTAATATAGCTAATAATCTGAATTTGAGCTCCATAAGTTAAACGGCTCGTGAGATACTCAATTTTTTGCAAGATTTACACTCTTCCCTTAAGACATGTATCATAATGAAAAGGATGTGATGGTAAAGGATGTATCATAATGAATACCAGTTGCAATTGGAGCCTAACTATATGCCAAAAGTCATTTCATTTGACTTTGCATTTGGCTGTGATGATCACGCTTACATAGTTACATTCAACGTTTTACTTTTATACAATAACTCCTATATTACAGGCGATTAAAACATATATATTTTTCCAATAATTAGCTGCTCTAAAACCTCACAGGCTGTGTCTCGAAAGCCAAGTAGTAGATGCCATTGCTATTATTACAATTACAAATATCAATATCCGAAAGTGTCTAAAGTTATTTTTTTACTTTGATATACTCATCTCAGGTAAGTAAATAGCAACAAATGAAAAAAGAAAACTGGAGACCTTGAAAGTAAAATAGACAAATTCACCAGTGTTCACCGCTGTCTACAATGCACTGAGCACAGTGGGTCGTGGGTCAGTGGTTCTGAATGGGTCACGGTGGGTGATGGGTCGCAGTGGTCACGTTGTTTTTCAATAGGTAGCATGTCCTACGAGTAGAGTTTGTATGTAGATTCAATAATAATTTAGGAGGCGCGGTGGCTCAGTGGTAGAGCGTTCACCTCCGGTGTTTGGGGTCCCTGGTTTGGTCCCAGCTCGCGCCGTGTGGATTTTGTGGTGGACAAACACCGTGCTCGTGGGTTTTCTCGGGGTTCTCCCGTTTTCTCCCACTTTCTTCATTTCACTCATCTCTCATCATCACCGTCTCCTTTAGCCTCACCGGCATGACTGTGGGACGTAAATCTTAAAGATTTCATTTCATTTTTCAATAATAATTTATCAGAAATTGTTTGACAAACGTAAATTAATCAAATTCTGTAAATTATTATTATTTTATTTTCTGTTTCAAATAAAGTATTTACTCCCAAAAAATCATTTCTAACATAGTACTCATTCAAACACTATTTCAAGCAAAACAAAATTAAATTACTAGTGCATATATTTTATTCATTTTCTGGATGTGGCTGGGAAATTATAATGTTCCGTATTGCCCACCAGGAACTACACTGTGGATCACCAGTGAACTACACTGTGGTATACTTTTCGAGAAACACATCCATACATGGAAAGCAAATTTGAAAATTGTGTAAGGCATTATGATGTTAATGCCTATGTCCTTCAACTATCAGGAGAATTTTAAAAACAAAAGTTAAAATTGATAATAATAATAATAATAATAACAGTTACATTTATTAACTCCTTTTTTAAAATTTCTAGAACAACTTAGGGTCTCATCCTCCTTCAAACTTATACTCAATTGACAAGTTGAATAATGATCCACGTTAAACTTCTTTGAGCGACTCCTTAATGTGTTTCGAAATATTAAAAATCTAGTACTATATCTGTCTTCTACGAAAAAATAAAAATCCTCCAAAGAGGGGTTGAATGAGCTCGGGATTGATGACTTATAAATGAAATGAAAAAGAAACAACATCTTTCAGTTTTACGTCCCTCGATTATACCCTTTAGGCTAAGGGAGACGATGTTTAAAGAAAGTGAATGATAATGGAAGAATTTGTGGAGTTTGTCTTGACACGAATAAAACACCGGATTTTCAGACTAAATTACTGGGATCGCCTATGAAAATTTATAGTTTAGTCATAGTTGTACAATTGTCTTTAGCTGAAATATCATAATTATTTAACTAACAGTTTAACACTCACCAAAAGTGACTAATAAAAGCAACATATTTAAGCATCGCACGAATGATATTAAACTTATCTTATGTTTCGGAGAAAAAGCGGGACATTTGGAGTTTTAAACAATTTTCGGGGAAACAGATGTTGTAAAACCAGGACTGCCTCAGCTAAAGCGGAACGTCTGGTAGCCTTACACATGACCAGATTTATACGCTTTGTAACAAAATTACCAGCCTTACAAATTGTGATATTTCCTTCTGAGGTAATGAGAAGAATAAGTTCACATAGCATCCTAATCGCATCTCAAACTCTCATCGCCGCAAGTCACACCCTTGATCCTGTGATTCTGATATGCCGAGAATTGGACTATTAGTGTAGGGGGGAGGGTACGCGGTTGCGGATGTCCTTTTATGGATATATTTTTCGCAGATACTTTTTTGTTTCTTTGCAGATGGTAGATAAAATTGCAGATGCTCTTGAAAAGGTTATTTAGTAAAGCATTTCTATTTATTGATTTCTTGTATTAGTGTGTTTAGCCTTAAGCTCGGAACAAGCCAAAGCAAATAAATTCATTATCTTAATAAATTAAAATGCCATACTTGATAGATGCAGGTCTGTATACCTATTTTTGGGCCACCCTGTATTTAGCTTTGAGCTATGAGCAAAGATGCTCTACCTTGTATATTACGCAATAAATATACAGGACTATCACCCTGATTTTGTTAGCAAGTTGTGTTGAAGGTGTAAGTTGTATAATATTGAAACATATTTCATGAAAAGAAAAACTCACCAAATTTTAGCTATACATGTTACAAGTGCTCTATATGCTCTCCTTTAGTCACAAGGTACACGCCCACACAGTAGTTTCATTCAAGACCTTCCACACACATAACAACATATCTGGTCAAACCTACCTACAGCCTTTCTGATCTGATTCTTCACATCATCAAAATTAGCAGGTGAGAGTGATTTCTCCAGAACTTTCCCACTGTCCGCTGTGGTATACCAAGTTCTCTGCCTGCGTTTGCAGTCGATTTGCTGGGGCTTCGCTCATGAGTTTCTGGCAGTTTACTGTCGCTCAACACTTACTTGCGCTTAGGAGTCGAACTAGTATACTAAGGCCTCTCACAATAACTGAAACGAAACTTTGTGTGCTTTTCTTTTCATGCTGTATATTTCAACATTCTAAGTTTTATACTTTTAGCACAAGATAGAAACGAAATCAGGGAGATGATTTGAAGTAGTTCAATATGTATATATATAAAAAGGGGCGATGCTGTCTGAAATTATCTGACGAATACACTATTATAAAATTGACGATTGTCTTGTCAGAAATCTATATTTGAATGTACCTTAAGTGAGTATGTACTTTTCGTTAACTTAGTAATTACTGTCTGCATGGATTTTATTGGATTTTAGTTAGCGTAATTACAACTGGAATGAACTACATTAAATATTAACTTATAGTTGACTGCTAACATACAAAGACTTAAAACTACGAATTATCTATTCACATACATATATTATAGAAGCTATTTTTGAAATGGTAATTGTTATATAACAAATCAGTTATTTCTCTATTTGCAGACACAGATGGCGATGTTGTAGATGTATGGATGCAACATCTTGTACTCCCGTAGACCTCAAGCATAATGTATACCTACAGCTGCGGACGAAAAAGAGTTGACACTGTCTTGTCTCGAAAACGTGTTGTGAAAGTGAAGTCATCTCGAAAACTGTAGCTGTTTCTATTGAAAGAACTCTATCTTGTTTCTTATCTCGTCACTAAGATTCTGTTTCATCTTGGGAGGAACACTATGAATACCATGTGCCGAACAGTAGACACAAGGTATGAAAAGGGCTGAAAATAATTCCTTGAGTGGTTTCTTGCGTATCCCTATTACCCTCTGTAAAGGTATATCCTCATAATTCATCGGGATCCTTGTAGCTTAGTTGTGGAATATTCACCTCTGGCGTGAGGAGTGCTTGGTTCGATCCCAGGTTGCGCCAAGTAGGCTTTATGGTGGAAAAACACCTATGTAGGGGTTTTCTCGGAGTTCTCACATCTCTTCTCACTTGCTTTATTCCTCCATTTCTTTCATATCATCATCACTACCGCCTTCCTTAGCCTCAGAGCACTATCATGGAACGTTAAACGTATAAAGGGAAAAAAATCATGTAATCTTTTGACTTTTGTGAAGAATTACTAAGCAACATTACAAATAACTATAAAGACAAACAATATTTAAAATTCGATTTTCATTTATATTTCATTTCAAGAACATTACTTTGGGAAGTGGATGGAATTAGTTCATCTCTGGAGACTTTCCGTTCACAACATTTCTACAAAATCCCTCTTAATAATATTTTTAAACAAGAGTACTAGCACTAATGAAATTGGAGACGCAACTAATGAGTTTTTAAACGTAAAATTCATTGAAGCGAAGAATGAAATGTTGCAGATCGATGGACAATCTCATCAGGATACTCTACTATTTGTCGTCAAACCATTGGCCATACAAAAAGTAATAACAAAAAGATAATAGTATAAAAACAAAAGACGTTGATTGATGCAAAAACGAGCTTGAATATTTTTGCTCTTGCCCCAGAAAACTGATTTCTTACAGTTGTTAAAAGAAAAGCATTAACAGGCCATTAATTCATCTTAAGGAATTTAGGGAGAAAAAAAAAATAAAAATCAAAGTACGTAACATTCTATTCTTCAAACATAACGTTTTAAGTGTTTGTTTTTCACTTTGTCTGCTCAGAAGTATGTAGAGTATTCAAACATATTTGGATACTTGAATATCAGAAAGAAAAAAAGTTTATGAATAGAAGTTTTGATGAATTGGTTAGTGTGATTTCTGTTATTTCTTTCTTAATGTTAATATTTTAACAAGGAATGCCAATTTTAGATAGATTAAAAAATAACTTTCAAGTTTTTTCTTCTTTTTTGCAGATACGTTTTTCTTATAATTTTTCAGGCAGTGGCACATTTTTTTTTTTTTTTTTTTACTTCAGTGGTACGTAAGTTTATGCAAATTTGTTATTATTGCGAACGCTTCATAAGATATATGATTCCTTAAAAACTATCATTGATAATTGGAAATACAGTGGAATCTTTTTAATTCGAAGTCCAAGGGGACACGAAAAAACTTCGAATTATCCAAAATTCGAATTATCCAACAACATTCATTTTCACATATATAACAACAAACAAACCAAAGTACTGTGCATATAAAACATTCATATGGCGTAGACTTTATCTTTAAAGCAGCTTATTATTTGCGTGATCGAATACAGCAAACTAAGAAACAATATTGACTCCACATAATTCAAACTACGTGTACAATGGAAAATATATTTACGTACAACACTACAACATACATTGAATAGCCCAAACAATTAAATACCAGTAACAATTTGAATATTCTGATCCCACTTTTAAGAAGTCGTAAACCTCATTTGCTTAAATTTGATTGTTTTTGTACGGCCAATAAATCTTGAATTTCATGTAATGCGTGGAATACGATATTAATAACATTTGGTTGACTTTATCAATAATTCATCTTAAATTTTCAACCAATTCTGAAACAAGATGAGATTGGCACACGTTCTCTATCTTTACTTCTTCCCCAACCCACCTTCATCTTTATCATTACATAGATTTTCTATTTATCTTTTGTATTACTCTTCCCTATGGTTGCATCTGGATAACTGAAAACATGTTAAAACTGTATTTCTCTGTTTACATCTGTCCAACATTAAAAATTTTCAACTGTATTTACTTCGAATTATCCAAAACATAGGTTCAAAAGTTCGATTTATCCACGATTTTTTACTATTGTTTTCAATACAGTTTTCAAGGGGAATGGACTTCTGTTCGAATTATCCAATATTTCGAATTATCCAAGTTCGAATTAACGAGACTCCAGTGTATGTATAAAAAAAAAAAGTGCTCTTTGGTTCTTTTTTTTTTTTTTTTTTTTTTACTTGTTAGTCTATACCACTTTATGCAGTAAAATCAACGCTTCATTTGATTCAATGATTAAGTGTTTCCGAAGTGTTTTACGTGAAACATTGATTCCAGATGCTCTGCAAAGAGGTCATATATTAATAACTTTATGGTCCATTAAAATTATGTGATCTATTAACTTGAAGATATATCTTTATGGTTTAAATAACACGAAGGTTCGTTTTACAGAAACAATGCTAGATTAGGATAGACTTAAGACTTAAGGCTGTATCATCTCACTTAAGTTTCAGTGAAGAGCAAAACTTAAGTCCGTCTCGTCTCGTTTTGTTTTCGAGACGTGGCTTCTTGTACAGTCTCGTAAAACCAATATTCAGTAAAAGCCATAATAACTGAAGGTTCAAGACGCCGCATTAACCTGTATCATGAATTATTCTCAACCTGAAATATCTATTGATAAACTACGAACAAACTTGTTATATACTGCATATTATAGCAAAATTTCATCAGAAGGAAACTTACATCAATAATCCACACTTTCTTTCTTTATGAGAAAGAAATGGCTTATATCACGTCGTTTGGTAGTAGTGATATACAGTGAAACCTTCCTTAACGTACTCTTAATACCAAACAAGTCTATAATACGTATCATTTTTTCCGATAAAAACAGATGTTTTATTATAAGTGAGAATCCTCCTTTCTACGCACATTCTCAGATATGGGCACGGGCAGTCCTTTTATATTTCCAACGCTTAAGTAACGTATTCGTAACGGACACGAATTATTCTCAGCTCATACGTACTAGCCAGAAAATACTTTCTACAATTTTAAAATAAATTTTCCATTGATCCTTTCCACTGATCCAGCACTTAACAAGCAAATTTTGATCAGAAATCAGTATCCACAGGACTACAGGCCAGACAACTATTGCAGAATTACCCGCAAAGAAATTGAAAAACTATTATGATTGGTTTCGGTTATAGTATTTAATATTAATATTGTATGTTCTTATTCAGTTACTTCTATTTTAACAGTCAGTAAACTTTTTTTTTTTTTTTTTTTTATAGAGGCATGAGTTATACTTGAGAAAAATATTGCAGTATATACCAAAGGAAATCTTTCAATTTAGTATCCCACGATTATGTGCTTCTGGCTAAGCTGAACGGATGTTTAAGGCAAGAGAGTGATTATGGAAGAATTGGTGGAATGAGCATGTGGGAGGAAACAGGAGTACTCCGAGAAAACCCACGGACATGATTTTTTCCACCATAAACTCACTTGCCCAGGAATCGAACCAAGGACTCCACACACCAAAAGTAAGCGCTTTACAACTGAACCACCATGGCCCCCTACATTGTTTCACATATTGTTTCCGCTTGAATTTCCAGCGTCCTATGCAATCATGATGTTACAACTGGAGATAGAAACAATAATATTATAAAAGAATATGATTCGAAGTTCAGTCGAAAACTTAGCAAAGAATATAATGTTTTCTGTTTCGCAGCTACAATAGGCTCCCGACTACCTGATGTAATGTGGTGGAAGGGTGAGTCGTATAACAAAAAGCTGGAGATACTGGAATTTTACTAATTAACTCTATAGGCCTATGTAATCCGGAGGTTCAATGACGCGTTCACAAAAGCTTTTCATTGGCTTATGTCCTTAGCAACTTGAAAACAGTTTTTACTTTATATTTTTATTTCTGGGAGATCCATCTTAATATTGTCATCCCACTTGCGACCAGGTCTTCCTAATGGTCGTTTTTCAACTCAAAATCTTGAAAGCTTTCCTACCTTCTTCTATTCTGGCTATATAACCTGTCCATCTGAGTCCCCTGGACTTGATGACCCTAACAATGTTTGGTAAACGGTATAAATTATGCAGTTCGTCGTTGTGAAGTTTCCGCCATTCAACATTCCCATTCCTCTTGGGTCCGAATATTCGTCTTTGGATTTTATTCTAAAATATTTTCAGTCTGCGTTCTTCCCTCAGGCTAAGCGACCATGTTTCATAACCATACCGCACATCAGGCATGATTATCGTTTCACATATTTTAAGCTTCAAATTCGTCGGCAGAATTGGCGATGACGAAAGATTTAGAACTAAAAAAATAACACGAATTCCCTGCTTTTAGTCGACATTAAATTTCTTCGTAGATACGGTTTTAGTTTGTTAACATTGATTCTAGATATCTAAAGGTCGAAAATATTTGATATTTTGACACATCCATAATTTGTAGTAGTACGATCCCGACGAACCTGTATACATTTAATTTTCTTTGCATTTAAGCTGGAGTTTTACGATTACTAACTTCTTGCCCCATCCACATAATTGAAAACACACCTTTTATGACAAAACCCGCTGTTATTCATATTTTCTGACCTTTTAGTACAGGCTAGTACTTTATAAATATTTGTTATGTGCTACTGTACGTTTTTAAAAAAAATATATATCACAGAATAAAAGCATTGTACACATTTCGAGAAAAAATTATGATTTCTAACCTAATTGCAGAAAACATAAAATAATGTACACTATACGTGCATACAATTTTATAATAAACAAAAACATTATCATAAAATCTAGGTCCAATTCTTAAGTAAATGATTTAAACTTGTTATACAGTTAATAAATAATTACATAAATGTGAAAAGGTAGAACTAAAAAAGTCAAAACTTGCATTTTTTAGTTTGTGAAAAAGTCGTTGATAGGCGATTTCTTTTTCCTAAGCAGTCTTTATGAGTCGAGTTGATTTTGAGTTTGGGGCCGCGGTGGCTCAGTGGTAGAGCGTTCACCTCTGGTGCTTGGGGTCCTGGGTTCGATCCCAGCCCCCGCCAAGTACACTTTGTGGTGGACAAACACCGTGCGCGTGGGTTTTCTGGGGGTTCTCCCGTTTCCTCCCACTTTCTTCATTCCACCATTTCATTCATTACTCATCATCACCGTCTCCTTTAGCCTAACGGGCATAATCGTGGGACGTAAAACTCATAAAATTTAATTTAATTTAATTTGATTTTGAGTTTAATGTCCGGTTCAGTAGTGAGGCTGTATGAGACGTTGACCTACAGATTAACGTTGAAGCCGAACCACATGAGCTCCCGCCGGGAATCAAACCCGGGTCTCCCACGTCAAAGGTGCGTACGCTAACCGCTCAGCCACGATCTTTTCTAAAAAGATTAACTGATTATACATCAGTTTCCTGAGCAACCGAGTTTTCTCGTATACAAGGCTCCTTCAACCTTTACTAAATTCGACAGGGGCACGAACACATACATATCCACGACAGTTAAGATTCCAAAGGCTGTCCCACCAGGAATCGAACCCGGGACCCTGTACACCAAAGGCGGACGTGCTAGATACAAGACCAGTGGGGAGGGCAACAATGGAGCTCAGAGTTGTTTCGATGAAGGGTTATAACATAAGATCGTTTAAAAATGTATTCCTTGCTTTATTACGGAGGATTTTCTTTCTTTCTTTCTTTCTTTCTTTTTTTTCCCCTTTGGGGTACGACAATAAATAGTACGTAGGCTGTATAGTCTGAGTCTTCTGTACTTACGCAAAATCAAAGTAGAAGCGAAAGGGCAATGTTGATGCTGGAAGTTGATCAAAAGTCTAAAGGAAGAAAATTGAAATAGGTGATTCGATGAACGTACCAAAACAGTGAAATTCAGGTTAGAGACCCATCATATAGACTTGAAGTAGTACAGATACAGACGCTATAAACTACTGCTGTATTTGGAAGATTCAACAATGTGAACATGAACATGTAAATGTGATGATTAATATACAAATGTAATCAATGTGTTAAATATTTTACAATCATATGTATTTTATATTAGACGGTGACATAATTACAGTTGGTAGATGATAGTTTTTTTTTTAGGGGAAGTGGACCTTCCTTTTGGTTTGTATGTTCTATTGGCATTTGTACTGTTGACTCACCTAAAATTCTGCTGCTTTAGTTTGTGCTATCGTTTTCTTTTCACTTGGAAATTGAGAGATAGAAGTTGGCAAAAATATATATTACAAGAAGTCCCAGGATACTATCCAAATCAGAAATAGACCAAACAGGATTTTCAGTTTTGCCTGCGTTTAAAGATGAGACAAAGATAATTATATAAATTCCCACCGGGAGTCGAGGTGAAACAAGGGTTCGCGAAACAGGCATGAACCGTAGTTACAGGGTGCAAAATTCGCAAGTCACGTCTAGATTATATTACAATACTCTGCAGGGAATGATGATCCTGGTGTCTAGTTGAGGGTGTTTTGTTCAGAAACATTCATAGACGCCTCGGACCAGGATTGATATAACTTGCCACGACCTCAGCAAAGTAAAATGGATATGAGATTTGGAACACGGTATATAATAAGTCTATAGAGTAGGGGCGTTAAAATCTATAACTAGTGAGTTAAAGAAATATAAGATAAACCTAGTAGGAGGTCAGAAAGTTAGATGGGAAAGAAAGGGAACAGTGAAGAAGTCCGAAAATGTTATGTTCTTTAACGGGGATGGAAATAAATCACTAACTAAGAACAGGGTTTTCCGTTCACAAACGAATAATATAAGCAATTAAACGGGTTAAATTTGTGAATGTCAGACTTTCTTTTATTACTCTTAAGGGTTGGTGGTGTGATATTATTGTTCTAAATATACATGCCCCAACAGAAGATAAGGACGACAATACAAAAGACAGTTTTTACTAAGAAGTAGAACTAATATTTGGACAACTCCCGCGATACCATATGAAAATTCTGTTAGGGGATTTCAATGCGAAGGTAGGACGAGAGTACATTTTCAAACCGATTATAGGGAATGAAAGTCTGCATAAGGAAAATAACGACAACGGCGTTAGACTCGTGAACTTTGCAACACCTTATAGTGAAGAGTACAAGGTTCCCACATCGCAACGTTCATAAATATACTTGGATTTCATCGGATGGAAATACACATAATCAAATTGATCATGTTTTAATAGATAGAAAAAGACACTCTAGCATAATTGATGTTCGGTCGTTCAGAGAAGCTGACTTTGACACTGATCCCTACCTAATAGTAGCGAAAATAACAGAAATGTAATCGTTGAATAAAGGAACTATTCAACATCTGAAAACGGATGTTCAGTTCAAAGAAATTAGAGGAGAGACAGGCAAGAGGGAAATACTGGATTGAAGTGCAAAATACATTCTCGGTTTTAGAAGGTTCGGAGTGCACTAGTATTGAGGATACTTGGATTGAAATTAGGGACAGCACCAAAATTTCAGCAAAATAAAAATTTCGGCATGTGGAAACACATAGGTTTGACCAAACTATGGTTCGAACAGATATGCACTAAACTAGCAGAGAAGAGAAGACAGGAAAAATTGCAGTGGCTACAAAGTCCGAACGAAATAACTACACAACATTTTGCTGACATCAGACGAGAAACTTCCAAAACTTTTAGAGCAAAATAATGCTATTTTTGAAAGCTAAAATTAATGAACTTGAAGATAATACTAAAAACAAAAGCATTCGGGATATGTATAATGACATCAATGAATTTAAGAAACGCTATTAACCTCACGCTTATATATTAAAGAAAGCCGACGGAACAATTCTCACTGATACGGATAGCATTTTGAATAGATGGAAAGATTTTTTGGTTATTTACTTAACACGCAGCCAAAAACTAATGTTCGTGGAGAAAATGAAGTACACACAGCAGAACGAAAGTCTAACCGAACAGAAGTAGAAATTGCTACAAAGAAATTAAAGAAACATAAATCTACTGGGACATATGCAATTCCGGCTAAGTTAATTTTAGCTGGAGGGGCAAAATTGTGGAACAAGATACGCTGACTCTCCTTATCTGGAACAAGGAGGAATTGCCACAAGAGTGAAAAGAATCTATCATTGTTCCAATTCACAAGAAAGGCGACAAGTCTGATCGTAATAGTTATCGAGGCATTTCTCTTCTGTTAACATCTCACAAACGTTCTATTAGCAAGATTGATCCCATGCACAAGTGAAATTATTGTAGATTATCAGTGCAGATTTAGGCGAAGTTGATCAACTATCGACCATATATTTACCATTCAAAAATACTCGAAAAGGAATGAAAATATAATACCCCGGTACATCATTTATTTATTGATTTTAGGAAGGCCTCCTACTCGGTTAGAAGGGAAACATAGTACAACATTTTTACAGAATTTGGAATATCGAAAAAGCTAGTTAGATTAATTAAGATGTTTTTAAATGAATCCCAAAGTAAAGTCCGAGTAGGAAAGCTCTTGTTCACGAGCTTTAACGTCGTGAATTGCCTGAAACAAGGAGATCTGTTGTCGCCATTACTGTTCAACTTTGTCCTGGAACTGAATAGCATTCACCAGGTTATGACGTATACTGATGATGTAAATGTAATAAAGGATGATAGGACAACAATAGAAATGAATGCAGAGGTCTTAGTTAACGCTTGCAGGGACATGGATTTAGAAGCAAATGCAGAGAAACCTGAATATATTGATATTCACCGGGATCGTAGTACTGCAAATTATGGATACCTCAAAATATCAAATAATGCTTTCAAGAAAGTGGATACTTTCAAATATCTAGGACCAATATTAAGAGACGAAAATCATATTTACGAAAAAATTAAATATCGACTGAAAACAGGAAATTTGTATTATTATTGAGTTTAAAATTTTTTGTCTTCACAAATTCTGTCGACGAATTTGAAGCTCAAGATATATAAAACGATAATCATGTCTGTTGTGCAGCATGGTTGTGAAGACTAATTGCTTACTCTGATGAAAGAACTCTGACTGGAGGTATTTGAGAATAAAATCCTGAGGCGAAAATTCGGACCCAAGAGGAACGGGAATGGGGAATGGAGTGAACTTCATAACGAGGAACTGC
The DNA here is from genome assembly GCF_964235325.1 of Thermobia domestica. Taxonomy (NCBI): domain Eukaryota; kingdom Metazoa; phylum Arthropoda; class Insecta; order Zygentoma; family Lepismatidae; genus Thermobia; species Thermobia domestica. Next base: position 207,213,570 of record NC_137461.1, read on the forward strand.
ATAATTTACCAAACATTGTTAGGGTCATCAATTTTAGGAGGCTCAGATGAGCATGTCATGTAACCAGAACAGAAGAAAGTAGGAACGCTTTCAAGGTTTTAACTGGAAATCCAATCCGGAAACGGCCATTAGGAAGGTCTAGACCGAGGTTGGAGGACAATATTCAGATGGATTTCGTAGATACAAAATAGAAGTTGATTCCAGTTAGCTAAGGACAGAAGTCGATAAGGAGCTTTTGTGAACGCAGTGTTCAACCTTATGTTATCAAAGACCATAAAGCTAGTTATTTTTAAAATCTAGAAGTTGTTGAGGGTGTGAAGGAGGCGGAGATAAATTATTGATAATTGATTTATTTGCTGAAGTGTTAACACCTATTTTGAGCGTCGAGGCTGTATAAGGCGGAATATATACTATATAAAGTGTGATTCGAACCAATACTCCAGTTTTAATCTGGGACTTGCCCTTTCTCCTTCTGGAGATCGAATCCATGATCACAACCACAGTAAGCACGCGCTTTTATCATTTGGCAAGAAAGAGGCAGTCAATTTGTATTTGTTTACATGCATATACCAGATGGTAATCGTTATAATGAAAACAAAATAAGGTAGTGGGCCAGATAATTAGAGTAAAAAAAAAAACTATATTAAAACTATATTGATTGGTGTTTAATATCTCTTCCAGAACTGAGTCTATATGAAATGAGAACTACTGCTTAGAGTAGGTTCTGAATTATAACTGATTTTTGCGTGAGACAAACGCGCCCAGGTATGAGTTGAATCCTTGGCTACGTCCACAAAAACCATGTGCGTTAGCCATTTGGCCAAGAAGGGTGGACAAATTAAAATGTAAATACCCACTTTCAACACTCACAAATTCGAAAATAACATTGTAATATTAACTAATTTCTTGGCGCACAAAGACCCAGTGACATTAAATTACCATGAATCGGCGAATCTTAATAACCATTGCCACCATTGAAATTATCCCTCGTAAGGAAGGTTGTAGAACAGAATTATTCAGCTGTTCAGTTATGGTGTTTGTAAGATAATATTGGTTTTTCTTCGTGCATGTAGATATGGAATAAGCAAAATAATTTTGAATGCTGTTACGTGCAAGTGGTACATATAGATTATGTTGATATTACGAAAAGAAACATGATAGTAACGTCTTGGTTACTACCTAATCAGTCAAAAAAAAAAAACCTACATGTTGGAGGAAAACAATTGATTTAATTTTGATTCAATACAAGCTTTAAAACATTTGTAACGCCTCAATTTCAACCCGAAATTCACACAAATAACTAGGAGGGTGTGTGAAGCTTAAATCAACCTCATCAAATTCTCCACTCCTATTGCATATACATATACATACGAAAAATCAGCATCTGCAGTAAGATGCACAACTTACTTCGTTTCGCACGTAGTATAGTTAACATTAATCATTGTAGGCAGTAGCTGACTGGTGACCCTGAAAGCCGACGAGTCGAAACAAACGGTAACCATGAAAAAGACGCAATTTCTCGGTCTTTTGTACTTGTGGGTGTCGGTCTCTTAGCACCCATCAACACGTTTTAGTCATGGGAACAGGTGGTTACGGTTTTTCCTAACAGCTTCTTCACAAAACCTTTCCTACTAGTACATCTATTGTACAACTTTACCTCCCATGAGACTAAACATAACAAAAAAAATTGAGTTTTCAAAGAGAGTCAGAGTTTTTCTAAACTACCATTACTAACTGATTTATCTCTGTAGCCATAGAGACATAAGAAGAAGCATCGGTGCTTCCTTCTGATGTACAGATTGTAAAAAAAAATAAGTAAAATAAAAAGCTAAACACAGATAACAATTATAAGTAATACCATGAGATCAACAACCATAATCTTATACAGTGAAACCTGTCTTTAACGGACCCTTTATTAAACGGAAAACTGTCTTAAACGGAAATATTTCACGGTCTCTTGAATTTTGGCTTACAAAACATGTAAAAGTCCCTTCATTAAGCGGAAACTGTGTTATGCGGACAACGGAAAGCAAAATAAACCTTTAACGGAAAATTCTGAGTTCAGAACTACAGCGTTCAGAAAATGTTTAGACATTCTGAGAGATTGTAAACATATACATTACACTGTCTGCAATAAAGTGTTCGTTCTCTTAAGTCTTTCCGGACAGTGTTGAGCTTCCCCAACCACTATTCATATTCACCCCTGCACAATCTGTCCTTAATCTCCGCAACTTAATCAAGAATCATACGGAAAGTCGGAAAGGGGAAGACGAGTTGGTGGAATACAGTTCGAAGAACAGTGTAGAATAAAGACGTATCAAGATGCTCTCCGAACGTCAGAAGTTTAAAGGAACTGCAACAATTTGCCTTACGAAAAAATGATTTTCATTTACTTAGTATAGTTTCTCAGGTTAAAGGATGTGCGGAAAGTCCAGCAGCCAAGCAGTAATATATACAGAAAACCCTGCTTGACTACTGGGGAAAAATAAAGAAAACGTGTGCATATCATATTTTGTATTAATTTTATTTTATTTCTTCTGTGTATTATCTCGTAGAACAAAGAAGTACTGTAATTGAACACGGTACGTACTGCAATATATTTTGCATGCTTTGTCCCCTGTAAGCATGTATTTTTTAAAAGGAAAGGTCTACCTCTATTAAGCGGAAACCTGGCTTTAACGGAAATTTTGGTGAGTCCCGCTCGATTCCGCTGAACACAGGTTTCACTGTAATTAATAGTAACATTGAATGATATATTGCAGAATTTTTAAAAGTATGACATACTTATTTTTTTTAAATAAATAAAATAAAAAAGAACAGTCCATTACTTACAAGACATAAGGAAACTAATGATTAACGATTTCATATTTAGTGAAACATGAAAAAGTGAGCCATCCTTTTTTTTTTTTTTTTTATTTTTTTTTTAAGAAAGCCAATTTTACATGATGACCAATGTGAGGGTTGTTACAACGATAACGTTATCTCATTTGGCAAAAAAAAAAAAATGCTTTTATATTTTGCACTTGTACAAAAGAAGAAAACAAAATACTTATTCATATATACAGGAACCCCTCAGGATTTTTTGTAAGGTGAGAGTTGGGTAGGACCAATACATGAGCGAAGTCGCCAATATACACACTTCGATGGACACAATACTTCATGTAAAACTATTGTTGATAGATATTGCATAACTACATTGAATTGACTACAATAAATATATAGTATTAAACACTGTAGTGAGAAAATAAGCAAATTTAATATGTTTTGATATGCATTCCGAAATAAAAATTCAGTAGGGACGATTGTCCTCTAGTCCCCTACTGCGATTACCCCTTGCTAATTTATATATTTAAGCACCCGAATGAGTACAAATCTAAGAGAAAGTAACGACCGGATAAGTACAAGAGTTTTGAGCTCACCTTTAATACATTTTTACTCTTTGATACATTTTTCGTTATGTGCAATCTGTTATCTTAAGGAATGCTCATAATATGTAGATCAAATGGAACATATCCATCACCTAGAATAACGACTACTTTAGTATATTTTAATTTGATCCAATTTGGACTTTAACACCAGCAATTTTGATTAATATTCGTGCTATTATGATTCAGAAAGAAGTGAAATGAAATCTTTTTGTTTAAGATCCCACGATTATGCCTTATAGGTTAAGGGGAGGCGGATGATTAAGGCAAGTGAATGATGATGTAATCATTGGTAGAATGAGAATGTGGGAGGAAACGGTACTACTCCGAGAGAATCCACGGACACGACGTTGTCTATCGCAAACTTACTTGGCAGGAAATCGAACCAGAGACCCCATGCCATTATGATTCAGCTTGTGATGTAACTAATGAATAAGAAAAACACACGTGGTGAAGTTTCTCTCAAGGTGTCGTCTGGTTAAGTGTTAAGAGTTTTAAATTCACGTTTATTACAATGTATATACTTTGAAACAATTCATATGCTCAACAATTTGTGTTTAGTTATGATTTTTATGTTTACTTAGAACATGTAGTGAACATATCTTGGGTCAGTATCAATATTTATGTAAAACAATTGTATACTTTAAAAGTATGAACTTACAACAAGAAACTCGGCAATAGCCGTGCCATCTTAGTTACAATATATACTGTAATTAATGTAACTATTTAATAATTAAAACAATTTCTACATACAACAAACTCAGTGATATAGTCGACTAGGTCTTAGTGCTGCGACTTTCAAATTTTAAAATCTAGAAGGAACACGTAAGGTGGATAAGATCTTAGATAATAGTAAAAACTAAGAAGTAGCTCATTCAAATTAACATCTGACAAATTGTTTTAATTACACTGAGAAAAAAATGTGTGTGGCGTACTGAAAAAGGTAGGTTACGTGCGTAATTCTTGTAGTTTTTGGACTTAACGTAACAGCAAACGTATAACAGAAAACGCATGTTTCATAATACTTTCTGTAGAAGTGTTCCACCTGTACGTACATTCCGGATGAAACAATATAGGCGGTCAGGATCTCACACACAAATGGACGTATATAACATATAGCTGACGAAGGTAACATACATATATGTATGTAATAGAAGAAAGACTGTTAGATATCACAGATCTTGCAACGGCATGATATAACATCTAAGGGCAGTGCCTATGTAGCATACGGATAACGAATGCTCTGTACTAATTTCTGTAGTGACCAAGAGGATTCCGTATAATTGTACCATATACCGCTGTCCGGAGAACCGATTTTTCTCAGTGTAATACGGGTTTTATGTTGTATTATCATTTTCTCGTTTAGGGTCTAATGCTTTCTGAGAGTGTGGTTTCATTTAGATACCTATGAGACTGCTTGCTACAGATTTAAAAAAGTAGGATTCAGATTCAGCCTGAAGGAATAGGTCCAGTCTGATATAGTCTTGGTGCTGAAAAGGCACGTTAAACTTAAATCAATCCACGATCAATTTGTATTATAATCTTAGCCATCACGATAAACATTCTGGTATCACTCCCCGACCAAGTGCCATAAATTGAAAACGAAAACTACTTTGAGGATTTCTGATAAATTCTTAACCTTTAACAGAAGTTATCTGCTTCAATAATATTCATTAATTACAGTATTTTTCTTCTTCCCCTTCCCCTTCCTTGTTATTCTTCTAGCATGTCTTCATCACATTTCTCAACATACTGTTTCTTGCCGGTAGTTTAATCAGCATTTTCTTCTAATACACTAAGAAAAGTATTCAACTGCATGTTAAGGCACACCTAGTTTCAAACTGAGGGCACTTCTCTAAGTTCTTCCTATAATTAATTTATTTCGATACTTACGATACTTACGATACAACAATACTTACGATAGAATTCAAAAAGTGAACGTTGAAGATTGGCCCTTAGACAAAGTAGAATCAATAAGATAATTATTCATGCACTTATTTCATTCATATATATATTTTCTATTTACTGACTTTGACGCCCAATATCAAGATATATCTTGTCTTTTGTAATTTTTGGATGGTTCCCGGGATTTTCTTTATGCATTAACTTTGATAGGAAGATGTAAACAGAAATAAACATAAAGAATGATGAATACTAATATAGAGAGATGCCCATGGAAAAATTTCAAGTAATCCATCAATCAAGTAAACCAGTACGGGAGTACAAAAAACGAATTTTACAAAAAACGAGAAAAAGAAAAAGAAAAGTGAGAAAACTTATTAAAGATTAAAATTAACAAGTAGCAATGCCACAATTGTTTGCGAAGGAGTTTGATTTGAATAGTATGCAACTAACCTGACGTACATGAGCGCCTGGAGTGGCTGCAAGTGATGGCAACTGCGCCCTCCTTTCTTAAAAGGAGTTCTCTTATTACATGATAAAATATATTAGATTGCTTACTCACCTACTCCGGTATTTAATATATTTACTGTAATTAATCAAGTTATCCGATGTACGTCAATAGTAATTGAATTAGTAAGTGGAAAAGGAAAGTATTGCAAAAATTAAATGAGATCATTCTAAGATAGAAATTTTTGTGTAACTAAAATATTTAATTTCATTATATTTGTGATATTTACAAAATGAAAGGTCCTAACATACGCTACAAATGTCCCATACAAATATTTTTGAATCAGCAACGGTTATTTTCGGAAATTGGTTATTTTATTTTATTTTTTTTTTAATTTCCAGAAGTAAAGTATTGTGGAATGTTCTCCTTTTCACATTCACCGATTCAATTATTTTCTATGATGTATTATGTGCATCAAGGTGTGTATAGGCTATTCGCTCTTTTCTTGTATGTCGGTGTTTTGTTTCCATTGGAAAAAATCCTGCGGGGGTTCTTGTGTGTATGTACGGTACAATTGAGTTGTATACTACGAAAAATATATTTGGGTATACAACACATTGGAAACCGAGTTTCCATTTTCATATCTTGGGATCCAGTGGATGTATTACCTCCATCAACGAAATCTGTGCCTAACTTCTGACCCTGTAAACCCTGTTAAAAATTTAAGGTAATCCATCAAGTAGTTCTTGAAATTTTTTATCCTTTGGACAGACGGACACACTAGCAGACAAGGTAAATACCAGAGATAATCAGAAAAAGTTTCAAAGTATATAATGTTTGTGTTAATCACTGTAACAACGAAAATTTATTTGTAAATTAATAACATGTTTGACTTCTTGCAGGTTTGAGGATTTCGGATGCTGACCATGTATGTTCAAGAAGCGGATATTTAAAACAGTGACTCGAGTGGAAAATTGGGCAAGAGTAGAAGTGTGGTCAGTGATATGATTTCTGTAGGCCAAAAACACTACACCTTCTAACATTCATGCAGTAGGTAGATTGTGGAAGTGTATATGAAGGTTTCAATTTCAAGCAAATGTGTAACTAAGTTATGTCGTGCCTTGAAAAAAGAGTGGACTAGTCTTAATTACAACTCTAGACACTGGTAGGCTCAGCATTTCAATTATTGACGTGGATTGCGCTCGTGCGGATGAGCGAGTTTGTGTCGACAGAAGAAGCTTACACCCAATATCAACTGAGCTGTGACTACCATATTGTCTTGTGTAGAACATTGTTGTTAATGTCCTTAAATATTGGAAAGTGTGCGCAAAGTGAGTGAAAGGGCACTACCCGAGAACCATAAGACAACCAAAATGACGACGTCGCTGAATATTCTGTAGCATTACGTAGCAGAGGGGAACGATTTTCTTCACCGGGTAATGACTAGTGATGAAACAATATTGCATCTGTTCACCTCATCAAAGAAGCAGACATCCGTGGATTGGAAGCATGCATCTTCTTCACAGAAGAAGTTCAAAGTGGTTGCTTCGTACAGGAAACATTTATGCACTATATTCTGGAACGTATCAAATGTGCTACTAATCGATTATTTGAAGACAGAAACCATGAATCCTGGAAGGTGTATAGCATTACATTTCTGAAGTTGCAGGATGTCATCAGACAAAAACATTCTGTTCTCCTCCTCTGTGGTGTGATTCTTCAGAATTATAATGCGAGACAACATTCAGCACAATAAAAATCTCCTATGGGTAACCAACATTTACGTTGGGAATAACTAGAGCGCCCCCTATAGTCCTCACTTAGTCCCCAGTGACTTTCATCTTTTCCTCGCTCTAAAAATCAGAACATGACTGATCACTTATTTGACAAGTGGTTGAACAAAAAAAAAAGTATTGAGTACCCTGTATTATTAGGTTTGTTGATCATCCCTCGTATGAGTTTTGGTTGGTAAACTAACTCTAAAAATGTTTAAGAAACTATGTACATGGGTTGGGTAAGAATTGCATATATGCTATCAATAAAATTGGTGGGTACACTTCAGAAGTACTTAAACATGGAATATATGCCTCAACAGAAATATTCTTCATTTCTTTTTTTAAAGCTTCAAATGTTTTTATAATTATTTTTGGCCGCTTATTTCGTCATGACCTGAAATTATATTTTTCCTTGGTTTTAACTTTAATATCATGTCAATATATAGGCCATATGACACGTGAGCTTACAGCTTTAAAAATGAGATCCGAACCACATAAACATCTACCGGAAATCGAATCCAGGTCAGCCATACCAAAGACTTCTACGTCAAGCATAGAACTACCAGAGAGGGAGATTATTATGAGCTATCTTCTGTTGAGGCTATTCAAGTTATATGAGAAACATGGGAGAAAAAACGAACAGGTAAAGCTGTATACTCTAGCAATCACGGATAAATTGAAGAATACTGGTTTCGTGGATGAAATGTCTGGGAGAGTGGTGACAGAGATTAACGTTCTGTGACAAATTCAAAATGTGTTCCGAATTGACTTAGTAAACTTTCCGGTTACAGTTTCTGTATCAATAATTTGAGAACTCCCACATGAATAATGCTGATTCGAGAAACTCTCAATACTAGGAGATTGTAGAATACTATGGAGAAAATACTGCTAATTTACATTGAACATGAATGAATATATGGCGCTGAAGGTAAAATTTGCATATTCGGGGAAGGATTGACCGACGGCCCACCTCTAAAATCACGGCACATGACGGTCAACCCTATCTTTTTGGTTTATAATCCAAACTTCAACTAATTCATGCTTACAGTGCATACCTCGTTATACTTCGTACTCAAGTAGCACAGAAAATAGGGCCAATGCTGGGAAAAAATAGGTTACCCAACTGCCAATGTTGACCTTACAATGTAATTATCAGCTTTGTCGAGCATGAACAAATCAATTCGTTTTCTAAATGTACAGTATGCAACAAACATTTCGCGCATTTAACTCCGTTTTCATAACCTTGCACCTACGTTGCAACAACGTATTTTATTATTTGGGAAACTACAGCTGGGAGTATGGGATCAAAATTATTGAATAAACGTTGGCAAATTGTTAGTTAGCCAAGTCACTCTTTAAAAAAATATCTTGAGCCAACGAATTTTTCAACATTATTTTTACGATCACCAAATCCTAACCGTGCTGAGAATTGGGTCGTTCAGTGCAGAAGGGAATACAGTTCAATTATCAAAGTGGTCAGTAAAAGACAGATAAGGCTTTTATCGTACGCTTAAGTACATTGTAAAGCTGGTATCTTCCTGTTCTGCGTAATGACCGTCCAGCACTTTGTAACACATTTTTATCCAATCCTATCTTTAGGCAGAACAGGAATTCCTGCTCTGCCTAATTCCCTTTACGTCTCATCTTCGTAAAAAGGAATATTTAGATTTAAGAGAAATTTAATATTAAGCATTTTCCCGTGAATTGCAGTTTCTGTCAGGACTTCTTGATTTTCCTATATCATTTCAACTTCTATCAATTTAAATTAGCAATCATAGATCACCATTATTTTACTACGAGTATATCCACACTATATATATATATATGTGTGTGTGTGTGTGTTTGTGTGTGTGTGTGTGTGTGTGTGTGTGTGTGTGTTGACCGTCTACAACTTCATCCAGGAGATCTTATCCTTCTGGTTGCGAACGTGCAACTAACTGAACAGTACGATAGTTAAAGACATACAACTGCTCTTGAAAAAACGTGAAGCAATTCTCTGTCATAACATAGAAAACACTTAAAAGTAATTATAGGAAAATTTTTATTTAAAAAAAGTAACTTTTGATATTAAAGTAATTCGGTCAACATTTCCTCGTACAGAAGTTGAAATATTAAGAATAATGGTAACATAAATATATAAATTGGAACAATATGACAATAAAACAGTTTAGGTTGCATATTATAGAGGGTGTTTCAAAACAACACCGACAACGTTTAGGAGGTGATTTCTGACACCAAGATAAGACAAAAAGTATAGACCAACCTTGGTGCACAAATGCTTCCTTCCGAAGTTATAGGTTGCAGAAAACATGAAAAAATGAACTTGAAAGATCCATAGCTTCAGAACTATGGGACCTACCGTAGTCGGATAAAGATTTCACTTAGAAACAAGTATGTGACCTATCCAAATATCCATGTTTCAGAACCTTAAGGTACTTCCGCAACAATTTTTATAGAGGGAGTTTAGCTACCAGCATATAATCTGAGGCACTCACCAACTACCTCTATAAAAATGTTGCTGAAGTACTACAGAATTCTAAAACTTGGATATTTGGATAGCGCACATATTAGTTCCTAAGTGAAGTCTTGACCCGACTACTGTAGCTCCCATAGTTTTGGAGCTATAGACCTAAAAAGTTAATTTTTTCACGTTTTTGGCAGCCTATAACTCAGAAAGGAAGCATTTGTGCACATAGGGCTTTGAATTGAGTGATTTTACATTCGAAGTGCCTTATGGTAGTTACCGTCCATAGCGTAAACTGGTTAAATTATTACTGAGGCAATTACAGAATAATATTGGGGTGCGTTCGTGATAGAATGAAATGTGTTCATGATAATATATTTAACTTACAACGGAATAACAATAAAAATATGAACAATAATACTCAATTTTTTTTCAAAGTATTCAGTGTCAACAAATAAGTCTTATTGCACAACGTTCCTGAGAAATCCACTTACAAACTGAATCACAGGAGGAGAGTCTTAAGAGTGTCCCCAGAAAACCTAACTTTTGTGTAAATTTAGGCTAATTTTAGGGTCGATTCAAAAAATTTTTAAAATAATTTGAGCTCATATTGAATTTGTGCCCTTCCAAAATAAATTCCTGTGTATGTGCCTGCCTCATAGGAATTCTGTTCAAGAAAATTTGAGCAACATCAGTTTCCTCAGAATCACCAAATTTAGAATTTAAAATTGTATGCTACTCCCATTAACAAAATAATTATATTATTAATTTTACATTTGTACAAATGTCGCTCAGCCTCTGTAACGCCGGCGTATATTTTCTTTTTCTTTTCTTTTTTCTGTTTCTTTCTTTCTTTCTTTTCTCTCTTTTTTTGTTTGTTCTGACTTCATGTCCGCCAATAATTCGTTCCATTTGAATCGCACGTACCGTAGAGATTCATCTCTTAAAAGAGTATTTGACAACTTCCATTATGAGAGGCGCGAAGCATCTACATTCGACTCGAATTCGCGATGCACGTATCTTGGATTTCATCGTCCTCCCTCCTAAACGTCAACAAAGTCTTCCTTCTGGCTTCTGATTTGACACTTCCACTAATATATGTTATACATAAGGATACTTGTATTAACTTTCTAGTAAAATTTCCAGCTTTTACTGGTATCAACATTAAGAAAGTATTAACCATGTGCATCTTATTCATATTGTAAAATGAATAAAAAACAGAATTATTTCACGCAGAGTAGTAAAATTTTATGGCAACATTTAATTTTTATTTTAAATATTTTATTTTTTTCATGAATTTATTTCTTCCTAATGAAGAGCGTGCATTATGTTTATTTCTTCCTATTAAAAAACTTTTGTTAGAAAGACTGGACGTTTCGATGTAAAGATCGGAAACTTTACACCAAATCAGCCTCACACCTAAACGTCCTTATAGCGAAGAGTCCTACTCCGAAACAGCCGTATCCCACACCAAATTATTGAGTATGATTGACATGACTGCGTGTTGGATGACATAATTTCTTCAGAGTCGATTTCAGTATTTGAAATTTATGTTCAATGTCTATTTTGATAATCAGTTTACTTTTTCAGTTTGCCATTTTTATGTCGTTTACTACCTGCCAAAAGCTACGTAAATTGAACTATTTATACTATATTTGTTTATACTATATTATTTAATCGGAACTGTTTTATAAATATGATTAAACATTACTTTTTAAATGTCTTTCCACAAATAAAGTAGTTTTAGTTTCAAGTAGAATTTACCTTCTTGTTGGTACAGCCATATATAAGAAAAAGCTTTATTATGCTACAGTTTTCTATCTAATGGCCATAAAATGGATAAAATGAGAGAAATAAGCCATGAGAAAAAATCTTACCGAATATAGGTTGGTATAAAATTATATAGTAGCATTTGAAATAAATCAAAGTCTTAGATTTTAGATTATATACTCATAGCACACTGTAGGTACTGCGCCAGAGTGTACGTCTCATTAGGATTGTGTTACTGCAAAACTTATGTTACAATGAACAGTTTTGAGGGTAATATTCCACGGGAGGTTTATGCTAAAGATAGAGCTTACAGGAAGTAAATTTTTTGAGTATGAAAGTATGACTTGTTTCTT